>NC_081407.1:979276258-979899071 GCF_030272615.1 Cryptomeria japonica | reverse complement strand
GACATGAAATCAGTTTCCTTTATAAGGACATCATGTCTAGGGTTTGCATTTGTGAGAGATGTATGATGTATGAGAAGGTTATGTGCGATCTTTATAGAGAAGATTAGGTCTGTATGAAGAGTTAAAGTGTGGAGATATTGAAGACAGAAGTAATGCTAAAATGCATTAACAATGAGCTATCAAGGATCTAACCAAGCATACTATACTAGTATCTAGATCACTCACTTGTTGATTACTCACATCTTTGACAAGTTTGAAACCCTTAACTGGGTAGGACCAGAAAATCCTTTGTAAATCCTCTAACAAGGTGGTTCCCAACTATGGATCTAAAATCCTTTAACAAGGTAGTCTTTAACAAGACTTATCTCCTAACAGAGATCTAGATTTCTAACAGGATCTGTTCTGGTGAAGAACATTGTATGACCTTAACCAGTTTGGTTTCTATTCTGTAGATAGTTACTTGTGAGTTTCTTTTCACTGTGGTTTTTCCCATTTGGGTTTCCACGTCAAAATATCTTGTGTTATGGTGATTGTGCTTTTGTGGGTGAATGCTTTATTTGCTATTTGGTTTGCATTTATCTTAACCGGTTTATTAGTGAATCTATTATACCAATTATCTACTAAATGGTTTAAAAATTTGAGTTCAGTATTTATTGGTATACTAATTCACCCCCCCTCTTTGTATTCATCACTTGAAAAGTGCATCTGGGTTATCCGTACAAGTGGGGTTTCTAATGCTGCACTATTTTGAAGGGTTTAGGCCTCACCGATGACTTGGCAAGATGGGACTAAAAATATTCACCATTCAAATCTCCTGCTCCAAAAAATTTGGGAATATTAAAGGGAACTCAGAGGGATTTTCATTCATGTGTCACTTGGTCCTTCACCAATCCCAATGTGCTCATAAAACACACCTTTCTTGCTATCCTAAGTCACCTACTCTCAATGGTGAGTCTAGGGCTTCATTATTTCTCCTCATCCTAGACCTGCAACAACACACACCCTATTATAAAGCTATGTATAGAAAATAACCTATAATTCTTATTGATTTTAATAGGTTCCATCAAATAATGCATAGGTTAGAGCCATTATCTTGCTCTTAAACCCTACTTGCAAGGGTTTGCTCCTAGTTGCAAAGAATAGAAGAAATCTCTACAACTTAGGACAATCAAACCTAAAAATCAACCTTAAAGAAGACAAATACAATGAATAATCATAATTGTAATGAATTACACCATCTAGTCCATACTGGACTGTACAAGCAATGAAAACAAGAGTAAAACTATCAAAAACCGGTGGAAACAAGTTTGCTCCACTAACCAAAAAATTGCTCTTGCATTTCCAATCTTCAAACGTTTACAATGAAGTGAATTTTGGCTTTTATGCTCTTATTTCAGTTGGTTCAACCAAATTTTAATGCTATAACCAAAAATGCAACTTTTGGAAGAAATTGCAAAATGTTGCTTAGCAACTTTTAACAACTTTTAAACAACTTTTGGCTCTAAGATGCAATTTTGCATCCTAATGCATTTTAAGACTCTTAAAGGTCCTCAAATGACCTAAAAGACATAAACACAACTCAATTGACCCCTAATACATGAATACATTCATTTGGAGTACTTTACCTATGAACTACCTAAGCAACTCACCTCTCAGGCTATCAACATCCTGAACACAATTGACTCAAACCAAAACTTGGACCACTCAACCATGGATCTACTAAGTCCTAAATGGTTGGTCCCTTATTACATCACAAAGATAACACACAAACTTAAAGAAAACAAAGATTTCATACTTGGAGTTGTAGGTGCCCTGCACCATACTTGCTTGGGACAAAGAACTCAAGTCTCTTGAGTTATAAGGTCTGAAATCTCCACTCCATGCTGAAGTATATCTGCCTCTAACATCCACATGGAATCTGAATTAGGTAGCCCTTTCCACTTGACAATATTGTGCTTGTAGACTCCTTTCCTTGTCTTTTTTACTATCTTGGTATCCAAGATACTCTCTAACTCAACCGGTTGACTAGGTGTCAAATCCTTTATCCAATCTTCATGAACTGGTGATGGCATGTCTAGCTGATTTGTTGATGAATGTCCCTTGTATGGATAGAGATCACATACATTAAAAATAGGAGATATCCCAAAGGTAGGAGGAGTTCCACCTCATATGCATTCTGCCCATACTTGTGCACCACCTTGAGAGGCCCAATTTTCTTCATCATGAGCTTGATAGGCTGCCCTTTTGGAAGTCTCTCCTTCCTAAGGTATGCCAACACTATGTATCCCACTTTAAATTGTACTTTCCTCCTTGTTTTATCATCTTGAACCTTATACTGCTCATATTTTTGTTGTAAGGACTACCTTACCTTATCATGCACCTCGTTAATACCTTCTGCAAATTTCTCCCCTTGTGCACTCTTGAGTGCCATTGAACTGAGATCTCTGATCTCTAATATGCCACTAGGATGGAATCCATACACTATCTCAAAAGGACTTTTACCTATGCTACGGTTCACTGAGTCATTATATGCATATTCTGCCTGTCCAAGTACTAGATCCCAAGTCTGCCCATGTTTTGTAAGACATCTTAGCAAATTACCCAATGACCGGTTGACTACCTCTATCTATCCATTTGATTGAGGATGATAGGAAGATGAAAAAGATAACTTGGCACCCAACTTCCTCCAAAGTGTCCTCCAAAAGTGGCTCAAAAACTTCACATCTCTATCACTAACAATGTTGATTGGAAGACCATGAAATCTGACCATCTCCTCGAAGAAGAGGCCTGTAATATAGGTGGCATCATTGGTGCTCTTGTAAGGTATGAAATGTACCATTTTTCTGAACCTATCTACCACCATATACACACTATCAAATCCTCTTGGTGTCCTAGGCAAGCCTAACACAAAATCCATGCTCAAACATTCCCAAGGCCTCTGTGGTATGACCAAGGGTTGATATAAACCTATATTACTCGAGGTTCCTTTTTCTCTTTGGTAGATGGTACATTGCTCTACAAACCTTCTCACTTATAATTGAAACTTGGGCCAATAATAAAACCTACCAACCTGCTCCAAAGTCTTATCAATGCCAAAATGACCTCCTAGACCTCCTTGATGCTTCTCTTGGATAATATTTTGCCTCATAGAACATTGAGGTATGCAAAGAAGATGACCTTTGAACATCAAACCCTCTTGTATCATGTATTTTGGAATAAGATACATGTGAGGTGTTAGAAAAATTAGAACAAACATTATATATGTCTGCAAAATCCTTATCATCCTTGTAGAGGTCTTTTAACTCACTCAAACCCACACTTTGCAATTGTATCTCCTACATAGTCATGATTCTCCTCCTTAGTGCATCAACTACTTTGTTGGCTATCCCTTTCTTATGTTTGATAGTGAATGTATAGGATTGTAAGTACTCAACCCACTTTAGGTGTCTTTGGTTCAACTTCTCTTGCCCATTGAGAAAATTGAGGGCACGATTGTCAGTGAAGACTACAAATTTTTTGGGTAGTAGGTAGTGACACCATTTTTTCAATGCTTGAACCATTGCATACAACTCCAAGTCATATGTGGAGTACCTTTTCTTAGCTTCATTTAATTTTTCTGAGAAGAAAGCTATAGGATGTCCCTCTTGGCTTAAAATTGCCCCTATTACCCTTTGGCTTGCATCACATTCTACTGTAAACAACTGGTTAAAATTAGATAATCTAAGGGTTGGCAGCTCTGCTTTCTTGGTTTTCAACATTTCAAACTCCTTATTGGCTTCCTCTATCCACTTAAAGTGACACTTAATCCCTCCTTTAATGGTATTGAGAATGGGAGCACAAACATGGTTAAAGTTCCTCACAAATTTCCTATAAAAAGATGCCATTCCATGAAAGCTTCTAACTTCACTTATGCCCCTTGGGATAGGCCAATTAATTATTTCTTCTACCTTACTTGGATCCATCTTTAAACATTCATGAGAAATAATAAAACCAAGGTATACAAGATCTATTTTCAAAAACTCACATTTTGCAAGGTTAATCTTGAGTTGAGCCTCCTTCAACTTCTTCAAAACCATCTCCATATGCTTGAGGTGTTCCTCCTTGGACCTGCCTTAGATCAAAATTTCATCAAGATACACAATAATAAATCTACCAATAAACTCAACTAATACTTCATTCATGAGCCTTTGAAAGGTACTAGGTGCATTGGTGAGGCCAAATGGCATCACCAACCACTGATATAGGCCTCCATTGGTTCTAAAGGCTGTCTTCCATTCATCTCCAGGTCTGATTCTGATATGATGATAACCAAACTTGAAGTCCACCTTTGTGAAGTAGCTTGCACCTCCTAGATTGTCTAATTGGTCCTCAATCCTTGGCATGGGAAACCGGTACCTTATAGTAATCTTGTTGATTTCTCTGGAGTCCATGCACATTCTCCATTTGCCCCCCTTTTTAGGAACTAACATAGTAGGAACAACACATGGACTCAAACTCTTCTCTATAAATCCTTTTTCTAAGAGTTCGTGCACTTGTTTGGCGATCTCTTCATTTTGACTAGGTGTCATTTTGTAGGCAGCTTTGTTTGGAAGATTGGCCCCTAGTATTAAGTCTATTTGATGATTAACATCTCTCATTGGAGGAAAAGAATCGGGTATGTCATCCCCTATTACTTATGCATATTGTTTGGGTAGACCTTGCATCTCTTGAGGCACTTCACTCATTGGATCTGCCTTAGCTTCATCTCTAGGCTTCAACACTATAACATGGCCTTGATGACCTTCTTGTTTCAACACTTTGAGAAACTCTTTACCCCTCATCAACATCACACTGGAGCCTATTTTCTTTTCTTCCTTTGAATCAGGTTGTGGATCCATTTGATACTTCTTCCCATTCTTGGTGATAAGATAGCTATTCTTTTCTCCATCATGAGTAGCTCTCACATCATATTGCCATGGATGGACCAACATCAAATGACACGCATCCATATGCAATATGTCACATGCAAATCTATCCTTTTACTCACTAGTTTCAAAACCCACCCATGTTTGTTCATCAACCAATACATGTTGACCCTGGTTGAGCCATGATACCTTGTAAGGAGTGAGATGAGGTAGTCTTTTCAATTTGAGTTTGTCCACCATTTCAATTGAGACAATATTCTCAGTGGAACTTTAATCTACAATCACTTTACAAATCTTCCCATGTGACCTACAAGTGGTCCTAAACAAAATTTTCCTTTATGGTGGCTCTTGAGCTTGGGATATCTTGAGCATTGTTCTCCTCATCATCAAGTTTTCTCCATCTGTCACTAGCCTTGCCTTGCTGATTGAAGAAGTTACACTTTGTGTGTCCTCCTCTTGCAACAATTGAGTTCTTCTTTCCCCATGTAAGAGCTGGTTGAGCTGGAGGCTTTTCCTGAGCACTTACTCATGGTATGCCCAACTTGATTGCAATGATAACACCGACCGGTGAAGATTTAGTTTCCTCTTCTTGAGTTTCCAAACTTGCCCCTAAATTGCTCCTTCCTCTATAGGATCCTCTAAATGCTCCTCTCTGAGAGTCCCCACTGCCTTCTTGGTCTTGCTACTCTTCATTTCTTGGTGATTGATGCCCTCTACCTCTAAAATTCTTACCTCCCCTATGTTTCTGATTTTGTTCACTCCTTTTGATCTTCTCTTCTACCCTTAGGGCCAACTGAAAACACTTATGGATAGTGTCTGGGGTTTGGATACTTATCTCATCTTGAATATTCTGTCTAAGGCCATTCATGTACCTGGCCAACTTCTCCACTTCATTCTCATGCTTCCCAACCCTCAAACTAAGTTTATGGAATTCCTCTATGTATGCATTGACATCTAACTCCCTTTTCTTTAGATTTTGCAATCTCTTATGGATTTGAACTTCATAATCTCCTCGAAGGAATTGTGCCTTAAGTCTGATCTTCTTACGCTCCCATGAAGTTATCTTCTTTTTGCCTTCTTGTATCCTTTCTTCTTGCATCATATTCCACCAAACCAATGCTGATCCTCTCAATCTTGATTTGGCCACATTGACTCTTTTCTTTTCTGCTACCTCTTTGTAATCAAAGTAATTATTGAGAGCCTCTATCCAATCTAGTAACTCTTCTCCATTGAGGTTTCCTCCATAGGTGGGTAATCCATCGAAGTTGTCTTTAAAAATAGATTTGACTACATCCAAGAATAGTTTTTGGTCTTGAGGCATGGCTACTACTATTGGTTCCTCTCCATCTTCAACTTCTTCATCAGTCTCATCACCCCATTCTATCTTAACCTTCCCCTTCTCCTTCTTAACCTCTTTGGTTCCTCTACTTCCTTCTACATCCTTCAATCCTTCTATCATCTCTGCCACCTACTGCAGGATGGCTTCTGGAGTCATTACCTTTGGAGGCATTGAACTTGCTTTTGATTCTTTACAATCTGACATACACCAAATCTTTCAAAGAATGGCTCCGATAGCACTCTGATGCAAAAAGTCTTGGAGTTTGGTTCAATACACCTTCTTGAGTATCTTTTCCTACTCAACCCAGCAACTACTCAACTTCTTCCTATGGCACTTAGTAGGGGTTATGTTAATGAGACCTCCAAGGTCTGAACCTTCTTGACTTGCCTCTTAGGTATAGCCAATGGTTTCTGGACAATCAACTCCATTCCTTGAGGTTGCCACCTCAATCACACACACAATCCTCTCCGGGGCTCCAACCACTCCTGCAAGGATCTTAACACACAACCACTTCCTATGGTTTCCCAATGCATCTTCCAGGTGTATTTAATGTATTTTGAGGCTTAAGGCTCACCAAATCCATCACTTTATCTTGTTAACCCTTCTAGGTCCATACCAGATCAAAATAGGCCTAATTGCATTAGCCCTCCCTAGGTGGTTTTAAGGTCTTAGTTTGCAAAATTCCCAAACAAGAATAGAAATAAATCATGGATTCGAGTACCCTTTTGGATGTTACAAACAATACTAGAAAAGTGCATCTGGGTTATCTGTACAAGTGGGGTTTCCAATGCTGTACTATTTTGAAGGGTTTAGGCCTCACCAGTGACTTGGCAAGATGGGACTAAAAATATTCACCAGTCAAATCTCCTGCTCCAAAAAATTTGGAAATATTCAAAGGAAATCAAAGGGATTTCCATTTATGTGTCTTTTGGTCTTGCACCAATCCCCATATGCTCATAAAACACACCTTTCTTGTTGTCCTAACTCACCTAATCCCAACAGTGAGCCTAGGGCTTCATTGTTTCTCCTCCTCCTGGACCTGCAACACCACACACCCTTTTATAAAGCTATGTACAGACCCTAACCTATAATTCTTAGTGATTTCAAGAGGTTCCATCAAATAATGCCTAGGTTAGAGCCATTTTCTTGCTCTTAAACCCTACTCGCAAGGGTTTTGCTCCTAGTTGCAAAGAATGGAAGAAATGTCTATAACTTAGGACAATAAAAACTAAAAATCAACCTTAAAGAAGAAAAATACAATGAACACTTAGAAGTGTAATGATTTACACCATCTAGTCTGTACTGGACCGTACAAGCAATGAAAACAAGAGTAAAACTGTCAAAAAGTGGTGGAAACAAGGTTGCTCCACAAACCAAAAACTTGCTCTTGCATTTCCAATCTTCCAAATCGTACAATGAAGTGAATTTTGTCTTTTATTCTCTTTTTTTAGTTGGTTCAACCAAATTTTAATGCCTATAACCAAAAATGCAACTTTTGGAAGAAATTGCAAAATGTTGCTTAGCAACTTTTCACAACTTTTGGCTCCAAGATGCAATTTTGCATCCTAATGCATTTTAAGACTCTTGAAGGTCCTCAAACACCCTAGAAGACCTAAACACAACTCAATTGACCCATAATACATGAACACATTCATCTTGAGTACTTTACCTGTGAACTACCTAAGCAACTCACCTCCCAGGCTATCAGCATCCTGAACACAATTGACTCAAACCAAAACTTTGACCACTCAACCATGGCTCTATTGAGTCCTAAATGGTTGGTCCCTTATTACATCACAAAGATAACACACAAACTTAAAGAAAACAAAGATTTCATACTTGGAGTGTTAGGTGCCCTGCACCACATACATTGTTGAGTGTAATAGCACTTCTGTACAAAGCAAATTTGTGGAAGATTTGAGGGTTTCACCTTCAATAGATGGAAATGGTTTTTGGGTACCTAAGGGTGCTTTTTCTTCTAAAGAAAAGTTACTTGTAGAGAAGACTATGTTATGGCACCAGAAGCTTGGCCACATTGGAGAAAAGGGTCCAAGGACCTTGAAAACTAAAAACCTTGTTGAAGGTTTGAATGATTGTAATCTTGACTTTGATTTATGTGAGCATTACATTTATGCAAAATAAAACCACATTTAGTTTTACTTGATTTCTCATCAAACTTGTGGTGTTTTGGATCTTATTCATTTTGATGTGTTTGGTCCTGTAGATGTTCCTTTGATTGGAAAATCCACATTGTTGGGATTCAAGAACACTTAGAGGGGGGGGGGGGTGAATCAGTGTTCTGTCGGTAAGATATGATTTTACCTTTTTATAACTGTTAGTCCCCCCTACAATTTTTCCTTTTGAATGTTCATACTCGCGGGTTGCCTTTTGTGCCTTTTCTTTCATCGGGTTGTTTGTTTTCCTTCGTACTTGAACCGTTGAACTCTTTCTAAAAAGTTCAATAGGTTCAAGGTTCAAAGCGTGTTTATGAAGAAAGTCATTTGTGGTCTTTATTGTCGTATGAGCAAGTGTGCTTTGTTTTATGTCTTGAAGTTTTGAACCCATGAACTTTTGTCAAATGGTTCAAAGTTCAAAATGTCTTTTGTGAGTCATGACAATGTATCGTTATTTAATGAGCGTGGGTCCATATGTTTTAAGTTGATTTGCGGTCTTGAACCTTGAACCAAATCTCAAGTGGTTCAAAGGGTTCAAGGTTCTTGTTTAATAGTCCTTGTTGTCGCTCATTCCCGGTATTGTTGTGTGTGCTGCTCACTCACTGTTATATTTCTTAAATGAACTTGAACCATTGAACTTTTTGTCAAATGGTTCAAAGCTCATGAGTTTATTTCAAAACTAACTCTAAGGATTTTTGGATGAAAATGAAAGCGGCATGACAAGAAGGAATATTCCCTTTTCAATAGTTTAAAATTCTAAATATGGAAAGTAATCATGAGTGCATCAAACTACTTTTGCGGAAGTGGGATAATTAAGAAGGTGTCAGATTTTGGTCATTTCACCGTTACTTCACATGCTCGGGTAAATCATGATGAAGCATGTGTGGCTTTATAGATATTTTCCCATCTGATTGAAGAAAAAATATGAATTTATTTCCATAGTTGAGAAGGTTGTAGTTGCCATACTTGAGCAAATTGGAGGCATCGAAGGTAAAACCAACTTTGATTTCCTGAGGAATTTCTAGTTTTCATGGTAGTAATGGGTAAGTTCAGACGATTCTTCCTAAGCTGTATTTCTTTAAGTTTTGAAGATTTATCAGTATAGAAAGAAAAATCTCTAAATTGTTGGAGTAGGATTCTGCCTTGTTTTAGAATTTCTTGGTTAAGAGTATAGATAGCCAGTATGAGGCAAATGCAGCCGAAGCTTGGTCAGACCTCCTATCTAGTGAGTATTTTACCAGAACTAGAAGACACCTCCTTGGTTCATGTATATTTAGGGGATTTCATAGAAAGATCCAAGAATCCTCTAACTGGTTCATTGATGGAGAAAATAGTTAAAAGAGGTCTTGTGGAAGCTGTTGCGTTCCCGCTTGTCACACCATATCCGGATTTAGTGATGGCTTGCATGAACATATATGACATAGAGAACAGATGCATTAGAACTAGTAATGGTGAGTTGCTAGTCAGTATCAATAGAGAAACGGTAATGGCAACAATGGGTATTCCGCACAAGGACGAATATGAGGATTGGACCATTGGGAATTCATATGCCTATTTCTCACAAAATAAGAGTAAGTACAGGATCATAATTGCTAGGAATTGGCTCCTGAAAATTAGGAAAGGAGGGTCATGGTTACCAAAGCCCCTGACTAGAGAGCACTTCATCACAAAAGTGCGAGATATTTTGATACTTTTAAACAGAGTGAAGGGAAACTCACATTCCTTCTATTGGGAGGATTGGATGTACTTTTTCATTCAAGTGGTTTTATCCGGTGACAGGTATCTAGATTGGTCTCAAGTAATTCCAGAGAGATTTCATGAATGATTGAGCAATTTTGTGGGGATTTCAAGGTTTTATATGTCTTCTTATCTTTTCTACATTTTAGCTTGCACAAGGGATTGGTCTAGTCTACCTAACAAACCTTGGATATATGGGATGAGAGGGTGTATAATTATTATCCCCTATTACAACAATGGACACATAATAAGCAAATTGATAGGTGGAATGGAGTCTTCGCAGGAAGACTTGTCTTTGAGGTCCAGGTTGATACGAATAGGATAATGTCTGTTGAAGCAATGGAATTCATGATCATATATGGTATCTTCTTTATTCAATTTTCCAAGTTTACTTACCTCTGGGTAGGTGGTTTTGAGGGCCAACCATTCAAGCTACCTAGGTATGATTTTGATAGTTATGTGCTTATATAGGTAAGCAGATAGCTAGTATACATTGATAAAATATTGGGAACAAAGGGCGAGTCTAAAGTTGTATTCCCTGTTGAACTCAGATACTATAGCTGCAAATCTGTATCAGACGTCCTGAACTTGGAACTAGAATTCAAAAGGATGAACCTGTAGCCATATGTGGCAAGACAAAAGTTTGACAGTAGGGGTTATGCAATAGAAAACCTAACTGTATATAGTCATTTTTGTCATGAACCTCAGTTAGAGGATTACTGGGAGAACTGTAGTGATGAGTATGAGGTAAGGAAGAGACTGTGGGCCAGGTTCACTTTGCAGCAAATAACTACCATGAGGCTTCCAATTAATATATTCAAAGTATCAGAAGATAGAGGAGAGGATGTTTTAGATCCTAAGTTTGACACAGAGGTTCAATGAAAACCGATTCCAGAAATTGATTGGAACAAAAAGGAAGATGACATTATCCAAACTAGAACCTTCAATGTTGTGAGGAGAACAGAAAGATGGTTGAGAAACCAAAAGTTTAGGGAGGGACCTCACATGTCCTCACATGAACTAAGAATTGATTCACACATTTTGACTAAATCTCCCATTTCTTTCACTAATGAAATTGCTAATGTTGCAGGTTTTCCAAGACCTATTGTTGAGAAAATTCAACCTAGGAGATCAAAGAGGTCACCATCCGGTCTTACGGTTGCTCGAGTAACTTGGTCCAGGAGTAAAAAGAAGAGTAGGGAGCCCATTCTGAAATAGGTTGTTGTAGACCTAGAGCCTAGTGAGGAGCTTGAACAAACAATGTATCCATAGGATCAAGATGAGCTCGAGATGCAAGAAATGGACACAAGTAAGGAAGAGAAAATCTGACAAGATCCCATGAACGCTTTGGTCATTGTCACTTCACCAAACGTACAAACAACTCCACCACCTAAGGATCCTACAAATGCACCAAGATGGTTGGAAGTTGCTGTTGGAAAGAAATGGAGTGTGGTGCCGATTACAATCCCAATGGAGGACATGGTTAGCAGATGTTTGGGAAAGCCAAAGAAACTCAAAACACAAGAAATGCTTGATGTAGATGAAGCAACAAGTCACTAGTCGACCGAAATAGCCAAACCAATCCCAGGAAAGGATGAAAACAAAGCTAATGAGGAGGATTTTGTTGGTATTTTGGATATGTTGATATGGCTTTGTCATTGATGTCAACACTTATCAACTCTGGCAATGTTAATCGGCAAGCAAGTGACTTATACATAGTCACCGGTATCTGGTTCACCAGTAGAATATATTGTTCACCGACACTTGGAATGACATGGAAAACACTTGGTTATGTCGAATACATCTCTTGGACACTTTGTCTTGGAAATTTATTCATTGGTATATTCGTGTTTGCATATTTGTTGTTACCGGCAAATAGGTCCAGGATAAGCACCGACAGGCTTATCTATTCCGGATCAGCACGACACACTATGGAGATGATTTATTAATATTGTAAATGCATTAAGCCGACATGTTGAATCGGATATTGCATTGGTTATTATTTTACTTATAAATTGTTTTATTGTAATATCTGGTCCTTGGCTTCGGTATATATGTAGGATCTTATTTGATCGAAGTAAAATAGAAAGACGTGAATGCAAAAAGAATTGTAATAAGGTATATGTGAGAATAAGAAGAGCTATACATGGAGACATCATTTGAAGGTAGAAGGAAGGTTTTGTGAAGACATATCAGAATTGAACCGGTACTAAATCCAACATATAAAAATGCTATTTTGAGCAGTACATCATTATTGGATTTAACCATCCAATCGTAGTCAATGTCACTCCTATTTGTGTTTGAGTAGTGAGCTATAGGCGCTTGGCCTTTCTGCATGTGCAGACCCCCTATTGTATACACATACTATCTACAGTAGTACCATCTGATTGTGGGTAAGGTTTCCCACTATGGTTTTTCTCCTTACAAGGTTTCCACATACAAATACTGGTGTTATGTGTTGTGGATGTTATTGTCTTTTTGTTCCATGCATTAATCTTTACCGGTACTGCAATTAACTAATAAACTATCTATCGACATTAAGTTTGGTTTATTGGTATTAAGCATTAAGTTTGGTTAAGTTATTTTTGGTTTGAATTTATTAGACAACTGATTCACCCCCCCCTCTCAATTGTCTCCGAGACCTAACAATTGGTATCAGAGCTTAGTCTTCTTTTTGTAGAAGTTTAACAGCTTGAAGAGATCCAATGTATTCTAACTATTTCAGGAAGGATAGTCCTAAACTTGATGGAACCAACTATGGCATATGGAAGATCAGGATGGAGACACATTTGAATTACATTAGAAAGGACATCTGGGAAGTTACAAAGAATTGCTATACTGCTCGTACTCCCAATCAGCCTAATCCACCAACCTTAGGAAAAGATGAAGAAAATGATTGCACAGCAAGAGAAGCACTTTTGAGCGCATTATCAAATCAGCAAATCATGGGATTATCAGATAGATCTATTGCTAAAGCTATTTGGGACCATTTGGAAACATTGAATGAAGGAGATTCCATAGTCAAAATTGCAAAACTTGAAAGCTTCCGGGTCATGTATGAAAATCTGAAAATTGAAGAAGATGAAAGGATTTCTGCTTTTATGGAAAGAGTAAATGAAATTGTTTTGGGTATTAAATGTTGTGGAGGAACCTTAAGTGAAGATGAAATTGTTTCAAAAGTTTTAAGAGGATTTCCACCGACATACAAAATGAAAGTTACTACTATAAATGAGTTAAGAACAATGCCTAATACATTAGTAACTAGAGATACATTGATTGGAAAACTTTCAGCTTTTGAAATTGAGGAATTTGGTCATGTTGCTACTATAAAGATAGGTTTAGCTTTTAAGGCATCAACATCATTTGCATCATCATCATTTGACAAATCTAATTCGAAAGCCTTTTATGTAAGAGAACTTGAAGAAAGCACGAGAGAAAATGAAGAACTTGAAGCACTATTTGCAAGGAAAATGCCTAAAGGTCTAGTTGGAAGTAAGTATGAAGGTAAATCACCCTTTAAATGTTTTAACTATAATAAGATTGGTCATATGGCTTCAAGATGCCCTGATAGACATGCAAGATTGAAAGAAGAAGCTAGAAGAACATACAAGCCTAACCCTGAATATCAGAGATACAGATTTAAGAAGAATAAAGAAAAGTCTTGTTATCTTGTTGATGAAGGAGTCACTGATGATTCTAATGAGGATCCGGTAGACAATGTATGAGTCTTTGTTGCTATAGTAGAAGATCAACCAAAACCTACTGTTCAACCAGTAGAGAAGGCCCTGGTAGCTAAAATTAAAGTTAAGGATGAATGGATCATTGATTCAGGATGTTCACATCATATGACTGGTGATAAAAGTAAATTCTTGACTTTTTAGGAATATAATGGAGGTCTAGTAAGATTTGGAGATGATAAAGCTTGTTTGATCATAGCAAAAGGTACTATATCTCTTGATGGTAAGCATAATACTGATAATGTTTACTATGTTGAAGGTTTAAAGCATAATCTTTTGAGTGTTGGTCAATCAATTGAAAGAGGATTTCAATTACAATTCAAGAATGGGAAATGCAAAATTATGAACAAAACTGGTTTGGAAATTGCAACCGGTAATCAAACTAGAGGTAATATCTTTCATTTGAATAACAATGAAAAGACATGCTTGATTGCACATAATGATGAAAGTTGGCTATGGCATAAGAGACTCTGTCATGTAAATTTTGATTGTATTGTGAAAATCAGTACAACTAAAGCAGTTAGAGACTTACCTAAGATTGTTAAACCTCACAATCTGGTATGTGAGGAATGTCATTTTGGAAAACAAGTTAGAGCATCATTTAAAAGTATTCCAGAAAAATCCAATAATGCTCTTGACTTAATTCATACTGGTTTATGTGGTCCAACTAGAACTAAAAGCTTACAAGGTGATAGATATTTCATGCTAGTCATTGATGACTATTCTAGAATGTGTTGGGTTATTTTTCTCAGAGAAAAATCAAAAGCACTTGGGAAATTCAAGCTATTCAAGGAAATGGTAGAAAATGAAACTGGTAAGAAAATCAAATATCTGAGATCAGATCAAGGAGGTGAATTCACATCTAAGGAATTTAATACATTATGTGAAGTAAATGGAATTAGAAGACAATTATCAGCACCCCAGACACCCCAATAGAATGTTGTTGTAGAAAGGAAAAATAGAACTATCTTGGATGCAACTAGAAGTATGTTATCAGAAGAAAATCTACCACATGTATATTGGAGAGAGGTAGTAAGCACAATAGTCTACACATTCAACAAAGTTCACATCAAAGGTGAAACTGGTAAGACCCCTCATGAACTATGGTTTGGTATTACTCCTACTCTTAAATATTTCAGAATATTTGGAAGTAAATGCTATATTAGAAGAGATGAGTATATTGACAAATTTGATCCTAGAAGTGATGAAGGAATATTTCTTGGCTATTCATCTAAGAGCAAGGCATATAGATGTTTTAACAAGAGATTGCAGAAAATTGTTGAGAGTACAAATGTGAAAATTGATGAATAGTTTAGAGGAACTTCAAGGTATATAGACTCTGAACTGGCAACAAAGATACTGACAAATGAACCTACATTGAACATACCAGTACAAAATAAAGATCTAGTTACACCGATATCATCTGAAAATTCCACTATAACTGAAGGACATCAACAAACAAAGACACCCCGGTATGTAAGATTGAACCACTATGAAGATCAGATAATTGGGAACAAATATCAAGGAGTTATGACAAGAGAAAGACTGGGAAATGAAGAGGTATGTCTTATTTCTCAAATTGAACCAACATCAATTAGTGAGGCATGTGAAGATAAACACTGGATTAAAGCTATGGAAGAAGAATTAGAACAAATTGAGAAGAATAACACATGGACATTAGTTCCCTGGTCTAAAGACAAAAATGTAATTGGAACAAAATAGGTATTTAGAAATAAACTTAATGAAGATGGTAAGGTAATCAGAAATAAAGAAAGACTAGTGTGTAAGGGATATTCAAAGAAAGAAGGAACTGATTACAATGAAACCTTTGCACCGGTAGCTAGAATATAGGCAGTTAGATTATTCTTGGCTTTTGCAGTACACAAGAACTACAAAGTATATCAAATGGATGTTAAATGTGCATTTCTGAATGGAGATCTTGAAGAAGAAGTTTACATTGAGCAAGCTGATGGACTTCCTTGGACAGATAACAAAGATATGGTTTGCAGGTTAAGGAAATCTTTGTATGGGTTGAAGCAAGTTCCAAGAGCTTGGTATGCTAGATTGGATAAATACCTTTTGAAGATTGGTTTTTCTAAAGGTAATGTTGACAACAACTTATACTATAAAGTGACTAATGATGACATCTTGGTTATAGAAGTTTTTGGTGATGATATAATCTTTGAAGGAGAAGATGGATTATGTAAATACTTTTCTATTGAAATGCAACAAGAATTTGAAATGTCTATGATTGAAGAGATAAAATTCTTTTTAGGATTGTAGATTTCACAGACTGATAAAGGTATATTCTTGAGTCAATCTAGGTACTTGAAGGAGTTACTAAAGAAATTTGGGATGGAAAACTCTAAACCGGCAAGCACACCTATGACTACAAATGACAAATTATCACTAAGGGATGAATCTACACCTGTTAATCGAACTAGGTACAAATCTATGATAGGAGGTCTACTGCATTTGTGAGGCCTCACCTCGACTCAGTCTGACATTCAGTGGATTTTATATTTAGACTATGATGGATACTTTATTTTGATGCTTTTTTGAGACTTAGAACTTACATGATTTCAGGATTTGGATAACATTGCTATGATTTGGTGATTTACTTATATGCTTTATGAGATAGAACACTACATGATTGTTAGATAGGATGATATTGCAATGATAGATGTCGTTATTGAATTTGCAGGACTTTACTCTGAATATAGAACTATGATGTATGTTTAGTTATGTGAATTGGGATGAAATTGCTTATGTGAATTTGCTTGATAAAAGATGTATTCAATCTGTGCAGATGAAAATTGTATGCAAGTAATGATGTGCATTGTTATATTATTGAATTATATTATATATGGATATTTGGAAGTACTAATGTGTAAATTGAGATGCGCAGGAAATTTACCATGTGACCATGGAAATTACGGAGAATCAAACCTAGAATTATGTATGTTCATAAGCCAGGGTTTGTCTATTTGGAGAGACAACACCCCGTTTGTGTTGTATTTTATTCATAACAGTATATGCTGCATGAGTGTTAAGTGTTATTTAAATTTATTGTGTAAAAACCACAAGAGACAATTTCATGTTGTATTTTTGTAAAAGTGTTTTATTTGTGTCACTTGACACATGTGTGGATTTAAATTTAAATGTTTTATTTTGTCTCTTGGTGGGAGAGTGTTTAATTATAGTTCTTCTTAAATAGATTAATGTGTCGTCATAAATACTTTGGGAATATAATATTTGGGGTGGTCAACTTATGTTTGACCCGAAAATAAACTTCAGAGGGGTTTAAAATGGGTTAAATGAACACCTAGGGGTAGTTTAATAGGGTTTCCTAAAGCCCATAAGGTATACCTAGGGGTTAGGGGTAATTTTAGGCAAGTTTCTACTTTATAATGATCTTTTTAATGCTTTAAAAATTGGCTTTTTTGAGTTGTACGAAAATTGAAGATTAGAAGTTTAAATCTAATTAAGATTTTTCCTTTTGGAATGGGAGTCTTTTTGCATTTTGGCTTTCTTTCCCTTTTAGTTTTGGAAACTTGTGAGAACTCAGAGAATGAGCTTCTTAAGCAAGATTTTTGGGAATTGAAGGGTAATCACCCACTCTCCATTTTTGGAGACAAGAGAAATTTTGAAAAGAAAATAATGTTATGGAATAGAAAAATTGATTAAGGGTAGAAGGAAAAATATTCGTGGATTGGGCAGCTCTTCATCAAATATCATAATACCTTTGGGCAGATTAAGGTTGGTTTCAGTTATTTATTATAATGTCTTCTTCTTGCTTGTGTCTGGAAGTTTGTTGGTGTAAGAAATCTGTGTTTCTTGAATGTTTTTGTTGATAAATCTTTTGGTATTTTTGCATTATGATTTGTGTTGTGTTTTGGGAGTTTTCCTCAAGACCTCTTACTCTTGGGAGAGAAGAGGATCTTGTGGGTGGTAGCAGTGACAACCCTCGAGTGAGAGACTCTCTTTTGAGAGCGATCACAAGGGATCTTTGTGTGACCCTTGCTGCATGGCCTGTTTGTGCAATGGGGGTCATAAGGAGGGATATAAGGCTAGAATGCCTTTGGGGGGCATAAGGAATAAGGGGTTGAGATTCTTGATATATTTATTGTGCCATGAGGTGGCTTCTTGTTTATTTCATACTTGCAGTTCTCCTCAGGGTATTGGTCCACTACCACCCTTTGAAAAGATCATCACCAAAGTGTGGTGCTGTGAAGCCAAGTTGGGAGTGTGTTTGAAAATCTATATGCATTGCCTTCTATGTGTTTGCCTATATGTTACCCATCTAGGAATTGGTTCTCCGAGCTTGGGGGTGGCTACCAGTTAGCCTAGGGTGGGAGGTGAGCACTCCGTGGTCATATTTGTGTTTTCTATTATGCAGGAAAGTCAGGAGAAAGAGAATAGGAACCATGAAAAGACACAGAAGATTATTGTTGAAGATACTTAAATCCAGTTGCAAATATATGTTTAAATTTGTTATAGAAGTATGCCTCTTTCATAGAAAAGAGAAGCAAGTTGTAATTCTTGAAAATAGACTTGAGATTTATTGTTGTAGCTGTAATGCCCCGCTAGGAAACCCCGAAGGGATAAGCCAAAATTACAAGAATAGAGTGTAAATTTTTTTTTTTAAAAGTTACAACACAAAGAAGAAACAAGATATCAAGATTCAGATTACATAGCGGAAGACTTCAACAACTATCACCTATAGAGTTTCCCAACGAGATTACTTAAATTTCACAATTCACTTAACTCACACAATAAATCCAAAAGCTGAATATCTTCATAATGAGATAATTCATAAACAGGATAATTTCTTTCAAAGGACGGAAATATAAATCATAACAAAGATTCATCCATTAAGTTCCATTCATCAACCTCATTCAAGCTTTTCAATTTAAAATTACAAACTATACATCTAACAATCTAATACATTAGGATTTCATTGTAACATAAGAGATCTTTCCAAGCATATTTAAATTCCTTAACAACAACTGAGTAAAATTCATTACTCTAAGATGCATTATTCCATATTCCAACTTATTGCATTAAAAGGACGATTACACACATGCATTACGATAAATCGCATCTCAACCAAATATGCATTCGATCCACATGGCATTCAAGATAGAACTGAATATAAGCATTTAGAGTTAATTTCATTATCCACTTAACCATTCTAACATAAATTAATCATACATGATAAAGCTGAATAAAGGAACATAAGAGAATACACCACATAACACCATAATGATCTCGGAGTTCACCCCTAATGGGCTACATCTCCGGGTCTGCGCAACTGCAAGACCCCCTCGGATAAATAATAAGGTTAAGAGTACAAAAGGTTACACCAAGTACTATCCAGCCATCAAGGTGATACATAAATAATATACAGATGACCACATCGGTCCATAATACATAAACGATCCTTACAAAGAATAGGATCCAGCTGAACATAATCAAAGCTAAAACAAGAGGTCCAGAAGAGCATCCATAAACTGAGCCATCACCACCCAAGGTCTAACATGGAACCGACTCTCACAAGGGCAGAGACAAAGGACGATTCACAAGGGTACTCAAAACAGGACAAAACGACAACACACTAGCGAACGTAGGGACAAGTGTCATCACACAACTTGGTATGGATACCATGGCAAGTCTTCATAGGTCCCGGCCCATACACTGGTAACCCTGGCAACCTAATCCGAACTTCCGGCCCATCCAAGCCTCATGTGGACCCACACATCCTCTCGTGAAGACAAGGAAGATGGTTTGCCATTTCAGGCCTTCTCATAGCATGTCGAGTCTATGCTAGCACTCGTCCCATGTGTAAGGCACAATTATCTTAATTAGAGATTATTTTCTAATCTACTTAGGTTATCACTTATTAGACTCACTTTCGACGGGTTATCCAGCAGCCACTTTGGGCGCGGCCCCCAATCGAAAGCCACTTTCCCATATGACACTAGACTAACTCAGACGAACTCAAACCACGGAATACACATGGTAAGACGAACGGAGTTCAAGAAGATACAATCATCAGTTCAATCACGACTCAAAGATGACCACTTACTGACGGTACTCTAACTAGAGACCTGACAACTAAGGTTAACCACGAATCATTATTCGACTCACTCAAAGAGGATTTAACCAACTAAGAGAACATCACAACCCATAGTCAACTCAAAATTCGAGGACTGAAACAGGTACAGCAAGTCAATCCATACGACAGGGTCCTATTTAAACAAAGCAAAACATGCCATTTCATAATTAAAGCGAATACAGTAATTAAACTCGCAAGGCAATAATCAGAAAGGACAATATTTTCTCAAATTGATTTAAGCATTAAAAACGATCAAGTTTTCTACAAGATCTAAACAGATTACAGTTATCTATCTCATCAAGGGTTAAGTTGTTCTTGGGTTTCTAACTCCTAAGGTTCAGGCATTGAACAGGCCATTTAAGCCATAAAGAGTTTTAACCAATTCATATTATTAAATCTCAGACAACCGTTAATCAACTAAAATAAGGTATTTAATCTCCAACAAGCATCATAGACATACTGGTCTAAAATCAATCTCTACAGATTTATAAATTTCAATTCCAGTTACAAAATACGGATTACGAGAATAAAAATGTAGAAAGAGAATCTAAATGGAGATAATCACTTCCAAGGCATATCGTATTAAATTCAAACACCCATGATAAATATATCACTTACTTTCCAATTACTCAACTGATATGTTCTTATATAGCATTTGACCTCATCAATAGTAATTCCATCATATTAAGACGATTTCCCAAAAACAAATTGTTCTCTATTACGTTTTTAAGCAATAATATCTTAGTCATACTTACAATTCTAACTATCCTAATAATAAAATAACTATCATTAAAATGATATAAAATATCATATGTTTTCTTTTTGAATGATAGAAAGAAATACATTTTAAAGAAATTCATTTTATAACTAATTTAAAACATAAAAAAAAACGCATTTCAAATATCGTTTAAGACAACTACGCATCAAACATAAACTATGATCTTCTTTCTTTTTTTTTTATAAACAAAAAAAAAAAACAAGTGTTTATTCACACACAGGCGGGGGCGGGCCGTGCCCTAGCCGCCACGCCTGGAAGACACTCCGTGGGTGGCGCCACGGTGGTGCCCGCAGGTGCCACGGCGCCCTGTGGCCACCGTGGCCCCTGCGGCCACCGCCGTGGGCCGCAGCCACCGTAACCCACACAGCGAGCGGAGGGGAGAGCCGCGCACGGGGAAGCCCGGGGGAGGCGAAAACAAAGCCACGAGCGGGGAAAGAAGGGAGGATGCGCGGGGGAAGGGGAGGGGAGCGGGTGGAGCTCCGCTCCCCGCACTCCCAAACCCCGACCCGCCGTGAACACAACACACACGCCTAGGCCAAAAAAAAGTAAAACGTTTAAAATTTAGAAATAGGAACACACAGTGCGGTACAAGCACAAACGCCCAGCTCGGGTTTTATCAAAAACGTTTAAAATTTTTCTTCGAACACACAGTTCGGAAATAAAAAAATAAATGTTTCCATTTCCTAAAAAAAACACAGTTATAACTGTAAAACAAACGCCCATTACCGAGCTTGCAAATGGATTCAATTTCAATATGGTTTCGGTTTTGAATGACTGGTTTAGATATCACATCTTCTTGATGGCATCCTCATTCTATACAAACATCCAAGGGTTTCAAACACCCAAACCAGAATGGAAGAATACACACCCAAATTAAAATCTCCAGCCAAATCAAGTGGACAATCAAATAAATTTTTCAACAACAAATTCAGGATCCTACCTTAATACGCAATCCTGGAATGGCTGAAGGAGAGCCCACCTGCCAGATCCAGCATCATTTCTTCCCAAACCTCCAAAATTTTTCTCCCAACCAACATCTTCTCCAAATTTATCCATCCCTCCAAATTTCCCCAAATTTGGGTTATATGGCAGAGTTGACCCAAAAATTCCATTTTTGGAATAAAAATTTTATTTACAAAATAATTCTCCAAATTTAATACTTTTTCAACTATAACAACAATTAGCTTGCTCTTTAATTCAAAAATCGATTTCTTCAATCAATTAAATTTAACCTTTCGAAATTCAGAAGCCACAGAATACAATTAATCCATTGCGATAAAATACAAAGCTTTCCTTTTTCAACAGCATATATAAATGCATTAATATTCAAAATCAGACATTAAATCAAATTTGCTTCCAGTTTAAAATAGGCAATTTATTAACAATGAAAATCGCATAACGAATACCTGATTAATTAAATCCATTAATCATCAATGCACAAACGCATATTTAATCAAGATAATTACTAAAGACTAATTAACCAAATTAACCAATCACACCATGCATGCAAACCGAGAAGGTCAACCAAACAGATGACTCGCAAACCCAAGCAAACAGGGATAACCGACGATGACTAGCGATGCTCACTAGAGCACGACTAAGGTCGACTAGGGTCTTACGACCACCTAATCCAACTCTAAGGATTAAAAAGGGTACACTCTAACCTGTACACCCAGGTGAAGACGAACCTCGCACTCATGCGACTTCGTACCTGAAATCTCCTGCAACCAACGATCATACATGCATACATATATAATAACTTAATGAATGCGTTAGCTCGATGAATACCATGAAATAAAAACACTAAACAACTAGCATAAAACTAGTGAGAAAACCACATCAATAGCTATGCGTAAAAACAACATCTGATTGTAACATCATATTACGATTAACTAATCAAGATTAAGCCAAGGTTAGAAATAGACTAGGGTAGGGGTACTACAGTAGCTAAGCAAAGAAACATCTTGTAAATATGCAGAATATCTTAGAGTTGTAAAAGTTTGTTTTATTTCTACTTCTATTTGTGTTTCAGAAAAAGAAAAGCTTCTTTGAGTTGCATGTAAAAGCTTCTTTTGTATTATGGAAAAATTAGTTTCAAATGAATTTTATCTATATTCTACTTGTTGAAAAGTATGGGTTATTTTGCTGAAGAATTCTAAGTATATAAAAAAAAAAGAGTGTTTTAAGTAATTGTTTTATTAGTGGAAAAATCAATGAATGTGTTTTATTCAGAATAGAATGATGTATTTTAAGAAAAAGAAAAAAGTGTTAGAATAAAAGTTTAGCAAAAGATCTACTTCTATTTCTTTTATCAGCAATTAGAATAAATAAATAAAAGAGCCTAAGTTTTATATTAATTATATATATATATATATATATATATATATATATATATATATATATATATATATATATATATATATATATATATATATATATATATATATATATATATACACTTAAATGTTTATTTGTGCACATGTAATTTTGGATTTACATAATGTGTTTCCCATTGTTATTTTGTTTAAAATTTTGTATGTAAATCTTATTAAAAAAAAATAAAATATTTTTATATATTTTCACCCTTAAAACTTTTATATATATAAATTTATATATATATAAATATATATATATATATATATATATAAATATATATACATATATATATATATATATATTTATATATAATATATTTAAAAAAAAAAAAAAAGAAAAAAAAGAGGGGAAATTGGGTTCCACGCGGGCCCCACTGTGTGTACGCACAGTGAGGGCCGCGCGACGCCCACTATGTGCACACACAGTGCGGCCCGCTCGGCTCCCACTGTGTGGACACACAGTGGACGGCCGTGGCCGCCACTGTGTGACCACACAGTGGTGTAAGCCGTTAGCAGCGCCCATTGTGTGGACACACAGTGGTGCCGCGGCGCCCACTGTGCGCCCACACAGTGGCGCCTCGGCCCTCCCTGTCGCCTTCATCGAACCTGCAGTGAAAATGGCTGCCGCCTTGGGGTTTCGGCCTGTTAAAAAAATTCAGTGGTAAACAAAAAAAAAAGAGATTAAACCCTAGCCCGGGTAGGGTTAGGGTTAAAGGAAATAAAATAATATGATAGTTTAAGAGTTGATAATATATTATAAAAAAAAAAAAGAACCCTAATTAGGGTTGAGAAAATATTGTTTATTATTTTGGAAAGTTATTTTAGAAGAATTAAAGTTTATAAATATATGTAAATATATATATATATATATATATATATATATATATATATATATATATATATATATATATATATATATATATATATAAAACTCTGGTATATTTTGGAATAAGTATTTAATTATAAATAAATAAATATAAATATATATATATATATATATATATAATTCTGGTTATAATTTGGAGTAAGTAATTACCAGAAATTTAAATATGGTTGTTTAGACTTTATAGTCATTTTGGAGATTGAATTAATTTTCCTCTCCTATTCCTTTATCATGATGGATTTAATAAACTTAATGACTATGTATCTCGTGGAGATAAATTTTAAACCAGTTAGTTTTCCGCAAATTGAATTAAATAAATTATCGATGCTTGGTTCATTTCAGAATTAGCTCGAATATAATTATGAGAATTTCATTAACGCTTGTCGTGTGAGTGAACTTGTTAATTAAGTTAGTATTTTAAAAAAAAATTGTTCCGTTTTTGCCCTAAATTTTGGGCATGACAGCATTTGACACAAACAAGACTTGATATTATGAATGCAATATATATTGTTTCAATATTTCAGAGTAATCTTAAAGAAAATCATGAATCAACAGTAAAAAGGATTTTTCAATATTTACAAGACACCACAAATCTTGGCCTATGGTATCCTAGAGATGAAAACTTTGAATTATGTGCATACACAGATGCAAATTGGGTAGGAGATGTAGATGACAGAAAAAGCACCACTGGCGGAGCATTTTTTCCTGGAAGTAGATTAATTTCTTAGTTGAGCAAGAAATAAAGTTGCACATCTTTATCAACAATAGAATCTAAATATGTTGCAGCAGCAACCAACTGTACATAGGTATTATGGCTTAAGAAAATGTTGAAGGACATAAAGGTGAAATGCAAAGAACCTATAACTATCTGTTGTGATAATACAACAACAATTGATATATCTAAGAATCTAGTACTACATTCTAAAACTAAACATGTCTCTATCAAATTGAATTTTCTGAAAGAGAATGCTGAAGCAAAAGAAGTAAAACTGGTTTATGTGAATACTAAAGAACAAATTGTAGATATTTTCACTAAGCCTTTGCCTAAGGAGACTTTTGAATATCTTAGAGATCAGCTTGGGGTCATACCCCCACTGATAGAGACTTAGACAATTGATGTTTGTCATCAACCGATAGAACTAACAAAGAAATTGTTTACTTCGGCTTTGATGAGGAGAGCTACTTCTCAGAAGGAGTAGTTGGTATACTGAATAAGTTGGTATTTTGTATTTGAACCTAGTTTTTGTATTGCTTTGGCATTTGATGTCAAAGGGGGAGAGATTGATATGGAAAAACACATGTTACTCCTAGGGGGAGAGACTTTATCCCTTGGGGAGAGATTTTTATTTTGGGAGAGATTGATTACTCTCTGTACCTGAATTTTGATTTCTGGATATGATCTCTTTTGGGAGATTGTTGGTTTTTGGTATTTGACATTTCTATTTTGGCACTTTGATGGTTTTTCCATCTTGTGTTGCCATCAATGCCAAAGGGGGATATTGTTGGTATTTTGGATATGTTGATATGGTTTTGTCATTGATGTCAACACTTATCAACTCTGGCAATGTTAATCGGCAAGCAAGTGACTTATACACAGTCACCGGTATCTGGTTCACCGATAGGATATATTATTCACCGACACTTGGAATGACATGGAAAACACTTAGTTATGTCGAAGACATCATTTGGACACTTTGTCTTGGAAATTTGTTCATTGGTATATTCATGTTTGCATATTTGCTGTTACCGACAAATAGGTCCAGGATAAGCACCGATAGGCTTATCTAATCTAGATCAGGATGACACGCTATGGAGATGATTTATTAATGTTGTAAATGCATTAAGCCAACATGTTCAATCAAATATTGCATCGGTTCTTGTTTTACTTGTAAATTGTTTTATTGTAATATCTTTTGTAAAGCCGACCTATACATTTTGGTCCGAGGCTTCGGTATATATGTAAGATCTTATTTGATCGAAGTAAAAGAGAAAGAGGTGAAAGCAAAAAGAATTGTAATAAGGTATATGCAAGAATAAGTAGAGCTATACACGTAGACATCATTTGAAGGTAGAAGGAAGGTTTTGTGAAGACATATTAGAATTGAACCGGTACTGAATCCAGCATATGAAGATGCTATTTTGAGCAGTACATCATTATTGGATTTAACCATCCAATTGTAGTCAGTGTGACTCCTATTTGTGTTTCAGAAGTGAGCTCTAGGCGCTTGGCCTTTATACATGTGCAGACCCCCAATTGTATACACATACTATCTGTAGTAGTACCATCTGATTGTGGGTAAGGTTTCCCACCGTGGTTTTTCCCCTTACAGGGTTTCCACGTACAAATATTGGTGTTATGTGTTGTGGATGTTATTATCTTTCTGTTTCATGCATTAATCTTTACTGGTACTCGCAATTAACTAATAAACTATCTATCGATATTAAGTTTGGTTTATCGGTATTAAGCATTAAGTTTGGTTAAGTTGTGTTTGGTTTGAATTAATTAGATAGCTGATTCACCCCCCCCTCTTAGTTGTCTCCGGGACCTAACTGATTTTACAATTGAGAAGATAGATCTGGGAGTTGCTTCACGTGTTGTGGATGTTGGGCATTTGGAATAATCCACAAAGAGGATAATTTCAAGAACGTGGAAGGATGAAAAAGACAAAAGAGAACTGAAGCAAGTTGTTACCCAGATGGCTGAATATATCAATGCCATCCACAATCCAAACCCCCAACAATTGTCACAGATACTGGTATCATTTGACCTTAAATCTCTAGCCAACCAGAAAATGCTAGACTAGGTTTAAAGGAACAGGGTAGTTACATAAATGTTCAATAAATGGTTCGACTTGATAATACAATAGGGATCAGATTATATTGTTAATCTAGTGAAAGTTTATAAAGACGCAAAAACTGTGAGCAAGGAGATAGAACTGGAAACAGTGGCTTGGGAGAAGGAAAGGATCAAATGGGTAGCTGTCCTTGCACAAATGAATAATATACAAAAATATGGGGTGATTAAATTCTTAGCTGAAAAATCGGTAGAGAACCTGGATGACAATGTATTGTATGTGTCAAGAAAGAATGTGGAGTGGCACAACTCGATCATCAAGCAAGGTCACAAAGAATCCACCAAATTTCTTAGAGGATTGACAGACTTAATTGATACGATGCAAAAGGATCCCAAATGCATTGACATCCAGCTCATAAAGGATGGTGCCAAGACAATTGAGGAAGTTGTGGACATGATGAGGGTCTTTCAGGAGAGGATTCAATTCATTCAGATGACAAAATCTTTGACCACGGATGACTTCTCAAAGGTGGCAAGAATTGAATCAATGCTCATAGTTTGTACTAACCATTTGGAGGTTCACAAGGCAAAAGTAGCACAGGTAAACATGTACAAAGAGGTGTGGAAGCAAACAATCCAACACATTAGTCTTCCTTATTTTCAGGTCATCCTCAACTTCTCAGTGGTGCACCTAGAATTACGTGGTTCTACGGTAAAGCTAGACAAATCCGTAACCTCCTCTGCCATAGTGGAAGCATATATGATCCAAAGATGAAGTGTCAGCCTCCTAGTGGCTATTGATTTAGTTTTCTTTACTATTGTTTTAAACGGTTTTTTTTACTTTGATTAAAAGTAAATGCAATTTGATTATGTAAAAACTATGAGCCTAGAGGCTATTTAAGCTAAAAAGCTTGTCTTTGTAAGGGTTCCAAAAACTATGATTTTTAGGAGCAGTAGTTAATATTTTGGTTCTGATATGAATTGTTTGAAAATACAATGGCTGATTATCAATGAAGGGCTATGTTATGCAATCTTTAAATCTATGTGTTTGAAGATTAATAATTTTTCTTGAGAAAATTGTTATGGGCATGATATAATTCTGTGATCGGTTATCTCTGTATTTTTCCCAATTCATGATTATTATTTGTTGTTAGAAGACTCATACGTATTGATTTGCTTGATCCCTCTTGCCCTGTGAGGCACGAGAGAGTATCGATCAACCTTCAGTATTGTTGAGCCTTTGCTATGCTTTGAATTTATACTGTGCACATGTTTGTAAATCAAAGTCTATGAACTCTCGTTAAAATATTGTTTCATAAAATTTTCTATGTTTAGAGTTTTGAAGGCATTTATTTGTGTTGATGAATGAATGCTGAAGCCTTTCAATGTTTTCTGGTAGAAAGTATTAGCATATCATTTATGTAGTAAATTCATTGCAAATCATACGAGGAGCTTCCCTCTAATGCAGAGGTTGAATTTTATTAATTCATCCAACTGTTGGTAGTTTGTCTCCTTTTATATAGGGTGAAATAGAGTTATATTTTTGCTTAAGGAAGATAATTGTTAAGATTTGAAAAAGGGGCAAATCTGTTTACCAATAGATTTTTGGCGACTCTACTGGGAAGTCAGATCATAAAAATGGTTGCCTAGTTGCAAGATTGGAGTTAAAGAGATATACTAGGTCCCAAAGAAGGGAGGGGGTAGTCGATTATGTCTTTTAGGAGTTACAGAACCTAAATTTTGAACCCATTTTTTCACCTCAAAGAAGAGAAAGAAGTAGGCCTCCTTCCCCATCACCATAATCTCCTGTATCCTCAGTTTGTCAAGATCTGACCTTGCATGGTATTCCTTTACCAAATATAATCAGTCCAACTCCACTCAATATCATACTTCCAATGACAATAAATAATCCTTGGGGGGCTGATGTAGGTCCATTGAACTTAGGTTTGAATCTCAATCCCTTACCAAAATTTAGTGGAGGGAAAACTCACCATTGATGAGCACCTGAATGCATTCAATGTGGCTTGTGGGATAAAAGTAGTTCAACACGAAGATGTCACTGTGAGATTGTTTGTCTAGACACTAATTGGAGTAGCAGTTGATTGGTTTTATCACTTACCAAATAGTGTGATAACAACCTGGCAAGATCTGAAAACAAGGTTTGAGGCAAGGTTCAAAGTGGCTTAAGATGAACATTCTCTCCTCACTCAATTGGCCTAGTTAAAGAAAGAAATTCCGAAATCTGTGAGGGACTTTGTAGAAAAATTTGATAAGATTGTGCACAAAATTATAGTTAATCAAAAGCCCTCAAATGATAATCTTAAGTGTTTCTTTATCAATTCTATGCTTTGAGAAATAGGTTTCCTAATTCGCAGGCAAATAGTTGCAGATTTAAATGCTGCCAAAACACTTGCAGTTGAGTTGGAAGATGATTTAATCATGGCGGGTAAGTGGAAAAGAGAAGTGCAGCCACCCATTGCCCAACCTTCAACTTCCTCTGACCCTGTAATCCAGCGACTAATGAATGATGTAATTACCCTTAAAGGACAATTGCCTAAAGATAGCACTTCATACCCATCTCCCTATCAAGATGTACCTAGGAGGAATACAAACCACTCTTTGGGCTATGGGAACAAGACTCTGCAATTACCCCCTACTCAACAAAGATTAGCAATTGAAGCACCTCCACCTAAAGGGAGTATGTGTGTTTTTCATCTCACTGATGAACATGATGGTAGTTCCTATCTTGAGATGGTGTGTTATGCACAATTGATGAATTCTAAAGATACCTCAAATGAGTGGGGTAAAGAAGAATCTTTAAAGCAACTTGGCAACTCTGAAATCCATTTCCTTGAATATGAGTCTGTTTCAGAAAGAGGAGGTGATATTTTGGTTACTTTAGAAGATCCTTCATGCGATGTGCTCACAAGAAATCAACAAAATGTAAAACCTCAGGGTGTTTCTTCATCATCTGCTGTGGCTTTCAAAGGTAAGGGTTTTGACCCAAATTTTTGTAACAATGATAAAAAATTGTAAGAACCTTCATTTTTAAAGCCAGTTGAAAAAGAAAGTTCATTTGATATTGTCGAATTTTGCAAATCATCTCAAATTGAAATTACACCTGCCGAGTACCTTAAGCTAAATCCTAAAGAACTAGACAGGCTTGTACAGTTTGTAAAAGGGGTTAATGTACAACGAGCCAATGGGACACAACAATCAGTAAATGCCATATTGCCCTCACATAGTAATGAACTGGTTCACCCTGTGGCTTATGCAAAAATGCTTGAAATAACTTCTCTTCAAACAAATGATTCTGTACCTATCCTTGAGTCAAAACTACAACCCTAGAACCCTTTTACATATAATTATTCATAAATGGTCACAAGTTGAATAATTGTATTATAGATTCAGGTGCATCTAACAATATTATGCCTTCTGTAGTGGCTATAGCATTAGGGTTGTCCTTGACAAAAACTTTTGGTAGATGTTATTCTATGGATTCAAAACAAATTCCTCTGCTAGGTCAAATTAAGGATGCTCAAGTAGTTCTTGCTTCCCACCCAGATAAAAGAATTAAGTTGACTATTTTGATAGCTGACATCCCAGCTAGCTATGGTATGCTACCAAGTCATACTTTTTGTAGGGATTTAGGTGGTGAAATTAAAATGGATTAGTCTCAAGCTACAATCCCCATTGGAAAACAACTTGTCATTCTGCAGCCTGAACCAAAGTCTAAATTCACTATTTTCCCTTCTGATGACCCAAGAGCTCACATTTTGTACCATGATTGTCAATTTGGAAACTACATGATTTTCTCAGATAATGAGGTAGTGGAAGATCCATCACAACCTGAGGGAGAAGAAAGCCTGTGGTTAATGGAGTTTGATGGTAGTTGTGCAGTGTTAGGTTCAGGTGTAGGGGTAGTGTTAATCCCACCTTCTGGCAATCATATTCCTTTCTCTTTTAAATTAGAATTCAAGAATACCAACAATACAACCAAGTATGAAGCTTTGTTGTTAGGTTTAGTCGAAGCTAAGAGATTGGGGGTGAAACTCTTGCGAGTTAAAGGAGATGCTGAACTGATTGTAAAATAGGTTAGAGGGTTGTTTAATGTTAAAAATGAAAGATTGAAACACTATTATAATAGGGTTTGGGATGAAATCAAATATTTTGATACCTTTTCCATTGAAGCATTACCCAGGGAATTGAATTCAAAAGAGATTCATTAGCAGTCTCAGCTTCATTGCTTGTCCCACATCCTAAATTTGTTGATGATATTTATAGGGTAGAGTTGATATATTGGCCTAGTGTCCCAGACAACTCTGATTTTTGGTAGGTGTTTGAAAGCGATAAACAAATCAATAATTTTATGCAAAGTGTAGACATGTTTTCTGCCATGTATTTTTAAGGTTCAGATGTAGAGTGCAAAGAATTTTTGCCAGAACGAGCTAAGGAGTTGCATGATGGAATCATGTAGTTGAAAGGGAACAAGATCCCTAAAGGGTTGGTTTCATGGGAGCATCTGTTTGATTGTCATGATGCCTATAAGAAGAATAAAGGTGACAAGTCCCCGGAGGTTCAGGATATTGGAGGTTACAAAAAGATCAATATTGGTACCGAGAATGAACCTAAATATATCAATCTGGGAAAGTGTTGTACACCTACAGAAAAGGAGAGGTTCATTAGTCTCCTGTTGGAGTTCAAGAATGTTTTTTCTTGGTGCTATGATGATCTTAAAAATTTCACAGAGGGAAAATTCCAACATCAGATTCCCCTGAAACTTGGAGCAAGCCCTTTCCAGAAAAACTTAGAAGCTTGAATCCAAAAGTAGCTGAGGCTATATTTCAAGAAGTTGATAAGATGTTAAAAGCTAGGATTATATATCCCATCCATCATTCTACATGGATAGCTAATATCATACCTATTAGAAAAAATATGGAGAAATAAGGATTTGTGTAAATTCTAGGAATCTAAATCAGACCAGCTTAAAAGATAACTATCCATTACGAGCCATGGACCACATTCTACAAACAGTTTCAGGATCAAAGATGATGTCCATGCTCAATGGATTTTTGGGATATAACCAGATCAGTGTTCAGGATGATGATCAATATAAAATTGCCTTTACTACTCCTTGGGTTACATTTGCATATAGCCGAATGCCCTTTGGTTTGATTAACGCAAGAGTGACATTTCAGCGTGCTATGGATTTATCCTTTGGTCACTTAAAGGATAAGATAATCATTGTATATCCAGATGACTTAACAGTGTTCTCAAAAAGAAGAAAGCATCACCTACAAGACCTAAGACAAGTGTTACAGAGGTGCCATGAGCATGGGGTATCCTTGAACCTGAAGAAGTCAGTATTTGCAGTCACAGAGGGTAAGTTGCTCGGTCATATTATTTCTAAGGAAGGGGTGAAAATAGATCCTGAGAGAATAAGAGAAATTCAACAACTAACTCTACCATCAAGTAGGAATACCATTAGATCCTTCTCCGGATAGGTAAATTTTCTAAGGAGGTTCGTCCCAGATTTTGTAGAGACTACCAGATACATTGTGAATTTGATGAGTGAGAAATAAGTTTTTTAAATGGAATGAGGAGGGGAAGAAGGCATTTGAATCAATTAAGAATGCTATTGGTCATGTGCCTGTTCTGGTTAATCTTGATTTTAGCAAGGATTTTGTTATCTACTGTTATACCTTAGAGCACACTATGTCAGGGATTTTATTACAGAAGAATGAGGATAATGATGAAGTCCTAATATCATTCATGAGTGTACCACTACAAAAGCATGAATTGAAGTATTCAATAATGGAAAAGAAAGCATATGTGGTTGTGAAGGTAGTAAAATAGTTTAGGTATTATATACTCCATTCCCTACGCTATTGTCTATGTGCCTCATTCAATAGTCAAGAGCATATTGACACAACAAGACATAGGAATGAATGAAAGAGCCTCTTGGGTGTCAAAAATTCAGGAGTTCAATTTAGACATTAGGCCCACAAAGTTGGTAAGGGGGTAGGGTTTGTGCAAGCTGATTGCTGAGAGTAAGGAGGAAGTGACAGAGGAATTGCCTTTAGTCATGTTTGTTGGTCTTCAAGATTCTTGGTTTGTAGACGTAGCTTATTATTTGACATATGGAGATTTCCCAGAATATCTTTCTGCAAAAGAGAAGAGGAACTTGAGGCTAAAAGTTGCTAAGTATGTCATTTTTAATGATGTATTATATAAGAGGGGACTAGATGGGACCTTCTTGCGTTATGTTGATAAATCGCTCCAAGAGTCTCTTTTGAATACATTTCATGATGAAGCCTGTGGCGGTCATTTCTCTTCAATGATGATTGCCTACACGATCTTGAGGAACTGTTATTATTTGCCAGGAATGTTCAGGGATGCATATGAATGGGTGGCCAAGTGTGAAAACTGTAAGTTGTTCATAGGTAAACTGTAGCTCGCAGCATTACCACTCCGACCCATGGTTGTGGATGAACCCTTCAAGCAATGGGGTCTGGATTTCATTGGTCCCTTGACACCTACCTCTAGTGCAGGACACACCCATATATTGATAGCTACAAACTATTTTAATAAATGTGTTGAGGCCATTCCAGTATGAAAGAAATCCTCAAAGGTGGTTTGTAATTTTCTAAAAGAGAACATCTTGGTTCGATTTGGGGTCCTGCTAAAAATTGTGGCTGACAACGCTACTAATTTCTCTTCTGCCAAAATTTCTTTATTTTTCTATGACCATGGAATCTCCCTTGGTCACTCTTCTGATTATTATCCTTAGGGAAATGGTCAGGCTGAATCCAGTAATAAAAACCTCATTAATATCATGAAAAAATTAGTGAGTGAAAACTTTAAGGATTGGCATAAAAAACTGTATGAAGCCCTTTGGGCTGATCGTACATCACCAAATAGGGCTATTGGGATGTCTCTGTTTGAACTAGTCTATGGTGTAGGTGCTCAGGTAGCACTTCCTTTGGAACTGGTAGCCACTAAATTACAAACTATCATTGAAGACATTTGCTTCAATAATTCTCTCGAAAAGCGGATTATGCACTTGATGAGAATTGATGAAGAAAGGGATAAATTAGTGGACCGGGTAATAGAGCACCAGATGAGGGTGAAGAAAATATTCGACAAGTGAGCAAGGCTACGGAAGTTCATGCTAGGCGACCAGGTACTACTCTAGGATAGAAGAAGTGAACCCAAAGGGGCACATGCAAAGTTCAAATCACACTGGAAAGGACCATTCTTGATTCATGATGTAAAAGGACCAAATTATTTCAAACTTGCATATCTGGATGGTACTATTCTTCCACTAACCTATAATGGTCAAGATTTGAATTTATATCAACTGTAAACAAGAGTCTCTCATGGTTTTATATACAGTGTTTGGTTGATTGGCAGTTCTGTGTTAGTTCTATTTTTATTTTTGTCTGAGTTTTTAAATAAAGTCTGCTTGCGAAACTAGGGATTCTAGAGTTCATTTCTAGTTCCTTCATAGTTCTAGTCCCCAGTCAGAGCTGATGTTAGTCTCCCCTACAATTTTTCCATTTGAATGTTCATACTTGTGGGTTGCCTTTTGTGCCTTTTCTTTCATTGGGTCGTTTGTTTTCCTTTGTACTTGAACCGTTGAACTCTTTCTAAAAAGTTCAATAGGTTCAAGATTCAAAGAACATTTATGAAGAAAGTCATTTGTGGTCTTTGTTGTTGTATGTGCAAGTGCGCTTTGTTTTACGTCTTGAAGTTTTGAACCCGTGAACTTTTGTCAAATGGTTCAAAGTTCAAAATGTCTTTTGTGAGTTGTGACAATGTATCGTTGTTTAATGAGTGTGGGTCCATATGTTTTAAGTTGATTTGCAGTCTTGAACCTTGAATCAAATCTCAAGCAGTTCAAAGGGTTCAAGGTTCTTGTTTAATAGTCCTTGTTGTCACTTGTTCCCGGTATTGTTGTGTGTGCTGCTCACTCACTGTTATATTTCTTAAATGAACTTGAACCATTGAACTTTTTTTCAAATGGTTCAAGGTTCATGAGTTTATTTCAAAACTAACTCTAAGGCTTTTTGGATGAAAATGAAAGTGGCGCGACAAGAAGGAATATTTCCTTTTTAGCAGTTTAAAATTCTAAATATGGAAAGTAATCATGAGTGCATCGAACTACTTGTGTAGAAGTGATGGATAATTAAGAAGGTGTCAGATTTTGGTCATTTCACCATTACTTTGCATGCTTGGGTAAATCATGATGAAGCATGTGTGGCTTTATAGATATTTTCCCGTCTGATTGAAGGAATTGTATGAATTTATTTCCATAGTTGAGAAGGTTGTAGTTGCCATACTTGAGCAAATTGGAGGCCGAAGGTAAAACCAGCTTTGATTTCCTGAGGAATTACCAATTTTCATGGTGGTAACAGGTAAGTTCAGATGATTCTTCCTAAGCTGTGTTTCTTTAAGTTTTGAAGATTTATCGGTATAGAAAGAAAAATCTCTAAATTGTTGGAGTAGGATTTTGCCTTGTTTTAGAATTTCTTGGTTAAGAGTATAGATAGGCAGTATGAGGCCAATGCTGCCAAAGCTTAGTCGGACCTTGTGTCTAGTGAGCATTTTACAAGAATTATAAGACACCTTCTTGGTTCATGTAGATTTAGGGGATTTCCTAGAAAGAACCAAGAACCCTCTAATCGCATTGATGGAGAAAATAGTTTAAAGTGGTCTTGTGGAAGCTGCTGCGTTCCTGTTTGTCACACCGTGTCCAGATTTAGTGATGGCTTACATGAATAGATATGACACAAAGAACATATGCATTAGAACTAGTAATGGTGAGTTGCTAGTCAGTATCAATAGAGAAACAATAATGGCGGCAATGGGTATTCCGCACAAGGATGAATATGAGGACTGGACCATTGGGAATTCTTATGCCTATTTATCAGAAAAGAAGAGCAACTACAGGAGCATAATTGCTAGGAATTGGCTCTTGAAAATTAGGAAAGGAGGGTCACGGCTACCAAAGCCTCTGACTAGGGAGCACTTCATCACAGAAGTGCAAGATATTGTGATACTTTTAAATAGAGTGAAGGGAAACTCACATTCCTTCTACTGGGAGGATTGGATGTACTTTTTCATTCAAGTGGTTTTATCCGGTGATAGGTATCTAGATTGGTCTCAGGTAATTCCAAAAAGATTTCATGAATGATTGAGCAATTTTGTGGGGATGTCAGGGTTTTATATGTCTTCTTATCTTTTCTACATTTTAGCTTGCACAAGGGATTGGTCTGGTCTACCTAAGGAACCTTGGATATATGTGATGAGAGGGTGTATAATTATTATCCCCTATTACAACAACAAACACATGTTGAGCAAATTGATAGGTGGAATGGAGTATTTGTAGGAAGATTTGTCTTTGAGGTCCAGGGTGATGCGAACATGATAATGTCTATTGAAGCAATGGAATTCATGAGCATATATGGTAGCTTCTTTATTCAATTTCCCCAGTTTACTTATGCCCAGGTAGGTGGTTATGAGGGCCAACCATTCAAGCTGCCTAGGTATGATTTTGATAGTTATGTGCTTATAGAGGTAAGCATGTAGCTAGCCTACATTGATAAAAGATTGGAAACAAAGGGAGAGTCTGGAGTTGTATTCCTCGTTGAACTCATATACTATAGGTGCAAATCTGTATCAGATGCTCTAAACCTGGAAATAGAATTCAAAAGGATGAACCTGCAGCCATATGTGGCAAGGCGAAAGTTTGACAGTAGGGATTATGCAATAGAAAACCTAAATGTAGATAGTCATTTTTGTCATGAACCTCAGTTAAAGGATTACTGGGAGAACTGTAGTGATGAGTATGAGGTAAGGAAGAGACTATGGTCAAGGTTCACTTTGCAGCAAATAACTACCTTGTGGCTTCCAATTAATATATCTGGAGTATCAGAAGATATAGGGGAGGATTTTTTAGATCCCGAGTTTGACATAGAGGTTCAAGGAAAACCGATTCCAGAAATTGATTGGAACAAAAAGGAGGATGATAGTATCCAAACTAGAACCTTCAACATTGTGAGGAGAATAGAAAGATGGTTGAGAAACCAAAAGTTTAAGGAGGGACCTCACATGTCCTCACATGAACTAAGAATTGATTCACACATTGTGACTCAATCTCCCATTTCTTTCACTATCAAAATTGCTAATGTTGCAGGTGTTCCAAGACCTATTGTTGAGAAAATTCAACCTAGGAGATCAAAGAGGTCACCATATGGTCTCACGGTTGCTCGAGTAACTTGGTCTAGGAGTAAAAAGAAGAGTAGGGAGCCCATTCTAAAATAGGTTGTTGTAGACTTAGAGCCTAGTGAGGAGATTGAACAAACAATGGATCCAAAGGATCAAGATGAGCCCAAGATTCAGGAAATGGACATGAGTAAGGAAGAGGAAATCCAACAAGATCCCCATGAACACCTTGGTCATTGTCACTTCACCAGATGTACATACAACTCCACCACCTAAGGAACCTATGAACGCACCAAGATGGTTGGAAGCTGCTATTGGAAAGAAACAGAGTGTGGTGCCAATTACAATCCCAATGGAGGACATGGTTAGCAGATGTTTGGGAAAGGCATCAAAGCCAAAGAAACTTAAAACATAGGCAATGCTTGATGTAGATGAAGCAATAGGTCATTGGATGGCCAAAATAGTCAAGCCAAGAAAGGATGCAAACAAAGCTATTGAGGAGGATTTTACAGTTGAGAAGATAGATCTGGGAGTTGCTTCACATGCTGTGGATGGTAGGCATTTGGAATCATCCATGAAAAGGATAATTTCAAGAATGTGGAAGGATGAAAAAGACAAAAGAGAACTGAACCAAGTTGTTACCCAGATGGCTGAATATATCAATGCCATCCACAATCCAAACCCCCAACCATTGTCATAGATATTGGTATCATTCAACCCTAAATCTCTAGCCAACCAGAAAATGCTAGACCAAGTTCAAAGGAACATGGTAGTTACAGAAATGTTCAATAAATGGTTGAAACTGATAATACAATAGGGATTAGATTATATCGTTAATCTGGTGAAAGTTTATAAAGATGCATAAACTATGAGCAAGGAGTTAGAACTAGAAATGGTGGCTTGGGAGAAGGAAAGGATCAAATGGGTAGCAGTCCTTGCACAAATGAATGATATACAGAAATATGGGATGATGAAATTCTTGGCTGAAAAACTGGCAGAGAGCTTGGATGACAATGTATTGTATGTGTCAAGGAAGAATGTGGAGTGGCACAACTCAATCATCAAGCAAGGTCACAAAGAATCCACCAAATTGCTTAGAGGATTGACATACTTAATTGATACGATGCAGAAGGATCTCAAATGCATTGACATCCAACTTATAAAGGATGGTGCCAAGACAATTGAGGAAGCTATGGACATGACCAAGGTCTTTCAGGAGAGGATTCAATTCATTTAGATGACATAAGCCTTGACCACAAATGACTTCTCAAAGGTGGAAAGAATTGAATCAATGCTCATAGTCTGTTCTGACCATTTAGAGGTTCACATGGCAAAAGTAGCATAGTTAAACATGGACAAAGAGGCATGGAAGCCAAGAAACCAACACATCAGTCTTCCTAATTTTTAGGTCATCCTAAACTTCTCGGTGGCGCACCTAGAATGGCATGGTTTTGCAACAAAGCAGGACAGATCTGTAACCTCCTCTGTGACAGTGGGAGCATAGTTGATCCAAAGATGAAGTGTCAACCTCCTAGAGGCTGTTGATTTAGTTTTCTTTCCTATTGTTTTAAACGGTTTCTTTCACTTTGATCAAAAGTAAATGTAATATGATTATGTAAAAACTATGAGCCTGGAGGCTATTTAAGTTGAAAAGCTTGTCTTTGCAAGGGTTCCAAAAACTGTTATTTTTAGGAGCAATAGATAATATTTTGGTTCTCATATGAATTGTTTGAAAATACAATGGTTGATTATTAATGAAGGGCTATGTTATGTAATCTTTGAATCTGTGTGTTTGAAGATTAATAATTTTTCTTGAGAAAATTGTTATGGGCATGATATAATTCCGTGATCAATTATCTCTGTATTTTTCCCAATTCATGATTATCATTTGTTGTTAGAAGACTCATACGTATTGATTTGCTTGATCCCCCTTGCCTCGTGAGGCATGAGAGAGTATTGATCAGCCTTCAGTATTGCTGAGCCTTTGCTATGCTTTGGATTTATACCATGAACATGTTTGTAAATCAGAGTCTGTGAACTCTCATTAAAATATTCTTTCAGAAAATTTTCTATGTTTACAGTTTTGAAGGCATTTATTTGTGTTGATGAATGAATGTTGAAGCCTTTCAATGCTTTCTGGTAAAAAATATTAGCATATCATTTATGTATTAAATTCATTGCAAATCATACGAGGAGCTTCCCTCTAATGCAGAGGTTGAATTTTATTAATTCATCCAACTGTTGGTAGTTTGTCTCCTTCTATAAAGGGTGAAACAAAGTTATATTTTTTCTTAAGGAAGATAATTGTTAAGATTTCAAAAAGGGGCAAATCTGCTTATCGACAATAAAAACACATATAAACTGGTAAATGCAGAAACATATAACTTGAAGCAAATAAACCATCCAAATAAATGAACACCATAACACACAAAATTTATATGTGGAAAACCTCAAAGAGGAAAAACCACGGTGGGATTTGTGATCCACAATATCAGTTCACTGGCCATATGAAAGGATATTACATAAAATGTGGTCCTGCACATGTAGGAAGGGAAAATGTCTAGAGCACACTTCTCACCACAAAAGGAGTCTCACTGACTAATAGCTTCTACTGAAATGAAACAGTAATAATGAACTCACCAAATGCATCTGCTATGCCAAAAAGAGTTCCACTTATAGTTCTTCTCTGTACTGCTTCATAAACCCTGAACACTTCTACCAGTATCTCTTGTCCTCCAAGAATGCTTTCCAAACTATCTACAGATCATTGCATGATATAACATTCACATACAAATGATCTACATACATATACTTCTCATTATATAGTTTTTCTGTATTCTCCTATGTCAACATATTCAAAATGACCTAGCAGACTGGCCTATATACTCTTACAAACAATAAGCCTTATGTCGGCTTATAATGTATTACAAAAGATATACAATGTCGGCTTTATACAATAATTACAAAATGATTTTTACAAATAAAACTTCCTTTGGGTCCAAGCCTGATGTCGGCTTCACTGAAGTGCTGGATACAGGTGCCGGTGTAACCCTATATTCTCCAATGCCGGTGTCTACTGGTGATTGCCTCCTAGTGCCAGTGTATGCTGGTGTAAGCTTCCTTATGAATCTTATTGCCAAGTAACCATGTTTCCATGTTTCCATCAATGACAACATATGAATCCAATCAGTGTCAATTGCCAACAATCTCCCTCTTTGGCATTGATGACAACACTCATGTGAAAAATGGATTCCCTGCCGGTTCAACCTAAAGTATGGTCCCCCTGAGCAATACACTCCTTCCTGATATCCTTCCCATATTTTTGTCAGATATTTTTTCACATTATATACACTCCCCCTTTGGCATCAATGCTAAAGACTGGTGAAAGAATTAAAACAATTAATAAATACAAATTACTTTATCGGAGCTTGACCAATTTTAAAATTTCCGAGTAAGCCTTGTCTAGCAACTGTAAATATGTATCCCAGCTAGTTCTGAAGGTTTTAGATATGGATACAAGTCCACTCAGTAAGTGTGCAAATGTTTCCTTCTCCTTGACTTCTGCTGGTGTGTGCTTAGAAATCATATCCATACATTCCCTCTTATGTACACTGAGTGAATCTAATCTTGGACTCACCAATCCTCTAAGACTTATTGCTCATCGAATGATCTTGTCTCTTTCCATTTCAAAAGAATAAATTTGGTTCTCCAAGGACAAAATTTGTCCATCAATAGATGTTGTTAGTGAAGTTAATCCATCAAAAGAGTTTGCAATATTGGCAACCTTATCATGTAACTCCTTTAATTTGTTGTCTACATTTACTATAAGAGTTTCTATGTTACAACAGACCCTGTAGATATTTGTACACTATTTTAAATAATTCTCAATAAGAATCAATTTTCCTTCAATTTCCTTCTTCTTTGTTTCAATAATTTGATCAAAAGCGGCTCTCTTAGCCAAGTAAATCTCTCAAGTGCCTGCCCGTCTGAAATTTGCTGCAAAGATTGAAAGTTGTTAGATATATGCTCAGTTAATGCCTTAAGCTTTCTAGAAGGGCTTGCTTCATTTTCAATCTTACAATCAGGGCTTAGTCTGTGCAAAATTGTGATTGAGTGATCTATTATTCCTTTATCTGTCGATCCCTCCTTTATTAGTTTCTGAGTAGCCATCATCATTAACTCAGTGGGACTCATCTCATTGATTGATTTCTTCTCAACTTGAGAAGTGTCAATTGCCAAAACCTTTTCCAGGGAATCAATATTAACTGTCGGTATAGTCTCAGTTCCCTTTGCCTTATCCTCCTTAGCACCGATGGCTTTGCCACTTGGTGCAGTATCTAAAACTGCCGATGGAGTATTATCCACAATATTGTCAGTACCCTATACATTGCCTTGTTCAAAAGTTGTTTCTGCGGGTATTGAATGAACACTCTCCTTTACTGTCGATGGTGTTTGTATACTTATAGTTATTGCCGGTTTATTCAAAATTGGAGCTGAACTATCCAAAATACCTTTCCCTTTAGATCTATTCAGGATGGTGGAAGTTGTTGCTTTTACAAATTCTTCTTGGGAGGTGAGAAAATCAGGATTCTTTTGGAAGAATTTGGTCCAACCATCTTTGGTCTCATTTACTACCTCATTTACCCTGCCCATCATTAGGCTTATTTGTCAGGGTTTTCTACTAAAAACTATTCTATTAGCAACATCTATGCATCTTTTCATTTCCTCATTGTTTATTGATCCACACATACCCAAAAGTTCTACTATCTTAATTTCTCTATCCCTCTTGACTGCATCAAGTCTTCTAGCATCTAATTTATTGTATAGTGATAGAGGAATTTCCTTCAAAATTTCTACTAAGGCTTTCTTATATATATCTATATGTAACAAAATTGCCTCTTCAATCTCATTCTGCTCATTATCCTCTAAATCTTCATAATAAATGGATACATTTTTCAAAATTCCATCCTTGGTTATTTCATCAATCAATTTTGCACAGGTCATTGTAGCCTTACCAGATTTAGTATCATCATCATTCTTCTTCTTCTTGTTGTGCTTTACTAGAGTGGATGTGACTAGTTTCCTCTTCTGAATAGGTTTCCTTGCCAGAGGTGGGGGTGCAGTAGGTTTTGTTAATTTTCTCACAAGCTTCCTCCTTGGCTCAACCTTCTTCTCCTCTACCGGAGGCTGGTCAAATTTATTTCTTTGTACTCTTCTGAATGCTAGAGGTTCATTGTCCTATAGATTAGAGTCGGAAGTGACAGAAGAAATGAATTTTTCAAGCCTCTTTGCCTTAGGAGCACTAACCATTTCCGGTTCCTTTGCCGGTTTGGATCTAGAACCCACTTGAGTGTCTATCTTATGAATTACATCCTGTATATATGCAGACATCTTGTCTATTTTCTTCTCTCTTCTTTTCTTGTCAAAGCCAATTTTGACTTCAAGAGCCTTTTCTTTAGTAGTACCAAAGTGTTTTATTTCATCATCCAATGGAGCTTCAAGCATCATTTTTGCATACAGTTAAAAAATGCTATCATCCAATTCATATCCAAGCTCAGTGATCCATATGATCATAGGTTCTACTGCCTCCATTAGAGTTTCATCAGTTTTCACCATAAAATAGATATCAGTGGAGTACTTTTCCATAATGTGCTTTGATATTCTTTCCCTCTATCTCATGTGTTCTTGAAATGTTTTGAAATAGCCCCAAATCTTTTCATCCCTATCGGTACCAAGACCAGTGATTGCTTCCTTGATTTGCATACCTACTAGTATGTCATGAGACCAATGCTTCTTCCCTAGACCGGGTAGCTCATTCATGAAGTAAAGCATTAAACAAACAATGAGATTTCTGAACCTAAAAGTTCCTTTCTTAACACCCTTAATCTTTACAAGATTTATCATTAATCCACTTATTAACCATTCACATAAATCATACTTCTCATTATTCTTTAACATTTTATAGGCATCATGGATGCAGGAACTACCAATAGAGTTTAATCGACTAGATTGAGTTACCTTATAGTCGATTATCATGCTGACAAATTTCAAATCTAAGTCCTTGATGGCGCTGACCCTCATAGATCTTCCATCATGGGTTGTGCCGGTGAGCTTTTCAACCACAGTGGTGGAAATCTTCTTGCCAGGTTCTTGTCCAACTTTGGGTAAGCCGGTGACTTCTTGAATTGCTTCCTTTGTGATCATGTAGGGCCTATCCAGCCATGTGAAATCATTGTGAACCCTACTCAGAACATATCTAATCACCTCATCTTTGAATTTTGGTATGTACAAAATACTGGTTAACCCTAGATCCTTGATGATCTTATATTCTGGTTTGATTATTCTAGAGTCTCCCAATATCATAGATTGATACATGCATTGTTCTAGAGTCTCCCAGTATCATAGATTGATACATGCCCTTAATCTCTTATGTACCTAGATCCTCCAAGGTGCAGTGAATATATGCCCTTACATCTTCAACATACATCACGCCATCGGGAACCTTAGAGAATGCGCCCACAGAGTCTTCTTTCTTAGCTATCTGGGGAACTTCCTTGAAAATGGGTCTCACCGCCTATCCTTAACTTCAACAATGGTGGGATTTACAATGAAAGTAGGAACAGATGATCCAGAAGCCATTTTGAAGAAATGCCTGAAAAATGATCACCAGTGTGAAGATTTGATTGCTTCTCTGATGATTGCTGGAAATCCTTTCAAAATGCCTTTGCTCATTCTTAATCACCAAAAATCAACTTTGCTTTGCTCTGGATTGCTTGAATTCTGGGTGAGTGAAAATGAATTCACTTTCTCCTTTTATCAGCAAGTAAATCCTAATCCTTCACTGTCATAAATGCTTCGTGATGTACCCTATCGCATGCTAGTTTCACAGTCTTATGCCAGGTAAACCTTCATCAATGATTAAGACAACTCTCTAGATCTCTTCTAGATCTCTTTCAGGGAATATGCAAGATTTGTAATAGATTTTCCAACCCCTAAGGCATATGCCTCAGTTATCGGTGGAATTTCCCACCGGTGCAGGAATGCTCTATTCTACTGGTGGAGTTACTAGTGTAGATCCATCTCCACTTGGTTCTTTAGAATTTCTAACCCATCTCTTTGTGTGATCTTGTTTAATTTCATCTACCTTCTTCTTTCCTTTCTCATTTTATTTATCATTGCTAACCAGTTGAGTCTTACTTCTGCAGTACTTAGCAATATGACCTATTTTGTTACATGCATAACATGTAACATTCTTTTGAATTGCTTTAACATATCCAATGTCATTCCTTGACCTACATTGATTAGCCAAATGACCAAAATTTCCGCATGCATGACATTTGACATTCATTTTGCAATCTTCTGATCTATGACCATATTTCTTGCAATTTGTGCATTGACCAGGAACAAAATTGTAGTTTTGATTTTCTCTATTTCTAAATTGTTTAGCCATATGCCCAAATTTATTATAAACAAAGCATCTACCATTGAATTTATAAACATTAGATTGCCTTATTGGTTTCCTCTGATCTGATGAGTTCTGCATACCGGTTGTCTGATCTTCATTTGCAGTACCAGAGCTTTCACCTTGTACAAATCCAAGTCCTCTAGAATCATCATTCTATCTTTGTCTTTTCAATAAGTCATCTAGCTATGCAACACTAATCCTAAATTTTTTTGTATACTCACTTGCAGTAGTCAGATCATCTCTCAAAGTAGTTATTTGTCTTTCAAGCTCTTGTTCATTGTTCTGGGAGTGTGCCAAATCAGTTCTCAATAGATTATTCTCCTGAGTCAATTTGCCACATTCATCAAATTTTCTCTTTAGAGATATAAAAAGATTATCTTCCTTCTTCTTTCTATCCTCAATATCTTTTGATAACCTCATAGTCAGATCTTGCATTTCATTCTTCATGAGCATGTTTGCTTGACTTAATTTTTGACATTGTTCCCTAAGTGCATTTTTCTCCTCATCATCCGGGTTTTGCAAAAGTTCCTTTCTCTTGGCTTGAGCTGATGATAACCTCTATTGTAGGACAAGAATGAATTCATTAGTAGAATTCAATTCATCTTGCAATTTGAAATTCTTCATGCTTTCAACATCATAATCCTTAAGAGCCATCTCAAGTTGTTTCTCCATAGCCATGTTCAATGATTCCGGTTTCAAGATCTTCCTCAAGCTGTTAAACTTCTTCTAAGGAAATAGGCTTTGATACCAATTGTTGGGATCCAATAACACTAAGAGGGGAGGGGGGGGGGCTGAATCAGTGTTTTGCCGGTAAGATATGATTTTATCTTTTTATAACATACACATATTAACCGATAAATGAAGAAACATATAACTTGAGGCAAATAAACCATCCACATAAATGAACACCATAACACACATAATTTATACGTGGAAAACCTCAAAGAGGAAAAACCACAGTGGGATTTATGACCCACAATATCAATTCACTGGCCATATGAAAGGATATTACATAAAATGGGGGCCTGCACATGCAGGAAGGCACATTGCCTAGAGCAAACTGCTCACCACAAAAGGAGTCTCACTAACTACAAGCTTCTACTGAAATGAAACAGTAATAATGAACTCAAAAAATGCATCTACTATGCCAAAAAGAAGTCCAGTTATAGTTCTGCTCTGTACAGGTTCATAAACTTTGAATACTTCTACCGGTATCTCTTCTCCTCCAAGTATGCTTTCCAAACTATCTACAGATCATTGCATGATATAACATTCACATACAAATGATTTACATACATATACTTCACATTATATAGTTTTGTTATATTCTCCTATGTCACCATATTCAAAATGACCTAGCAGACTAACCTATATACCCTTACAAACAATAAGCCTTATGTCGGCTTACAATGTATTACAAAAGATATACAATGTCGGCTTTATACAATAATTACAAAATGATTTTTACAAATAAAAATTCCTTTGGGTCCAAGCCTGATGTCGGTTTCATTGAAGTGCTGGATGCAGGTGTCGGTGTCAGTGTCGATGTAACCCTGGATTCTCCAATGCCGATGTCTACCGATGAATGCCTCCTAGTGCCGATGTATGTCGATGTAAGCTTCCTTATGAATCTTGTTGCCAAGTAACCATGTTGCCATGTTGCCATCAATGACAACATATGAATACAATGAGTGTCAATTGCCAACACACATATTATGTTTCATTTATTGATGATTTTAGTAGAAGGACATGGGTATATTTTCTAAAGAATAAATCTAAAGTTTTCAGTCAATTTAAAGAATTTAAAGCAATAGTTGAGTTTTAGATTGGAAATAAAATTAAATGTTTGAGGAGTGATAATGGGAGTGAATTTTTCTCTAATGATTTTGATAGATTTTGTAAAGACTGTGGCATTAACAGACATAAGACAACTCTGTATTCTCCATAATAGAATGGAGTTGCAGAAAGAATGAATAGGACACTGATGGAGAAGGCTAGGAGTATGCTGAGTGGTGCTGGTATAGAATAAAAGAGGAGTATGCTGAGTGGTGCTGGTATAGAATAAAATTTTTGGGCTGAACCTGTTGCCATTACTTGCTACCTGATTAACAGGTCTCCTACATCAACCCTTGTTGATAAAATGCCTATGGAAGTATGGCCAGGTCACAAGCCTTCATTGAGACATCTTAGAGTTTTTGGTTGAGGCATATGCACATGTGCCCAAGGAGAAGCAAAAAAAGTTGAAGAATAGGATATGAAATGTATCTTCATCAGGTACAATTATGGTGTGAAAGGATACAAGCTTTTGGACCATATTGCACAAAAGGTAATCCATAGTGGAAGTGTTATTTTTAAAGAAATTAAGTCTCCTTCTGTTACATTGTAGCTAGAACATACTAAAAAGGAAGATGTGATTCAATTTCCTTCTACACTTGAAAGAGTTGAATCGAGACCCCTAGATAGGCAAGAAGTTGAGGAGAGCTCGTCTAGCTTTGAATATTCAGAGGAGGAGGAAGAACCTCCAACTCAGCTTGTTCAAAGGTCTACAAGAGATAGAAGACCACCTGAAAGGTATTCACCTGATGATTGGAGATGTATTTTTTCTTTGAATTCTAATGTGGATGAACTCAAATTTTTAGAAGAGGCATTAGGTATGAATGATACAGAATCCTAGAAGATTGCCATGGAAGAACAAATGCCATCTTTGAAAAAGAATGATACATGGGATCTTGTACCATTGCCTAAAGGATGAAAGACTGTTGGTTGCAAATGGGTGTTCAAGAAAAAGATTGGTTCAAATGGAAGCATTGAGAAGTATAAAGAAAGGTTAGTTGCAAAAGGCTACTCTCAGGTTGATGGTGTTGATCATGGTGAGATATTTTTCCTTTTGCCAAAATGACATCCATTAGATTTTTGCTTTCTATTGCCACTACTTATGATTTAAAGGTTGAACAAATGGATGTGAAAACTACTTTCCTTCATGTTGATTTGGAGGAGAATATTTATATGACACAACCAAAGAACTATGCGGTGAAAGGTAAAAGTAATTTGGTTTGTAAATTAAAGAAACCCCTGTATGGCCTCAAACAGAGTCCTAGGATGTGGTACCATAAATTTGATACATATGTGTTGAGTTTGGGATTTGAGTGTTCTAAATCAGATCATTGTGTTTATTATAAAAATGATGGTGATCATTTCCTGTACAATTAAATGTATATTGATGACATGTTATTCATTAGTAAAGGGAAAGGTATGATTTCAGAACTAAAGTCTCAGCTCGCTGCTAAATTTGAAATGAAAGATCTTGGTCCAGCGAAACAAATTATTGGGATGGAAATTAGAAGAGATAGAGTGAACAAAAAGCTATGGCTAGGCCAAATTAAGTATGTGAATTTAGTGTTACAAAGGTTCAACATGCAAGATTGTAAACAATTGTGTGTTCCTTTTACTATTGGAACAAAATTATCTAATGCAGATTGTCCTACATCCCCATCGGAGATGGAAGACATGAGAAGAGTGCCTTACCAAAGTGTAGTTGGAAGTTTGATGTATGCTATGGTCTATACTAGACCAGACATTTCCCAAGCAGTGAGAGTTTTGTCCAGATATATGTCTAATCCTGGTAGAGTTCATTGGGATGTAGTCAAAAGAGTCTTCAGATATTTGAAGGGTACCATAGAGTATTCTTTGTGTTATCATGGTAATTCAGTTGGAGATGTGATTTCCCTTGATATTCATGGTTATGTGGATTCAGACTAGGCAGGTGATATTGATAGCAGAAGATCCACCAGTGCTTATGTGTTTACTTTATTTGGTGGTGCAATTAGTTGGATGAGTAAGCGATAGGATGTGGTTTCTTTTTCCTCTACTAGAGTAGAGTATATGGTAGCTACTCATTCTTTTAAAGAGGCCATTTGGCTTAATAGACTATGTTCAGACATTGGAGTAAAACAAAGAGCCATGACGATTTATTGTGATAGTCAGAGTGTGATCTTCCTAGCTAAGAACCCGACATTTCATGCTCAGACCAAGCACATTGATGTTCAGTATCATTTTGTCAGAGATATGGTCAAATATGGCAGGGTGAAGTTGGTTAAGGTAGAAACTTTGATGAATGTTGTAGGTTCTTTAACTAAGGCTGTGAGCACAAAGAAGTTCATATGGTGTTTAGAGTTTATGGGCCTCATGGCCTCTAGCAATTGATTTATTACGTTGATACTCCCTTTGCTCTTGTAAGGCGTTGGACAAGTGGAAGATTTGTTGGGAAAATGGTGTCTCAACCTTGCAATTACATGAGGTTACTATTTATAGTAATTTTTCATTTGAGCATGAAATGGTGTTAAATTGTCCCCGAAGGTTCTGGTTGGCTAGATAAGAATTTTGGTAAAGTTACGTTGCAAGATCACAACTAGTTTTGAAGATATTAATTTTTTCATTTAAGAGGGGTCCAATGAAAGGTTTAAATTTGATTTTGAGGACTTTAGAGGCCCCTAAATTCCCTAAAAAGTGGGTGTAAATAGTTTAGTGGTTTATGAGATAATAGAGCACTTCGCAAGATTTCCGACACTTCAAACGGTTCGTCAATCAGACACACGGTTCTCAAGTTATGGCCTCTGGAAGTTTGTACTCCTGAAATAGGAAATATAAAATACATTGGACACATAAATGAGCTGTAAAAAGGGAGGGACATGTCATTGGGCATATAGAAGGGAGATAAGGTTGGCTACACCTTATTGGGTGGTTTTAGCCTATGGTTTTGTAATACCGTTTGACGGTTTCTTGTATTGTATCTCCTATATATGAGGTGCATGAGATAGAGGTTGTGTGTAAGAGTCTTATAGATGTTGAGTTACCTCTGAATCCGTGATTTGTGGTACTCCTGCAAAGAGCTTGCTCTGCAAGTATATTGTGATATTTTGCCAAGATCAAGGGCACAATGAAAAGCATAAAAGAGAGACAATAGTATGATAAGAATAAGCTGTATTCTCATCAATATACAAATGATCAATTGGATTAACCAATACAATGAATATAGGCCTGCATATATAGGCAAGGCCAAATGGATATGTGAGCACACATCATGACATATGGCTCAATGAGAAACAAGGGTAGGTAAGAAAAAGTAGGGGTAGGTAGGATAAATAATATAATATTCCACAATAGGTGGATCACCCACTGAATGTGCAATGTAATAGCAAGATAAGACCACAAAAGGTAAAATTTCTCCTACAAGCATCATCCCTATGTGCACACTTCCCTAAGTGTCTCATATCCAAACTATGATGAGATGCATTATCCTGAGTTAACTTAAGTAAAGTATAATTATATTCTATAAGAATAAATAATTACACCAACACCCCCCCTTAAGTGCAACTTAGGGGAATGAAGACTCAAGTCAACAATGCAAGATGGGTCCTGACTACAAGGCCATGATAGGTACCCATGTCCAATATGAAAATGCAAGCAAACCTATGCAATGCAATCTCTCACAAACGGAGAAAAGGGAGAAAATCCAGTGGGAAAAAACTCCCCCCCAAAAGAGAGATAAATGTATAAAGAGACTCTCAAAGAAGAAGTACAAAACCTCAAAGAGGAAAAAGTTCCCCCATAAGAGAGGAAGGAGAAGTCAGCTGACCCCCCCTAATGAAACATCCTGCACCCCCAAGAGAGCTCGCAGCTACTGGAACTTACTCTCAGTGAAGGGTTTGGTGAATATGTCTGCAACTTGCTTTGCTGTAGGACAATACTGCAAATCAATGACCTGCTCCTAAATCAGCTCTTGGATGTAGTGCATATGGATCTTGATGTGTTTGGTCCATTGATGCTGAACCGGGTTCTTTGAGATTGCAATAGAACTTTGATTGTCACAATGTAGAGTTGACGATTGGGGAGTGGAGAACCCAAACTCTATGAGAATATGATGAAGCCAAATAGTCTTAGTTGTTGTGTTAACAGCTCCTCAATACTCAGTCTCAATCGAAGAGAGAGCAATAGCATGCTGCTTCTTTCTCTACCAACAAATGGGGCCCAAACCAAGGTGGAAGCTGTAACCAGAAGTAGACTTACGATCATCAAGATCGCTAGCCCAATCAGAGTCTGTGTATCCAACCAAGCCAAGTCTTGTGCCTACTACATAATGAATCCCATAATGATGTGTACCCTAGATGTAGTGTAGGATGTGTTTGGCAGCTTTCCAATGAAGCTAATTTGGTTCCTGCATGAAATGGAAAACCATGCCAACTGTAAATGAAATGGCAGGGCATGTGTGAGTCAAGCAGATGAGACTACCCACAAGATGACAATACAATGTGGCATCAACTGGTGGAGAAGAGCACTTAGCCTCGAGCTTGACTTTAGAAATAAAGGGACTCGATGCAGGCTTACAATCAGCCATATGAAAACGTGCATGTAGATCAAGAGAATACTTGGGCTACGAAAGTGTAATCCCGAAAGGTGACTGTGAAATATCTATCCCAAGAAAGTAGTGCAAAAGACCCAAGTCAGTCATAGCAAATCTGTCATGCAAAGCAAATTTGACACTGCTAATGATGGATGAGGTACTCCCTGTAATGGTCAAATCATCAACATAAAGCACAAGTATCAAGTGTGAGTCATCCTATCAAAAAATGTAGAATTTTGGATCAGAATGACACCTGGTGAACCCTGCTAAGAGAAGGAAGGAATCCATCTTGGAATACCAAGCCTTAGGGGCCTGCTTAAGGCCATAGAGAGATTTCCTCAATCTGCAAACCAATGAAGAATCCTAGATGAAACCCTATGGCTGCTCCATATATAACTCCTCATCAAGATTCCCATGAATAAAATCACTCTTCACATCCATCTGATGTACAGGCCAACCATGAGCTACAACAATAGCAAGTGTCAAGTGAATGGAGTTCATATTGGCTATGGGTGCAAAGGTCTCAATATAGTCAACACCTCGAACCTGAGAGAAACCTTTCACAATAAGTCGAGCCTTATACTTATCCACACTACCATCCACTACAAACTTGGTCTGATAGATCCACTTAAATCGAACCATCTTTCTCCCCTTAGGGAGAGGGATTAACTCCCATGTGTTGTTCCTCATCAAGGAACTATACTCTTCCTCCATAGCTTGGTCCCACTTGGGAGCCCCTGATGCTTCCTGAAATGTCTGTGGATCAGAAGTGGTAGCAATGTATGAATGTGGAACTTCCAAAGATCTCCAAGCTTTCCCCTTATCAAACTTCTCCTTGGGATGTTTGCCCATGGAACATCCTGAACATACATGCTCTGAAAAAATGATTCGAGGTAGACCTGTGACCATGTCTTTAGTGCTAAGTTGTTGAAGCTAGCAGTGGCTGAGGTGACCAAACCACTTATGCCATAGCTTACTTTCTAAATTTGAATGAGTAAGCAAGGCCCTAGAAGGAGAACTTGGCACAAAGTGGGAGAATGAATAAATCCTTGAGTTGTCATTGACTTGTCCCACTGCTACCAAGGCATAATTATCAAGTTCTTTTACCACAACCGAATCAGGTGTAAACTCAACCTTTTTCCAATTCCCATAGTGAGTGATTTGGTAGATAAAGAGAAGATTGGTAGACAAGTTAGGAACAAAAAGAACATTCTCAAATGTTCCATCATCCATGTCAACCGAACCTTTTCCTTCAACCTCAACTTGTGTATCATCTCCTATGTAAATGTGAGGTACCTTTGATGATTGCAATGAAGAAAAATGTTCCTTTGTAGAACCCATGTGATAAGAGGCACCCGAGTCAAGTATCCACTGCCGTGAAGAACCTATTTTAGCCACTAATGCTTGCCCTTTTCCCTTAGACTATGAGGAAGTAGGAGATGATTCCTTCTTGTTGTAGGCGGATGGCAAATTGATGTTGTTCTTCTTAAGGAGATGTGTCAACTCATCAACTTGCTTGGTGTGGCATCGATGCTCATCATGACCATACTTCTTGCAATAAGCACAAGTTGGTTTATCCTTCTTAGGTGGAGTCCCCTTCTTGGAAAAGGATGAAAAATCACCTTGTGATGGAGAGGATGATTGTCCTTTTTCTTGTCGTGGCTTTGACTTAGATTGCTTCTTCTTCTTGTTGGAATCTTTTCCTTGACTCCCTTGACTCCCTTTATTAGCCACCAAAGCCTTGGACTTTGAAGACTCGAGAATCCCCATGTTCAACAACTTATATTGTTCCAACATCAACATTTCTACGAAAGCATCAAATGAAGGCGTAGTGTAGGAACTCCCCACTATCAAATGATGAGTTTGGAAGCTAGAATCAAATGCTACATATTTAGGTGAAAGCTTGTCCAACAAGTTGAATATCAACTGAGCATCCTTCTTTTCAATTCCACAATCCTTAAGCTTTTCTCTTAGCTCATTTGCTTTGGTGACATAATCTTGGATTGTATAAAAAATATTGGGATCCAAGTTGTGAGCTCATTGTCAATCTTGTAGCCTCTGATTTCATCAACTTGACCATACATTTTCTAAAAGATATCCCAAGCCTGTTTGATTGTAGAACACTTCTCAATGTGAAAAATGAGGTCATCAGATACATACTTACGCAAAGTTCCAAGATCCATGCAATTTTTAGTGAGCCATTCTAATTGAGCATTAGGATCAACCTTAGGATCTGGTGGTGTTGCTATTGTTCCATCTATGTAATGCGTGAGTCCTTTTTCCATTAGTTTGCTCCATGATTTAATTTTCCAAGATGCATAGTTATGTGGAGTTAAAGGTGGATATTTATGAGGACTCATAGAAACAAAAATGAAAGAGAACAAGGAAAGAGAGGCACAATCACACAAGACACTCCCCCAAATTCACTCAATCAAAGAACCCCCCCCAAAATGATGATTTGATACTTTATACTTAGTGTGTGTACAATGGGCCACTTGCAAAAAATGACAAAGTGGACTTCTGATTTCAACTTTACAACTACCTCAAAGAGGCCAAAGAAGACTCAAACTGATAGTGAAAGAGATGTAAACTAAGATCCAAGAAAATTACAAGTAGCAAGTAGGCCAAAAAAGACCAATATCTGAAAGTACAATATCCACAAAAAATATCTGCAAACTAATGACAAATTACAAAAGTAGACAAAAAAATATGCACTTTCAAAAAAAATGGCACCTAAAAAGGAGGTCGTATGAGCCCAAACGAAGCCTTTGAAGTTGTAAAATTGAGGATTAGATAGGTATAGCTGAGAGAATCTGAAAATTCTGAAAAATGTGTGCACCAAAATTAGAAAATAACCACACAATTGCAGAGAGCACAAAAAAATAGCCCAAATCAAAAAATAATTGCACCCAAAAAGGAGCAAAATTGAGCAAGTTATGAGCCTCCAAAGTTGACCCAAAAAACCAAATTGCTCAACGGAGAGGGGTCTAAAATTTTCAAAAATATGCTGACATCAGCAATTTGTTATGTTAAATTTAATGGCTGTATGACCATCAAAATGGTCATTGCACCCTTCTCCCTAGCTGTACAGATAGTTGACGTGGCGCTGACATGGCATAATATGATCTACTGACTGGGCAGATGACTGTGCTGCTGACGTGTCAAAGTGTTTCCGATGGGCCAATGGCATCCTACCACGTGGTGGACATGGGTTCACCGGAGGGAGGTGTGGCATCACGATGAGAGGTCATTGACGGCTGCTTGGTGGCCAAAGCCAGTGACTAGCTGGTGGCTGGAGCTCGGAGGAAGCGGTGGTGAGGGCCGGCTAGTAGGAGGTTGTGGGTTGCTACGACAGGACCGACAGTAGAGTGTCGACAACGGAGATCCCCAGTGCTAAGGCGGGGGCCGGCGAGTGTGTGGGTGGGCCGATGGGAAGCTATGAAGGAGCACGACAGAAAGCTACAGAGGAAAGGATGTCGATAAGTGGTGACCAATATGAGCCACAAACAACATAGGTCCCTACAGCCTATGCAGGGTATAGGGGATGGGGTCAACGTACCCCCCCCGTATAATATATATTTTTTTCTTTTTTTTTAAAACAAGCTTTTCAATAAACAAAATCTATGAAATATATTTTTCACAGATTTTTTTTTTTTTGAAAATTCGTACCGTACTACTTGAATTGGGTAAAAAATTCCTCTAACACCCAAAATTTGACTTTCGCCAAAATAGGTTGAGTTTATACTCAATATTTTATGGAAACAACCTCCCGGACGCAATGGTGAGGTTGAAAACACTCTAGGATGCCTCCAAAATGCACAACACCTCAGATCCAAAATTAGAAGCCTTCCAAGATGTCTCCCAAAACCAATCAATGAAGCCCCAATGGCTCTGATACCATGTGGGATTTTGCCAAGATCAAGGGCACAATGAAAAGCATAAAAGAGAGACAATAGTATGACAAGAACAAACTGTATTCTCATCAATATACAAATGATCAATTGGATTAACCAATACAATGAATATAGGCCTGCATATATAGGCAAGGCCAAATGGATATGTGAGCACACAATCATGACATGTGGCTCAATGAGAAACAAGGGTAGATAAGAAAAAGTAGGGGTAGGTAGGAGAAATAATATAATATTCCACAAGAGGTGGATCGCCTACCAAATGTGGAATGTAATAGAAAGATAAGACCACAAAAGGTAGAATTTCTCCTACAAGCATCATCCCTATGTGCACACCTCCCTAAGTGTCTCATATCCAAACTACGATGAGATGCATAATCCTAAGTTAACTTAAGTAAAGTGTAATTATATCCTATAAGAATAAATAATTACACCAACAAATATATTGGGTGGTTTTTGGAGTGTGGGGTTTTTCTCCCGAAAGAGTTTTCCCCACGTAAATCACTATGTTATGGTTTGAATGTTATTATATCTATTTCTATTTTTCTATAACTGTTGTGACAATCTGTAAAAGTTTTTGCATTACTCTCCTCACAAGGTTAGTGTAGGAAGTTGTTCCGCTACGTATCTTCCTTACAAAATACAACCCACATCATCCTGGAATAATATTCAATTAGTAGCATAAAGTATCTATCACCTTGCACACTTCTAACATTTGTAGGTCCATTTAGGTCAGTATGTACAAGATCTAGCAATCCATCTGATGTATACTATTTAGTCTTGAAAGAAATCCTTGTTTCCTTACCCAACTGGCATTCCTTACATACCAGATTAGTAGGCTTAACAATATTAGATAGATCTCTAACAACTTGTGTAGAACAAATCTTAATCATTAAATAAAAATTAACATGACACATTCTCTTATCCCACAACCAACTCTCATCAATTTGAGAAGTCAAACAAGTTTTCTCACCGACATTCAAATGAAAAATGTTACCTTCAGTCTTAGTTCTAGATGCAATCTCTATACCAGAGGCATTTAGGATCTTGCATTTTTTATTCTTGAATTATAGATCATAACCTTTATTAAGCATCTATCCAAAACTCAAAAGATTATGCTTCAAACCTTCAACATACAAGACATCATTAGTGCTATGCTTACCATCAAAAGAAATAAAGCCTCTTCCATGAATCACACATGCTTTTTCATCCCCGAATCTTACTATTCCACCATCATACCTTTCCATACTCACAAATTTTCTTTTATCACCGGTCATATGATGTGAACAACCACTGTCAATCACCCATTCACCTTTCTCTTCAACTTTAGCAGCTAAAGCCTTCTCCTCAATAGTGTAGCTTGTGGAATCAACAAGCACAATTATATCTTCCTTAATGGAAATAAACACAACTTCATCTCCTTCTAATTATTCATCTTTAATACCTTCATCATGTTAAGATTCCCAAAGATACTGAGAGGGGGGGGGGGGTGAATCAGTATTTGACCGGTATAAGAATTTATTTGAATTATAACATGAAAAACATATCAAAATTGTGTACCGGTAAACCAAAAATAATGCAGTAAATAAGAGCAATAACCACAACATAAGAGACACACCATAACACAATATTTTTAACGAGGAAACCCGATGTGGGAAAAACCTCGGCGGGATTTGTGACCCACAATATTCGCTTACTGGCCAATAAGGGAATATTACTATTTACAATAGGGGCCTGCACATGCAAGAAGGCCAAGTGCCTAGAGCTCACTGCTCAGTTACAAAAGAAGTCTCATTGACTTACAAAAATGGATTATACAAATCTAATGTCTTGTACTACTTCATATCAGCATCTACTATGCTAGATTCAGTACCGGTTTAAGCTCTGCTACATACATAAACCCTTATCCAATATCTGCCTTACAATTCACATATTAGGTCTGCATTAATCCTTCCATCTATCACTTCTAAATGATCTAAAATGATCTCATACTTATATGAGTCATGTTATAATCCTCCAAGTTAGCTTACAAAAGATTTTAAAATTAAATATAAAATACATTTAAACAAAATTCATGTTTTCCATGGTGTCGGTGATCAATCTTTTTGGTGTTGGTCATCTGTGTGCCAGTGTTGAGTCTTCCGGTGTCGGTGCCTACCGGTATCATAGGATTACAAGATTTCCATCAATGACAATACCTTCAATCACCTACAATTTCTCATTGGAGTGTGCATTTTCCAACAATCTCCCCCTTTGGCATTAATGGCAACACTCATGAGAAAAATCCAAAAAGTGTCCAAAAATGTTGTCCAAAAAGAATCTGCCAAAATGTCTTACCAAAATTGTGTTGTGAAAAATGTATGCTCCCCCTGAGCTGATGATGTCTTTGTTTTGATCATTTTTCTCATTTCCACTACTCCCCCTTTGACATCAATGACAAAGGTTGTCATTCACTGTCAGTGGAGTGTGGATCCTACCTAGATCCTTGTAATTGGGGGGTTACAATCTGGAAAAGATCTGCCAATACCAAATTTTGACTCTCACTTAATCTTTTTCTATCATGTAATGCCGCTTCTGTTATCTAAATTGTACCGATTAGTATGTGCATTTTCTCCTCTGGTGTCTTAAGTCTAGGAACCAGAGCCTCAAAAATTTCTTTTCTCAAAGAAATGAGGTAATCTAGTTTAGGACCTAGTTTGCATTTTAAATCCTTTGCCTTAACCTTTATCTTTTCTTTGTCTTTTTCTAACTTCTCTATTTTCTCTTCAAGATCTACAATGTTCTTTTCAATTTCCAAAAACGAATCTGATGATCCTATTAAATTGTCAGCAATATTGTTAATGTCTTCTTGAGCTTTGTTGATCTTCGAATCTATGTTCTCTGTCAAAATATTAGTTTTGCAGGTATCTCTGTACAGTTTCTTGAAATCCAAAATTGTTTCTCCTAGTGCTGGTAATAAGGTTTCCATTTTCTCCTTATTCTTCTTCACTATTTCCTCAAAGAATTTTTCTTTCTCCTTATTCATTCTCTCTCTGAATGTATCCTTATTTATCTGATCAACTGCCAAAATGTTACCGGTGATGTATTTAGACAATGTGTCTAGTTGACCTAAAGAATCTTTACTTCCCACAATGCACTTGGGTGCTATCAATTTAAGAATAGGAATTGTGTCGTCAATAGCCTTATAGGCTTGTGCATTACACTCAGTGATCTTCTTAATAGAATCTAATAATACCTCTGTCATGTTCATTGGTCTGAATTTTATCATTTATGTACCAGATGTCTACCCAACTATTTTCACAATTTCCATGCTATGCGTTGTAGTAGTAACTTTGCTTGTTTCGACCTCTGGTAGGTCAGTTTGTGTTTATATTTCTACTAGCAAAGGTTTAGGCTTTTCACCTGTTGCCGGGGGCACTGTCTCATTTTGAACCTGTACCTCAGCATGTTTCTGTTCTTGTTTCTCAACCTGTGCCTCAGAGGGTTTCTATGTGCTCTCTACTGCCAGTTTTTCTGATGAAGTCTCAGTATGCACTGCCAGTTTGATCTCTGTATTCACCTCTGCACTGTCCATTGCTGGTTTCTTTGATTGTTTCTCAGTTTTATCTACTAGTGCTTCTAATGGTTTCCAAGTGGTGTCCTCTGCTGGTTTCTCTGTCTGAGTAGGTTTTTCTGTGCTTATATTTATAGTATCACTAATTCCAATCTCAACATCTGCAGCTGGTGGCTCACTAGCCATATCTTTCTTCTTATCCTCAATGGTTTCTTTGTCCACCACAATCTTTACCTCTTGTGTATCGATATTCATAGTGTACAAAACTTCAGACTTAGGATTTGTATCCTCTTGAGGAGTCTCCATACTCTATGTAGCTGGTTGATTGTCAAAGGTTTCTACCAGTGGAGTATCAGAAAGAGGTGGGGGTAAGTTATCAGTTATTTTTAGGTTCGAAGGTCCACCTTCCTTACCTTTCCCCTTATCCTTGTCCTTTTGATAGACTCTGACAGTCTTAGGTATTTTAAGTTCTTCCTATTTCTCCTTTTCAACAAAGAATATGTCCCATTGATCCGTAGTCTCTTCAAAAATTTCATTCATTCTTCCTGCCATAAGTGCAACATGTTGGTGACCAGTTGAAAATACTGTCCGGTTGGCTTCACTGATTAATTGATCTATTTCTTCCGTAGAGTTCACTAGGCGAACTGCAAGCATTTTTTCTATTTTTATTTTTTTATCTAGCTTAACAATAGCTACCCTTCTAGCTTCTAGTCTTCTGTATAGATCAGTGGGTATTTCATCAACAATTTCCATCAAAAATTTCTTGTAAATGTCCAAGTGTAAAATTACACTATTTTCTACGCTTTCTTTATCATCAGTGGAAAGTGTGTTATACAGTTTGCTAATGTTTTTCAACTTTCCATCTTTTGTTTTTTCACTTAAAAGTTTGTCTAGTGGAGCAATATCCTGTTTTACCTTCTTCTTCTTTGGAGTTAACTTCTTAATTGAAGGCCTCACTACCTGTTGTTTTTGTCTTGTTCTCCTGCGTGTAGGTGAGGGTATCGGTGAGGGTTTTCTTTTCCTTTCTACCCTTTTGAATACCACCAGTATATCACTTTCAGAAGAAGTTGCAATTGGTGAAAGATGAGTTTCCGGTTGAAGTCCTTCCAACTCACTTTCCTTAATACCAGTTTGCTTCAATACATCTTCCTTAATTTCTTTAGCTTGTCTAGTTCCCTTCCTCACTGTTTGTTCAACTTTCTTAACTCTTTTCTTAGACTGGATACCACTTTCAATTGTTTATGCATTTCCAAAGACTTTCTCAGATGGTTCCTTTGGTGCTTCAAGGAGGGCTTTTGCATAAGTTTCAATTGTGTTATCATCTGTTTCATATCCCATTTCAGTTACCCAGATAGTTCTAGGGACAATTGCCTCCATCCAAATTTCATCTTTCTTAATTACAAAACATATTTCCTTTTGATATTTATCTACAATTGCCTGAGATAGCCTAATTCTTGTCTTCATTCTAGCCTTCAGTGCTTGAAAATGTTCATTTATATTTTTCTCTTTATTTTCTCCCATGCTGTTTAATGTATCCAATAGTTTCTTTCCTACTGGTATATCAAAGCTAAAGTCTTTTCTACCAATATCGGGTACTTCCTTAGTAATGTACAACATCAAACATACAAGCAAATTTCCAAATCTAAAAGTTCCTTTCTTGTCTCCTTTGATTTTCTTCAGATTGTCTATCAATTCATCTTTAAGCCATTCACAGATGTCAATCTTAACATTGTTGTCTACTAAGTCATAAGCACTTTTAATACACAAGCTAGAGACTGAGTTTAACCTATTTGCATGTGTGGATTTATAGCCAAGGATCATACTGACAAATCTAACATTTATGTCCTTTACATCATTGACTCTAAGTGATCTCTTGTCAAATGTTGCACCGGTTAGGTCCATTACTGTGTCATTAGAGACCTTTTTAGTTTTGTCAGGCTTGCTATCGATGGAAAGTAACCCTGTTACTGCCTTAACCACTTCTTTTGTGATCTTATGAATTGAATCCAACCAAAAGAATTCACCATGAACTCTGCTTAGCACAATCCTTATAACATCTTTGGGAAAATACAGGATACTAAGGATTTCAGTAAAACCTAGGGTTTCTACTATCTTATGTTCCGATTTGATATTTCCAGATTCATCACATAAAATAGTCCTATACATATTCTTGATTTCTTCATCTCCTAGTTCCTCTATGTGACAATATATGTATATCTTAGGATCCTCTGCATAAACTACTCCTTTAGGAATTTGAGAAAATGCACCTAGGGTATCATCTTTCTTCGCTATTTCGGGAACACGTTTGAATACGGGTCTAGGGCACTTGATAACTTCAATCATAGTAGGGTTTTCAATAAATTCAGGTGTGGATGAGGAGGCCATAGTTATAAATACCTCAATCTGCCTTAAGGATGAGTGCTTGGATGAACTGCTTCACTTTTTTGCTAAAGATGCCTCCGCTCGAGAATTTTTGCGCTCTCGAAGATTTGAATGCTCGGTGAATGAAAAAGGAGCCAAAAGATTGACTTTATAATGTTATTTTCTCCAACTACCACATTTAATGCTTGCCAGTTAAGTCACAACTTAACTCATCTGCCAGTAAAGAAGTAATCAAACTTCTCACCATCAACCAAGGGTATATTAGCATGTTTTTTAGTTTGTTGCTAAACCCCCAAAATATTTTCCTTCAATTAGATGAAGAGTCTCCTACTGGTGGATTGTTACTCTGTTCTACCGGTGGAGGAGTATTCCCATCAACATTCTGATCTGACTTTCTTATCCATTGTTTTGAGAATTCTTGCTTTACCTCTTCAACCTTTTCTTTACCTTTCAAGCTTGGTGCTTTGTTATTTGCCAGTGATGTCTTGCTTCTACAAAATTTAGAAATATGTCCAATCTTGTTACAAGCATAACAAGTCACATTGTTTTTCTGAATAACTTTCCCATGTCCTATGCCGGTTTGTGTTCTGCATTGATTAGATAGATGTCCAAATCTTCCATAAACATAACATCTTACATTCATTCTACAATTTTATGAATTGTGACCAACTTTGTTGCATTTAGAACATTGAATGGTGGGTGTATTAGTGTTCTGATAATTTCTAGATCTACATTGATTTTCTCTATGACCATACTTGTTACAGTTAAAGCATTTTCCATTAAATTTGTAAGCATTAGGTTGTCTTACCGGTTTGCTATGATCATGATTGTTTGCAGTACCGAAGCTTTCACCAACTTCAAAACCAAGGCCATTGGCATCACCATTTGGTTTTTGATTCTTGAGCATGTCATCAAGTTCTTATGAACTTTTTTTGAATTTTTCCTTGTGTTGATTTGCAACAGCTAGTTCACTCTCCAAGATTCCTTTCTATCTCATGAGTTCAGTTCTGTCATTTTGTGTATGCATCAAATCTGTCTTTAACATACCATTTTCATGACTAAGTCTTGTGTTTTCATTTCCAACATCATTCAGTCTTCTAACCAAGTCCTCTTCATTCTTCTTGTGATTTTTAGTTTCTTTACAAAATCTCATAGTCATATCTTGCATCTCATTCTTCATTGTACTGTTTTCTTGTCTTAGTTTGTTTACCAGATCATTAAGAGTTTCTTTTTCATCTTCATCATTCTGCATCTTTTCACAAAGTTCTCTTCTCTTATTCCTTTCTATAGTGAAATTTTCTTACATCATAGTTTGAAAGAGTTGTTTCCAATTGCTTTCTCAATTTTTCCATCTCTACCAGTGTCAAGATCTTCCTCAATATATTAGGCTTTTGAAAATAGAGGACTAGGCTCTGATACCAGTTGTTAGGATTCCCAAAGATACTGAGAGGGGGGGGGGGGGGGGGCTGAATCAGTATTTGACCGGTATAAGATTTTATTTGAATTATAACATGAAAAGCATATCAAAATTGTGTACCGGTAAACCAAAAATGATGCAGTAAATAAGAGAAATAACCACAACATAAGAGACACACCATAACATAGTATTTTTAATGAGGAAACCCGGTGTGGGAAAAACCTCGGTGGGATTTGTGACCCACAATATTCGCTTATTGGCCAATAAGGAAATATTATTATTTACAATAGGGGCCTGTACATGCAGGAAGGACAAGTGCCTAGAGCTCACTGCTCAGTTACAAAAGAAGTCTCACTGACTTACAAAAATGGATTATACAAATCCAATGTCTTGTACTACTTCAAATCAGCATCTACTATGCTAGATTCAGTACCGGTTTAAGCTCTGCTACATACATAAACCCTTATCCAATATTTGCCTTACAATTCACATATTAGGTCTACATTAATCCTTCCATCTATCACTTCTAAATGATCTACAATGATCTCATACTTATATGAGTCATGTTATAATCCACCAAGTCGGCTTACAAAAGATTTTACAATTAAATACAAAATACATTTAAACAAAATTCCTGTCGGCCATGGTGCCGCTAATCAATCTTTTAGGTGCCGGTGATTTGTGTGCCAGTGTTGAGTCTATTGGTGCTGGTGCCTGTCAGTATCATAGGATTGCAAGGTTGCCATCAATGACAATACCTTCAATCACCTAAAATTTCTCATTGGAGTGTGCATTTTCCAACACATCAACATGATAATAATAGTTATTTTGATTTGTATACTTCCAGTTAGGCTTGTAGGGATTATCTTACTTCTCATGCTTCTCATATCTATCATTCCTATCATGCTTATCAAACTTATAATTCCTATCATACTTAGCCATTATCTCCAGGTATCTAGAAGCAAAATGTCCTATCTTATTGCAAGAGAAACATTTCAAAGGTAGTTTTCCATCATACTTACCGACTCCTTTAGGTAATCTTTGGGTAATCAATGCTTCAAGCTCATCCATCTCTTTTCTTACTCTTCCATCTCTCTTCTCTCTTTTATATCTAGATATTCTGCATTCATTAAGATCATATTTCCACTTTTCGGATATAGATGCTGATGCTTTAAATGCTATCTCAGACTTCTATGTGATTCTCCAAATTTGCCTAGCTCAAATTCAACAATCTTTCCAACCAACATATCTCTTGTCACTGTAATCACACTCCAGATTTCATGAATAGCAACAACCTTATGTTTGTAGGCAAGAGGCAAAGATCTTAGCACCTTAGCAACAATTTAATCTTCCTCAATGGTTCCACCAACACATCTGATACCTAGGACAAGGTCATTAACCTTAGCCATGAAGGAGTGTATGTTCTCATCATCTCCCATCTTTAGCATCTCATACTTTCCTTTCAAACTCTACAACTTAGCAACTTTCACTTTCTTATCACCTTCATACAAGATCTCAAGATTCTCCCAGATCTCATTTGTGGTCTGAAGTCCCATTACATTTGTTGTTTCAGAATCAGTAAGGGCACTAAGCAATTCTTCCTTTACTCTAATATTATGTTCAACTTCCTTGATCTCATTAGGAGTAGTTGGTCCATTTGGAGGAGCAGAATAGACATTCTTTATAATCTTCCAGTAATCTTCTCCAAGACATTTCAAGTGCACTTCCATCCGGTTCTTCCATATAGCATAGTTACTTGCATCAAACTTTAGACTATGCTTCTTAAAAACAACACTTTGAGCTGCCATCCCAGATCTCCTCAAGCAGTTAAGCTTCTTCTAGAGGATCTAGCTCTGATACCAATTGTTAGCAGCAAAGAGGAGGAAGACTGAGAGGGGGGGGGGGGGTGAATTAGTCTCCATCGGATCTACAAAATTAATCATAGAAATAGATCTGATAAACTGCAACAATAATAAAGATAAGAAAATTAACAACACAACACACAACACCAAGATTTTGACGTGAAAAAATCGGTTAAGGGAAAAACCACAGTGGGAACCTACCCATAGTAAGATGATACTCTATAGTAATATGTGAAATATTACAATGGGGAATGCACATGCATTTAGGCACACTACTCAAGAGATAATGACCCAGTCTCACTAACTTAGAACAATATTCAAACTACAATCTAGAAGAAGTGAACTGAAGGAATAACATCTCCAAATGCTTGATTACAGTTCCGGTTAAGCATAGTTGTCTACTCAGCAACACCAATCTCCACACAATCACAATACTAAAGGATAAATCACTTTTTAGCACATGTACCACTCTCTGATAATGCAAACACAACATCGACACCTAAATTACATGAATACATCACCTATATATACAATTCATCAACCTTGATAACAAGATCAGCTAAACCCTCAACCCTCAATTACAAAATTACATCACACAATACAAAGATCAACCACTAGATCAATATAATTATTTACATGACATAACATGGACCTAAAACAAATTCCCAAATGCTCAACTCCACTGGAAATCTCACCTAGATCAACTGCAACATGCTACACCACCAGAAATACCACATAACATGAAAATCACCACCGGTTCATGAAAACCATAAAAAAATCACACAATGATCAATGCAAATCACTAGAACAAATAAGACACGACCAAGAAACACCAGCAAGAATGCTAGAACTATCAAGAACAACTATACCAACACCGCCTATCAAATCTTCATTGATCAACAACTGAAGCTCATGAATACAACTAATCAACAACTATCATGAAGAAAGATAACTTACAGAATACTAAATCATGAACTATGTTAAATGAAGATACACATGACCATCCCAAACAATATCCCAAAATATCAACACAAGATCTGATCACACCAGAATTTACTGGAGGAAATACTGAACTCTGGAAAATACTGACTAGCAAAACATCGCTGCAAACCGGATCATAAGATCTTCCCGATCAGCACACACCGGAGCAAATCACAGGAATATGTTGACATCAATGATAACAACATATCCTAGTCGAAACAATGCAAAACAATATCCAACAAGGACATCATATGGTCTGATGGGGTCATATGGTGTTGTTAGGGGTCATATGGGGTTCTAAGGGGTCACATGGTGTCGTTAGGGGTCATATGGGGTCATAAGGGCTCATATGGTGTCGTTAGGGGTCTATGGGGTCATAAGGGGCCACAAATGTCTTAGAACACCATATTACCCCTCAGGACACCATATGACCCATTAGGACATCATATGGTCTAAGGGGGACATATGGTGTTGTTATGGGTCATATGGGGTCCTAAGGGGTCATATGGTGTCGTTAGGGGTCATATGGGGTCCTAAGGGGTCTTATGGTGTTGTTAGGGGTTCTATAGGGTCCTAAGAGGTCACACATATGTTAGAACATCATATGACCCCTTAAGACACCATATGACCCATTCTGACATCATTTGGTCTAAGGGGTCATATGGTGTCATTAGGGGACATATGGGGTCCTAGGGGGTCATATAGTGTCATTAGAGATCATATGTGGTCCTAAGGGGCCACACATGTGTTAGAACACCATATGACCCCTCAAGACATCATTTGGTCCTAAGGGGTCATATGGGGTCCTAAGGGGTCATATGGGGTCCTAAGGAGTCATATGGTGTTTTTAGGGGTCATATGGGGTCCTAAGGGTACACACATGTGTTAGGACATCATTTGGTCCTAAGCAGTCATAGGGGTCATGTCATGTACTAGGATGTTTAAAGGGGTCTCCTGAGGGGTCATATGGTGTTGTTAGGGGTCATATGGGGTCCTAAGGGGTCATTGTTGCAAGGTGTGTGCCCTTCGTCTCTGTGCAACATAAGTGGTGGGTTTTCCATAGGGTAAAGTACGGACCTGTGTCCCACTTTTGGCTAAGTGGGACACTGAAATGAGTACCACTTGACTGAGCAATTTTCAATTGAGTGGTACTAGGGAGAATCTATGTGGCTCCATGTGGAGCCTACATGGAGGATAGGTGGCAGGGGGGGGGGGGGGGGGGGCTTGACCGAGTACCACTTGGTCATGCCCCCCTTCATATATACCCCTTGCGATCTCCTAGCCTCTCATTTCCACAGTCCAAAAAACTTGGAGCGGGTGAGGGGCTAGGATAACCTTCAACCAAGTAAGGTAGGGCCGAGTACCCTCCTTTTTTTAAAGTTTTAAATGGTTTTTTTGATATATATATATGTAAAATATAATGTTTTTTTCATGTTTTTAATATATATGTGTAAAATATAATTTTTTTTTCATTTTTTGTCAAATTTTTTTTCTATACAATCATTTAAGTTAAAATTTATTTTCCTTTTGAATATTAGGAATAATTCAAAACTTCTTGAAAACTTAAAAAATCTGCAACAAATTTCCCATGCTGGAATTATGCAAAACATAAATTGGATAGAACATGCATTTAAACCCCTTAATCTATCCCTTTGACCCCTAATGGGACCTATTATAACATAATAGGTCATATTACGACATAATAGGTCCTATTATAACATAATAGGTCATATTACGACATAATAGGTCCTATTATCACATAATAGGCCCTATTATGTCGTAATAGGTCCTAGTATCACATAATAGGCCCTATTATGTCGTAATAGGTCCTAGTATCACATAATAGGCCCTATTATGTCGTAATAGGTCCTAGTATCACATAATAGGCCCTATTATGTCGTAATAGGACATATTATGATATTAAGACCCAGGTTTGGCCCCTTAAGACTACTAAGACCTCTTTGAGCCCTCAAGACCACTATGACCCCTTAAGACCCCTATGACTGGGCTGAAGACCACTAAGACCTCTTTGACCCTAAGTAAGACCCCTTAAAACTCCTAATACGACCTATTATGTGATAATAGGTACTATTATGACATAATATGACCTATTGTCACATAATAGGTCCTATTACGACATAATAGGACCTATTGTCACATAATATGTCCTATTACGACCTAATAGGACCTATTACCACATAATAGGACCTAATAGGACCTATTATGACATAATAGGACCTATTACCACATAATAGGACCTAATAGGACCTATTATGACATAATAGGACCTATTATGACATAATAGGACCTATTATGACATAATAGGACCTATTATGACATAATAGGACCTATTATGACATAATAGGATGATAATAGGTCCTATTATGTCGTAATAGGACCTATTATGTGATAATAGGTCCTATTATGTCGTAATAGGACCTATTATGTCGTAATAGGACCTATTATGTCGTAATAGGACCTATTATGTCGTAATAGGACCTATTATGTCGTAATAGGACCTAGTATCTGTAATGTGGTGAAATGTGAATGAGAGATCAAGAGGAAAACTACCCTTTCCCTCCAAGGAGAGATGAGAGTTTCACTACGAAATTCCCTTCAAACACTTTTCACCTAGTTACATTGGAAGAGGAGAGGAGAATTCACTAGATTCAACCTTTAAGGAAGAAGATAGAATTTTGAGTGAAATGGGAATGATAAGCTAATCCCCTCTTCCCATTTGAAATGAAAAGGAATTGATTGAATAATGTAGTTTAAAAGTGACAAAGAATTGATTATAACTTAAGATCAGAATATGAGATGAAGTTGTGGACTTGGATCTGGTAGTAATATGTTGAGACGAAGTCACCCTGTGAATTTGAGGAAAAGTTGCTCGGACTGTGGTGGGAATGTACATGGTCCTCCAAAAAATCCATGAAATGAAAAGGGTTTTTCTGCCTCTACAAATGGAGCCTAAATCCAAAAGTACAACTGCACACCTGCAACATACACACAGAAAAAAGAGGAAAATGGGTTGGGATTGGGGGTTTGTCTTTAAGTCAAACCCGAGTTTTAGAATTAACCAAGTAATGAAAGAATGTACTTGCAAGTAGATGTAAATGAAAGACTGAATTGTAAATGACCTCAAGGGAGGTTGTGGTAGCAATGTAGATAGAAAATGCTTGTGTGGAATTGAATGTTGGAATCAATCTCCTCTTCAATGGTTGATTCCTTAACTTGATTGCAACACCGAGCCTTGAAGGGAGACTTGAGAATGCTCAATGCTAGAAAAGAATGCTTGAATGTTCTTGAATGCTCGATCGCTTATGCAACTTGACCCACTCTAATCTTATCCAACTTCCTACAAATGTGAGGATAAATTCCCCTTAAATAAATGTTACTGAATTTGATTTTTGTCATAGGCTGACATCGGGGGATTTTTCCAGCTCATTGCACAACCTACAATGCATGCTCTAGGAAAGGTCCTGCCCCAAAAAAGGACAGGGACAGGGACAGGGGCATGGCGTACCTGTCCTGGGAGGATAGGGGTGCCACACCTGTGTCCTGGGAGGAAAGGGGCTCCCCTATCCTATCTTTGGGGGACAAGTGTGCCATGCCCCTATCCTACCCCTTTCTTCAGGGCATAGTGTAGGCAGGGTGGTGCAGAGGACAAGAAAGAAGCCGATTCTAAGGGTTGAGCAGTCATCGGTTTCTGATCAGGCTTGAGGATTTGATCTTGCATGTGTGAGGACCCTAATGTAGTAAAAAATTATTGGGGTCACAATTTTGTTACACTACATTTAGTCCCCACTGTAGATAGGATTTTGGAAATCATTAAAGCAAGTGGCGAATTAGACTAGCTCAATCATGAAAGCTAAATTGCAATGATAACAATCCTAAAAACATTCAATAGAGATATGAAAACAAGACATTCAAATCAAATGCAAACCATTACAAACGTGAATATCTCCTTCATGATTCTCCATTGTCCTTATTTCTCCTTCAAATTGCTTTGTTTGTGGATCTCACCTACAAATGCAAAGGCATAGTATGAAAGCAAGATGAAATGGCAACATAAGGATACTAGAAGCGTGATTGATTATCTGAAAATGTGATTAGATCGATTTGAAAATGTAATTAATTGGGATCCTTGATTGAAGAAATTCATCCAATTTATAGACAAATTGGAAAGATGACAAGATTAGCATGAAGAGATTTGAAAGGAAATTTCAAATCAAGAATGACAAATATGACAAATTATGACAAAATTGACACTTTCTATGCAAGATTGATTGATTGACAAATTATGACAAAATTGACACTTTCTATGCAAGATTGATTGATTGAAAAATTATGGCAAAATTGACAAGATTGCTATGTCAATCCCATGAAATTAGGGGAAATATTAGAAAAATAGGAGAAAATAGAAAATTAGATGAATTGGAAATTAGGAAATTAGAAATTGATGAAAATTAGAAAATTAGGAATTAGGAGAAATTAGTAAATTGGAAAATTAGGTAAATTAATTAATAATTTTTCATTCATTAATTAATTCACAAAAAGAGGGAGGAATTAATTAGCCAATTAAATAAATATTTAATTGTGACAAGAAGACTTTGGATAAATAAATAAATTATTTAACCTAGAGGGAAAATGACAAACAAGATTTTATGAATAAATCATAAAACCTTAGAAGATGAATTAGAAATGCAAGGATGACAATTAGGTCTTGACAAAAGATTATTGATGTTGATTCAATCATGATTCTGATTAACAAAAGACCAATGCTAACAAACGATTAAGATTGGTTGACAAACTGACCAAGATTGATAAAGAGACCAAATTGATAGGCGCCAATTGATGAGGAACAATGACTAATTGATCCAAATTGACACGATTGAAAAGGACAATGATCGATGACAAATCGATCATAAAATTGATGATATTGACAAGAACAACGATCGATGACAAATCGATCGCAAAATGACAAGATTGAAAAGGATGAGGATCAACGACGAATCGATCGCAAGATGACAAGATTGACAAGAGGACAAAACCCTAATTCTATCATCAATTAGGATTGACGATGTCCAAAATGAAATCAAATTGACGATGTCAAAATATGCCAAATGAGCACACACATTGATGCGATAGGATAAGATCGACCAAAATCATGACTGACAATTATTATTGACAAGACCAAATTTGAAAGCAAGACAAATGAAGAACGCAGAAGAAGGACTTGATGCTCGCAAATGATAAAGACCAAGTGCGCAAGATAGAAGAAATGTTAATGCGACACAAAAACCCTAAAATAATGCAATGCACAAATGTTAAAGTATGACTCCGCAAGCGTTGACCATTTTTAGACGTCTACATTTTGCCCCTCTTTGAGACAATGCGATTCTAAGCGTTGTTTCAAAGAACAATAACGAAAATGCCCTAGACACTGACAATGACACATGCATGCCCCCTCAAGGAATTGGCCAGAAACATCTAGAAAAGAGGCCAATTGATCGATAAGAATGATAGAAAATGATAGGATCAAACGGATCAAGAATTGAAGGTCGGATGCACGGATGACAAGCAATGGAAGGCGCAAAAGACCGCGACCAACATAAGATGGAGAGCATGCATGTCCATCTAGGCACTGACAAAGATCTATAAATGGGACAAGAAGAAGGAAAAGAGCTCATTTGCACTAGCCAAAGTGGAGGAATTGTTGTTCAGGAAAAAGACCCTTGCAGAGAGATGGCAAACATTCCAATGGTAGATCACCTTGGGGAACGTGTACACACCTACAGACGACTGGACGACATGGGAGCAGCGATATGGATGCCAGTGCATGTGAGATGGCATAGATGTTGGTAGAAACCGAAGATGAGATACGCCATTGGAGGACACTATATGAGAGTGCAGTTCCACTAGAGCAGAGAGCAGTGTCATATCGGGCACGATTGAGGATAGAGAGCAGGCCATGCTCACGGAGGTCAGTGAGTAGCATGGGGGTGAGTGGAACTATGAGACCACCACAACTAGGACCAGGGACAAGAGGGACATCATCCTTGAGACATGGTAGGGATGAGGAGGACAGAGGGAGCACCCAGTGATAGAGGCATGTGCTCCTTATGACAGAGACATATGTAGTGTGACATTATGTATTCAGCCCGTGAGCCATACTTAGGATAGATAGTCCAATTTTGTACTCTGATATTGTTTTGATATATGATATGATATGCATCGATATGATAGGATGCAATGTGGTATGGCTTATGGTTATTTTCCATGTATGGATGTCTTATGCACTGTTTATGTACCATTGTGGAACATGTATGGATATATTTTTATGTGTTTTTGATGCATTTATAATATGAAATGGATAAAATGTGTGATATAATGCAAATGCACTAACCAATGGATGCAGGATGCAGCTAATGTTATAATGCAAATGTACTAATCAATGAATGCAGGATGCAACTTATGTTTGTGGAAATCGGAGCACTAAACTGAACTGACTGCCCAAAATGATGGAAGAAATGTTAGTAAAAAGAAATGAGACAGAGGACAGTTAGAGACGAAGAAAAAATTGCTTTCACTAATGCACTTTGCAGGTGAGAACCTTTATTTAATGTAGCAAAATGGATGCATAGTATCATGGCATTGAAGGCCAGAGCTGAAAGGCAACCCCTTTTGCAAAATACAGACACATCGCACACAAGGAATGAGTGAAGCATCCTAGGGTGCGTACATCAAGGGTCGAGGTATGTGCGACATTCACAAAGTGAACGTACTTATCACAGACACCCAATGATATAGTTGCCCCAGTATGTGACAAACATTCCACAAACAACAAACACAACAAAAAAAAGAAAAGGGACCATGAACCATCCCGGTTACTCTAAATCACTCAGTGACATCATTGAGAAACATAGGAACATGATCAAAGATAAATCAATAAATGATAAGACTCGCTAATTCCAACAAGTCAAACAAACATCTTGATCTTCATTGTCAAAAGTTGAAAGTGTTGATAAGACGATCATGCTGTCTAGTTTCAGGACATGCGGTACCTCGTCTAAGATAGGACACAGTCTGGTTTCGAGCATACCACACCCTATATAAGACTCATGATAATGTGCCAAGGATGAATGATATTGATGTTGATTGATTGATATGACAAATTTGATCAGTTTGAATGTTTGGTTTGATTGAAAAAGTTCATCTGTGAATGCGTGATTTCATTAAAGCACAATGTGTGATTGCGTGTCATTGGAGGTATGCTCAGCGATCTGTCTATTTACAAAGGGGATATTGGTGTTTTGATTTTTTCAAGACTTTATTTGACTTTTTAGGGAGTTTTTTCAGGACAGTATTTGATTTTTAGGGATTTTTTTCAGGACTTTATATGATTTTTAGGGATTTTGTCAGGACATTTTTTGATTTTTAAGGATTTTTTTAGGACATTATTTGATTTTTTTGGATTTTTTCAGGACATTATTTGATTTTTTATGATTTTTTTCAGGACATTTTTCCATTTTTATGATTTGTTCAGGACATTTTTCCATTTTTATGATTTTGCCCCCAGTGTCTAGCAAGGCAAGGAATATGACAGGTGAATAAACAGGCTTTCTGAAATGTTGGTGGATAGAGGGAAGACAAAGGCCTTTTATTATGGAGATAATATGGATGAAATTTTCAAGGGCTATTGCGTGATGGGACAAGAGATTGGAGATGACAATGTAAAATCAGTGACATGGCATGAGGGACATGTCAAGAGGTTTTTGAAACCATGTTTAAATTTTGCGTCCTTATGTCAGATCAAGATCAAGGAATGAAAAAGAGTGTATGGATGGTGATAAGATATGGATAGGATAAGCAAGACCAAGAATGGATATGGGACATGGACTGAAGGTTGGGGGAGGCTAAGGGATAGTGGCAGAAAGTTGCAATAAGACAGGGAATATGGATGAAAGGTTGTAATAAGCAAATGGATAAATATCAAAAGCTATGATGGACTAAAAGCTGCAAACAAGATGCATGATTCTCATGAAGATCCCCAGCCTTGTCAAGATCAAAGGTGGAAAGGGAAACTAGACATGAGGGACAATAGGATATGAAGGGTAATGACAGGGGTTCGATAGGATAATGGAACAATGAAGGACAAAAGGATATGATAGGAGGAAACCTGCCCCCAAGTGTGGTATGCAAGAAGTTCATAGATTACGCATGATGCCTATTTGCTAGGTTTTCATCACGGTACTTGCCCAAAGCACCTGTTTGCTAGGTTTTCACTAGAGGATGAATTATTTTTTCTTTACTTTTTTTTTCTTTTTTTTTTCACTTTTTTTTTTGTATTTTGACTTTTTCAATAGAAGATGGACACATGATAGGGGATGGAAGAAGGACTCAAACATCTTTTTGTTTGGATAGTAACCTTGAAAAAAAATGGACCATGACCTTTAAAAGTATGCTCAAAGATGTTGGTAGGATAAGGACATGGAAAAGAGATGAAATTAAGGCAAGGATTTATGTAAAGGATTGGATCAAAGGGATCGAAGGATGAAAAATATGCATTGGATAATGAATAGGGTATTGGAAGAATTGGGCTTTAGTGGACGGAAATGTTGGCAAGATTGACATTGGCACACACCTTGAGGGGTGATGGACTGATGGAGGAAAGATGTATTTTGGATATTGAGATTTTGACGGAGGGAAGGCTATGGATTTTGGGACATAAGGGCCCAAAATGGATGAAGAAGGTGGTGGTGGAACAAATTTGAGAGGTTTGGATGGAGGAATAGCAACTTTGGATGCCAAGTTGGATGTTTCTTTAGGCTTTTGTGTTTCAAGGAGCTGCTTAGGAATCCACATGGTTTTTGATTTTTCATGCTTTTGTGGTTCCTTGGAGTGCATTGCTTGCACAAGGGATTTAGGAACCCATACATATTTTGACTTTCCTTTATTTTTCTTAGTGGGACTTTGTGGCCTTTTGTATATTTCTTTTTCTTTATAGATCAATTTGTTCTTTGTTTTGACATGTCGATTATATTGGACATGCTGATCCTTGAATACATGTGGATTTCTAGACTTATAACTTTTATGCTTGGCATCCAAATTGCTTGGAGGGGGAAAGGAATGCATGGATGGATATGAATTAAATAGAGTTCTTTTCGGTGACTGGAATTTACTCAAGGATGTGTGCCTTTGGTAACGTTGCATAGAGGAGGAAGGGATATAAGGACCTAAGATGGATGGAAGGTGTGATGGGGAAGGTGTATGTTTTGATTTTGATGGAGGGATACCAACGTCTTGAGAGTGAGTTGTGTAGACATGACCCTTAAGATCTTCTTTGATATGGAGGGGTTCTTTCTCATGAAGGTCTACTCCTTTGCCTTTATGAATATCTTGACTTTTAGGATACTCTTTTCTTTGGGAAGAAGACGCCTGTCCATTATGAGGTGGATATGATATGAGAGAAATAATGAGATCTTGAAGTGGATCAGATTGGACCAAAGTGGAAGAACTCATTATGCATGTCGAGGGTTCATGAACATCTTGCACTAACATGTTAGAATCATGAGGGGGATTAGGATCATGAGGGGGACTAGGATTGTGTAGTGGACATGGTTCAATGACAGGCTCTTCAAGAGATGGAATGGGAGAAATAATGGGATCATCAAAGAAATACGATCTTGGAGTGTATATGGAGCATTAAGTCAAGGAGATGGAGGAACAAGTGGATCTTGTGGAGGATTTGAAGGAATAATTTGATCTTGACAAGGAGGAAGATGATTGGAATCCTCTTTAAAGGTGCTTTGCTCTTGACTTTTAAGGGGATCATCGGAAAGGATGGAAGTGATATCTTGATCTTTCTGAGAAAGTGGAATGTCAATGGGATTTGAAAGGACATTGTTTTCATGAAATGGAAGGGGATCATTTGGGAGTGGATGGACTGGGATATCTTGATCTTGCTCAGGGAATGGAGTGTCAATAGGACTTTGGATAGGATGGACAAGAATAGGGGAATCATCGTGAGTGTCTCGGAAGATGGGGTCTTGGTCAACAATTGGATGGGATGATAAGGTTTCAAGATCTTGATCTTGATCTGTTTTAAGACATGTTTCTGCATGCTCTAAATTATCCTCTTGACATGAGGTTGGACTTTGGATATGCATGGGGAATTCTGACAAGGAATCAATGTTTTGGCATGAAGGAAATGCACTTTGAACATTTGTGATGGATTTTGGCAAGGAATCAATGCTTGAACATGAGGAAGAAGGACTTCGAATGGGGTCCTCTAAAACAGGTAATGGCAATAAAGTGCATGGTGGCATTGGGTCTTGTATTTCTAAAACATGACAAGGATGTGCATTATGAATTGGATTATCTTGGCAATCAATTATGGATAGCCCTTGGATAATTGCATCTTTGGGTGTATTATTTGATGAGGACAATATGGAAGGTTCTTGTGAAACTTCTAAAGGTGTAGGGATAGATGCCACTGGAGAGTCAATTTGTTTGTGGGGGGATGAGGAATTGCTAGACATAGTTGTATTATCTTGATCTTCGTCAAAGAACTCACTTGGTAGTTTCCTTAAGAGCCTTGCAATAAAGCCACCTTTCTTTTTAGGTTTTGACATAGTTGTATCTAGAATTTGAACTTGTTTGGCAAAAATTTCGTCTTGGTTTGATGCCATGTTTTGATATTGGACTTGGTTCAATTGTTCCAACATGTTTGAAACTTGGCTTGGTGTGTGCTGCAACCTTTGTTTTTGAATGTTTGGTTGTGGTTGTTGACATTGATATGTTGATTGAACTTGTTGATAATCCACCATTGGTTGAACTATTTGTTGACATTGTATAGTTGGTTGGACATATTGTTGAAATTGGACCATTGGTTGTGTTGGTTGTATATGTTGGACCATTGGTTGTGTCTGTTGGAAATGTTCGGACTGTTGAACAATTGGTTGTGTTGGTTGAAAATCTGATTGATAGTAAACACCTTCTTGTTCTTTTTGTGGAGGCACATAATGTTGAAATTGATGTTGTCTCTTTTCTTGAAATTGTTTCATCATCTCTATTTGTGAGAGGAGAGCTGGTATGTCTGATCGTTCAAGAAGAGATCTTACATCAATTGGCTCAATCTTTGGATTTCGACCTAGAAATTTTCAAAACATTTTGGACAATTGTGATCTATTCTTCTCAATGTTTTTCACTCTTTGTTCCAAAATCTCATTTTCTTGAGCTAGTTTCTCCTCTAGTTTTTGTATTTGGAGACTTGTTTCATCATAAAAAGTTTGATCCAAGTTCTGAGACATGTAGAGATTTGATTGACATGATTGATTTCTCAATTGTGATGACATGGCTTTGTAAGAAGGTTGAGACCTCATTTCAACAAACATGTCACTATGCAATGCAACTAACGGGATTGACAAATGCAACCTAAAGGATGACAATGCAACTTAATGTTTTTGTTGTTTTTCAAGATTTTGACAAACTCATGAATGCAATTCTAAAAATGAGACCCTTAGAAAATTGAAATGATGTCTAGACCTCAAAGGACAAAAGGACCAAGTGACAATAGGACAAATTGACAATGTCTCACCTATATGCTTGGATACTAAGCTAGGTTTGACCAAATGACATTGATGACAAAAAGACAAAAGTTTGATAAGGTCAAGACTTCCTAACAATAACTTAGGGTTTATCAAAGATTTGCATTACTCAAGTATGACAAAACCTAGTTTTGACACTATATACAAAGGGACAATTAATATGCAAATGACCCTAATATGATATGATAATGACCTAAACTTAATGAAGAGACCTAGGGTATGCAAATGTGACCTAATGTTAGGAGGACAAGGATGCAAATGCAAATGTATGACAATGCCAACCTAAGACAAAACCTAAGGTTGAATTATGAAATGGTATTACTCTAATGCAAGAAGACACATGCAAATGGATGACCCTTATTGATATGCAAAGGAGTATGACCTAGGTGAAACCTAACCTTGGTAGTTGACAATGAATTTGCAAAATGCAAACCTAGGATGAACCTAAATCTAAGTGACATGAATGTTGAGACAAGATTTTGAAAAATGTTTGACAACCATGTTTGAAGGTGTTTTGAACTTTGTTGAATGAAATACTCTTGTGTTTAACCTTGTTTTGAATCAATTTGTCTTGTTTTTTGAAATGAGACACAACTCAACTTTTGACAAGCAAAGAAGACAAGATATTTTAACTTAGACTCAAGACAATCATGCTCATTCACACATTTCTTATGGTAGGTAAGGATAGTAGGTACTTGAGAGGTAGACTTGTTATGAAAATATCTGAAGTCAGGATACCATCAGTTGAGAATAGTGGAAAGTGATATCCACAAGACCACATTTCGCACTAGATATGGTCACTACGAGTTTACCGTAGTCCCCTTTGGACTTACGAATGCCCCAACAGTTTTTATGAGCCTCATGAATGGGGTGTTTCATACCTTTCTGGACCATTTTGTTATTGTGTTCCTCGATGATATACTGATATATTCTCGGAATGAGAAGGAGCATGAGGAGCACCTAAAATAGGTATTGCAGTGTTTGCGGGATAACCAGTTGTTTGGCAGCCTATCGAAGTGTGCTTTCTTTCAATCTGAGGTCAAGTACCTTGGACACGTTATTTTCGGTGATGGGATCTCGGTTGACCCATCAAAGATTAGGGCTATTATGGATTGGCCAGTGCCTACCAGTGTGACAAAGGTTAGGAGTTTCATGGGTTTAGCAGGATATTACCGACGTTTTGTCGAGGGTTTCTCCAGAGTCACACACCCTATTACCTCTCTTCAGCGTAAAGGGAAGAAATTTGAGTGGACAGAGAAGTGCGAGAAGGCCTTTCAGGAACTCAAGAAGGCACTTACTAGTGCTCCTATCCTTGTTGTACCAGATCCTTCAGCTGATTTCATGGTCTGTACAGATGCTTCCCTAGAGGGTTTAGGGGCAGTTCTTATGCAGGGTGGTAGGGCCATAGCTTTCAAGTCTAGGAAACTTAAGACTCATGAACTTAATTATCCCACTCACGATCTTGAGCTCACAGCAGTAGTGCATGCACTTGTGAGGTGGAGACATTTCCTTTTAGGTCATCACTTCGAGTTGCATTCAGATCATCAGAGTCTTCAGTACATCTTCACTCAGCCGAACCTTAATGCACGTCAGAGGAGATGGATGGAGTTTTTGTGCGAATATGATTTTGACATTCACTACATCAAAGGAAAGGAAAATGTAGTTGTAGATGCTTTGAGTAGGAGACGTCATGAGGTTTACACCATATCCATGGGCACAGACTTGAGGGACCGTATACTTCGGCACTTGTCAGAGGATGGATGGTATGCAGAGGTATGTCAGGTATTACGTTCTCAGGTTACTCTAGAAGGGAAATTTGCGGATTATTCTTTGGAGTCCGATGGACTGTTACGCCACAGAGGGCGCATTTATGTACCTTCCTCCGGAGGGTTGTGAGAGTTCATTGTCTCGGAAGCTCATAGAGCTCCTTATGCAGTGCATCCCGGGGTTAAGAAGTTGCATGCAGACTTGAGACAGTTGTATCATTGGTTGGGAATGCGGCAGCTCATTGCTGAGATAGTAGCTCAGTGTCTCGAGTGTCAGAGGGTAAAGGCGGAGCACTGCCATCCAGGTGGGTTGCTTCAGTCTCATGCTATACCAGAGTGGAAGTGGGATACTATATCCATGGATTTCATCATTGGTCTCCCTATGTCTTCTCGTCGCCATGATGCTATCTTGGTGACAGTTGACAAGTTGACCAAAGTAGCTCACTTTTCACCAGTTCGTACTACATTCACAGCTCTAGCAGTAGCACAGGTGTTCTTGCGAGACATTGTTAGACTACATGGCGTACCCCGCAAGATTATTTCTGACAGGGATTCTCTTTTCACTTCTACCTTTTGGAAGTCATTACAGGTAGCTATGGGCACTAAGCTCAATTTCAGTACAGCCTATCACCCGGAGATAGATGGTCAGACAGAGAGGGTCAATCAGGTGTTAGAGGATATGCTTCATATGTACGTCATGGATCATCAGACCCGGTGGGAGGAGTATCTTCCTTTAGTGGAGTTTTCCTATAACAATGAGCATCACACTTCTTTGGGGATGCCACCTTACCAGGCATTATACGGCAGGCGTTGCAGGATGCCCTTGAGTTGGGATCGCATAGAGGATAGAGTTGCTATTGGTCCTGAGTTAGTTCGGGATATGGAGCAGCAGGTGGATTTGATTAGGCAGTGTCTCAGAGAGGCTCAGGATAGACAGAAGAAGTATGCCGATGCAAAGAGGATAGACCATAGTTACTTGGTTGGAGACAAAGTTTTCCTGAGAGTGCGACCGTATAAGAGTCCGATCCGTTACAGAAAGGGTTCTAAGCTCGCACCTCGCTTTGTAGGACCTTTTGAGATTTTGGAGAGGATAGGCCAAGTTGCCTACCATTTAGCTTTGCCACCTAGCCTGTCACGCATCCACGATGTGTTTCATGTTTCATTTTTGAGAAAGTATATCTATGATGAGTCTCACCTTTTAGATTGGGATGCCTTGCAGGTGGAGTCGGATGGGCAGCTAGCTTTGGAGCCCATTCGCATTTTGGCACGCCGGACATTGGCCCTTCAAGGTCGAGAGCTAGACCAGGTTAGGGTCCAGTGGGATTGTTATGATGAGGTTACGGCTTCATGGGAGGACGCAACACGTATGAGATCAGAGTACCCTCACCTCTTTGATGAACTCCAGGAGGAAGTTCATGCCTAGAGGGGGAGGATGTGAGGCCTCACCTCAACTTAGTTTGACATTCAGTGGATTTTATATTTTAGACTATTATGGATACTTTATTTTGATGCATTTTGAGACTTAGAATTTATATGATTTCAGGACTTGGATAACATTGCTATGATTTGATGATTTACTTACATGCTTTATGAGATAGAACACTACATAATTGTTAGATAGGATGATATTGCAATGATAGATGTCGTTATTGAATTTGCAGGACTTTACTCTGAATATAGAACCATGATGTATGTTTAGTTTATGTGAATTGGGATGAAATTGCTTATGTGAATTTGCTTGATAAAAGATGTATTCAATCTGTGCAGATGAAAATTGTATGCCAGTGATGATGTGCATTGTTATAGTATTGAATTATATTATATTTGGATATTTGGAGGTACTAATGTGTAAATTGAGATGCGCAGGAAATTTACCATGTGACCATGGAAAATTATGGAGAATCAAACCTAGACTTATGTATGTTCGTAAAGCCAGGGTTTGTCTATTTGGAGAGACAACACCCCATTTGTGTTGTATTTTATTCGTAACTGTATATGCTGCATGAGTGTTAAAGTGTTAATTAAATTTTAATGTGTAAAAACCTCAAGAGACAATTTCATGTTTTATTTTTGTAAAAGTGTTTTAATTGTGTCACTTGACACGTGTGTATTTAAATTTAATTATTTTGTCTCTTGGAGGGAAAGTGTTTAATTATAGTTTCTTAAATAAATTAATGTGTTGTCATAAATACTTTGGGAATATAATATTTGGAGTGGTCAACTTATGTTTGACCCGAAAATAAACTTCAGAGGGGTTTAAAATGGGTTAAATGAACACCTAGGGGTAGTTTAATAGGGTTTCCTAATGCCCATAATGTATACCTAGGGGTTAGGGGTAATTTTAGGCAAGTTTCTACTTTATAATGATCTTTTTAACGCTTTAAAAATTGGCTTTTTTGAGTTGAGCGAAAATTGAAAATTGAAGTTAAATCAAATCAAGATTTTTCCTTTTGGGAAGGAGAGTCTTTTTGCATTTTTGCTTTCTTTCTTCTTTTTGTTTTTTTTGAGAATCCTGTGAGAACTCAGTGAGAGAGCTTCTTAAGGAAGATTTTTGGGAATAGTAGGGTAATCACCCACTCTCCATTTTTGGAGACAAAAGAAAATTTGGAAGGAAAATAATGTTATGGGATAGAGAAAATTGAATAAAAAAAAAGATTTGTGGATTGGGCAGCTCTTCTTCAGATATCATTATAACCTTTGGGCAGATTAAGGTTGGTTTCAATTTTTTTTACTTTTAATGTCTTCTTCTTGTTTATGTCTGGAAGTTGTTGAATAAGAAATCTGTATACTTGAAAGTTTATGTGTGAAATTCTTTTGGTGTTTTGTTTTGAATTGATGTGTTTTGGGAGTTTTCTCAAGATCTCTTACTCTTGGGAGAGAAGAGGATCTTGAGGGTGGTAGCAGTGACAGCCCTCGAGTGAGAGACTCTCTTTTGAGAGTGATCACAAGGGATCTTTGTGTGACCCTTGCTGCATGGCCTGTTTGTGCAATGGGGGTCATAAGGAGGGTTATAAGGCTAGAATGCCTTTGGGGGGCATAAGGATTAAGGGGTTGAGATTCTTGATATTTTTATTGTGCCACGAGGTGGCTTCTTGTTTATTTCATACTTGCAGTTCTCCTCAGGGTATTTGGTCCACTACCACCCATTGAAAATGTTCATCACCAGAGTGTGGTGCTGTGAAAGCCAAGTTGTGAATGTGTTTGAAAAAAAAAATCTGTATGCAATGCTTTCTATGTGTTTGCTTATTTGTTACCCATCTAGGAATTGGTTCTCCGAGCTCGGGGGTGGCTACCAGTTAGCCTAGGCTGGGAGGTGAGCACTCCGTGGTCATATTTGTGTTTTCTATTATGCAGGAAATTCAGAGGAAAGAGAATAGGAACCATGAGAGGGATTCAGAAGATTGTTATTGAAGATACTTGAATTCAGTTGCAGATGTTTGTTTATAGTTGTTATAGATATATGCCTCATTCATAAGAAAAAAAGAAGCAAGTTGTAATTTGTGAAAGTAGACTTGAAGTCTTATTGTTGTGACTATTCAGAGAAAACATTCTGTAAAATTGGTAGAATATCTTAGAGATGTTTTAAAGAAAGAAAAGCTTGTTATTTCTACTTCTGGTTTATTTGAAAAAAAAAGAAAAGTTAAATTGTGCTACATGCAAAAGCTTCTTGAATTATGGAAGGAAATAAAAGAATTGTTTTCATTTAGATTTTATTTATATTTCACTTGTGGCAAATAAAAGTTTATTGTTGTTGAAAGATTTTTATGTATTTTTAATGAAAAAAGTAGTTTTATGTAAATATTAGATTAGAGGAGAAAAATCAATGAAAAATTCCTTTTATTCTAGAGAAAAATATTTTTGTATCTTTTTAAAAGAATTTTAAATTGTATTGTAGTTAGCATTGATTTTAAAAGCTTATTGATTTTATATATATATATATATATATATATATATATATATATATATATATATATATATATATATATATATATATATATATACTTATAAATCTGATTTATCTTTATGTGTTTTCCCTTTATTAAAGTAGCTTAAAAATTTTGCAAGTAAATTCTTTTTAAAAAAAATTGATATGTATTTTTATTGGAATAAATTTCATCTTTTTAAGTTATGTAAATATCAATATATATATTTATATATATATATAAATATATATATTTATATATATATATATTTTTATATATTATATTTAAAAAAAAAAAATTAAAGAAAAATAAAACTTTGGGTCCCCGCGAACTCCACTGCGTGTACGCACAGTGGACGACCGCGCAGTGCCCACTGTGTGCACACACAGTGGAGCTGCTTGCACCTCCCACTGTGTGGGCACACAGTGGACGGCCACGGCCGCCACTGTGTGGCCACACAGTGGAGCCGCCAGCGGCGCCCACTGTGTGGGCACACAGTGGTGCCGCGACGCCCACTGTGCGCTCACACAATGGTGCGCGCGCGGCCAAGCTTGCCTTCCTCCTCCATGACCTGCGATAACATGATTTTCATGGCCGCCAAGGGCTTCGGCCCAGCAAAAAAAAATATTACTATTAAAAAAGTATTTAGGGTTTAAACCCTAGCCGAATGGGGCTAGGGCAGGTTGTTCTAAAAAAAAATATAATAAATAAGTTATTTTGATTAGATAATAAATAAGAGGGGAGACTAAAACCCTAATTAGGGTTGGGAAAAAAATGAAACAATTTTTAGGAAGATATAATGTTTTTAAATTTTGAATTAAAATATTGTCATTTATGCCAAATATATAATATATATATATATATATATATCCATATATATATATATATATATATGAATTTTTGAGTATTTTAAATAAGTAATTAAATTATAAATATATAAATATATGCATATACAAATATGTATATATGTATATATATTTATATAATCCTGATTTTAATGTTGGGATAAATTATAAAGAGGAATTTAAAGAAAAGAATTGAAAAGACTATATAGTCATATTGGAGGATAAATTAAAATATCTTTCCTATTTCCTTTAGTTTAAATAATTTACTAAGACTATTGACTAAGTATCTCTTGGAGATAGAATTTAACTAGTAGGTTTTCCGCAATTAAAATTTAACGATTAATCGATGCTTAGTTCGTTTCGGAATTAGCTCGAGTTTAATAATGAAAATTTCTTTAACGCTTGTCGCAAGAGTGAACTTGTTAATTAAATTAGTATCTTTTAAAAAAAAATTGTTCCGTTTTTGCCCTAAATTTTGGGCATGACATATGGCGTATCCTCCGCATTTTGATTCATGGAGAGATGATAGAGTATGACCTAGTGATAGGGAGAGACACTTTGTGCAGATTATTTGAGTGCGACGCAGATGATCTGGATATCGTAGAGAGGGAGATTGGCTGGGAGACCATGGCATCAGAGTATGATCGACGATATGTGGTGATAGCAGTGGTTATAGCATGCCTACTAGGAGGGGACAGATGAGGACATGGATTCCCTATTGGATGGGGAAGAGTGCTAGAGCGGATGGTGACAGAGGGGACGATGTACGCATGGGGACCATGTGTACTTGCTATGCTATATTTTCAGCTGCATCAGATAGCATATCAAGGGGTTCAGACATTGAGCTGTGGAGTCACATTGTTACAGGTCCAACCCAATTAGGTTCAAACTTGCCTTTGATGACATCAGTAGATTGTGCATTCTTGGGGTTTGCCTTTAAAACCAGATCTCCCACTTCAAAGTGTCGCCCTTTGACCTTCTTATTATAAGAGTGACGGAGACGGTTTTGATATGCTTGCAAATGTGTCAGAGCTATTTGACGTTTCTCATCTAACATCTCAAGCTGATGCAACCAAGAGACTCTATGCATTTCATCATCAATTAGATGTTGCAAGGAAACACGCAAAGAAGAAATCTCCACTTCCAAGGGTAAACTGGCTTCCACACCATACACCAAAGAATAAGGTGTTGCGCCAGTAGTTGTACGGATAGAAGTGCGATTAGCCCATAGTACTGGATTCAACTATACATGCCAATCTCGACCAACGTCATTGACAACCTTTTTCAAGATCTTGATAATGGTTTTATTTGATGCTTCGGCTTGACCATTACCCTGCGGATAGTATGGACTGGAGAAACGGTGTTGGATATGAAACTTTTCATAGAGTTCCTTGACATCTTTATTCTTGAAGGGACGACCATTATCTGTGACTATGGCAAGGGGAACCCCATATCGGCATATGATATAATTCAATAGGAATTTTAAAATTTGCACACCAGTGATATAGGTCATGGGGATAGCCTCGATCCATTTTGTAAAATACTCTGTGGCTGTAATGATGAACTTGTGTCCATTTGCAGATGTCGGGTGAATCTTGCCAACAAGATCCAATCCCCATTGAGAAAAGGGCCATAGAGATATGACAGAATGAAGCTCTTGGGATGGTGCATGAATGTAATTTCCATGGATCTGACATTTGTAGCACTTCTTAACAAAATCATGAACATCCTTTTCCAGAGTGGGCCAATAATACCCAGCACGAATCAACTTTTTGGCTAAGCTCAGACCATTGAAATGGCCCCCACATATACCATCGTGAACCTCGTGTAAAGCCATTTGTGCTTCATCAAAATCCAAACACCTAAGGAGGGTATGGTCAAAGGAATGATGGTAAAGGGTATCGACAATGATGACATATTTGGCTATGTATTGGATGAAGGCTCGGCGTTGGTTAGCGGAAAGATTAGGTGGTAAGGCTTGGGATTTCAAATATTGATAGATGTCATTGTACCACGGGGAGTTAAGACCAACAAGAACGCACATCACATCTGCTGTCGGAATGTCAAAAGAAGGGACAAGCAATTGTTCGACCAAAAATTCACATTTGTCCATATTGTGGGGCATATTCAACATGGAAGCAATCGTAGCCATCGCATCTGCCGACTTGTTTTGAATTCTTGGAACTTGACTAAAATGGATAGCCATGAATTTTGTCTTGAAGAAATCTACCATATGCTTGTAGGGAATAAGCTTTTCATCTTTTGTTTCATAGTCATCATTCACTTGACAGATGGCTAACTGAGAATCTCCATAGACTTGTAGATGTGTGATATTCTAGTGGACCGCTACTCGGAGTCCTGTGACCAGAGCTTCATATTCTGCAATGTTATTGGTACAATGGAAAGTTATTCTGTAGGATTTGGGAATAGAATCACCTTAAGGGGTGACAAACAATATGCCTACTTTGGATCTAAACTTGGTATGGGATCCATCAAAGTATAACTTCCATTCATTAGAAGATGTAAGAGCAAAGACTGATTCATCCGGAAAATCTGTCAACATGGGATTATCATCATAAATAGGAGCTTCTGCAAGTTGATCCGCTATGACTTGTCCTTTTATTGCCTTTCGCTCCATGTATTCAATATCAAATTCACTAAGGATCATAACCCACTTTGCTAGGTGACCCATCAAAGCTGCTCTGCTAAGTAAGTATTTTAAGGGATCAATTTTTGCAACCAGTAATGTCTGATGACTTAACATATAGTGTCGAAGCTTTTGCATTGCAAAGACTACTGCTAAACATGCCCATTCAATAGTTGAATAATTCAACTCATAGCCTACTAGTGTCTGGCTGATATAATAAATAGCTCATTCTTTGCCATTCTTATCCTGTTGAGCCAAGAGAACTCCTAGTGCCATTTCAGTTGCAGAAATATACAATATAAATGGATTTCCTTTTATAGGAGGCATTAAAATAGGCGACGACAACAAATAGTCCTTGAGAGCTTGAAATGTTGATTGACATTGCTCAGTCCATTTAAAAGTGACTCCTTTATGTAATGAATGCTGGAATGGATGACATTTGTCTGCCAATTGAGCTATAAAGTGGCAGATTGACTGTAGCTTTCCTTGCAGACATCTTAATTGCCGGAGATTGGAAGGAGGAGGCATATTCATTATTGCTTTAACCTTGGAAGGGTCGACTTCAATGCCTCTGTGAGAAACAATGTACCCTAGTAATTTGCCAGTTGTGACACCAAAGACACACTTCTTTGGATTGAGTCTGAGCTTGTAGGTCTCCATTCGGTCAAAGATTGGGCCCAGGATGGCTGGATGACTATCTCTTGTGACAGATTTGCATAATAAGTCATCAACATAGTCTTCCATCAAAGTATGCATGAAATCATGGAAAATTGTCATCATCGCTCTTTGATATGTTGTGCCATCATTTTTAAGACCAAAGGGCATCACATTCCAGCAATAGGTACCCCAAGCATAGGTGAATGCAGTCTTATGTTGATCTTTAGAAGCAATGCGAATTTGGTTATAGCCAGAGAAACCATCCATTAATGAGAGCATCTCATATCTAGCAGTCATGTCAACTATGATGTCTATATTTGGTAGTGGAAAGTCATCTTTAGGGCATGCTTTATTGAGATCCCTAAAATCTATACAGATTCTGATGCCCCTAGTTACTTTGCTAACTAGTACCAAATTTGAAATCCAGTCTGCATAATCAATCGGTCTAATAAAGCCCACATCTAGTAATTTTTTCAGTTCTACCTTGACCAAAAGAGCCACCTGGGGATGCATCTTTCTGAGTTTCTATTTGACAGGCTTGGCATCTGCTTTTAATGGCAAGTGATGAAGGACTAATTCTAGATCAAGGCCAGACATATCTGCATAGGACCACACAAAACTGATCTTTTTCTCAAGAAAGAAATTGACAGAATCTATCTTTTCCTGTTTTGATAAAGAAGTAGCGAAATGAATGACCTTAGGGTTGTCAGGTGTACCCAAATTGATTTCCTCGGTCATTTCCACAAGCAATGTTGATTTATCCTGACTTGATAGGAGTATGTCCACTCTTCCACCTTTGGGCACCTCAGAGAGGTTTTCACCCGTAGGTACATCTTTTATTTTTACTTTTGAATGATCAGAGAGTGCCTTACGGTTTTCACTCAAAGACCTATCTTCTTGATTTTGTACTTTTTCTTTTCTTTTTTCATTTTGATGACTGGAAGATGGAGTTGACTCCCCAAAATATGCTGTGGAATCTAGATCAATAGCAAATCCTGCCTTATGATCACCTTGTGGTATGCCTTCCCATAATCCCAGGAATTCTGCAATTGCTTCGTCATTTTGAAAATAGTCCAATGTGAGTGGTTCTTGTTGGTCATGTTGGATAAGCTGGGGATAAACGAGGGGCATGTCATCATCGGTTTTAAAGAGATGGAGGACTGAGATGGTAAAGATGTAAACATCCATGGTATCACTATCTGAACTGCTTGTATCTAATTCGGGGCTTGGGTCCCACAATGACTCTATCCAAGCATTAGGACATGTTTTTGGGAAGGGGAGTTATTTCATGTTTGTCTTCCATAGGCAAATCATCAGGGTCAAGGAAAACATTGTCAAGGGCATAGGGGCTAGAAGAAAAAGAACTCCACTCCCATTCATTGGAATCAGTTTCGGGTTGGGTATCCTCAGGTGTTGTTTCATCATCAAAGTCATGCCCTTTTCTACACGTGGTCATTTTGGTAGACGAGGATCCAATTCACAATGGTACAAAACCTAACCCTAAAGTTGGAGGTAGCCTCTTGGGTATGATGGGTTCTAGCCTTCCTTTCTTGTCAGGGCCTAAGTAAATCCTTTGCCGTACCACTCCACCGGTAACTTGATAGGTGGTGTCTCAGGTGGATCCTTATAAAGCCAATCTATGACATCATCGTCCAAGGTTTCTTTGTCAAGTTCACCCCATCTTGTAAATGTAGTGGGGGGCTGATATTGAATGACTATCTTAGGTTCCTTTTGCAACAAATGTGGTTTGCCATGTGATTTTGGAGATATTGGTAAATTCCCAATGAGGAATGTTTGAGCCATTGAATACTCTCCGCATCCTTGGTCCTGTATCTTCAATGTACCTTTGACAACTTCTAACAACTCATTAGGATCCACATAACTATGTGAGTGAGCCTCTCTATTAACTGGGACTTGCTGCTATAGGGAATCCTTTAGAGTAGCACAAAATTGAAATGGATTAGGATCTCTTGGAATTGTTATCTTAGTTCCATTATAAGGATATTTTAAACATAGATGATAAGTGGATGGAACTGCTTTCATTGCGTGGATCCACGGACGACCAAGAATCATATTGTAAGGGAGATCGAGGTCTAGGACCTTCAGGAAAGTGTTTTCTATTACTGGACCGACTCTGATAGGCAATGTAATTATCCCTTTGGATGGGCACTCAACATCATCATATGCTTTGATTGTTATTCTTCTGGAAGAATCAATATCCTTTTCTGTATAACCAAGACCAATGACCACTCTCAAGGTACAAATATTAAGACCCACTTCGCCATCTATCAAGACTTGTTGGATTTTGCAATTATGGACAAAGACTTCAAGATGTAAAGGATCATTATGAGGGATCTTATCAGGTAAAATATCATTATCAGAAAATGCAACATTTTGGGAAACAACTAGATGTCCAATTCGGGCTTGAAATTGGTCAACATCAATGTCTGTCGGGATAGTGGACTCAATTAATGCTTTATCTAGGACTGCGTGATGCATGGGGGACATTTTCAACAACTCAAGGATTGATATTTGTGTAGGTGTCTTTCCTAGATGATCTAGGAGATTATATTGACTCACAGGAGTTGATTTGGGAGGAACTGCAGGAGCTCCTTTCAGGACTATTTTGGATCGACGAGTGGTGACTGCGCAAGAAGGATCTTGTCCCTTTATTCTTAGGGTGGAAACATACTCATTTGATGCTCAAAAACAATTGATGACATTATTATAACCAGTATTTGCATAATTTTCTATTTGGGTAGAGTTTGAAGAAGATGCTTTACCTTTGTCATGATCAAGCAAAGGAGTTTTGAAAATTGTATGATCAGTGTTAGAGGTCGCATTGGGTGGATCTACCTCAATTACTCCTTTCTCTAACAAGTCTTGAATCATATGTTTCAATTGAAAACATGATGCGGTTTTATGTCCTTTCAACTGATGGTACTCACAATATGCATTATCATTCCACCAATGCGGCTTTACCAATGGCTCTGCCTTGATATCTGGTAACTTGATAAATTTTGCTTGTATTAATTGTTTCATTACTAAGTCAATAGGCTCTCCCAATGGCATAAATTATCGAGGAGGCCCATCCCTTGATCGGAAAGGTCTTCATTGCTGGCTTTGTTGCTGACTTTGTTGTTAATTATATTGTTGAGGATGTTGTTGGTATTGCGGCTGTTGAGTAACATTGCTCGCTGGTGTTTGATTTTGTTCCATAGTTGACATATTAGGAGCACTCAATTTCTTGATTGTGAATAGGGGTTGATTTGCATTCACCGCTCTTGCATCAATAACTCCATCATTAGTGACATTCTTGTTTTTGTACCAAAATCTATTTCGGTCCCCGGAATTGTTTGTGTTGTCATTGTCTTTGTTGAGCTTAATGATTTCTTTAGCTACAAGGGAAGTTTCAATGTTCATCCCTTTCTTAATGAGTTTCTCAATAGTACTGGGACTTTTCAATTTGAGTTCATACATCATTTCTGGGACCAAATTTTGGATAAACAAGTTCACTTGTTGTTCTTCAGGTATATCTAGGGAAGAACAACTATACAAGCTTCACCATCGTTGCAAGAAAGTCACTAATGGTTCACCTTGCTTTTTCTTGGTGTTGCATAAATCTGACATGGTCACGTCACTGTCAATGTTGAATGTGAAGTGAGATATAAACTTTTGAGCCAATTCCGACCAAGTCTTTATATTTCCTGGCAGATGTGAATACCAATCCATGGCTTGTCCCATGAGACTTCATGCAAATAAGTGCATTAAATATGTTTCCTCATTACTCACTTCGGTACACGCCACAAAAAATGCTCGAATGTGATCTTTTGGATTGCCATTCCCTTTATATTTCTCAAAATTAGGTGCCTCAAAATGCTTAGGGAAGGGAGGCATGTATAAGCTCTTGTCAAATGGATTAGGACATAAATCTTGATCTGTGTACAACTTCTTTATTCCTTTGGTTTCTAATGCGTCTACTTGTCGTTGCAACTTCTCAAGCTGTTGCACAATTGTGTTAGATTTTGGAGGTCCATCATTAATCCTGGTGGGTACTCTTTGTCGATAAATCGTGTTTCTTATCGGTTGTTGATGCTCTGAAATTGCCGTCTTTGGTGTCTCCGGCATATAATGTTCCTGGTACACCTCTTGTTGTTGTGGTTGTGCCATGCCTTGATATTGACCTTGTTGTTGTGCTTCTTGTGGTGGAATCATCGTTTGTAGCCTAGGTTGATATTGCAATTGAGGGTGTTGTTGATATTGCACAGGGGTCAATTGCGGTTGTGAAGTATGATAACTTGTTTGTCTTGCACATATTGAGGCACATGTTGTTATTGATGTCGACAAATCAGAATTTGCTGACTTTGTGCCAATTGTTGTCGTGGTGTAAATCCCATCATTTGCAAAAAACTTTGTTTGGGTGGTTTTTGTTGTTTCTCCTTAAGATGGGGTATGGCACGTGCATTAACTTGCTGTGTTGTTTGTCCAATCCATTGTGATGGTTGCAAGTTTGCATTAAATTGTAATGGTGCAAAGGGCGCTACAACTTGTTGTCGAATGCGATATTGTTGTTGTTGAGCATTGTTTGTTTGCACATTTGATTGTACCTTTTGTGTATTACTCAATTGTTGCAACATTTGTTGTTGGTGCAAACCACTATCTGCAGCTCTTTGTGTCACCATTATCAAAGGATCTGTCGTAATAGTCTGCATAACAGGTACTTGAGTGTTTGGTAAATATATTGAACTTAGTGGGACATAGGAACTTTGTTGCATTGTAGAATTGTTTTGGACATTGGTGAGATCAGGCATTCCAGTCATGAAGCTTTCTTGCATCTTAGATTTTGATCCAATTTTATGCATGTGAGGAACCACTTCTTGTTGAGGGACAACTGTCAATATTTGTGTGGTCCTTGTTTGATCTTGTGTTACAGGTGTTGTGTTAAATAATGGATTATTTATTGTCTCAAATGGTGACTTTTGAGGAATAGTCACTGTCAATGCCTTTGAAGCATGTTTACTCATCAAGGTAGGTTGAGTTTCTTGTTGCACATGTTCTTTATTTAGATGCGGGGAGAAACTTAACAGCTCACCGCCTTGTTGTTTTTGCACATTGATTTGCTCACTTGAGGAGGTCACATTACTCATCATGTCAAGATATTTTTGTGGGAACATCTTAAAGACCTTGTTCAAGAATTTATCCATCTTTTTCGTCAACTTTGGATCTTGAAGGAACATATCAACATCATCAGAGGCATCAGAATCTGATGAAGAATCTGGTAAAATATTTGGATTTGTTTATTGTTGAATGCCTTGATCTGAACCAAATCCTTGTGAAAGAGTTTGTTCCTCATATAATGTTTGAGTTTGAATATCATGTTGCAGGTTTAGTTGATTCCAATCAAAAGGTGCATTTCCTCTTGGTGTTGGTGGAACACTCCCATGTCCTAGTTTCATGGGTACAAACACTGGTTCATATAATGGAGGTGGTCCAAGTTGAACCATTCCATATGGTGGTAATGATGTGTTTGATGAACCTTCAATTTGTACTATTTAACTAGTTTGAAACTATGAACTTGATATGTTGTCAATGGGTTGATACGTTGGTTCGCCCATCTTCTTAGATTTTGACCTTGTCTCAATAGGCATGTCACTATGTGAATGCAATATTTTTTTGGAATTTTTCAAGGATGATATATGATATGCAACTAAATAGATGAAAATGCAATCTATGGCAAGAATGCAACCTATGTTTTTGGTTGTTTTTCAAGATTTTGACAAACTTTTTGGAATGCAAATCTAAAAAAGAGACCCTTAGGAAATTGAAATGATGTCTAGACCTCAAAGGACAAAATGACAATGTCTCCCCTATATGCTTGGATACTAAGCTAGGTTTGACCAAATGATGTTGATGACAAAAAGACAAAAGTTTGATAAGGTCTAGACTTCCTAGCAATGACTTAGGGTTTATCAAAGATTTGGATTACTCAAGTATGACAAAACCTAGTTTTGGCACTATATGCAAACGGACAATTACTATGAAAATGACCCTAATATGATATGATAATGACTTAAGCTTAATGAAGGGACCTAGGGTATGCAAATGCAAATGTATGACAATGTCAACCTAAGACGAAACCTAAGGTTGAATTATGAAATGGTATTACTCTAATGCAAGAGGACACATGCAAATGAATGACCCTTATTGATATACAAAGGAGTATGACCTAGGTGAAACTTAACCTTGGTAATTGACAATGAATTTGCAAAATGCAAACCTAGGATGAACCTAAATCTAAGTGACATGGATGTTGAGACAAGATTTTGAAAAATGTTTGACAACCATGTTTGAAGGTGTTTTGAACTTTGTTGAATGGAATAACTCTTTCTAAAACCTTGTTTGGACAATTTATCTTGTTTTTGCAATGAGACACAACTCAACTTTTGACAAGCAAAGAAAACAAGATATTTTAACTTAGACTCAAGACAATCATGCTTATTCACACATTTCTTATGGATGGCAAGGGCAGTAGGTACTTGAGAGGTAGACTCATTATGAGATTCAAGGAGAATACATAGATGCTTGACTCCATAGGATCCCCTCCACGACACTCACTTCTCAGGGCAGCCAAGCATCAGTCCCCATGGAAATCTCCCCATGGTGAGCTTAGTATCTCTTCCAAGTATCCGAACTTGTCCTTCTCAAGCAACCAGAAGGATTTTTGGCCTCTAAATACAAGGTGTTTAGTAAGGATTTCTGTTAAGCGTTACTCCTTGGTGTCACGCAAGAATGATTGAGATATTAAGCCCACCAAGATACCAAACAAATGTAGTCGCGCAAGCATGATTTAGACCGTGAGGCCCTACTTAGATGTTAATATGAGAAAGAGTTCAAGGGTCATCACTTCCCAAGTAACTACAATTCCCACGTAACCCTTCCTTCAAAGCTTTCGCCCATCAGGTATTTATTTATAGTGAGTTAGAATGCCAGGGTACTCTATTTGTGCTCACTTTGGGTCGTTCCCTTCTCATGATTGTCACTTGCTTGCAAAAGAAAGCAAATGGTCGGGAAGGCAGGCCCTCTAAAGGTACACACAATCCAAAACATGAGAATGGTATCGAAGATCTGGATTTCTGATCACCCTAAGAAGGATGAGAGCATACTCTCCTACTCCAATGTCAAACTCGAAAATCAAAGCAAACACATGTTCATTCCATCCTACTTAGCAATAATACTAGGTGCCTAATTATGAATCACAAACACAAAAGTTCGGTTGAAATACAAGGCAACTTGCAAAATCATCAAGTTAAAAGTTTAATTTGTTTAGTCTTTGACTAGCGACCTTGCATAAAATGTGTTAGTAGTTTCATTTTTGTCTTTGCCATGTGTAATGCCAAGGTGCTGCATAGAGAATCAGTACCAAAGAAAAACCAAAAAGCAGAAACAGAATGCAAAACAAAGCAATTTGCAAGTAAAAACACTGCTTTTTACCTCTGTTTCTGGCCTTACAGAGGCGCAGAATGTAGTAACACAAGCGCAGAATGTAGTAACACAGGTGCAGATCCCTTTGACATAGGCACAAAAGTCCCGGACATAGGCGCAGATTGCTTGACACAGGCACAAAACTCTCCTACACAGGCGCAAAAGTGCCCAGAAAGCCCTGAATTACCCTGTTTCTTGGGTTTTTCACCTGCAAATCAACTCAAAAGCACTCAAAAGCATGGTTAGGGGGTTAATTCACATCGAGTTCACTAATTAATGTAGATAGGAAATGTGGAAATCATCAAAGCAATGTTAACGTTACCCTAGTTCAATCACAAAAACTCAATTGCAATGACCAATCCTAATTACATTCAATGAAAACATGAAAACAAGACATTCAAAATTGAAAACTAAGCAAACCAAATGCAGATGTCTCCTTCATGTGGCTCCATTGTCCTTCTTTCTCCTTCAAATAGCTTTGTCTGTGGATCTCACCTACTAGTGCATAAGCATGATGTGAAAGCAAGTAGACAAGATGATAGCGCAAGAATACTAGAAGCGTGATTGATTCGACCAGGGGCTTTGATTGAAGAAATTCATCCAATTTATAGACAAATTGGAGAAAAGATCAGATTAGCATGAAAGTGATTCTCATGGAAATTCAAATCAGGAATAGCAAAATTATGACAAATGTATGACAAATTGCTATGCAAGGATTTATGACAATTTATGACAATTTATGACAAATTGCTATGCAAGGATTTATGACAGGAATTTGAAATAGAAATAGACATTTAGGAATTAGAAAATTAGGTTAGAAATGATGACTTGGAATTTAGGAAATTGATGAAAATTAGGTAAATTAATTAGAAATTTCTCATTCATTAATTAATTTACAAAAATAGGAGGAATTAATTAGCCAATTAAATAAACATTTAATTGTGACAAGAAGACTTACGATAAATAAATAAATCATTTATCCTAAAGAGAAAATGGAGAGAAAATGACAAACAAGGTTAAATGAATAAATCATGAAACCATAGAAGATAAATTAGAAATGCAAGGATGACAATTAGGTCTTGATGTAAGATTGATTTGATGTCGATTTGATCATGATTTTGAATAAATGATTTGATTGATAAATGCACCAATTAACAAGGAACAATGACTAATTGATCCAAATTGACATGACTGAGAAGGACGACGATCGATGACAAATTGATCGCGAGAGGACAAGATTGAAAATAACAACGATCGATGACAAATCGATCGCAAGTCGACAAGATTGAAAATAACAATGATCGATGATAAATCAATCGCAAAATGACAAGATTGATAAGAGGACAACAATCGATGACAAATCGAACGTAAAATGACAAGATTGATAAGAGGACAACGATCGATGACAAATCGATCATAAAATGACAAGATTGAAAATGACAATGATCAATGACAAATTGATCGCTAGATGACAAGATTGAAAAGAGGACAAAACCCTAATTAGGATTGACGATGTCCAAAATGATAACAATTGAGCATGCACATTGATGTGATAGGATAAGATTGACCAAAATCATGACTGAAGATTGTTGTTGACAAGACCAAATTCGAAAGCGAGACAAATGAAGAATGCAGAAGAAGGACTCGATGCTCGCAAATGATAAAGACCAAGTGCGTAACATAGGAGAAATGTTAATGCGATGCAAAAACCTAAAATAAGGCAATGCGCCAATGTTAAAATACAACTCCGCAAGCGTTGACCAGTTTTAGACGTCTACAAATAGTTTTAATATGCTTTTCATGTTATAAGTTAAGAAAACATTATTACTGGTCAGATACTGAGTCACCCCCCCCTCTCAGTATCTTTGGGAATCCTAACAATTGGTATCAGAGTCTGGTCCTCTATTTTTGAAAGCCTAACAACTTGAGGAAGATCTTGACATCGGTAGAGATGGAAAACTTGAGAAAGCAATTGGAAACAACTCTTTCAGACTATGATGCAGAAAAGGTGAAGAATATCAAACTTGAGGATTCTCTGAAGGCTACTCAAGAGATCATTCAAGCACTTCAAGAAAATTACACTATAGAAAGGAATAAATGAAGAGAACTTTGTGAGAAGATGCAGAAAGAGGAAGATGAAAATGAAACTCTTAATGATCTGGTAAACAAGCTAAGACAAGAAATCAGTACAATAAAGAATGAGATGCAAGATATGACTATGAGATTCTATAAAGAAATTGAAGACAGAAAGAATAATGAAGAAGACTTGGTTAGAAGACTAAATGATGCTGGAAATGAAAACACAAGACTCAGTCATGAAAATGATATGTTGAAGACAGATATAATGCACACACAAAATGACAGAACTGAACTCATGAGACAGAAAGGAATCTTGGAGAATGAACTGACTGCTACAAATCAACAGAAGGAGAAATTCAAGAAAAGTTCAAAAGAACTTGGTGACATGCTGAAGAATCAGAAACCTAATGGTGATACAAATGGCCTTGGCTTTGAAACTGGTGAAAGCTCTGGTACTGCAAACAATCATGATCATAGCAAACCGGTAAGGTAGCCTAATGCTTACAAATTCAATGGGAAATGCTTTAATTGTAACAAGTATGGTCATAGAGCAAATCAATGTAGATCTAGAAGTTATCAGAACACTAATACACCCACCGGTCAATGTTCTAAATGCAATAAAGTTGGTCATAACTCAGAAAATTACAGAATGAATGTAAGATGTTATGTTTGTGGAAGATTTGGACACTTATCTAATAAATGCAGAACACATGCTGACATAGGATATGGGAAAGCTATTCAAAAAAAAACAATATGACTTGTTATGCTTGTAACAAAATTGGACATATTGCAAAATTCTGTGGAAGCAAGTCCCCACCGGAAAATAACAAAGGTCCTAGTTTTAAAGGTAAAGAAAAGGTTGAAGAGGTAAAGCAAGAATTCTCAAAACAATGGATCAGAAAGTCAGATCAGAATGTTGAAGGGAATACCCCTCCACCACTGGAACAGAGTATCACTCCACTGGTAGGAGACTCTTCATCTAACTGAAGGAAAATCCTTTGGGGGTTTAGCAACAAAATGAAAAACATGCTATTATTCCCTCGGTTGATGGTGTGAAGTTGAAATTACTTCTATATCGGCAGATGAAATAAGTTGTGACTTAACCAATAAGCATTAAATGTGGTAGTTGGAGAAAATAACATTATAAAGAAAGTGTTTTGGCTCCTTTTTCATTCACTGAGCATTAAAATCTTTGAGAGTGCAAAAATTCCTGAGCGAAGGCATCCTTAGCAAAAAAGTGAATCAGTTCATCAAAGCATTCATCCTAAAGGTAGATTGAGGTATTTATAATCATGGCATCTTCATCCACTCCTGAATTTATTGCAAACCCTACTATTGTTGAAGTAATTAAGCGCCCTAGACCCGTATTCAAACTGGTTCCTGAAATAGAGAAGAAAGATGATAGCATAGGTGCATTTTCTCAAATTCCTAAGGGAGTAGTATATGCTGAAGACCCTAGGATGTATATACATTGTCATATAGAGGAATTAGGTGATGATGAGATCAAAAACATGTATAGCACTGTGATTTGTGATGAATCTGGAAATATCAAGCCGGAACATAAGATAGTGGAAACCCTAGGTTTTACTGAAATCCTTAGTGTCCCAGATTTTCCCAAGGATAAGATAAGGATTGTGCTAAGCAGAGTTCATGGTGAATTCTTCTGGTTGGATACAATTCATAAAATCACAAAGGAAGCTATTAAGGCAGTAACAGGGTTACCTTCCACCGATAGTAGACCTGACAAAACAAAGAGAGTCTCAAATGACACAGTGATGGATTTAACCGGTGCAACATTCAACAAAAGGTCTCTAAGGGTAAACGATGTAAAGGACATAAATGTCAAATTTATCAGTATGATCTTAGGTTATAAAGCTACACATGCAAATAGGTTGAACTAAATTTCTAGCTTATGTATAAAAAGTGCATATGACATGGTCAACAACAATGCTAGAATAGATGTATGTGAATGGCTCAAAGATGAATTGATAGACAATCTAGGGAAAATTAAAGGAGATAAGAAAGGAACATTCAGATTTGGAAATATACTTGTTTGTCTGATGTTGTACATAACTAAACAAGTACCTAGTATTGGTGCAAGAGATTTTGGTTTTGACATTCCAGTAGGAAAACAACTATTGGATCTACTAAACAACATGGGAGAAAACCAGGAGAAAAACTTCAATGAACACTTTCAAGCATTAAAGGCTCGAATGAAAACTAGAGTAAGACTGTCACAAGCTATTATGGACAAGTATTAGAAAGAAATCTGTCTTGTAATAAAAAAGGATGAAATCTGGATGGAGGCAGTTGTCCCTAGAACTATCTGGGTAACTGAAATAGGCTATGAGATAGATGACAATATTATTGAAACTTATGTGAAAGCCCTCCTTGAAGCACCCAAGGAACCTACTGAGAAAGTTTTTGGAAATACTGAAACAATAGAAAGTGGAATTCAGTCCAGGAAAAGGGTTAAGAAAGTTGAAGCAACAGTAAGGAAAGGAACCCGACAGGATAAAGTAATTAAAGAAGATGTTTTGAAGCAAACTGGTATAAGTGAAAGTGAGTTGGAAAAACTTCAGCCTAAAACTCATCTTTCACCGGTTGGAACTTCTTCTCAGAGTTATATGCCAATAGTATTTAAAAGGGTAGAAAGGAAAAGAAAACCCTCACTGGTACCCTCACCTACACCCAGGAGAACCAAACAAAAACAACAGGCAGTTAGGCCTCTGGTAAAGAAAATGACTCCTAAGAAAAAGAAGGTAAAACAAAATATTGCTCCACTAGACAAACTTCTTAGTGAAATTACAGAGGATGGTAAGTTGAAGAACATCAACAAAATATACAACACACTATCAGCAGATGACAATGAAAGCATAGAGAACAGTGTAATATTACACTTGGATGTTAATAAGAAATTTTTGATGCAAATTGTTGATGAAATACCAAATGATCTATATAGGAGATTAGAAGCTAGAAGGTTAGCTATCGTTGAGCTGGACAAGAAAATCAAGATTGAAAAATTACTTGCAGTACATCCAGTCAACTCAACTGATGAAATAGATAAACTAATCAATGAAGCAAACCCGATAGTATTCTCCACTGCTCACCGACATGTAGCACTAATGGCAGGTAGAGTAAATGAAGTCTTTGAGGAAACAATAGCTGAATGGGATATATTCTTTGTGGAAAAAGAAAAATAGGAAGAATTACTCAAACCAAAGACTATTAAAGTATATCAAAAGGACATGGATAAGGGGAAAGGTAAAGTAGGTGGTCCTCCAAGCCTGAAAATAACTGATAATGTACCCCCACCTCCTTCGGATACTCCACCGGTAGATACTACTGACAGTCAACCGGCTATAAAAAGTATGGAGACTCCATTAGAGGATACAAATTCTGAGTCTGAAGTATTGTATACTGTAAATATAGACAATCAAGAAGTAAATGTTGTGGTTGACAGAGAAACCACTGAGGACAAGAGGATAGATGTGACTACTGAGTCATCGGCTATAAAAGTTGAGATAAGCATAGAAAAACCTACAGAGCAACCGACAGAGGATAGCACTGAGAAACTGGTAGATACAACTGAAAAACCATCAGAAGAACCAGATAAGGAAAGTACAGAGGTACAAACTAAGACTACATCTGAGAAACTGATAGTTGAAAGCTCAGAGAAACCTTCTAAGATACAGATAGAGAAACCAAAATAGGTATAGGTTGAAGCACAGTTTCAGACAAAGACAGTGCCACCGACCAAAACTAAAAAGCCTAAACCTTTGTTTGTAGAAATGCAAACACAGACTGACCTACCAGAGGTTGAATCAAGTAAGGTGATTACCACAACTGGTAGCATGGCTATTGTAAAAGTAGTTGGATAGACATCTGGTACTTCTATGGCAGAATTCAGACCTACAAATGTAATAGAGGTCTTATTGGATTCAATAAAGAAGATCACAAAGTGCAATGCACAAGCCTATAAGGGTATTGATGATACAATTCCCATTCTTAAATTGATAGCACCAAAGTGTATTGTAGATAACAAAGATTCATTAGGTCAACTAGACACATTGTCTAAGTTCATTTCGGTAGCATATTGACTATTGATCAAATAAATGAAGACACATTTAAGGAGAGAATGATTAAGGAAAAAGAGAAATTCTTTGAGGAAATTGTGAAGAAGAACAAAGAGAAAATGGATACCCTATTACCAAAAATTGGAGAGATAATTCTTGACTTCAAGAAATTGTACAGAGACACTTGTAAAACAAAAATTCTAATAGAGGATCTAGACAAGGAAATCAACAAAGCACAAGATAAGATTAACAATATTGTTGACAATCTGATAGGTACATCAGATTCATTTTTGGAGATAGAGAGGAAGATTGCAGAGAAAGAAGAGAAAATCAATCAGTTAGAGAAGGACAAAGAAAGAATAAAGGATAAAGCAAAGGACTTGAAATGTAGACTTGGTCCCAAACTAGATTACCTCATTTCATTGAGAAAAGAAATATCTGAGGCACTAGTTCTCGGACTGAAGACACTGGAAGAGAAAATGCACATACTCACCGGTACAGTGTAGAGAACACAAGAGGCAATAAAAGACAACAAAACATTCAGTAATGGTTTAAATCTGATTTTGACAGATATTTTTCAGATTGTAACCCACCGGTTACAAGAATCCAGACAGGACTCCACTAACAGCGAATGACAACCTTTGTCATTGATGTCAAAGGGGGAGTAGTGTGATGAGAAAAATGGTCAGAAGGAAGTAGAGATTATCTACTCAGGGGAAGCACACATTTTTAGACATACAACTTTTGGCAATTTTTTTTGGACTTCAATTTTTTGGATACATTCTTGAATTTTTCTCATGAGTGTTGTCATCAATGCCAAAGGGGGAGACTATTGGCAAATGCACACTCCAATGAGATATTGTAGGTGATTAAAGGTATTGTCATTGATGGCAACCTTGCAATCATGTAATACCAACATGAAGACACTGACACCGACACTGACAGACTCTACACCGGCATACAGAACACCGACACTGAAAAGAACACCGACACCCTGGCCGACAACAATTTTGTGTTAATGTATTTTATAATTAATTATAAAATCTTTTATAAGCCGACATGGCAGATTGTAATATGACTCATATATGTATGAGATCATTGTAGATCATTTGAAAAAAAGAGGTAGGATGCGAAATATGAATAGAAGGTAGCAGACCTATTATGTGAATTATTGGATAAGGGTTTATGTATGTAGCAGAGCTTAAACCGATACTAAATCTAGCATAGCAGATGCTAATATGAAGCAGTACAAGACATTGGATTAGTATAATCCATTTTGTAAGTTAGTGTGACTTCTTTTGTAATTGAGCAGTGAGATCTAGGCACTTGGCCTTCCTGCATGTGCAGGCCCCTGTTGTAGCAGTAATATTCTCTTATTGGCTAGTAAGTGAACATTGTGGGTCACAAATCCCACTGAGGTTTTTCCCACACCAGGTTTCCTCATTAAAACATTGTGTTATGGTTTGTTTTTCATGTTGTGGTTGTTATTCTTATTTGCTGCATTATTTCTGGTTTATCGATACATAATTTTAATATGCTTTTCATGTTATAAGTTAAGATAATATTATTACCAGTTAGATACTGATTCACACCCACCTCTAAGTATCTTTGGGAATCCTAACAATAATAATCATCATTCCCCAAAGAAGGACACTACCTTAGAAGAAAGGGAAGAGAGGATGTCTTTTGATTCATTCAAGGAAGTAATCTGTCTTTCTTTTTGGAAAAATTTAGAAATAGAAGGCACACCTATTATAGCATTCACATTGTGGTTGTTGATTGTATCATTGAACTTGATGAATATTATTTTTGGTTTGAACTTTGCAAATGGTTGTTGAACACTCTCTCCCTTATCACTCGGAGCCATAGGAGTGAATTTCTCCATTTGACTCACAACCAGTTGATAATTGTGGAGTGTTGCGCACAAGTGCAGAAAGGAAGTAAACTCAAACAAAAGAAGCTTTTCCCTGATATCTTTTTGTAAGTTAGAAATGAAAATTCTTTGAATATCATTATTAGGTATATGAAAATAAATTTTAACACACAAATACTTATATCTACTATTGAAATCAGTCACTTTTTCTTTAACACCTTGTTTACAATGCATTAAATTAGTCAAAGTGATTTTAGGACCAATGTTGTTTTGAAATTGTTGGATGAAATTATTTTGTAGTTGTTGAAAGGAGGTGATAGAATAAGAAGGCAAAGAGAAATACCATTGTAAAGCCTTATCTCTTAGTGTTCTTGTAAAAAATTTTGCAAGCAATCTTTGATCATAAGTAAAATCGGTACACAAGGTTTGAAATGTTTTGACATGCGTAAGAGGATCACCTTTTCCATTATAGAGTTCTAATTGAGGGATCTCAACATGTTTAGGTGGCACTACTTTAACAATATCAAGAGAAAGTGGGATCACAACATCAAAGGTGGGCACACTAAACTTGGATTGACTCATTGAAGCAATTTGTTGTTGTAAGGAAGACACGGTCTGAGCAAGATTGTTAATTGTCGCTTGGGTAGAAGAATGGATGCTATACATAGTTGATTAAGAAGGTGGTGTGATGTTATTGAAAGAAGGCATGGACTGAGAATAAGGTGGTGGGATAGTATGATAGGTAGGCATAGGCAATGATTGGGTAGGAAAAGGGACACTTTAAGGAGGAACAAAGTTGTTGAAGGAATTGCCCCCTTATGTCACACTGATTGGTTGAGCGATAATAGGAATACTTATGGAAGACATAGGTAAAGATGGATGATTAAATGAAGAAGAGGGATTCACCCCATGACCAATGTTTGTAGGAATGACACTTTGAGTTGAAGTAGCCATGATATTGGAGGTAAAAGTAGGAATACTAGTCACAAGAGTAGTCAAAGGAATAGAAGGACTGACTTGTGTTGAAGGTTGTGAATAACCTAGGGTTTCGGCACAACTCTTGATAGGAATAACATTAGAATCAACAATATGTGCAATGCCACACAATATATCAATTCCATTCTTATCACTCTAAATCATGCATTTAAGGCCTTAAATTAATGGAAGAGCTTCACTATTAGGGCATTCTTGGGACATCCATTGTTGAAATTATCAAATTTATTGTCCAATGTAGAAAGTTGATCTGTAGAGACCCTAGTTAAGGCTTCTTCTTCATCATGGTATTCATCAATGGGGTGAATAGGGACATGATTAGGATGGGAAGAATTAGCATGATCCTCATTAAAGAAGACACCTAAATTATGCTCCATCGCTTCGGTAATGAAACCTTGGGAAGCCTTAATTCTAATACTCTGTCTAACGGGGATAGGGTAGGTAAGACTAATAGTGGTAAAACTCATGCACTAGAGGGAAAATTTGAATTTTGAATTTTAAATTTTGAATTATAGGAACAAAGCTTACAAAATTGAGTAATGCAAAATTTAAGAAAATAATGATTACACAATTTGAATTTTGTTGGAGGAAGAGGATGAAACAATTTCCAAAAATGAAAGGAAATTGAAATTTTTAAAATTAGGGCCAAGGGAATGCCACTTAATTTTAAAATCAAAATTTTTAAATTTAGGGCAGACTATAATTAACCTCTTAATTTAAAAATTTTTCTTGAAGTTTGAAATGTTGAATTTTGGAAGTATTTTTGATTTTAGAGGGATAAAAAATTGACAAAATCAGCCAATCTTCTAGATTTAGGCTATTAAATACAGTCATAACAGTCTCCCGATATTTTAGAAGAAAAGCTGAGGATCGTGGTGGGAACGCACATGGTTCGATCAACTTTTTTTGAAATTTTTAGGGATGAATATTACGATGATTTCAAAGCTAACCCAAAAAATTGACAAATTTTACAACCTCTAGATGGGCAAAATGAAACCACAAATGTAAAAATAGGACCCTATTAGGGTTTTGAAGAAAAAGAGGAATTGAATTGCAAATTTGAAAAAGGTCAAACCTAATGGATAGGGACACCTTGGAAAATGTTTAGAAATTTGAATGTGAATGAAATTGATTTGAAATTTGCACAAAATCCAATTAAATTTGAAAATTAGGGTTTTATGACCTAACCACTTAATTTTAAAATTTCAATCTTGAGAAAAAGGGGGAAAATTGAAAATGTGAATTGTAGGAATGAAGACAAGTCTGAGAACAATCAGAAATCTGAAAATTTAAATGGAAATCCAATTTTTGCACAAGCTCAAGATGATTTTTGAAAATTAGGGTTTTAACAAGTAACCTATTAATTTTGTAAATTTGATTTGCAAATTGAACAAGACAATGAAGAAATTGAATTTGATAAACAAGACAATTTTCAGATCTAAGATAACAAAAAGCAATTTTACAAATCACAAGTTCAATTTTAATTTTAAAAACTAGGGTTTTCAATGATTTAGCCTCTAAGTTTGCATAAAATTTAAACTTGCAAATGAAAATATGCAATTTTGTTCTTGAAGGAAAGCATGCAAGACGTCGGGTTCACCAAAATGTAATATGGTGAAATGTGAATGAGAGATCAAGAGGAAAACTACCCTTTCCCTCCAAGGAGAGATGAGAGTTTCACTACAGAATTCCCTTCAAACACTTTTCACCTAGTTACATTGGAAGAGGAGAGGAGAATTCACTAGTTTCAACCTTCAAGGAAGAAGATGGAATTATGAGTGAAATGGGAATGATAAGCTAATCCCCTCTTCCTATTTGAAATGGATAGGAATTGATTGAATTATGTAGTGCAAAAGTGACAAAGAACTAATTATAACTTAAGATGAAAATATGGGATGAAGCTATGCACCTAGATCTGGTAGTAATATATCGAGACGAAGTCCCCCTACGAATTTGAGGAAAAGTTGCCTGGACTGTGGCAGGAATGTACATGGTCCTCCGAAAAATCCATGAAACAAAAAGGGTTTTTATGCCTCTATAAATGGAGCCCGAATGTGAAAGTACAACTGCACACCTACAACCTACACACAGAAAAGAGAGGAAAATGGGTTGGGATTGGGGGTTTGCCTTTAGGTCAAACCCCAATTTTGGAATTAACCAAGTAATGAAAGAAAGTAGTTGCAAGTAGATGTAAATGAAAGACTGAATTTTAAATCACCTCAAGGAAGGTTGTGGTAGCAATGTTGATAGAAAATGCTTGTGTTGAATTGAATGTTTGAATCAATCTCCTCCTTAATGGTTGATTCCTTGACTTTAATGCAACACCTAGCCTTGAAGGGAGACTTGAGAATGCTCAATGCTAGAAAAGAATGCTTGAATGCTCGATCGCTTATACAACTCGACCCACTCCAATCTTATCCAACTTCTTGCAAATGAGAGGACAAATTCCCCTTAAATACATGTTACTGAATTTGATTTTTGTCATAGGCCGACATCGGGGGAGTTTTCCCACTCACTGCACAACCTACAATGCATGCTCTAGGAAAGGTCCTGCCCCAAAATAGGGCAGGGATAGGGGCATGGCACCTCTATCCTAGGAGGAAAAGGGTGTCATGCCCCTATCTTATCCCTTTCTCTGGGACAGAGTGCAGATAGGGTGGTATGAAGGGCAAGAAAGAAGCTGATTTCGAGGGTTGAGTAGTCTCCTGTCTCCATTCAAGCTAGAGGATTCAATCTTGCATGCGTGAGAACCCTAATGCAGTCAAAAATTATAGTGGTCACAATTTTATGACACTACAATATCACATAATAGGCCCCATTATGTCGTAATAGGACCTATTATGATATTAAGACCCAGGTTTGACCCCTTAAGACTAATAAGACCTCTTTGAACCCTCAAGACCACTATGACCTAGATCAAGACCCCTATGACTGGGCTTAAGACTACTAAGACCTCTTTGACCCCAAGTAAGACCCCTTAATACCCCTAATACAACTTATTATGTGATAATAGGTCCTATTATGACATAATAGGACATATTGTCACATAATAGGTCGTATTACAACATAATAGGACCTATTATCACATAATAGGTCCTATTACGACATAATAGGACCTATTATCACATAATAGGACCTATGATCACATAATAGGACCTATTATGTTGTAATGGGACCTATTATCACATAATAGGCCCTATTATGTGATAATAGGACCTATTATGTGATAATAGGACCTATTATGATATAATAGGACCTATTATCACATAATAGGCCCTATTATGTGATAATAGGACCTATTATGTCATAATAGGACCTATTATGTCATAATAGGACCTATTATGTCATAATAGGACCTATTATCACATAATAGGTCCTATTATGTCGTAATACGATCTATTATATTACCACATAATAGGTCGTATTATGACATAATAGGACCTATTATATATGATAAAAGGTCCTATTATGACATAATCAGACCTATTGTCACATAATAGGCCCTATTATGTTGTAATAGGTCCTAGTATCACAGAATAGGCCTCATTATGTCATAATAGGGCCTATTGTGTCTAATAGGACCTATTATGTCATAATAGGACTTATTATCACATAATAGGTCCTATTACAACATAATAGGACTTATTATCACATAATAGGTCCTATTACGACATAATAGGACTTATTATCGCATAATAGGTCCTATTTCGACATAATAGGACCTATTATGTGATAATAGGTGCTATTTCGATATTATAGGACCTATTATCACATAATAGGCCCTATTATGTCATAACAGGACCTATTATGTTGTAATGGGACCTATTATCACATAATAGGCCCCATTATATCCTAAGACTCCTTAAGACCCCTATGACCCGTTAAGACCACTATGACCTGTTAAGACTACAATGACTCCTTAAGACCACTAAAGCCTCTTTGAACCCTTAAGACCAAGTTATGAACCCTTAAGACCACTATGACCCCTTAAGACCACTAAGACCTCTTTGACCCCTTAAGACCCCTATGACCCCTTCAAACCAAGTTCTTGTTACAAGCTAGGGTTGTCGTTGCACCAAAAGATCGACCTATCAATGCTCAATACAACCACTAGACTTATAGAATCCATATGAGGTTGTTAAACCATGTCATAAATCTGCACGAGGGATGCTGGCCCACTACCAACAATCCCCCTCCCAGCATCACTCATTATGGCCTACGTGATTCGAACCTGTGACCAAGCTTTGATACCACTTGTTACAAGATAGGGTTGTCATTGCACCAAAAGATCGACTTGTCAATGCCTGATACAACCACTAGACTTATAGAATCCATATGAGGCTGTTAAACCATGTCATGAATCCCCACAAGGGACACTAGCCCACTGCCAATAGTTATGACCCCTGAAGACCCCTGAAGACCCCTTTGACCACTTAAGACCCCTTTGACCCCTTAGGATAGATTTAAAAAAAAATGTTTACATGTATGAATGCAATTTTTTCATTGTTTATATAACACATGATTCGTCTCAAGTTTAGAATATTAAATAAACATGTGTATATGAAAATTGTAATTTTTTTCAATGTTTAGAATGTTTACATGTAGAAATGTAATATTTTCAATGTTTATTTAACAACATTTGATTCGTTTAAATATTTAGAATATATTTTTAAAGAATATTTGTACAATGATTCATCTTGTTTGTAACATATGTATATGAGTTCTTGTTTTTTAATTTTATTTAATGTATACACACATGCAGATTCATATATATATTCATACATTTGACATCATGGCTTCTAGTGGTTCTGATCATCATTCTTCTAAGAAGAGTGTGCATCCTGATCCTCAACAGACCCTACATAGGTCTACAACTCCTGGCAGTACTCCCGAGGATAGGGAGAGTGTTCGTGCATAGACTATTGTTAGATTGCAGGCTGCTCTAGTGAAGCTAGAGCGGATTTTGAAAAACACTCATGTCCTTCCCAATAGGGAAAAGTTAGTTTTTGTTCGAGATGAGCTTATGCATATGATTGGCCTTGCCCAATCATACAACCCATATGATGACCATCATATTTATCACTTTTATGCCTCTTTATCCTGCACTATCTCCGACACTGTTAAATGGAGACAAGTAGATAGGGATGTATCCTCTACGAATGTCAAATTCATGTTCCCCTTTTACATGGATATGAGAGTCATTAGAGGTTATCGATTCTATGTGCAAAATAATCTTATCAGATCATTCATATACTCGAGATGGTTGGTGGCACATCATATGTGGCTACAAAAGGATGAGCTACCACAATATTTTTGCAAACAATTATTTGCAGAATTTCACCTAGGTTATGATGTTGGCTACACTGATTATCCACAACATACTGGCCAGGGTAAGGGGATATTCAGAGATAAATTCAAACACCTTGATCTACCACAACCCCCTAGTAAGAGGGAAATGGTGGGTCAAAACCTTTTGGTTCTTCTAAAAGGTTTGGATTTTGCCACAGGTGGTGCACGAGATATGGTAGCTAAGGACACACGAGTCGAAATGTATTCTAGCATAGCCACCATTGTGACTTAGGTTGATGAGATGACCTATTATTGCACTGGTAGATATATGCTACATTCTCATACCACACCTACTATTGATCCTTTAGATCCATTTTATGATCTTTATATTCGTCATGAGCTATCGTCGCCTGTGGAGATTGCACAGTTACTTGAGGATCATCTACGAGAGATGAGCTCCTTTTTAGTGAGTGTTCTTGTTGATTCATATCGGGCTTTTTTTATAGTACTTGGTATCCCTCCCTAGGAGATTCTAGAGTTCATTAGATGAGTACTCCAAAGACCCTCTGATAAGTTGATGCTTTGACATGTTTTTTATCATGACTCTTAGGTTTTTGGCATCTTTTGGGTTGAATTGTGATAGTAAAGTGTTGTGAATTGCCTATATGTAATCCATGTTTTAAATTTGAACTTATGAAATCATGTTTGAACTTTGTCGGTTAATTCCTGCAGCCATGCCAATTTATTCCTACAGCCAAATGATTTGTCCCTATGATATGCAGATTATTTAGGATAATGTCATATGTGAGTTAATGAATGTATTAATTGAGTAAGATACATATGCATGTCCTTGTATGTTGTTTTTGTTTTAGTATAGATAATAATTGATGTTGTGGTGGATGATTTTCTTTCGTGCCTAAGGACTGAAGAATCATGTTTAGATAACTGGAGATCAAACTAAACGGGATCCGAGCAAGTGCAATGTATGGCATAATCGAAGCAATTATACTTCACCATGGGTGTTTAACTCTAGTGCATATTGAATTCTCAAAATATCACTTTGGCGTGCAAAGACTGTGGTTTGGTTTCAGATCCACGGTTCCTGCAACCAAGCTCTCAGTTATCTCCTTCATCTGACAATCATCCGCCTCTTCTTCTGGGCGTGATTTGAGTTGTCCATTGTAGTTGATATTTTCTTTTTAATAAGCTCTTCCTTCTTTCTTAGAGTTAGAGAAGATAGAAAGGAATTGAACAGAGTTTTGACAAGCATTCTGAATTTTCTCTTTTAGAATATGTAATCATTTTCAGGAAGAAATGAATAGAGAATATGTTGTTCTGATCTGTTAAAAGTATTTTGCTGGAAGTTTGATATCACTCATCCAAGGGGGCCCACTTGGTGAGTTATCCCATGTTTATGATCATTGAAGTTAGTTTTTACTTAGTTGCAGTAGAAGTTCATGACTGGATTGTTCCTACAGCCACTAGAAATAGATCCGCTGACTGTTCCTGCAGCCAAGATAGAACGGTGTGATTTATGTTATTTTCATTAGATCATTCCAACATTGCTTTGTGAAGCTTTCATGTAGCCTTGTATGATTTCCATTCTTTCCTTTCCTTTCTACATAATGTTAGTTACTGCAGTAATGCAGAATAATCATTTAAGGAGCTTAGTGCATATATATTGCAGACCATTTCAAGTTTTATGTTCTTGGATTGATAACTAAATGAACACCAGCCACGAAAATAGTAAACTCTACCATATGAATGTCCAAACTTCGGATTGAGATTTCAATTAGAGATATTATTTGTTAGGTCCTGGAGACAACTGAGAGGGGGGGGGGGGGGGTGAATTAGTTGTCTAATAAATTCAAACCAAAAACCAATTAACCAACTTAATGCTTAATACCGGTAAACCAATTAAGTATGCTGGTAGAAAGTGTTAACAGTAAATTGTTATACCGGTAAATATTAATGCATGAAACACAAACATAAAGTCTTCCACAACACATAACACCAATATTTGTACGTGGAAACCCTGTAAGGGGAAAAACCATGGTGGGAAACCTTACCCACAATCAGATGATACTACTGCAGATAGTAAGTGTACATAAATGGGGTCTGCACATGTAGAAAGGCCAACAACCTAGAGCTCACTACTCAATCACAAAATGGGAGTCACACTGACTACAGTTGGATGGTTAAATCCAATAAGAATGTACTGTACAAAATAGAATCTTCATATGCTGGATTTAGTATCGGTGTAATGTTGATATGCTTATACAAAAACCTAGCTTCACCTTCAAATGATGTCTTCATGTATACCTCTGCTTGATCTTGCATATACCTTCACTCAATTCTTTTTTGCATTCCACACTTGATCTTACAAATAAGATCTTATATTTATACCATACCCTAAGACCAATTTTAGTAGGTCAGCTCTACAAGATATTACAATAAAATCATTTTACAAATAATATCTGATGCAATAACCAATTAAACATGTCGGCTTAATGCATTTACATCAATAATAAATCATCTCCATAGCGTGCCATGCTGATCTAGAAAAGATAAACCTACCGGTGTAACCCTAGATAACCTGGACCTATTTGCCGATAAAAGAAAATTTGTAAATATGAATATACCAATGATTAATTCTTCAAAACAAAGTGTCCACATGATGTTTTCGACATTATCAAGTGTCTTCCATATTATTCCAAATACCGGTGAACATTATATCCTGCCGGTGAACCATATACCAGTAACTATGCAATAGTTACTTGCTTGCCGGTGAATGTTGCTGGATCTCCAAAGTGCTTGTTTTCAGTAGGTGTTGACATCAATGACAAAACCATACCAAAATACCAACATTATTATCATTATAGTTGGGGTAGACATTTTTGGCACCGTTGGCTCATGGCAAATTAGATCACCACCCATCTTTTACTCTGATACTTCCGCAGCTTCACCAAAATGTTTGACAGTTTTGCAAAAAAAAACTAAAATCTACATACATATCTTAATTTTGACGGCAAACTTTATTATTCACTTGTGTGAAATAATAATCATCATAAGTAATGTCAGTTAGGAAATCAATTTGGGGTATCAAAAAACTGATAATAAATCTCATTGGAAAAAGGACCATAAAGTACCCCCCCCCCCCCAACTTAACCTAGCACGTGTCCACACAGGCTAATGAGATTTTGGGTTTGGAGCAGATTTAAATAGGATAAAATCATAATGAACTAATAAATGCATAATTAAAATAAAGTACAATATACACGTACCTGCAATTGGGCAAAAATGATGGCGAAATGAAATGAAGACATAGGTAAGAAAGTGGGATGGAATGTAGTGGATGGAACTTTATGTACGAAGAACAATATTCCCATGGAAATATTTTATTATGATACGGTAAATAAGTTCACTGCAGAGGCTACAGGAACATCACCTTTATCAATCTGCTCAAGTGCAATAGGAAGCTCATGAATTGATACCGCATCATTAGCAGTTGCTGCAGGAACTTTTATTTCACTTTGTGGAGCAAACTGTTGCAGGAACTCTTCTCTAGTAGCTAGCTTGTGATAAAGGCGTAGGAGATGTCCATTCACTAAGAGTTTAAATTGAATAGGATCTATTGTGGACAAACAGACTGCTCCATTCTGAAAAACTTCTTCTACCTCATAAGGACCTAACCACCTTGTTTGGAGTTTTCCCATAGCATCTTTATATCTAGAATCCTACAAGAGTGCCGAGTCACCAACTTTGAATTTCTTTTTTCTGATATATTTATCATGCCATCTTTCTCTTTGGTTTTGAATCAATTCTGTCTATTGAACATCTATCTTCCTCCATTCATCAAGAGCATTTAACTACTGAATGCGTTCTTTCTATGCTTCAGACAATGTCATATTCAGTTGTAGAGTTGTTCTCAAGGTTTTATGCTCAAATCCAATAGGCATAATTGCTGTTTTGCCATAAACCATCTCAAAAGGTGTGAATCCAATTGGTGTTTTCCATGTTTTATATGCCCAAATTGCCTCTAAAAGTCGATGAGACCAATCTTTCTTGTGGATAGACACTGTTTTTGTAAGAATAGCCTCAAGCTCTCCATTGGTAACTTCTACTTGTCCATTAGACTGTGGATGATATGGAGTAGATTTCTTATGTCTTATATTGTATTCATTGACCAAAGCTTTTATCAATGTTGATGTAAATTGAGGTCCCTGATCTGAGACAGTTTCCCTTGGTACTTCATACCTTGTAAATATCTCTTCATAGAGAAACTCAACCACTTTATTATCTCTTGCATGTTGCATAGCTCTAGCTTCTACCCATTTTGTTATGTAGTCTGTACATACTAAGATATAAGATTTTCCATAAGGAAGGTGGATCAATGGGGCCAACAAAATCTAATCCCCACTTGTCAAATGGTGTAACAGATATTTGAGGATATAGTGGCATCTCATCAGATTTTGTAGGTTTGCCCATTCACTAACATCTATCACATTTCCTTATGTACTGAGCTGCATCCTTGTGTAATGTAGGCCAATCGTATCCGGTATTGAGTATTTTCAATGATGTCCTTTTGGCAGTAAAATGACCTCCACATGGCTCATCATGACATGCATGCAGGATGTCATATGTTTCATCTTCTCTGACACATCTTTGCATGACTTGGTCAGGTCCAGTATAAAATAGACATTCAACAATCCATGAAAAGTTAAAACTTTTCTCAACTAGCAACCTTCTTTCCTTAGGAGAAAAAGAAATTGGCATCTTAGCTATAGCTAAATAGTTGGCAATATCAGCATACCAAGGACTATGAGTTTGTATGAGAAACAAATGCTCATCTGGAAAAGTGTCATCTATCATTGTAGAATCTTCCTACAATTGAAGATGTGAAAGATAATTTGCAACCGCATTAGATTTCCCTGGCTTATCAACAACTATGATATCAAATTCCTGCATCAACAATAACCAATGAGCTAATCTACCGGTGATTGATGGCTTATTCATGAGATATCTAATTGCAGTATGATCTGTATGCACAAATATGGGATACCTTGTAATATAGTGTCTAAACTTGTTAAGGGCATATATGAAAGCTAGCATTTCCTTTTCAGTAACTATATAATTCAATTCAGGTCCCTGCAAATTCTTGCTGATATAATATATTGCATTTTCCAACTTGTCAACTTTTTGTCCCAGCACTGCTCCTATGGCATAATCAGATGCATCAATATGGATTTGGAATGGTAGAGACCAATTTGGTCCTTTTAGAACTAGTGCTTGAGTTAAAGCATGCTTAAGCTTTAAAAAAGCTTCATTGCATGTTGAGGTCCATTTAAATTCTGCATCTTTAGTAAGCAATGATTATAAGGGAGTTGCAATTTTGCTAAAATCTTTGATAAACCTTCTGTAATATCCAGCATGGCCAAGAAAACTTCTCACATCTTTCTGCTTCACAGGGTCATTAATATGCTGAATAACCTCAATCTTTGTTGGATCCACTTGTATGCCTTGTACAGATATATGATGACCAAGGACTATTCCTTCTTCCATCATAATGAAACACTTCTCACAGTTTAGAGACAAATTGTAGTCTTCACACTGCTGCAAAACTTTCTTCAAATTATCCAATGCTTGATCAAATTCAGAGCCATAAGTTGTAAAGTCATCCATGTAAATTTCCATAATATCTTGAGAAATATCAGAAAAATACTGATCATTGCCCTTTGAAAAGTGGCTGGAGCATTACACAACTCAAAAGGAAGAACATAATATGCATACGTGCCCCATGGGCAAGTAAATGTTGTCTTCTCCTAATCCTTGGGAGATATTTGTATCTAATTATAGCCACTAAATCCATCCAGGAATAAAAAAATATTTCTTACCAGCAAGAGAATCCAATACCTAATCCACAAATGGCAGTGGAAAATGATCCTTCCTTGTGGCTAAGTTCAAGGCTCTATAATCAACACATACTCTCCACTTGCCTCCCTTTTTAGGAACTATCACCAAAGGTGATATCCATTGACTATTAGAGATAGGATACATAAACCTAGCTTTCAACAATTTCTGTAATTCTTCTTTAACTATCTCCTTCAAGGCAGGGTTGACTCTTCTTTGAGGTTGTCTGAGGGGGCAACACTCATCCTTTATGTAAATACCATGAGTACAAAACTGCTGGATCAATTCCATTCATATCCTTGTAATCCCATGCAAAAGCATTTCTATGGAGTTTCAGCAAGTCCACTAGGCTATCCTTTTGAGTATCTGATATATTCTTATTGATGTTCAGATATTTATTCACTTCCACCTCTATCTTGATAGTAAGATCAATCTAATTTATATCAAAAAAATAAGAATAAGACAATTCCTGCAGCAACAAGGTATGCAAGATATCAGTGGCTGCAGGAAAGTCCAAACCTGCAATATTCGGAACCAATTCCTGAAATTCTTGATCTTCTATTAATTCATTTATTAGGACCTTATAAAGAATTGATTCTTCATCATATAACTGCATGAGTGGCCCTCGATTAATCATCATAAGGTGATTAATAGAGTCAATTTCTTCAGATTTCTCTCCCAAGATAGGTCAAACAACCTGCTGCTGCTCAAGCTGAGGTTGTGCTGGGGAATACAAGGCTAATGTTTTTGAGGAACTGCCATCTGAAATAGTCATGTCTCCTGATCTACACCCAATATATGCATCAGCTGTGGCAAGCCATGGTCTACCCAAAATGACTGGATATCCCCCCAATATTGCTTTTGGAGATAAAATCATAAAGTCTGCAAGATATTCCCAGGAATCTAGAATAACTACTATATCTTCTATGATACCATCAGGTCTTACTGTAGAGCCATCAACAAGTTGGAGAACTGTGGGTGTAGCCCTTAAACTATCGATCTCTAGATGTTTCATTACTTCCCTTGTCATTACATTAATGGCTACCCCTAGATCAACTAAAACATTTTTTATTTGACTGCCATTAATGACTATACTCACAACAGGACTACCTGGATCATAATACTTTGGAATGACAATTTTTCCTAACATAATATTAGCCAATTGACCCATAACATGAACTGTTTGTGGATCCTTTTTCTTTCTGCCAGGTTTCTTTAGGCATGCTTCTCTCAATGCCTTACCATATATAGGGACATCCTTTATTGCTTGCAACAATGGAATTTTAACACAAATGTACTTCAATTGATCAAGACTACCAAAGCTTTGCTATTGTTCAGTGGAAACTTCTTTGTCTTTCAATCTATGGGGAAATGATGGTAATATTTGATTCTAAAGTATTGTATCTTTAGGATCAGAGATTGGCTGCTCTTCTTGTACCTCAGTAATAACCGGATGAGAGGGATTAGGTAAAGTTGTCCCAGATCAGAGGTGAATATCATCTAGTGATAAAGAATAGGCTGGGTATTGATTAGCATCAGTTGAATAAGCTTGTTGTTGTTGCTGAGATTTGATATTTGGATTAGGCAACGATTGAGTAGGCAACTGTGTTGGCTTAAGAGGTGCAGCTATAGCTGCAGGAGGAGGCATTAAAGCAGGAGGTTGTGGCTGCTGAGTAGGGGGATGATATCTAGAAGATTGGGATGGCCATGATGGGTTTCCCCTCCATTGAGAGGTAGGTTGCCAATTCCCTTGAAACTGGTTCCCTTGACCCTGAGGTGGATACTAGTTTCCCTGTGGCTATTGCCACTGGGGGACTTGATTAGCAAATTGTTGTCCTTGGCCTTGTGACCCATACCAATGTGGATAGTTACCAAAATTTTGAGAATACTGTGGTTGCCATTGGTTATTTGGTGCATAAGAATTACCACTATAACCAGAAAAGGAAATTGGATCGGGTGGCATACCTTGTCTTTGAAAATTTGGTCTTCTTTGAGCAAGATAGAAGACTTGTTCATCCTCACCTTGAATTGGTTTGAAATTAGGTACTTCAACATTTGTAACCATCTTACATCTGCAATCTTTCTTCCGCTGCTTACAATGAGGACAAAATTCTGCAAGAAATGCATCAGCTTCCTCATGCTTCTTCTTAGCTGCCAATGTATCCAACTGAGTAGCCATATTGTTTATAATGTCCTCCTTGAAATATTTTAACAAATGGCTCAGTTCCAGTCTAGAAACTCCAGTTCTAGATGTTGATGATGGTGCCCCTGGCTTAAATCTCCTATTCTTCTTAGAAGTAGACCTGGAATACTTCTTGCAAATTTGCCCTATTTCAGCCCAAGTAGATTGTGTAATGTCACCTCCTCCCATAAGATCTAAGGAATCGGTGCATTCATCACTAATGCCCCTCAAAAATATCATTTTGAGGGAATCTTCATTGAGAGTACTATGCTTGGACTTCTTGACACTAAACAGGAACCTTTCCAGATAATCCTCAAGACTCTCATCTTTAGTTTGTGTCATTCTAAAGATATCATCCCCATGACGATCAGTACCTCTACAACAATCTTTGTATTTTGCAAGAAACAACTGCTTCATCTCATCCCATGTGTTGATTGTGCTACTACCCAGGCTCATAAACCATCTCAAGGATGACTCCTTCAAAGTGGCTGGAAATTTTTTGAGTCTATGGGCATCTGTAGTATAGTCAAAACTCCTACAGAGAACATCAAACTCAAATAGAAATGTATCTGGATCCTCTGTCACCAACCCATAGAATTTCGGAAGTGAAGATGTTGTAATGTTCTTGAGGTTAGCATTATCATGCTGGTCAGAGATGGGAAACTCAAACATTGGACCTGGTGGTGGTGGATTATTCCCACCAGGAGGAGGATTCCCTTGCATTGGACTTGTGGGGGTTGTTATTATAGGGAAATCTTCTTCTTGTGAACCAAAGAGAAACTGAAGGCTACCTTCTGGAAACTCTGACTCAGGGTGATTCAAATTCTGTGGGGCTTGGTAAAGCTTAGCAAAAGGATTTATATCTGGAAAATTATCTTCTGCATGAGTAGGATGAGTGGGTGGAAATCTACCTCTAGCATCTCTTCTTCTATTATGCATGAAATTTCAAGCAATTAACTAGAAACTAAAATAATCATAAAAGGTTCTCAGCTTGATACCATCCCTAGCAACGGCACCAAAAATGTCTACCCCAACTATAATGATAATAATATCTCTAATTGAAATCTCAATCCAAAGTTTGGACATTCATATGGTAGAGTTTACTATTTTCATGGCTGGTGTTCATTTAGTTATCAATCCAGGAATGTAAAACTTGAAATGGGTCTGCAATATATATGCACTAAGCTCCTTAAATGATTATTCTGCATTACTATAGTAACTAACATTATGTAGAAAGGAAAGGAAAGAATGGAAATCATAAAAGGCTACATGAAAGCTTCACAAAACAATGCTGGAATGATCTAATGAAAATAACAAAAATCACACCGTTCTATCTTAGCTGCAGGAACAGTCAGCGGATCTATTTCCAGTGGCCGCAGGAACAATCCAATCATGAAAATAGTAAACTCTACCATATGAATGTCCAAACTTCGGATTGAGATTTCAATTATAGATATTATTATCATTATAGTTGGGGTAGACACCCTCCACTAGTAGCAGTTATGGAGGTGGAGATGCAGGGCTAGGTGGTAGTTCGAGGCAGGAGGATATTTTGATACCTCCTACAACTCCTCCACAATAGACATATGTTGATCCTACACCTCCTGAGACTACAATTGATCCTACACCACAGACACCAGGATTTCAGAGAGGAGGTTTTTCATCTCTTCTTATGGATGAGGGTATTGATCTAGTTGCAGTATCATTACAGTCTTCTGAGATATTGAAGCAGTCACTGGTTAGGAGGTACCTCACAGAGATAAATCTAGACTGGTTAGCAAGAGTAAACACAATGGAAACACAAAGATATGATGTAGGCAATGCAAAACAGATAGTATTATTTCATGAAAATTGATTACAAGCAACTGGTAACAATCCGGGTTACAGAAAACTGACTCACAAGCCTGCTAGAACATGCTCAAAATACAGAATAGGTCACAACTGGGACCTCAAATCTCAAGATCTATCTTCTATATTCTATCTTCAACCTTCGATGCATTCTAATGTGCAATTACAATGATTTATACGATCCAAGGGGATCCAGTCGGCCCAAAAAGGTATGAAACCCGAAGAACAAGACTTAATGTGTAAAACCAACAATGTCAGCCTCCACCAAGAGACAAAGGATGAAGTGTAGATCATGGGAAAAAGGTCGGCCACATGCCAAGGAACACCAGAATTAATGTCCAAGGCTCCGCAAGCTTCATAAGGGGTTCTGGGAGATCACCAAAATAGGTCCAGGCAACCAGTAACAAGAAACTATCAACCGGTAACATGGAGGATGTCAAGGAAATTGATAACAATATCTTGCTGGAAAATGATCCAAATGCAACGCAGTTTGGAAATAAGAAAGATGACCAAGTCTTCAAGTAGAATCCAACTCCACAGGATCCGATGAGCCAAAATCGGTACACAGAAAGAAATGTAGATACTGCAAACAAAAGCAAGACAAAGAAAATGTTTTTGGTTGATTCAAGATTGCCATGAACCGGGGATGCTCCTACATCAAATATCTGGCATCGAGCATGCATTTGAGGAGAGGAATAAGGTAAGAAACCAAATTTAGAATTTGATTTAATTGTATATATATTACAATTTAGAATGACATATTTTTTGAATTTTCAATTTATTACAAGATATTATGATGGCCGCGAGCTATGGAGATTTGCAAGGACCTGGTGATCCTATTCATCAGGATACACAGGTAAATTTATATAAATATATTTAGATTTAAATTCATGTGTGTCTTATTTTTTTTCTTTTATATATATTTAGTAAATAACTGTACATGTACACACATGTTTGTACACTATAATTTTTTAACATGGAAATTGTGTTCAATGTAGGCACCTTGAGCAGGCGATGGATCGGATCAGGGATCGGGTTAGGGCACAAGATAGAGATATATTGTTGTATATTCTCACTTGATATATTCCATATACATTTGTAGATCTGACATTTCTATTAAACATGTTGTGGACATTTCAGTCATTTTTATGTACTTTTGTAGACTTATTTTAGACATTATATCTAGACATTTCATGTGTTACATGTTTATATAGATACATTTCATTTGTTATGTACATTTATTTCATGTTTATAAATCATGTTTTACGTAGAGTTTAAATTATGCCAATGATATCATCTCAAAAGCTTATGTAAATTTGTGTGTATTTTCTATTACATATGCATGCATGATGTGTGTTCTTAATAATATTTCTTTTTCACCAATAGATTAGGAATTTTTGACATAAATCTCTATTTTTTAACATGGTGTAGTATTTTAATGAAAATAGTTTTCCTTGAGATTCAATATAATGACAAAGAGAGTTTATATGTAATGTTTTAATACATTGGAAAGTAGACACAATTAATTATTTAGCATTACAAAATTTTTAACATTATATTACCAATCTAACAATGTACATAAAAGCATACTTCTAGAGGAAATGTTCACTTGAAAAAACATACTTGACAAAGATCCAATACTTAATGTTCTTCAAATGTCAATGAAAAATCAAAATGTATTTTCTAAATCAAGCAATATAAATAATCACTAATAAATATGAATAATGCTGTAGTCACATAAATCTGTCCACTTAATTAAATGAATATTTATTATTTATTTGATAAATAAACCACCACTCACCAGTTAATTAAATTAATATTTAATTAATTCATCCTCAAGCTCTTCTCATATTAATTAAATAAATTATTCAATTTATTTAAATTAATTCATTAAACCAAATTCACAATCAATTAAATGAATAAAACATATTTATTTAATTTACACCACTTTCTTCTTTTAAATAAATAATTAAAAAAATTTATTTAAATCCCTAAACAAATCCCCCCATTTGAATTCTCCTACAAATGCAAGTTGCAACCACAATTGAAATAAATTAATTTTATTTTAATTAAAATCCTATTTTCCCTCACCCACCAAACCCACTTGCAATCCTAAATCCCCTTCTAGACTCTTCTAACCACTTTCTAAGTTCTTCTAATCATTCCCAATTAGCCTATTCCCATTTCCTGAATATTGTCGCATTCCTAAGCAACTTGGAGTCACTTCTAAAAGCCTCAAAGTCTTTGAAAAACATTTAATGCTTTATGTGTTCAACAAGATAACCCCTAAAATCTTCCAAACCACTAATCGCTCTTACATTACCATTAATGGCTCTTAAATAACCATTTATGGTTAACTAAACTCACCCACATGGTTAGAGACTTTACCTCTAAATCAACCCTCATTTGACTCATGGGTCTCTTCAACCATTTATTGCTTTGACCATGGTTATCCTCACTAACTCTTGCACAAGAGTTTATCCATTGGATAAAGGCATTATTTATTGGATAATGGCTTTATTCATTCAACTCAACATTAACCTTACCTCCCAAATTAACCTTCAAGTCATGTCAAGCATTTAATGCTTCTTCCCTCTCCCCTCAACCCATCTCATGTTGACATTTGTCATCCTGGGATTGGGTTGAAAGTCCTCACATGGATCATAAACCCATCAATCCTGACCCTTGTTGAGATTACTCAATCTCAACCCTCCATTGCTCCATTTTACCTGTAAATAGAGCTCATTTCTTCATAATCCAGATCCTGAAATCTTGTATACATATAAGTTATAGTGAATTTTAGAGAGCATTTTAGCATAATAGTTCATGTTGTCTTTCGGCTAAAATTAACATTAGCTAATTAAATAACATTCCATTTCTTTACACTTGCATTGGCATCTCATAATCATTTCAATCTTGAATCTCCATAAGACATCTAGAATAGTGCAAAAAGCTACTAAAAGCTACACTCATTTGGAACTTGGACAAGAGAGGAACAGGGGAGGAGTAGCTACAAACATGGTGGAGGGCATTTGGAGATGTTTTGTTGCATTTCTTAGTTTTGTTAAGCTTTCTATTTTGTGTTTGGTGTCTCTCTTGATATGCTTGCTTAGGATAGTTTTTGATTTGTGATTTCTAACACTAACACTTGGATTGTTTCTTGTGTGTTTGTGTTTGTCTTCCTAAACATATTCTAAGATCCTTTTTGTAGAGCATCAAATGCAATTATGACTAGTGCCTTGTTCTTAATCAAGAAAAAGTCTTGAGTTTAAAACTACAAAAAATATGTACATAATTTCTTAATTAAGCAATATAAATAATTATTAATAATATAATTCAAGTAATATATATATAACCACTAATAATCTAATGTAACAAAGAAAGAAATTTACATGTGTGTGAACTCATGAAAAATCAAGTCACAATGTATATATAATTTAGCATATGTACTTAACATAAGGGGATCTAAAGTTAGGACCTATTAGGATGTCTTAAGGGGATGTATAACATAAAAGATACATATACAATATTTTCAACCAAGAAAGCATAACAATTTATATAATTTAGCATACTTAACATAAGGGGATCTAAAATTAGGACCTATTAGGATGTCTTAAGGGGAAGTACAAAGAGGATTTCTTAAGGGGATGAACAAAGAGGATGTCTTAAGGGAATGTATAACATAAAAGAATACATTTAAAAGCTTTTCAACCAAGCATGCATAACAATTTATATAATTTAACATACTTAACATAAGGGGATCTAAAGTTAGGACCTATTAGGATCTCTTAAGGGGATGTCCACAGACGATGTCTTAAGGGGATGTCCAAAGCGATGTCTGAAGGGGATGTATAACATGTAAAATCATGTACATATAATTGAAGAATACATAAAATCATACATAAAAGCATTTCAAACAAGCATGCATAACAATATGTGAAAACCATTGTTCACCATGTCAAAACAAACTAACTAGATATGATCCAATATTAAAAAATCATCTCTAAGTTTTAATATGGTCCATATATATATATATATATAGTCCTAGTTCAAATTAAACATGAGTTCAAACTCTAGTTCAAATATAAAAGTATGAGCTACAAAAACAAGTTAGATAGCCTAAGTTAGCTCCTGATACATATAGTCTGAGTCCTGTCTATCTTTTATTATCTCCAAAAAATTTTCATATTCATCAAAAGGTAACCTCCACTTTTGGTTGCCACGTCCTTTTTTTGGCAATGTCTCAAATTGTAGCTTTGTCTCTATAACCAAGTGACTGTAATGTAGAATTGTTTTTCTAGGCATGTATTCAATAGATTGAACACCATTTTTGTCTATCTTAGTTTGCTGATAATAGGTGCCTTCTATAACAACTGAACCAATTGGATATGACTGTCCATCATCGTCTCTAGTTACTTCTAGCAATTTGAATTTTTCTTTCGTGCATCTTAGTAGATAATAATCTACACCTTCCACATTGTCAGGATCCACAACCACAACAAAAATATCACCTATATGTATGTACATCTAGATGACACCATATAAATTTAAAACAAAAGTAATTTGTAGATAAAATTTGAACATCACTGTGATCTAAATTAAAACTAAATAAAAGAACATGTATGCACACATGCACCTGTAACGACTAAATCAGAAACACGATCATAATTAGTTGAATATATAGAATCATGAATGTCTATGTCATTTTCATCATCTTCATAAGGAGGCATTCTGATTAACTCTTTCATATCCCATTGTGAGACATATCCATTTGCAATATTATCACATTGACTCATTGGATTGTCCTCAACACAGTCAGCACAAAAGCATGATTTTTCTCTTACTTGAATCAATGGAGGCTTGTGGTGTCTTGTAGTCATCACTTGATGTAAACTTCTAATACCAACAATTATTTGAAAATTGTAAGGATTACATCGATCAATACCTGTTACAAATATGAAATGAAATTTGCACATTTTTAGATCAACAACTTTAGGATAAAAGTGAAATGCAGCTGATGATTTTTTTTAAGAATTCTTGAGAACACAAATATTTTACCTTTCACTTCCCAAAAATAACGGTTGTTGTATGGCATGTCCTGACTAGCAAAATGAATTTTACACCATTCAACAATTTTGTTTGAATTCTCTATGCTATTATCTACATAAAATAACTTAGAGATGTTGTTATGTGCACTTCTTTTTAAATGAAATTATATTAAGAAATATATACAAATAAATTGAAAACAAAATTAACACTACCTGCAAGTTCATGTTGGCGAAGTGCACACTTCACACATGCTCCTACTCCATCGTGCTCTCCTTTTCCATGTCCAAATTCAAAGAAGTTCCACAGAAACTTAACATTGTGTCTAGCATGTTGTATGGATAGCCAATTAAAGGCTTTTGCAGATTTAAATTATCCTGCTCCATAAAATTGTATGTCGTGTACATGTACAATTGAACATTTAAAATAAAATTTATCAAATTGAAATCAAATACAAATTTACATACAAATAAAAATGAATTGAAACTTATGTACTCACCTGCACAACCATCCGACCAAATCTAGTGTTGTGAAATATTTATCCCACGATTCGCAAGATCTTCAAAAACCATTGCAAAACAATGAGCTACATAGCTCCTATCATGAAACATATTATTATTGATATGGAAATGAACCTCCTAGATGATAATGCATTCATTTGGATCAGTACAGTTTTCTACCCCATCCAGATTAAATTGTGTGTGTCTATAGGTCACTAGCACAAATATTGCAACATGATCAGAATGATAATATTGAGCTTGAATCTGTGATTGATGGGAAAATGTATAGTTCTCAGATAAACCTACAATTGAAAGAAAAAAACTAAGTGGAAAACAATTTTTAGAATCATGAAATTGTTTAGCTTTCCATCATGCACCATGACAATGTTGGATATGTGGATAAATCATAGTATAAAATCTGTTCATAAAATCCAGGTAGGGCAATTCACTCTCCTTTAATGCAATTTTTTTGGATTAATCTCCTATCTTATTTTGATATACATCTCATATTGAAATCTCTTCCACAAAACTGGCATTGAAACATCAATATTCTCAATTTGTAATAGAAATTTTTGCAAATCTCCACAATCAATGCATGTACTTTTTATACAATGTACATTGAAGACATCTAAATCTTTTGATTTATTACATAAAATTGATTTCACAAATTGTGTCGTACTTCCAAGGATGACCATATCTGGATTAAGTACTGCCATAGATTTTTTATATGACTCTAGGTATAGATGAAACTCAACATGATTTCAACAACAACAAGTTTCATGTACCTTATTTATGCATACAAAGCAAGGGCACAACCTCTCAAACATTCTTTGACATATTTTCACATCTAAAAAATTCTTCCTTGAATGCTTCAAATAGTTCACTTTGTGTTGTATCTACGAAATTTTTCGGATCTGAAATCTTCATACCGGTCTCTTCATCTTTCATTTGTATAGTGTCCCTTCTATTGGAAGAAACACGAGAGTAGCTAGTCCAATATTCAATGACCTGTCTTCTTACATCTTTAGAAATTCTATCTTTTCAAGGAAGTCTACAAATATTTACCAATTAATTTCAATGTTTTTGATGCTTTGCAAAAAGGATTAGAAAATCTGTTTGATGGCAACACACACAAGAGCACAAGAAACAAACGTTAGTGTTAGCAACAAAAGATTATCCTAAACAGGCATATCAAGAGAGATATTAAGCATGAAATAGAAAGCATACAAACATAGAATAGATAAACAATACTCCTCCAAATGCTAATCAAGATGCTCATAGTTGCTCCTCCCTTGTTCCTCTCCTCTCCAAGTCCCAAATGAGTGTAGCTCTCAGCTTTTAGCACTAGCCATGGATGCCATATGGAGATTCAAGATAGTTGAATATGATAAGCAAATGCTATGCAAGTGTAGATAGTGATGCTATGAGAAAGCTCTATGCTAATGCCAGTATAACAACAATACTCTAATGCTTCTCTCTTTTGCTTGAGGAGAAGGGTTCTATTTATAGAAGAAATGGGGAAATGAAGGGTTAAGATTGAATGGTTTAATCAAGGGCCAAGTTTGAAAGTTGGGGATCCATGTGCACAATTGGCACCAATAAAATGGTGACAAGTGTTAACATAGGATTGGGTTGAGAGAAGAGGTTGGAGGCATTAAAGGCCTGAGAAGACCTCATGGTTATCTAGAGGCTAAGAGTCAAGTCCAAATTAAGATTACCCACTGGATTAAGAGTTAATTCAAGGATAAACCTTTGTGCAAATGTTTAAGAGATAATCATGGTCAAAGCATTAATGGCCTGATGAGACCTTTGGGTTGGGTAGAGGTTGAGTCAAAACAAATGTTTTAACCATGTGGGAGGGTTTGAGGTAACCATTAATGGTTATTGGAGACTTTGGGGATTAAGTGGTTGAAGGTTGAAAGCCTTCAATGGTTATCAAAGACTTTGAGCCATTTAGTGGTTGAAGGTTGAAAGCCTTTAATGGTTATCAAAGACTTTGAGGGTTTGAGAAGTGACTTCCCTTTTGCTTAGGAATGTGACAAAGTTTAGAGAAGGGGTTAGGTTATTTAGAAGTGATTAGAAAATTCTAGAAGGGGTTTAGGCATGCAAGTGGATTTTGTAGGAAAATGCAAGTGGGAGAAATTTTGGTATTTTCAATTAAAATAAAATCATTTATTTCAATTAAATGGTGTAATTTGCATTTGGATAAATATTCAAATAAATATTAATTTATTTAAATGAGAAAAAGGAAGATAAAGCATTAAAATGCTTGAAGACTTTGAGGGAAACCATTAAAGGCTTGAAGACTTTAAGGAAAACCATTAAAGTCTTAAGAAGACTATAGAAGGAAGCCATCAAGTTTGAAGACTTTAAAGCCATCAAGTTTGAATACTTTAAGGGAAACCATTAAAGGTTTCAAGTGGGTGAGGATAAATAGGATTTTAAATAAATAATTTATTTAAAATAGTTGTGCAACTTGCTTTTGTAGGAAAATACAAGTGGGTAGAGGATAAAGGTGATTTTAAATAAATTATTTATTTAAAATAATTGTGCAACTTGCTTTTGTAGGAAAATACAAGTGGGTGGAGGATAAAGGTGATTTAAATAAATTATTTATTTAAAATAATTGTGCAACTTGCTTTTGTAGGAAAATACAAGTGGGTAGAGGATAAAGGTGATTTAAATAAATGTTAATTTATTTAAATGTGAGAGGTGGGATTTTGGGGGATTTAAATAAATATTAATTTATTTAAATGTGAGAGAAGATTTAATTAAACAAATATGATTTATTTATTTAATTAATGGTCTGAATTTGGTTAAGTGAATTAAATCAAATAAATTGAATAATTTATTTAATTAATAGGAGAAGAGGGTTAAGATGAATTAATTAAATATATTAATTTAATTAATTATTAATTGATGGTTAAATAATCAAATAAATATTAAATATTCATTTAATTAAGTGGACAGATTTATGTGACTATAGTTTTCATCTAACATATTTCTCCTCCTAATATATCTTTGAAATTTTTTTCTAGATATATTCAGTAATTCAAAAATTGCTTTAACGTGTCTTTTATGTGAGAACCTCTTGTTAGGTCCAGGAGACAATTGAGAGGGGGGGGTGAATTAGTTGTCAAATAAATTCTAACCAAAAATAACTTAACCAACTTAATGCTTAATACCGGTAAACTAGTTTAATATGCCGGTAGACAGTTTTAATAGTTAATTGCTATATCGGTAAGGATTAGCATATGAAACATAAAGACAAAGTTATCCACAACACATAACACCAATATTTGTATGTGGAAACCCTATAAGGGGAAAAACCATGGTGGGAAACCTTACCCACAATCAGATGATACTATTGCAGATAGTAAGTGTACATAAATGGGGTCTGCACATGCAGAAAGGCCAAGTGCCTAGAGCTCACTGCTCAATCACAAAATGGGAGTCACACTGACTACAGTTGGATGGTTAAATCCAATAAGAATGTACTACACAAAATAGCATCTTTCTATGTTGGATTCAGTACCGATGTAGTTTTGATTGTCTTCACAAAAACCCTCCTTCAATCTTCAAATGATGTCTGTGTGCATATCTCTGCTTATTCTCACATATACCTTTACACAATCCTTTTTCACATTCCACACTTGATCTTACAAATAAGATCTTACATTTATACCATAACCTAGAACCAATTTTAGTAGGTCGGCTCTACAAGATATTACAATAAAAGCATTTTACAAACAATACAATATCCGATGCAATAACCGATTCAACATGTTGGCTTAATGCATTTACAATAATAATTGATCATCTCCATAGCATGCCATGCTGATCTGGAAAAGATAAACCTACTGGTGTAACCCTAGACCTATTTGGCGGTAACAACAAATATGCAAATATGTGTATACCAATAAACAAAACTCCAGGACAAAGTGTCCACACGATGTCTTCGACATTACCATGTTTCATAATATTCCAAGTGTCGGCGATCATTATATCGTGTCGGTGTACCAGATACTGGTGACTGTGCATGAGTCACTTGCTTGTCAGTGAATGTTGCTATTTCTCCAAAGTGCCAGAGTTGATAAGTGTTTATTAGGTGTTGACATCAATGATAAAACCATACCAAAATACCAACAATCTCCCCCTTTGGCATTGATGGCATCAAAGTGCCAAAACAAAAATGCCAAATACCAAAAACCAACAATCTCCAAAAAGAGATCATAACCAGAAATCAAAATACTGATACAGAGTACAAAGAGTAATAATCTCTCCTAAAGAACAATCTCTCCCCCTGGGAGCAACATGTGTTTTCCTTGTGTTTTTCAAAGTTTTTCCATACCAATCTCTCCCCCTTTTACATCAAATGCCAAAGTTAGAAAAAAACCAAGTTCATATACAAAATACCAATCAATTTAGTATACCAACTACTCCCCCTGAGAAGTAGCTTCCCATCAAAGCCATAATAAAAGATTTCTCTGTTAATTCTGCTAGTTGATGACAATCATCAACTTCCTAAGTCTCTACCGGTGGGGGTATGACTCCAAGCTGATCTCTTAGATATTCAAAAGTCTCCTTAGGTAGAGATTTAGTAAAAATATCTGCAATCTGCTCTTTAGCATTCACATAAACCAGTTTTATTTCCTTTGCTTCAACATTTTCCCTTAAAAAATTCAATTTGATAGAAACATGTTTGGTTTTAGAATGTAATACCGAATTCTTAGATATGTCAATTGCTGCAGTGTTATCACAATAGATAGTAATAGGTTCCTTGCATTTTACCTTTATGTCTTTCAACATTTGCTTAAGCCATAGTACCTGTGTACAGTTAGTTGCTACTGCAACATATTCTGATTCTGCTGTTGATAAAGATGTACAACTTTGTTTCTTACTCAACTAAGAAACTAGTTCGTTTCCAAGAAAGAGTGCTCCACTGGTGGTGATTTTTCTATCATCCACATCTCCTACCCAATTTGCATCTGTGTATCACATAATTCAAAGTTTTCATCTTTGGGGTACCATAATCCAAGATTTATAGTGCCTTGTAAGTACCGAAAAATCCTTTTTACTACTAATTCATGATTTTCTCTAGGATTACTTTGAAATATTGAAACAATACATACTGCATTCATAATATCAAGTCTGGCTTGTGTCAAATACAGTAAACCTCCTATCATAGATTTGTATCTAGTTGGATTAACAGGTGTAGATTCATCCCTTTGTGATAATTTGTCATTTGTTGTCATAGGTGTGCTTACCGGTTTAGAGTTTTCCATCCCAAATTTCTTTAGTAACTCTTTTAAGTACTTGGATTGACTCAAGAATATACCTTTATCAGTCTGTGAAATTTGCAATCCTAAAAAGAATTTTATTTCTCCAATTATAGACATTTCAAATTCTTGTTGCATTTTAATAGAAAATTCTTTACATAATCCATCTTCTCCTCCAAAGATTATATCATCAACAAATACTTCTATAATCAAGATGTCATCATTAGTTACTTAAAATATAAATTGTTGTCTGCATTCCCTTTAGTAAAACCAATCTTCAAAAGATACTTATCCAATCTTGCATACCAAGCTCTTGGAGCTTGTTTCAATCCATACATAGCTTTTCTTAACCTGCAAACCATATCATTGTCATCTATCAAAGAAAATCTACCAGGTTGTTCAATGTAGACTTCCTCTTCAAGACCTCCATTCAAAAATGCACATTTATTATCCATTTGATAAACTTTGTAGTTCTTGTGTGCTGCAAAAGCCAAAAATAATCCGACTGCCTCAATTCTAGCTATCGGTGCAAAGGTTTCATTGTAATCAACTCCTTCCTTCTGAGAATTTTTCTATACACACTAGTCTTGTTTTATTTCTAACAACCTTACAATATTCATTAAGTTTGTTTCTGAATACCCATTTGGTTCCAATTACATTTTTATCTTTAGGCCGGGGAACTAATGTCCAAGTGTTGTTTTTCTCAATTTGTTCTAATTCTTCTTCCATAGCTTTAATCCAAAATTTATCTTCACATGCCTCATTAACAGATGATGGTTCAATTTGAGAAATAAGATATACCTCTTCATTTTCCAATCTTCCTCTTGTCATAGCTCCTTTAAACTTGTTTCCAATTATCTGATCTTCAGAATGATTCAGTCTTACATACTGGGGTGTCTTTGTTTGCTGCGGTTCCTAAGTTACTGTGGAATCCTCAGATGATACTGGAGTAACTGGATCTTCATTCTGTACTGGTGGATTTATAGTAGGTTCATTTGCCAAAATTTCTGTTGCCAGTTCAGAGTCTATATACCTTGAAGTTCCTCTGAATTGTTCATCAATTTTTACATTTGTACTTTCAACAATTTTCTGCAATATTTTGTTAAAACATCTATATGCCTTGCTCTTAGATGAATAACCAAGAAATATTCCTTCACCACTTCTAGGATCAAATTTGCCAATATACTCATCTCTTCTGATATAACATTTACTTCCAAAAATTCTGAAATACTTAAGAGTAGGAGTATTACCAAACCATAGTTCATGAGGGGTCTTATCGGTTTCACCTTTGATGTGAACTTTGTTGAATTTATAGACCACTGTACTGACTGCTTCTCTCCAATATACATGTGGTAGGTTTGCTTCTGATAACATACTTCTTGCTGCATCCAAGATAGTTTTGTTTTTCCTTTCAACAACTCCATTCTACTGTGGCATCCGAGGTGCTGATAGCTATCTTCTGATTCCATTCACTTCATAGAATGTATTAAATTCCTTAGATGTAAATTCTCCTCCTTGATATGATCTTAGACATTTGATTTTCTTACCGGTTTCATTTTTAACCATTGCTTTGAATAGTTTAAACTTTTCAAGTGCTTCTAATTTTTCTCTAAGAAAAGTAACCCAAAACATTCTAGAGTAGTCATCAATGATTAGCATGAAATGTCCATCAACTTGTAAGATTTTAATTCTAGCTGGACCACATAAGTCAATGTGAATCAAATCAAGAGCATTATTGTATTTTTCTGGAATACTTTTGAAACTAGCTCTAACTTGTTTTCCAAATTGGCATTCCTTACATACTGTATTCTGAGGTTTGACAATTTTAGGTAAATCTCTAACTGCCTTAGTAGTACTAATCTTTACCATGCAATCAAAGTTTACATGACAGAGTCTCTTGTGCCATAACCAACTTTCATCTATATGTGCAATTAAGCATGTCTTTTCACTATTATTCAAATGAAAGATATTACCTCTAGTCTGATTGCCGGTTGCAATTTCCAAACTAGTTCTATTCATAATTTTGCATTTTCTATTTTTGAATTGTAACTGAAATCCTTTCTCAACTAATTGACCAACACTCAAAAGATTATGCTTTAATCCTTCAACATAGTAGACATTGTCAGTGTTATGCTTACCATCAAGAGATATTGTACCCTTACCTTTGATTGAGAAAGCTTTGTCATCTCCAAATCTCACTAAGCCTCCATTGTATTCTTGAAAGTTCAAGAATTTACCTTTGTCTCCTGTCATATGATGTGAGCATCCTGAATCAATGATCCATTCATCCTTTACTTCAACTTTAGCTGCCAAGGCCAGTACTACTGGTTGAGCAGTAAGTGCCAGTTGATCTTTTGTTATAGCAACAAAAACCCATCCATTGTCTGCTGGATCCTCATCAGAATCATCAATCACACCTTCATCAACAATGTAACAAGATTTGTCTTTATTCTTCTTAAATCTGTATCTCTGATATTCAGGGTTAGGCTTGTATGTTCTTCTAGCTTCTTCTCTTAGTCTATTATGTCTATCAGGGCATCTCGAAGCCATATGACCAATCTTATTGCAGTTAAAACATTTAAAGGGTGCTTTTCCTTCATACTTACTTCCAACTTGACTATTAGGCATTTTCTTTGCAAATAGTGCTTCAAGTTCTTCAAGTTCTTCATTTTCTTTCCAGTTTTCTTCAAGTTCTCTTAAATAAAAGGCTTTCCAATCTGATTTATCAAATGATGGAGCAGATGATGTTGATGCTTTAAAGGCCAAATCTATCTTTATAGTAGCAACAAGACCAAATTCTTCAATTTCAAAAGCTAAAAGTTTCCCAATCAATGTATCCCTAGTAACTGATGTATTAGGCATTATTCTTAACTCATTTATAGTAGTGAATTTCATTTTATATGCCGATGGCAATCCTCTTAAAACTTTTGAAACAATTTCATCCTCACTTAAGGTTCCTCCACAACATTTAATACCCAAAAAAATCTCATTTACTCTTTGCATAAAAGCAGAAATCCTTTCATCTTCTTCCATTTTCAGATGTTCATATCTGACCTAGAAGCTTTCAAGTTTTGCAATTTTGACTGTGGAATCTCCTTCATTCAGTGTTTCCAAATGATCCCAAATAGCTTTAGCAGTAGACCTATCTGATAGTCCCATGATTTGTTGATCTAATAATGCACTTAAAAGTGCTTCTCTTGCTTTGCAATCATTTTCCTCATCTTTAGTCAAGTTAGCTAGACTGGGCTGACCTTGTACAACAACAGTATAACCATTCTTTGTAACATACCAGATGTCCTTTCCAATTCAATTTAGATGTGTCTCCATTCTGATCTTCCATATGCCATAGTTGGTTCCATCAAGTTTAGGACTGTCCTTCCTGAAATAGTTAGTAGACATTGGATCTCCTCAAGCTGTTAAACTTATGCAAAAGAGGACTAAGCTCTAATACCAATTGTTAGGTTTTGGAGACAACAGAGAGGGGGGGTGAATCAGTTGTCAAATAAATTCAAACCAAAAACAACTTAACCAACTTAATGCTTAATACCGGTAAACTAGTTTAATATGTCGGTAGACAGTTTTAATAGTTAATTGCTATACCGGTAAGGATTAGTGCATGAAACATAAAGACAAAGTTATCCACAACACATAGCACCAATATTTGTATGTGGAAACCCTATAAGGGGGAAAACCACGGTGGGAAACCTTACCCACAATCAGATGATACTATTGCAAATAGTAAGTGTACATAAATGGGGTCTGCACATGTAGAAAGGCCAAGTGCCTAGAGCTCACTGCTCAATCACAAAATGGGAGTCACACTAACTACAGTTGGATGGTTAAATCCAATAAGAATGTACTGCACAAAATAGCATCTTTGTATGTTGGATTTAGTACCGGTGTAGTTCTGATTGTCTTCACAAAAACCCTCCTTCAATCTTCAAATGATGTCTGCATGTATATCTCTGCTTATTCTCGCATATACCTTTACACAATCCTTTTTCGCATTCCACACTTGATCTTAAAAATAAGATCTTACATTTATACCATAACTTAGGACCAATTTTAGTAGGTCAGCTCTACAAGATATTACAATAAAAACATTTTACAAACAATACAATATCCGATGCAATAACCGATTCAACATGTCGGCTTAATGCATTTACAATAATAATTAATCATCTCCATAGCATGCCATGCTGATCTAGAAAAGATAAACCTGCTGGTGTAACCCTGGACCTATTTGTCAGTAACAACAAATATGCAAATATGAGTATACCAATAAACAAAACTCTAGGACAAAGTGTCCACATGATGTCTTCGACATTACCAAGTGTTTTCCATATTATTCCAAGTGCTGGTGATCATTATATCATGCCGGTGTACCAAATATTGGTGACTGTGCATGAGTCACTTGCTTGTCGGTGAATGTTGCTGATTCTCCAAAGTGCCAGAGTTGATAAGTGTTTAGTAGGTGTTGACATCAATGACAAAACCATACCAAAATACCAACACCTCTTACTAGAAATCGTAGTCATCATTGGTGTTGACATCAATGACATAAGAAATATTTGTCCCTTGACTACTACCAATTTCTTCCCATACTTGAGTTGCATCTTCTTCAACATCAACAGGATCTTCTTCAACATCAATAGGTTTCTCTTGATTATGTTTCGTATGGCCTTTCACTGTGTCATCCCTTATACGATTATAATTTTTTGCTCTATTCCTTTTACTCCCCATTACAAATTACTGAAATTTTCTCTCTTAAAATCGCTTCAATACTCCTTAAGAAAAAAAATCACTTCAATACTCCTTTAAGAAAAAAAAAATCACCTCCTTCGAAAAAAAATCACTTTTGTACTCCTTCAACTTCAATAAAACTTGATTTAAAACAATTAAAATATATTGTTTTTTGTTTTCTGTATTTTAAAAAATAAAAAAAATGACCTCAAATAAATATGAGGCTAAGGTGAGTGGTCACTCACCCACATGACCGCTCGCGAGGCGTCCCACCCCTTTGGGGGCTCGGCTGAGTCCTCCTATGTGGCATGCCAAGTGGTTCCCTACTCATCAAAAAATACACTTTTCTTGAACTTTCAACTTCTACAATGAATTTCTTAGAAAAAAATAAACAATTTGAGAAAACTAAAAATACCCTTTTGTAGAGATCAGAGTCAGGAATATTGTCATATAATTTTTATAGTATTTCAATTATAATTAGTATATTAAAATTACAAAATACTGTGAGTAGGTATATTGACATTCGAGAAGACACTGATTCGGAAAAAAACAAAAAAAAATAGTAAATCATATGAGAAAAATTTAAAAATTATATATAGCACTAGAGGAGAGAGTCCTCTTCAAGAATATATAATTTTTTTTGGGATTGGTATATATTTGATAGGGGAAATATGATGGGAGACGAAATATATCGATTTCGGGTAAGTTCGACTTTGAATTGTTATAACGGTGAAATGTACATCGAAAACAAATATATTTTTTTTTTGCATTGGCTATGCATGTCATCTAAAACATATTTCAAAATTAGAGAAAAACAAGATTATTTACATATAGTTTTTTGGTGGGAGGTAAAACCCCTGATTTGCAGTATTTTTCAGCAATTAAAAAATGGACTTTAAAAATTAAAAAAACATATCAATTCTTGTTCAATTTTTTTTAAAAAAGTAATAGGCATAAACTTCATCCAGTTTTACACATTTCATCAATTTACATCATCTTCAAATATGAAATAGAAATGCCACTTTTGTGTCGTTGAAGTTGAATAGTTTTAGTGTATGTTAGCCTTTTCCTTTATAAAAGTGGGACATAGGTTTGTACTTTTACCCCACATGGCTCAACCACCTCTTGTGGATTCTACGTGTCTGGTGGTTGTAGTAGGTATTGACAGGTCGACCTTTTGGTGCAACAATAACCGTACCCAACAAATGGTATTAGAGTTGGGTCCCCTCGCTTGCACTGAGGGGGGGATTATTACAAGGTGTGCACCCTTTGTCTCTGTGCAACATAAGTGGTGGGTTTGCGACATGGCTTAACCACCTCTCGTGGATTCTATGTAAATGGTGGTTGTAGCGAGCATTGATAGGTCAACCTTTTAGTGCATCGACAACCGTACCCAACAGTCATATGGTGTCATTAGGGGTCGTATGGGATCCTAAGGGGCCACACATGTGTTAGAGAACCATATGACCCCTTAGGATACCATATGACCCATTAGGACATCATTTGGTCCTAAGGGGTCATGTCGTGTACTAGAATGTTAAAAGGGGTCATGTGGTGTCCTAAGGGGTGATGTTATGTACTAGGATGTTAAAATGATTCATATGATGCCCTAAGGGGTAATAAGGTGTCCTAAGGGGTCACATGGTGTTGTTAGGGGTCATATGGGGTCCTAAGGAGATGCACATATGTTAGAACACCATATGACCTTTTAGGAAACCATGATTTAGAGAGATGATATATATAGAACTATACATGTATTTTGCATACATATATGTTCATACATACACATATTATATACATATACACATAGACATGTTATATACATATTATATACATACACATATGTGTTTATATATTGGTATGTTTTTAATATGTCAACATAACCTGCACGGGTTTTTAGAGCTAAAAAGCACGATCAGGCTTTTATATTTAAAAAAATCATTCATGCTTTTATATTCAAAAACCCGATCGCGTTTAGGCTTGTTAATAGCCTTGGATGACAAGGCTGAGGCTTGGGAGTTTGATTTCCCTCCATTTCCCTCCTTTTTTTATGTGTTTTGTTTGATCAAATTGGTTTCTCAACTTCCTTGTCATTAGGTTTACACCTCATCTACTAGGTATTTGTAAAATTACCACCATAATTTTACACGTTTTCTAAGATTTCTAACCATATAATTTTTTCTAAATACAAGTACTTGATTTTTCAGGATGTGCCCGTTTCAAAATATCATAAAAAAAATACTCAACAAAAAATTACGAAAAAATACACAACTTCTAGTGCCCATTCTTAACTATCTTTCTACCAAAGGATTTGTCAAAAGACTAAATCTAACTATGACTTTTTTGATGCACACGCTAGACACTATGTTACATTTTTTACAAAAATTCAAGAACTGTTTTTTGTGCGCAAAGGATTTGACCCCCTTAATCTTATCCAATTTTGAAAAAAATTACTAGTTTGGAAACTAGATTTAGAGTAATACATTCTTTGTTCTTTGGGTATCTTCATATTTTGAGTGGACGAGTCTCAAATTGCTCCTTGAAGTTTAGGGTTAGCTGATTTTAGAAAACATGTGTCCACTTATACCCCTTTTTGCACACCATATTGGTGCACTTACCCATAGTAATTATAAGTTAAAAAATGTTGATATTTTTAGTTTGACATCACAAATCACATTATATGTGAATGATTCAATACACCCTTGAAGGCAAGGTAATAATAATATCCATTTTCGATATTAATTTTTATTTGATTTTTTATTAAATTATTAATCTTTCCATTTTATATAGAATCAAAATGGTACTTATATTGACATATAGACTTTTAAAAGAAATGTTTACTTTATTTATTACAAGGCAATGAATAATATTTTTTTGATATTTCAAGTTCAAAATTTTTGTAATCTATATCTATGAAAATTTGAAGTATATTGGTTTATATTATAAAATTATATTATTTTATTCAAATTCAATTATTAAATGAATATGCATGTTATTTTCTCTCTTTTTCTTTATTTTTTCTTTTCATTATATCTTGTTTCTTTTTTGTGTGGTAGTTAATTTAAAAAAAAAAATTGGTGATACAATTTTATGACAAACTATACTAACATTTTTCATGTTCGTGTGTTGAGAAACAATTTTTTTCATGTCTTAAAGTGTAACATATAATAAATTTGACATATTAATGAAACACACAATTTTCTAATTCAGTATGGGATATCTCTATGATTTATTATCTATGTGAAGCAATTGGCTATTAATTTTTATTCTTCTTTTCCATTATTGAACCTATTTTTCAATACTTTTATGTTGAATAAGTTCTAGTCTGTTGAACAAGATTCTTCAAAATGTCTACTAAAAAATTAATTACTTGATCTCCATACACATACACATACACATACACATACACATACACGTGTGTATACGTGTACATATGTACATATATACACACGTGTGTACACACATAAATTCATTTATATACACATTTAAACATATATACATATGCACATATACACACATAGACACATATATACATACATGTGTACATCTACATATATATACATATACATATGTATATCTTATTAATAAAAAATAGGAATCATAATTTGATCTATATTACCTCTCTAACTACCCATACTCTTGCATGGAGCAAAGAAAGAGTAATTTACCCATTTGACCCCCAAACTCATGAATAGAAAAACCCTTTTTACAATTAAATTGAAAAAAGAAAGAAGAAAGAAAAACTAAAACGAAACTTTATCATGGTTCCGGCTGTTCAAATATTCATGGCGAGATTCAACACCCATGAACTCACTTTTAAAGAGCATCTACTTCTGCAACTAACCTGCGTATAAACAAACCAAAATTTTACGTATATTTGTCATTTTTTTTTCTGTTTTTAAACTCTTACCCCGAAAACAAAAAGTAAATGGCAGAGGGCTTTTAAAGGCTTAACTATGCAGAAACTTGTAATTTTGTCCAAATTTAGAATGTGTCGGCCGTGATAAGAATGCAACATTTCCGTATGTGATACAGTTCGATGCACAGAGAACATTTAATTGCCAGTCTGATACAACATTTCCATGCACAGAAAATATTAAATCAAGTTGTGATTAGAAAAAGAAAAACTAATTCGAATTTAAAAGTAATAAGACTAATAAGTTAACATTCCGCAGAGGTCTAGCTGATACCCAATCTCTGTCTATTGCTCTGATCTTGTCTGCATGATTGGTCTGATTCTTTTTCCAAGAGGAAAAGAAGACTTTTCTCTATCTCAATATCTCTGCCCATTTCCACCTCTCTCTGAAAATATAAACAATAACTTTCAAACACGCTTCCTGTCACCTGCAATCTGAACCGCAGCATGAACAGAAACTCTACTTCCAGGGTGTTAATTTCCACGAGTGTTAAGCCTCCCACTTTTGCAAAATAGCCGTTGTTGTAATGCCTGCCTCCACAACACACCATTTTATACATTACTCAGCAAGATTTTCATATAGTTGGCATAAATTTTTTACACTTCATTTTGTATTTGCGAGTATGTTTCTAAAAAAATTGGATGCATTTTTTAATCGATGTCTTCGGTTGCGTTTTTCTTATTTTTATGATGGGTTACTGAGTGCAATAAAAAATGTTGGTAAACAAAACACATGCAATTTACTGAAAGAGTTAGAAAGTAAAATAAATAAAATAAATTTATATCAAAGATTGATTCCATCGTACTCATTCAACCTGATAATAGATCACAGAGAAATATTCTAAATGTTGAAGTAAAAAATAACACATAATCAAATTCAGAAATATTAATTTAATTTACAAATCATCAACAAATTTGACAGAGAAAGATTCGAAATGTTGAAGTAAAAAATAACACAATCAAATTTAGAAACATTAATTTAACTCACAAATCATCAAGAAATTTGACAGCGACCATGACACTGGTAATGAGAAGCCTGTGAACGTTGAGAGATGTTAGGAGAAAGTTGGGATTATTGAGAAGCAGGCGATCGATATAAATATATGCCACAACAAAAACTGAGGGACTGCAACGAGCATACTTGAAGATTCTCTCCAAGTATTTTGCTATGCTCATGGCAGGAACTTGAGTTGCAGAGAAAACACACAAATTCTGTTTTGAAAGCTTTTTCCCTGAAGAAAGAAGCCTCTCATTCCTAGCCACAAGTCTTTGGAGTAAGGAAGCTACTACTGATAACATCCAGGGATTTGAATCCATCCTTTGTATGATGATGTGCTTGCCTTGGGAAAGTTAGTAAAGTATGTGAATTTTAGAGGCTTACGCAATGGTAGATTTAAGAGCGGAACATAAAAGAGGAGAAGAGAAAGGAAAATGCCGTCCTTTTTTTTCTGAAAATTCAGGAACTAAATGGCTGGCAGACGTAACGTATCGCGGAGAAGAGAAACTAAGCTTAGTCCTTTGCTCTCAGACTCCACGTCTGGCTGATAGTAACGTATTACTCTAATAAATTTCATCATTATGACAGACAGCGGTGAAGATCGAAACTGTAAAATGGCATTATGCTTGGGAAATAGACCTTACGTAGTGGTCCCTGGCACCTGCATTCCTCAATTTTTTTTACTTTGCTTCATTGTGGGTTCAGAAGCAGTGATTTTTTCAGTGGCTAATATTCGTCAATTGGCTATTTTTTAAAATTTCGAAATCAAAATTTGGCTAATAGTTCAAGTTTTTAGGTGAAGTAAATCGCCAGATTTTTACAAAATTTTAATTTAGTCATACTCAAATCACCAAGAATTTATTTTATTAATTTTTTGAACTCAAAGATTCGCCAAAATATTCCATACATGATTGGATCAAATTCGCCAAAAAATTATATTTTATTGTACTAATTTAAATTAATTCACCAATAATACATCATGATTATTAGTTACTTTAAGATTTTATCAGCAATCTTTAGTTTCCACCATTGATTCAAAATATAATCTAATGACCATCATTGCATTTCATGAGGTAAATTGTACCTACAAGTTGTAATGCACATGGGGGTTAAGTTGCTTTTCAATAGTTGACCTCAATGGGAACCAATGGTATAAAAACAATTTTGGGCCATGAGTATTACAAATTTTAAGTACATTTTATCTAACAAAATAGAAAGAGGACTGTTAGATCAATTTAACTTAATGGCAGTAACTAACTAAAGTAGTGTCTACCCTTTAAACTCATTAATGATTTCCACCTTAGGCCTCTACTTTTTTATAAGAATTTATTGTTTTAAATAAAATTATTTGCAATAGTAATTTATGCATACTCATATTATTTTCTAAAATTCGCCAAGATTTTCTACCAAAGAATTTTGATGTAAAAAATTCGCCAATAAAATTAATATTTTTCTTTTGAAAAAAGGAAAGATTCGCCAATAAAAATTATTATTTTTATCCAAAATAAATAAAATTCGCCAAGATTTTATATCTTTTTTTGAGGGGGGGTTTCTTAAAGTTATCACTGTTCAGAACTTCATATCTTGTACATTCTTATGTTCTTCTATAATCGTATAATAAGTAGTCTTTATTAGTTATAATTGTATAACTTAATGTATCTTTATTGCTTATAGCTAGGTAGTTGCAGTGTTTCTATGCAAATTTTTAATTATGAGAAAAAGATAAATTGGAATCTTTTCTACTTTAATGAAGCGGCTACTATTTAGGAATTGGAAATACGCTGTAGAAAAAAGGAGAGGCTGAGAGGCTCCACAATTTTTTCCCCCTTTTTTGACCTTCTAATTTTCTTTAATCCCAAATTTGAATTGCACAAGTTATTATTAATACTATTAATATATATTTAAGATGCCTATTTAAATATAAATGACGCCACAACTCTACAAATAATTTCTATACAAAAGAACAAAACTCTAATTCATTTTAAGGATCTAAGAACTAAAACACATCATCTACCATCATAGCATATTACATAACATAAAAGAAACTTCTTCTTCTTACTAAGGTTGTTGCTTATTGATTTTAGTGTCAAAACATTTAATTACTTAATAGTTGTTACTTATTGATTTGAGTGCCAAAACATTTAGTCTAGATGGTAGAGTATTGAGCCCAATTATAATTGATTAAAACACCATGGGAACACGATTGAAGTTGAACACCAAGTCACTCTTGTGTCATTTGTATGACACTGGCTAAAGAGATAGATAAATGACTAGTGCTTTTGGATTGAAAAGTTGGGACTCATTGAATGAAGTGATAACTATCTCCTCCACCATACAAAATAACAAAACTTAATTTGTTTTAAATATCCAAAAATTAAAAGGCATCATCTAGCATCATACAAGATTACATTAAATAAAAGAAACATCATATGATAACATTATCTAACATTGTATCTACATGACATTTACATCTACATATACTATGCATTTTGCATGATTGTATGGTGTGTGTTTCTCAGTTGTACACACCATTGATTTAATTCAACAAGTTCAACTAAGAGAAATTAGTTGTACAACAAATTTCAATGGTATAGTTAGATACCAACAAATTTCTAATTGTAGGTGAAAAGTTTATCAAAGATTTGTAGTGTAGGGGTAAAATCCATTAAAAAAGATTGAATTCATAAATGTTAGATCGAATTTGTAGTGCATAGATCAGTTCTACAGTGCAATTTTGAGCTAATATAGTACATAATCAATTTATTAGTATTTTATGAATAGTATAACATAAGTTTAAATGCAAGATAATTACATATCACAAAACACCATTTGTCCCTTATTAGACATATGACATAAATTTGACCACAAGAAAATTATAAATCATTGAGCACCATTATCACAAAATATTCTAATATGTATGAAATCCTAGAATATATTCCAGCATGTATCAAATCCTAGAACTATATACATTTAATTTCTTTAGTAATTTTATTGCTTATTAATGAATATGTGTGTATAATATTTTAATCTTATCTCGTTATTCTAGTCTTATTTACTTATTAAATGTTATTATTTAATTTTTTATCCTAAATTGTTATCTTTAGGGAATAATTTATTTTTATAAGATAAAATGGTAAACCTAATATATGTACCCTAATAGTATTTTGAATACCTAGTCTTTTGAACTCCATTATATCTCTACTTTTTGGATTAGATGTGTGTAATTGATTGTATTTATGATATAAAATTTGATTAAGGTCCATTTAGCTCATAGTTCATTAATTTATTTTTACTAGATTTTGGGCTTTCATTTCTTGCTGTTTCTATGATCCATAACCACCCACTCTATATTGTGCCTCAACGTTAGAGTTTTTATTTTTATTTTTATTATGGGTGCTATCTTATATCCCTGTAGCTAAATTTGGTTCCCATATTCCTATGTTTTATGATATTTCCTTATATTCTTTTGATAAATATCCAAGGATATTGATTCATGTAAGGTTGTTAGACCTAGCAAGCATATTCTTATTAGATCTCATATAGCTCTCCTCTACATATGCCTCTCTTGATTCATCATTCCTTGAGAAGCCTAATAGTGTACATATTTAACATTCGTTTATATATGACGATGTTGCACCTTTTACCTTGCTTATCGATGAAATTGTTGAGTTGGGAAATTACTTATCTAGTGACAAGATTTATTATGCTCATAATTCTCTTAGCACTAGTGAGGTGGGTAAAAGTACAATGTTGTGTCACACTTTTATAAAGGAAGTGGCCAACACAACTAAAACTATTTAACTTCGACTGCATAAAAGTGATATTTCTAAATTAAATTTCAAAATGATGTAAACTAATCAAATATAGAAATATTAATGAAATTTATGTGTTATTTAAAAAAAAAAATTAAAAAAAATTTGACATTTTTTTATATATTCAAAGACAAATTTTTTATTACTGAAAAATGCTAAAAATTAGGGGTTCTAGTCAGTATCACCAAAAAAAATGAAAAATAAACCTATTTTTTTTCTGATTTTAATTTTCCAAATAGAGGACACATATATGTAGTGTTAAAAATAATATATTTTTTTTTGATGTATATTTTTCTCGTAATAATTTTTAAAGTCCAACATAGCTGAATTTGGTAGTTTTCATTCGACGTCACCTTTTGTCTACTAAATTTATCATTATCAAAAAAAATATATATCCTTTTGGAGAAGATTCTCTTATTTAGTGAAAAATATATATTTTTAATATCATTAATATTTTTTTTAAAATTTCAAATCAACCACTTTTTGAACTTTAAAAACCTACTCGCAATGTCTTAAAAAAAAATACTAAAATTAATCAAAATATTTAAAAAAAATATATGTCCACATTTGTGACTTCAAGCTCTACAAAAGGGTATTTTTTGATTTTTGTAAACAATATTCTATTTGAAGAAAAATTGAGCATAAGTGAAAAGTTTCAGAAATGCAGACAAAATAGGTGATTTGGCTGCCACATCACTTGGCACATAGGTCAGTTCGGCCGAACTCAGTCCGACTGAATTGAGTTCTGTTGAACTCAATCCGGTTGAATTGAGTTTGGCCGAACTCAGTCCGGTTGAATTGAGTTCGGCCGAACTCAGTCCGGTTGAATTGAGTTCGACTGAACTATTTTGAATTATTTTAACTCTTCTGCATTTGAGTGCTCACAAAAAACTCAGATTATGGCACCAATAGTTCTAGCGAACTATTGGTACCATTTAGGCGCCACCTTCACGCCACGTGGCAAGGAAATAGTCCGGTCGAACTTAGTTCAGCCGAACTAAGTTCAGTTGGACTACGCTCAATTAGCCCCAAGTGTGACACAAATTTGTTCTTTTTCCCAGGTACCTCTATGTGATACAATTTGTTTATGTTCACTTTCACATTAGGTTGTTTCTCCCATGTAGCTCATGATAGTCATTTATCTATATCCTTTCACTCATGTTCTATGAAAGATATGTTTAGTGACAAACTTGGTGATGGTTATTTGCCTTCCCATGATGTGGTTGTCAAATATTTATTTCATGATTATTTGATTTATCATACACATCATTTTAAAATATTGAAGATAGAGTCATTTACTGGTAATGAAGATGCAATATATTGATTTTATAGACTCCTTTAATAGTAATAAATATATGTTGATGATATAGTAGCTTTGGTCGAACTCCTTCTGGGTCAACAAAGTTAACCTAATTGTCTAAGTGGCCTTCAACCTTAGACAATTACATGAGTCATCACTTATCAGCAAAATAATCATATGTTGACTTGTCTTGTGTGATTTAATTAACTTATATTAACTTAGCAATTCATTATTGAATCGGTTTGTGTTTTGACTGATATGAAAGTTATTAATATAATACTTCTAAAGGAGCTGACTCTTGCCTAAAGTCCATTAGCCTTTGAAAGGATGCATTGCTCTATGAAGGTAGCCGACCCTTGGAGTATATCTCATTAGCTGATATAAATAAAACTCCATCCCATCTCTCCTTGGATTGATGATTATTACATCAGATCATAGACAAGCAGATCAACATTACAAAGTCTACGTTCATTCCATAGAAAACTATAGACATCTAAAAGAAGATCGATCGATACTTGGGTGCATTCAACATGGTATCAGAGCGGGTTCATCAAATCTGATAAGATTTAAAAGAAAAATCAAAGGAGGGATTGATAGATATGTGGGGTCAGAGATTGTAGAAGCTTTGCTGAGTGTGGTGAGAAAACTATACGTGATTTTGTCAATGTGATAAGAGAGGGAGAACTGCTCTTCGCAAAAGGACCTACACATATATGCAGACTGCTAGTTGATCACAGTGCTTTAGTGACTACTCAAGACAAGAAAAGGGAAGACATCAAGTGAACTGGAAGTGACTACAAGGTCAAAGGAAGGAAATATATTAATGTTCAAGGATTTCTGGGGATAAATATTTTCTTCACATAATATTTTGCAATTACCTCTGGTTGTGAACTTAATCAATCATTCTGATTGCATTTGAGGAAGCCTTGACAGGGATCATTCATCTAAATTAGGACAACTACTTTGCAGATGGGGGGATGCTACCAACTTCAAATATGACTTGCTCGTTGTGTCGATAGACAACAACAAATTAGGGATCCGTCTCTAGTCAAGCATCAAGTACGATGTCCTCTATTTTGGCACCACTGGGGTTTTAGCAAGGAATGCCACCTATCTCTAGCAAATATGACTTTCTAGCTCCTCCATGTAATGTGATTCTAGGCTTGCAATGAGAGATGTTATCTTGTTATCACCTAGTTCCATGGTTGACCTAGTAAATTGGTCATGAAAGACCAAGATGGCAGATGGGAATATTAGGTAGAGAAAGTCTTTTATATTATTTATTTTATAGTTAGCATTGACGGGAGCCTATAACAACAGAGACTGTTGTAAAACTTGGTGTTTACCAAATGGATATAAGCCATCCAAAAGTATTACGGTACCACCTATCTAAGATATGAATATGATGTTTGAACTATATCAAGTGGAACCATCAAGATTACTATTGAGGAAGAATTTGTCAAGGCATGAGAACTACATAAAGACGGGTCAATTTCTAAAAGATGATAGGAAGTTGGACATGAGTCTATATGTTAGGCGACTAAAGTAACCCTGGGTGTGAGTGATCTTTTTTGCATTACAAATAGAAGTTCATGATGGCTCAAGACCTATTTTTTGTTTGTAGAAGAAACTCCCTAGTCATAGAGGTTGAAGCTAAGAGAGATTTTAAGAATGATGAAAGGGAATCTCATGTAGAACAATCTTTCATGGTTATTGATGCAGAAACATCCCCAGTCTATGAGCAATCTTGCATCAGCCAAAAATATTTCCTTTCAGTTTAGTTCTTGTTTAGTTCAGTGTGCAGTTTTGTGTGTTCTTACCGATAGGTATCGGTAATTGCTTTCTTTTCATTGCATATCCTATTTTCGGTTTCCAGGCTAGTTCATGTGCTTAATTCTAGATTTTAAGTCCATTTGGATTCTTTTTCGGCTAGTTATCACTCTCGGTTGACTGTTTCTGGGTTTTGGGATAGTTCTTGTGCTTACCAGTTAACTTTCCTTCATTACCGGAGTGGTTCTTGTAGACACCTAAAATTGTCCTCTCTAATTAAATAAATATCTTTATTTATTTAATTATTTTAGCCTAATTCTTCTATTAATTCAATAAATCTTTATTTATTTAATTAATTCATTTATCCTCTTCTAGCCTTATTTCTCATTTAAATAAATACATTTATTTATTTAAATAATCTTTTTCCTAAATTAAATAAATATCTTATTTATTTAATTATCCCACTTCTTCTATTAATTAAATAAATCTTTATTTATTTAATTAATTCATTAACCTTTTCTACATATGACACATGTCATTCATCTCTTAATTCCTACACTACCTACCCTTTCATTATTTTATTATTTCTTTTACCTACCCTCTAATCATAGCCGACCATTTATCTTTTACATCTATCAATCTTATCCCTTCATTTCTTATAGTGTCTTCTATTTAAGGAGATGCTTCCTTCATTATCAAACCCTACCCGACTACTCTACGCTTTCGAACTTTCATATGCGATCAAGCCTACTTGCAACCACATTTCCGTTCTTTATTGAGCTCTTGTGCACACATAAAATCTGAGAGCAAATATATCAAGCAAGATTAATGGAGATAGGATGAATGGACATCCAAACCCTATTGGACATGTGATGGTATAATCTTTGTGATTTCATTTGATTTGCATTGTCTTAGGTAATCTTCATATGTTATGGTGGATCTTTGTTGTTGTTAGGCTAAGGCTTTGTGGTTGAATTCATTTAGCCTTTCAATATTGTTATTATCGATTTTCACCATAAACATTTTGGCATGCCCCGTGGGACATGGATTTTTGTTAGATCTGTTTTTTTTTTGTAGGTTTTCTTAACCATATATTGCTGTTTTGTAAAACAATTTGGAGAATAACCTTGTGTAGCTAGGGTTTTGGACACAAAATCAAGATCTTGGAGAGATTTGATCTGATCTCACAAACTGCTAACACTTTTTGCACCAAATTTGTTTTGCAGGTTGAAGACAATATTAAGAGATCTCAATCCAAAATTCAGAATTTTTGGAGCACATTTGCATTTTCCGTGAACTTTTTATGATTTTTCATAAAAAATTAATTTTGAGAGAAAATTAGCAAATGTGTCAAATTTTCTTATATTTTTGGAAAGCTCTCTGATTTATACACAGGCTATCTTCTTTGTGATTTTAATTTTGATGCAAAATATTTCCTCAAAAATTAGATCTTTAAAAATTAGGGTTTTTCATTATTTTGATCAGATCTCAAAAATGGCTTTGCATTTTGCCATCAATTTTGTTTTGCAAGTCAAGAACATTATCAAAGATTCACAGTAATAAAATCAAGTTTTTTGGAGCATATTTGAAATTTCTATGAATTTTATATGTATTTTCATGAAAAATTAATTTTGAGAGCAAATAATCGAATTTTTTGGATTTTCTTATATTTTTGGAAAGCTCTTTGATTTATACATAGACTCTGTTCTTTGTTATTTTAAATTTTATGCAAAATCATTCCTCAAAAATCGGATCTTTGAAAATTAGGTTTTTGCATTATTTTGCTCATATCTCACAAACTGCTTAGATTTTTTGCAGGAATGTTTTTATGCAGGTTTGGAAGACCATCAAGGCTGCCCAGTAAAAATTTCAGATTTTGGGGATCAATTTTACATTTTATATGAATTTTTTTATGATTTTCCATAAAAAATTAATTTTTGGAGCAAATTAGCAAATGTTTTGGATTTTCTTACATTTCTAGAAATTTCTTGAAATTTTATAGGTGGTGTTTTTTTTTAATGATGAATCAAATCTTTGAATTGGTCAAAAAAACTACATTGTTGAAGGCCCCTATTTCACAAAGTCTTTTGGATCTAAAATTTACCTAACTTGTGTGCTTGCAGGCGGGGTATTATTGCAAAACTACTAACAAATCTTTGTTGCTGAATTTTGGCAAGGGTTTTTGATCTTTATTGTGTGCCTTATTTTCATAGACTAGCAAACACTTCAATTGGTGCACTAAAATTAAACTAGTGTCTTTTGTGTCTTGAGCAATAGGCTCTTTTTGTTTCATCTTTAGAGGGCTTGTCTCCCCGTGTGGTCATTAGGACTACTAGTGAGGAGAGAACAACCCAAGTGGTAGCGAGGAAAAGCCATCCTCTTTCGAACCAATATAAACAACTATATTCATGGTGAAAACCATGGATAACGTGTGCTGATTAGTTCATACCGACACTTTGTCTCCCCATAAACCCGTTTGATCAAATTTATTTGATCAGTTGTAGGGCATAACCCCTATCATCTGGAAGCCTTTTGTATTTACAGAGCTAAAAGTGCTGCATGTATGGCCACACGAGCGGATGCCCTTACTAGCACTTTTTTGTTTTAGAAAACAAAAATCCTTTTAGTTGCTGAGGCAGGAGGTCGGACCTCTGGAGCGGCCCACACACATACGATTCTTAGTAGAGATACAAAGTTCATCATAGGGAGTTTTCGTGGGGACTGATGCTTGGCTGCCCCAAAGAAGTGAGTGCCGAGGGTGAAGCTAGTGGGGTCAAGCATCTAAGTATCCGCTCTGAATAGCGTGGCCTCGGGGGAAACCCCATGTGGGATCAACAACTATTGTTCTGGCCAACCATAAGAATTGTGCTTGTCTTATTTTGAACAATCAAACATTCAAGATCAAACATCAAAACATTGTGTCTTTTGTGTCTTCAAGTGTATGCAAAACATTTTTACATCAAACAACACACTTTTCTTTGATTCATTTTAAGTCTAAACACTTGCAAACATTGAGTCCTCATTAACATTGTGTCCTCTTGTCATGAAAAATAGTCCAAAAATCAGATTTGGTCACAACAAACAACTTCACAAATTAAAAAAATTGATAGTCCAACAAACAAGAGCAATCAATTTTAGAATTCTTGAGCTTCCTAAGCTATCTCTTCAGGTTTTCATCTAGAATTCAACCCGTCTTTGGGTCTCACAGAGTCCATCATTGCTTTACACCTTACATTACATTCACATTTGTCTAAACTTGAGTCAAAAGGTCACTTGCTTGTCCTCATCATACTTTGTCAACACATTACATACAACAACATTTTGCTAAGTGGCCCCTCATCAAGGTCTATCACCTTTGGGTCTCATTTGGTCTTAGATTCAAGCTCAACTTACCTCATCAAGAGAAACTATCATCTCTTGGAAGTCACACCTACTCTACTACATACATACTTGGTCTTACACTTTGGACATTGCAAGTACACCTCAGATTCATTTACATTCCATCTAACTCTTGGTCTTCCATACTCTTTCCATTTTCATCTAGTCTCTCACATCTTGGTCAAGACCTAGTTCATGGTTGAAACCCGTTCCCAAAAATCTAGGAGAGAAGCTAAAGAGGCTCAAGAGTCCGCAAACATGAGTTCCTATGAGTATGATAATGATGTCTTTTTCAATTCTGATCATACCTCATTACCTGACATGGATGCCTATAGAAACATTCAAAATGTTGAGAACATGGACACTACAAACAACAATGATACACACAATGACAATATGGACAACATTTCAGTACATTCAGTAGAAGTTGAAGACTCCATTATGGATCCCCATTTCAATCGATTGGTTGAGGAAATAATGAGAGATAGACAATACTTCTTACAAGTGATGGCACAAAGTGGAGCCAAGATCCCTCATGATTTTGACATGTCTCAAATAATGGAAAATTGACCTTTGCAACAACCTCACCTCAACGTGGATCAAAGGAGGCCTAATAGTGGAGGCAATAGAGGACCACATTTTGTGCCTGAATCACCATCATCTTTGTTTCAAAAACTAGAGCTCCCATACACACATGGTCAAGCATATGATACTCACCTTCACAGACCATTATGGAAGTCTTATGCATAAAAATATACTCAATCACATACCAATGCTAAGGACCAACCACCAAAGCAATTGGATATCTAAAGACATGATCAAAATTTGGACACAAGGAAACCCTGCATCAAATTTGGGGGCAACACATTAGAACAAACTCATGACATGCCTATAGAGTATGGTATACATAGACAAAGCATATATTCCATTCCTCACCATGACTCTATACCAAGTGGTCCATATATGCAACATCATTATAGACCTCCTCCATATGAACATGTGTATGATCAATATCATCCATATATGCAACATGCTCCTCCTCCACCCGACGCCTCAAGCATGGGGTATCGTCCAAGAAGTCGGTCTCCGCCTAAGAATGATTTGGAACAACAAATCAAGGACTTACAAAAGAAAATGGAGGATATAAATGCACTGAGGCCAACATACACAATGAGAGACATATGTCCCTATCCATTTGACAAAAGCATTCCAATGCCTCCATTTCCTACACACTTTGTGACACCTAAGTTTGATAAGTATAGAAGCAAAGGAGATCCTAAGGCACATATAAGATAGTTTTTCATAGCTTGCATTGAGGTATATTTGATGAGATTATTCCCACAGAGCTTAGGTGATCAAGCTACGGAATGGTTCTCCCAACTCCCACCTGGAATTAAGTCTTGGGGTGATCTAGCAAAGGAATTTATCCAACATTTCTCATACAACATAGAGATAGACATATCAGTCACTACTTTGTGCAACACCAAACAAAAGGATGGAGAATTTTTTTCATCATTTTTACAAAGATGGAGAAATCTAGCCAGCAGATGCTCTTGTGAAATTCCACAAAAACAAATGGTAGAGATGTTCACCCAAAATGTTAACAAAGAAATTGGTTATGACCTAAGAAAAGCTTGTTTGTCCACCTTCAAGGACATCATTGAAAAAGGCTTAGCAACAGAGAAGGTCCTAATTGAACAAGGAGTCATTAAGATATTCAAAGAAAACAAAGAGGACTTTAAAGGAAAAGACAAGCCAAGATTTTGAAATAAAAACAAGAACACAGTCAATGATGGTGTTGTTGATGCCAATACAGTATGACCCAAAATCATTTTTTCTGGATCAATCTCTACAAACAATCAGGTGAATACTCAAACAACTTCAAAGTCACGAAGGAAGTACACCCCTTTGGGAGAACCACTAGAATCAGTTTTCAAGAAGCTAGTGGCAAACAAAATAATAACAATTCTAGATTTGCCTCCATATGAGCCAAAGGTTAAACCAAATTGGTGGAATGATGATGAGTATTGTGAATTTCATAAGAGAAAAGGTCATAAAACAAGAAATTGTCATCGACTGAAGAGCATCATACAATATCTTATTGATAGAGGTGACATTGAGATTGAAGGACACTCATCCAATCAAGAACATGAAATGTTTAAAGAACCATTTCGAAAACATGACAAGGGAAAAGATAAAGCCACAGATGACCGAACCAACTATACTAGAGCATCTTATAACTATGATTCAACTATCAATCACATTTCGATGGACAATTATGTCTCTACCATTATCATCAAGGACAAAACGCCTGAGAATTCTACCCAAAGACCCAAAATTATCCTAAAAGGAATTGGATCTTCTTCCGAACCTACCTCTGAATGTAATGTTACAACTCGTCGAGGTAAATTCACTTTGCAAGGTGCTCCAGCTAAAACCACCGCTTCCTCATCAACCAAACCTGAATATGACCTTGTAGAATAGTTAGGGAAGACACCCGCGCTTATCTCAATCCTTGAGCTCTTACGCATATCCTCCACACATAAAGCCATTCTTGACAAAATCTTGAGAAACACTTCTATCCCTACTGATCTGAACGTGGAACAGTTTCAAGCCATGGTGGGATACCTTTTTGTTCCACACGCCCTTACATTCACAGAAGCTGATGATGCCTCTGTGAGCCAACCACATAATGCACCTTTACACATTGAAGCTTTCCTACACAAACATCAAATAAAATGAGTCCTGATAGATGGAGGAGCAGGTCTAAACATTTGTACTTTGAACATAATAATACAATTGGGATATTCTGATAAAGCCATGAATGCTACAAACAAAATTACCATCAAGGCATATGATGATGAAGAGCGTTCATCCAAAGGCACAGTCACATTACCTCTCAGAGTTGGGCTAGTTACAAAGGATGTGGTTTGTCAAGTCCTAGACCTGGATCTCACATACCATATATTGCTAGGATGTCTTTTGATTCATGAGATGAGGGCAGTCCCATCTACATACCACCAATGCATTAAGTTTCCTCACAATGGAGTTGAAATAACAGTTAATGGTGATCCTAATCCATTTATATACTACAATAACTTGAGACCAAAAATTGAGATGATCATTCCAAGTAATAGGGAAGTTGTCCCTTCTTCTGCATACATTGATCCTAAATCATTAAAACCTTTGACATCAAAACAAGGCGAACTTAAAGGGAAATATCAGGAAAAGGGCATGGGTGAATACACTTTGAATCAAACCATGTGCTTACAACAAGTTATGAGCTCACCAAAAGAATATGGATGACCACATCCTTCTAAACGGGTATCTATCATTACAATCAAATAGGATCCTACTATCTTCCAAAGATGGGGTGAAATGGAAGAAGACTTATACAAAATATTTTACAAAGACCCTGAAAATGATACACAAGATCAGATCAGCATACCATGTGAAAAATATGGCAAAGGATTCAAGATCCTACAAAATTTTTGGTATGATGGTAAAAGTCCTCTTGGCTTAAGAAAGGAAGGTATCATTCAACCTTTGCAACCAAAATTGACATTCAAAAAGGAATGCTCAAAAGGACTTCATTTCATGTCTTCCAAGGTAAATACTCAAAAGATAGAAGAAGCATTACAAATCAAAGCTGCCAAAAATCAACAAGAGAACCACTATTCCATAGACTCCAATGAATGGGAATGGGGTTCAGACAAATCCTCCAGTGACTATGAACTAATCGAGACATTCAGAGAACCAAGTGAACCCACAGAAGAAGAGGAATTTTATAGAAAATTTAAAATTGGTCAAGAAACAACCCCTGAGGATCCCACACAGTCCTTGCCTCTAGGTTCTAGGTCGAAATAAAAAAGAATGAGGACACCCGTCACATAATGCGCTACTAGTGATGACAATTTGGATTCATTCACAATCGAGATAGATGAGGAGAGTGCCAATGATGACCTCGACAACTACCTAGACATACCTAGATATAATTGCATTTTCACCCTTAGTCCCGCTAACTTTGAAAACATCAAAGGCCTTCCCCTTGTTCATCACCAACTTATTGACTCCGACCATGAAGGACTTGTACAATTTGACACATTCCAAAATGATGAAGCCTTTATTGACTATCTAGGCATACGAGATGATCTTCCCCCTAGGGACCATAAGGCAGGATACACTATAGAGCTCAACAATGTGGCATATTTTGGTGAGGGTGTTGGGCCTTCCAGTCGCAAATATATAAAAATAAAAACAAATCAAGGGTCTTATGGTGAAAACCACATTGTGGCACTGTTTGACCCCAAAAAAGTAAAAAGAAAGGACGTATCCGAGGGTGAAAACCTCTCTGAGGCACCCGAGGATGGAAGGTTCGACATTCTCCCAAAATCATATGAAGAAAAATCATCTATGTTGGTAGAGGAGACCATCAAAATAAACATTGGTACAGAAGAAATTCCACATAACATATTCCTGGCTCAATCTCTGACAGAGACAAAAAGACCAAAGTTCATAAGTTTCTTCATAGAGCGATAAGTCAATTTTGCATGGTCATATGCTGATATGCCTGGACTGGATCCAGATTTAGTAATGCATCATTTGATAGTCAAACCAAGAGAAAAACCAATGAAACAAAAATTAAGAAAGATGCATCCACAAGTGGCAAAATTAGTCAAAGTAGAGCTTGAAAAATTATTGGATGTCGGATTCATACACCCAATTGATTACCCTGAATGGATCTCCAACTTAGTGCTTGTCAGCAAGCTAGATCATAGCATCAAAATATGCATAGATTTTAGAGACATCAACAAAGCTTGTCCTAAGGATGATTTTCCATTGCCAAATATTGACCTGATCGTAGATCTCACAATAAGGAATGCGATGTTATCTTTCATGGATGGATTCTCTAGCTTTAATTAAATAAAAATCGCATTCGAGGATTAGCACAAAACAACATTTACTTGTCCTTGGGGAACTTTCTGCTGGAATGTCATGCCCTTTGGGCTAAAAAATGTAGGCACTACATATCAAAGAGCCATGACTACTATCTTTCACTATCTCATGCACGTTACTGTGGAAGATTATGTTGATGAACTCTTGGGAAAATCAATAGATAGAGATATACATTTGGACAGCTAACATGTGGTTTTGTAGGTTGTGGTTCTTAACTGAGTACTGCAGATGCCACTGGGGGCTTCATCTGACAACTTATGGATATATCCTTTTTCAAATAATTTTTACTTTTCTGTACCTCGCTTGGAAGTGGAAGGACCCCTTTGATCTTGTGATGGAAGTGGATTTTTGAACATCAGATGATCATTATTGGTTGTTTTTGGGTCATGTCCTTCAATCTCAATTTCTCCTCGATCAATGAGATCCTGAATGAGATCTTTCAATCGGTGACAATTACTTGTCTTGTGTCCTCTTCCTTGATGGAACTCATAGTATTCAGTATCTCTCCACCATGCCGGTTTGACCTGAGGTTCATAGTTGGATAACTTAGGTAGAGTGATCAAATTCTGAGAAATGAGTTGTCGCATCACTGTTTCAATGGGTTCCCCTAAGGGAGTATATGTGCGTTTTTGTTTTTGCTGACGAGGTCTTGGTTCATCTTGAGATGTGATGCGACCTTGATTAGGAGGAACATTTGTGTTATTTTGAGGTGGAGGATTTTGTCCTGCAAATCGAACCACAGGTTGTGCATTTTGGATAGTTCGAGCATCCACAACCCCATCGTTGACGATATTTTTATTCTTGTTCCAGAAGTTTGGTTTATTGCTATTGAAGCGCGGGCGAGGACCATCTTTTGGTTCATTAAAGATTTTGATGAGTCCTTTCTTGATGAGTGCCCTTTCACATTTTAAACCCTTGGTGATCATATCGTTAAAAGAGTCTATGTCTTTGACATCCAGGTGAAATTCCATTTCTTCGTTTAAGTTGGAAATGAAAATTTCCACTAGTTCTCATTCAGGTAACTGAAGAGAACGTCTGCTAGACATTTGGCGCCATCGTTGTAGGAATACTGAGAATAGTTCACCTGGTTTTTGTTTGGTATTGCACAGATCAGCCATGGTGATGTCGCGTTCAATGTTATAAGAGTAATGAGATAGGAACTTCTGGATGAGTTCCTCAAATGTTCTAATGCCACCTGGAAGTCGAGAAAACCATGATGTGGTTGTTCCTGCCAAGCTTTGGGGAAAAAGGCGCATTAGGTATGTGTCCTCATAAGCCACTTCAAGACAAGCAGAATGAAATTCTCGGACATGATCACGGGGATCCCCCTTTCCTCTATATTTTTCAAATTTGGGTGTTTCAAACCTGCGTGGAAAGGGTGGCATATAAAGATTCCTATCAAACGGATAGGGACAGATGTCGTTAAGTGAGAATCGATTGGTCTTAACACCACTATGAAGTTGTTGGGCGAGATTCTCGACTTGTTGCCGCAACATCTCCATTTCATTTGGAGGAGGAGGTGGTGGGTTACCTCGAGGAATGTTATATCTGATGTGATCTCTACCTCTTTCCTCCTCATGGTGACTTTGTCTTTCTGATGCATGTCTTAATTGGGCAAGATCAAAGTCAGAGGGGAGTTTGGCTCCTTCTTGAGCGAGTTTTAAGAAGTGAGCATCCGCATTACTCCTGAGTATTTCGTCAAATAGTCTGTTAAAGAGAGGGTTATGCTGGGCCCTCTCTATTGTTGCAGGAGTGGGAGTACTTGGGTTTTCGTCATTCACATTTCCTCCAAGTGCTTCTTGAAATTCATTAAGGTTGTCCTCTTCTTCCTCAATTTCTATTCCTCGTTGCCTTGATCGGGATCGGGTTTGAGCCATTTTGTTTACAAGTTTGGTTTTGAAGTTGATTGAAGATGATGATGAGTTGTTGATGAAATGAAAGATTGATGGTTGGTGATTTGTGTTTGTATGTAGATCTCTAGCACTTTGAGATAGATGTAACCGAAATTCCTTCTTTGAATTGCTTACTTGTTTTGATAGATTTTGGATGTGATAAGGTGTAGAGAAATCTGAGATGTGTTACAGATTTAGACTACCTAGCAATGAGAGGATTCACTCATGAACTAGTTTTAACCTGCGTAGATGTGTCTCTTAGGATGAGCTTATCCTAGATGTAGAAAAAATCTAAAAGGTGATGTGATGTGTTTGATTCAAGCAATATCTAAAAGAGAACTTGGGACAAGAACCTCTTAATGTTTTGAGAGTTTTGGGATGAATTGATGATGGAATAATGATGTATGAATGAGATGATGGATGTTTTGTTTTCAACTTCAATAAAAACTTTGTGTTACAAATGGAACAAACTCTACTTCTTCCCTTTCAGGCGTTGGTGGCATTTCTCGAGCTATGTTGTAGGTGATACAAATGTTTGGGAAGAAGTTGGGATTAATCTTTCCTCCTTGATTTTTGTGATAACTCAGAGCTCTATATTGCATAAAAGCTCTGCGGTTCAATGATTCGGAATCAAACTCGTTTGTTTTACCTTGAAGATAGAGACGCATGCGATGTAGAAAGACTCTATGTGAGACAAAGATTTGTCTATTGAGATAGAAGAATTTCCTCCTTTTGATCAAAGCCTTTGAGCTTAATGGTCTCCTTCTTAAGTTGATATTCTGATGACACTTCTTCTTTCGCAAGATGTGAAGAATGGTCATAAAATTTGACTCTTTGTTGTTTGTACTTTGTTTTTGATGTGTTTGGTTGTTTTTGAGAAATGTTGGATGAGTACTTTGTTTTTGAAAGTGATTTGCTGATTTTTCTTTGACAAGAAAACAAAGCAAGCACACAAACACAAGAATGTTGCCCCCAAAGGCACAAATGAGTATGGGTCTAGATCAACCCAATCTTTGGACTTGTATATGACCCTTCCTTTAGATTTCTTTTAAAGTGTATTTCCAAAGCCTGAAGTCGACTCAATTTGCACTTGGTCTTTAAAACAAACACATTTCAAACACTTTTTATCCCTAAGGTCAAATGGCCAGTTGTGATAAATTTAGCCCACATCTTGATATTTCTTTGACTTTGGTACTACATACCTTATGAATCCCGCCTTGGCAGGTAAGGATGTGATATACTAAGTCTTGCATGAGCATAACAAATAGATGATCCCTATGATGGGGGAGTCACCACTTTTATCAAGCCACAAGTGACTTTTCAAAAAGCTATGTTTCTACTCAACGAAATATGTATGGTGAGTATCTTGGGAGCAAAACCATCTATGCTCTTGCACTAAATTATATCTCAAATATCCTCAATCAATGGAACTGGTGGGCTACTACTTAAAGGTGTTTAGTCATGTTCGATGTTTTTGGACATAAGTTCATTCTGCAGTGACTCACTTAAGAGCCTTGTAACTGGTGGTGGGGCCCATTTGTCCTTTCGGCCAGTTACACTGTAGGAACAGCTATACCCAAGGCTACAGCTTTCGCTCTCACCTGATTTCTATAGCGGCTCGAAGGATTTACCGCTCGAGGTCGTTCCCAAGAGTATCGATCCCTTGGCAGGCCTCTCTTAAAAAGATAAAATGTGAGTGTTACTAACACTTTTCTCTTGCACCTAGGACCACGAAAGCCAAGGGAGAGGATAGTGTGTGTTAGAAGTAGGACCACTCGACCAACTCTTTGCACAAGTGTGCCAAGCACGAAAAACACTTGTTCTTTTTAATCTATCATTGCAATGTGATCTAACTATTTGGAGATGTTGCTCCAACAATCATGGTGTTCTTTTTAATTTTCAAAGGCAATTGTTTGAGTAAACTAGAATTTGAAAATCCTGGTCAACTTAATGAAAAATACGTTTGCATGAAGTAAAATTGCTTTAAAAATGAGACAAGTTGATTGTGAATTTTATTTGCACCAAAAATGGAAGTGTGGATTGTGAGTTTTATCGTGATGCAAGAAATAAATTTTGCCTTGTTTATTTTAAGCACCAAAACGAAGTAACCCACCACCTCCTCCTCCAAATGAAATGGAGATGTTGCGGCAACAAGTCGAGAATCTCGCCCAACAACTTCATAGTGGTGTTAAGACCAATCAATTCTCACTTAACGACATCTGTCGCTATCCGTTTGATAGGAATCTTTATATGCCACCCTTTCCACGCAGGTTTGAAACACCCAAATTTGAAAAATATAGAGGAAAGGGGGATCCCCGTGATCATGTCCGAGAATTTCATTCTGCTTGTCTTGAAGTGGCTTATGAGGACACATACCTAATGCCCCTTTTTCCCCAAAGCTTGGCAGGAACAACCACATCATGGTTTTCCCGACTTCCAGGTGGCATTAGAACATTTGAGGAACTCATCCAGAAGTTCCTATCTCTTTACTCTTATAACATTGAACGCGACATCACCATGGCTGATCTGTGCAATACCAAACAAAAACCAGGTGAACTATTCTTAGTATTCCTGCAACGATGGCGCCAAATGTCTAGCAGACGTTCTCTTCAGTTACCTGAACGAGAACTAGTGGAAATTTTCATTTCCAACTTAAATGAAGAAATGGAATTTCACCTGGATGTCAAAGACACAGACTCTTTTAACTATATGATCACCAAGGGTTTAAAATGTGAAAGGGCACTCATCAAGAAAGGACTCATCAAAATCTTTAATGAACCAAAAGATGGTCCTCGCCCGCGCTTCAATAGCGAGAAACCAAACTTCTGGAACAAGAATAAAAATATCGTCAACGATGGGGTTGTGGATGCTCGAACTATCCAAAATGCACAACCTGTGGTTCGATTTGCAGGACAAAATCCTCCACCTCAAAATAACACAAATGTTCCTCCTAATCAAGGTCGCATCACATCTCAAGATGAAGCAAGACCTCGTCAGCAAAAACAAAAACGCACATATACTCCCTTAGGGGAACCCATTGAAACAATGATGCGACAACTCATTTCTCAGAATTTGATCACTCTACCTAAGCTAATCAAGATGCTCATAGTTGCTCCTCCCTTGTTCCTCTCCTCTCCAAGTCCCAAATGAGTGTAGCTCTCAGCTTTTAGCACTAGCCATGGATGCCATATGGAGATTCAAGATGGTTGAATATGATAAGCAAATACTATGCAAGAGTAGATAGTGATGCTATGAAAAAGCTCTATGTTAATGCCAGTATAACAACAATACTCTAAATGCTTCCTTTTGCTTGAGGAGAAGGGTTCTATTTATAGAAGAAATGGGGAAATGAAGGGTTAAGATTGAATGGTTTAATCAAGGGCCAAGTTTGAAAGTTGGGGATCCATGTGCACAATTGGCACCAATAAAATGGTGACAAGTGTCAACATAGGATTGGGTTGAGAGAAGAGGTTGGAGGCATTAAAGGCCTGAGAAGACCTCATGGTTATCTAGAAGGTAAGGGTCAAGTCTAAATTAAGATTACCCATTGGATTAAGAGTTAAACCAAGGATAAACCTTTGTGCAAATGTTTAAGAGATAATCATGGTCAAAGCATTAATGGCCTGATGAGACCTTTGGGTTGGGTAGAGGTTGAGTCAAAACAAATGTTTTAACCATGTGGGAGGGTTGAATTAACCATTAATGGTTATTGGAGACTTTGGGGATTAAGTGGTTGAAGGTTGAAAGCTTTCAAAGGTTATCCAAGACTTTGAGGGTTAATTTGTTGAACACACAAAGCATTAATTGCTTTTCAAAGACTTTGGAGTCTTTGAGAAGTGACTCCAATTTGCTTAGGAATGTGACAATATTTAGGGGATGGATTAGGCTAATTAGGAAGGGTTTAGAAGAATCTAGAAGGGGTTTAGGGATACAAGTGGATTTTGTAGGAAAATGCAAGTGGGAGAAATTTTGGTATTTTCAATTAAAATAAAATCATTTATTTCAATTAAATGGTGTAAGTTGAATTTGGATAAATATTTAAATAAATATTAATTTATTTAAATGAGAAAAAGAAGATAAAACATTTAAAATGCTTGAAGACTTTGAGGGAAACCATTAAAGGCTTGAAGACTTTAAGGAAAACCATTAAAGGCTTGAAGACTTTAAGGAAAACCATTAAAGTCTTTAAGAAGACTATAGAAGGAAGCCATCAAGTTTGAAGACTTTAAAGCCATCAAGTTTGAATACTTTAAGGGAAACCATTAAAGGTTTCAAGTGGGTGAGGATAAATAGGATTTTAAATAAATAATTTATTTAAAATAGTTGTGCAACTTGCTTTTGTAGGAAAATACAAGTGGGTGGAGGATAAAGGTGATTTAAATAAATTATTTATTTAAAATAATTGTGCAACTTGCTTTTGTAGGAAAATACAAGTGGGTAGAGGATAAAGGTGATTTAAATAAATGTTAATTTATTTAAATGTGAGAGGTGGGATTTTGGGGGATTTAAATAAATATTAATTTATTTAAATGTGAGAGAATATTTTAATTAAATAAATATGATTTATTTATTTAATTAATGGTCTGAATTTGGTTAAGTGAATTAAATCAAATAAATTGAATAATTTATTTAATTAATAGGAGAAGAGGGTTAAGATGAATTAATTAAATATATTAATTTAATTAATTATTAATTGATGGTTAAATAATCAAATAAATATTAAATATTCATTTAATTAAGTGGACAGATTTATGTGACTACATTTGTCCCTCTTTGAGACGGTGCAGTTTATCGCGTCGTTTCAAAGAAAGAAAAATAGGTGTGAAGAAATGCCCCATAAAACGTAAATTTAATGAGTGGTATGCCCCCTCGAGAGATGGGCCAAATTTTGTTTTGAAAAATCGGGCGATCTCTCGAAAAAGAATGCAAAGTGGAGGGGAGGTAGAATAGAAGAAATTAGAACTAATGATGAAAGAATGGGAGAAAATGGAGTGAATATGAAGAAACAACAAGCCAGCGAGTACCCTGAGGTCATGCAAGAGATACATAGCAGATGTAGTGTGGGGTTTTGATTGATGCTATACAATTGATCAAAATTGGTTGGACAATCTGGTGCAATCGGTTGAATTGCCCCGGTCAAGTCAAAGCGTGATAGTTGATGTCAATTGGTCGCTTGAACATGATAAAGTTTGAGTAAGTGAATCAAAGTGACCTGATGGTGACTTAGACAATTGATGTAATTGTCCGATGAAGTCAAGGTATATGAAGCAAAATACTCGTTGAGACGTAGACAATTGATGTAATTGTCCGTTGGATTGTGTTTGATTGGTTGATCAATTGATAGTGTGTGCGTGTGATGGATGATTGTGGTGAATCATAGCAGCCCCGTTGAGACTAGGTCATTATGATAAATGCCTGATGTAGTCTAGGATTACCATGATCGATTACCTGTTGAGACCCGAAGATACTTGATCAGAGTATCTGTTGATAGTCTAGGTGTGTGGGAGTCAATGTATCTGTGCAAATAGAGTAACTTTCTTGACTTATTGGATGACTTAGGATAGGAAACACAATCCCTCCTATTTAGAGATGGATGGTGATGAACGTGGCTTGATTAGGTTGATTGGGACATGATGTAGGGTATGTGATGGTGATTATCGAGATGGGGAGGGTGGGGGGGGTTCAATGTTAGATAGAAGAAATGGAGGACCTATTACATTCCTATGGAAGAAGAGGAAAAATAGAGTATCCATTGTCATTACTATGTATGAATGATATGCAGCTATTTATGAATGTATGGATGGATGGAATGCAACGGAATGCAATATATACAAATGAGATGGAATGATGATCCATGGTGCATTATTTTTCATCATTGAGCTTTAAAATGTTGTAAGAAAATACAAGCAACTTGACATAAAGATTCAAGATGACCAGAGTCTTTCTTACATGGATTTTGATATAGCAAGTTAATACAAGCAACTTGATATAATGGATCAAGTTGACCTGAGTATTGCTTGCGGAACAGACAAGGATTATCTCCTTTCATGCATGACTTGGATCGTCCTCCTTGATCTTAGGCTGATCATATCCTGAGACAAGTGCATACCATAATAAGAGATAAAACCTTTATCCACTTTGGATGAGGTAGGAACCAAAGAAAGAGCATTTGTACCTACAAACAAATAGTATATACATAAAGAATAAAGAATATGGATCCTTGGTAATGGTTCATGCTCATATGGTCGAGGTATATGCTGTAGTCAGCAAGTCGTAGTGATCTATGACTGCATTTTGCATAAGATCATGTAGCTTGGTGAACTTCCCACGTAGACACCATTAGTACATGCCCCAGTACTTCATTGGAAGTAATGTGCAAACGATACAAAACAATGCTGAAAGATCCTAATGCAGATAAACAAACGATTGTACTCACAAATCAACCAAGTATTTGATAGCTTAACATAATTTTCTTGTCAAAGAAAATGTCATCTTGTCTTTGTTTTGATAAGGAAGGATGCATCTTTGTTTAAGACAGTTTGGATTGTTGATGTTGATTGTGTTGGTCGAGTGATAAGTGGTCATTTGTGTGAGTATTTTGTCAATGTTTGTTTTGTATCTGATCGGATGAATATGTACAAGGTGTTGTCATGTTTTTGGGTGATTTTCAATGGTTTTTCCGATGTTTTTGGATTTTGTGTAATAGTTTTTGAATGTTTGTGGATTTTGTGAGTCATTTTTGAATGTTTTTGGATTTTGTATTGTTTGTGAATGTTTTTGATATTTTCTGGGACATTTTTGAATGTTTTTGATATTTTTGATGATTGCCTGAATGAAGAGCGTAATGACACATAAGACAATGTAGAATCCACTTCCATCAATAGGTTAAGGGTATTGCCCCCAGTTTTTAGACCTGACTATGAAAAGGTGGGATGCTAGACGCATGGAGTACTTTCTTAATGATAGATGAATAACAAGCCATGGCTTTGGATGGATGGATGTATGTATGAAGTAAATGTGATCGCAACAAGTCTGAAAAGATAATGGAGCCATAGCCCTTACGAGTGGCGTCTGTTTGCCAGGTTTTCACCATCGCACTTACCCAAGGTGCCACCGGAGTGGTTGTTCACCGTTTGGATGCATGATTTTTCTTTACTTTTTTTTGTTTTGAATGGTTTTGTATTTTCTTTAGGACATTTTCTGAATGTTTTTGATATTTTCTGATATGTAGGGGAGCCTGATGCTCTGTATACCTTAGGTATAAAACCGTTTGAGGTGCATGCTATTGATTGGATCTGCGAGCGGTTCTCCATCTGATGTAGCCAACTGATATGACCCGGACCCGAATACAGCAGTGACAACATATGGGCCCAACCAGTTTGATTCAAACTTGCCTTGATGTTCTCTGTTTGGTTGGTTGCGAGGATTTTCTCAAAGAACAAGATCACCTACCTCAAATGTACGAGATCTAACTCGGTGATTGTAGCTTCTACTCATGCGCTACTGATAGGCTTTGAGGTGATTGTATGCAGCTTGTTGCTTCTCATCTAGTAACTCTAAGTCTTGAAGACGGGATACTCTGTATGCTTCATCATCAATGAGATTGTGCAATGAAACTCATAAGGATGGTATCTTGACCTCAATAGGTAAGATAGCTTCAGCACCATAGACCAATGAATAAGGAGTTGCACCTGTAGGGGTCCGAATGCTAGTTCGATATGCCCATAGCGCTGGATTCAATTGAACATGCCAATCACGGCCGGCATCATTGACTGTCTTCTTTAGGATCCTCAATATGTTTTTATTGGATGCTTCGGCCTGACCATTGCCTTGTGGGTAATAGGGAGTGGAAAAGCGGTGTTGGATATGAAATTTCTCACAAAGTTCACGGACATCCTGATTTTTGAAAGGAAGACCGTTATCTGTGACAATGGACATGGGTACACCATACCGGCAGATGATGTAGTTGAGGATGAATGAGGCGATCTACTTGTCGGTGACTTGGGTAAGTGGAACAGCTTCGATCCACTTTGTGAAATATTCGGTGGTGGTAATAATGAATTTATGGCCATTGGATGAAGATGGATGAATCTTACCCACAAGGTCGAGGCCCCATTGACAAAAAGGCCATGGTGTTGTGATTGGTTGCAGTTCCTGTGTTGGTGCATGTATCAGGTCACCGTGAACTTGACATTTCTTGCATTTCCTGACAAAGTAGTAGGAATCCTTTTCCATAGATGGCCAATAGTATCCAGCTCGCATGATCTTCTTGGCTAGTGATGGACCACTTGAGTGAGTCCCGCAAATTCCTTCATGTACCTCTTCCAAAACCTTTGTTATCTCATCCTGTTCTAGACATCGAAGGAGAGTACCATCAAGACTACGTCGGTATAGGGTTTCGGCAATAATGGTATATCGAGCAGTTTGGCGAATGAAGGTTTTTCGTTGGTTATTCGATTGGTTGGGAGGAAGGGTATGATCGCGAAGATAGGTGTAGAACTCACCGTACCATGGGGATTCAGAACCAACAAGGCGACATATCATTTCAGATTCAGGGATATCATAAGCGGGGATCCAAAGCTGTTCTACCAAGAAATCGTAGCGTGTTGAATTTTGTGGAAGATCTAAGAGAGATGCGATGGTAGCCATGGCGTCAGCAACTCGATTCTGATCTCTTGGTATCTGCTCAAAAGTGATAGTAGTAAATGATGTCTTTAGAGTGTCCACCATTTGCTTATATGGCATGAGTTTATCATCCTTGGTCTGATATTCATCGGTTGCTTGTCGAATGACTAGTTGGGAATCGCCATATACTTGCAGTTCTTGTAATTTCCATTGTATGGCTAGCCTGAGTCCTGTGATCAAGGCCTCATACTCTGCTATGTTGTTGGTGCATGGAAATGTGAGCCTGTAAGACTTCGGGATGCTATCACCCTGAGGTGTGATAAACAGAATGCCTGCCCCCGAGCCGTGCCTAGTGTATGAACCATCAAAATATAGTTTCCATGGTTGTGTTGTTGTGATCATGAATATCTCTTCATCTGGAAAATTGGAAATGAGAGGATGATCGCCTATGAGTGGTGCATCGGCCAACTGATCTACAATAACTTGACCTTTGATAGCTTTACGGTCCACGTACTCAATGTCAAATTCACTTAGAATCATCACCCATTTGGCCAAGCAGCCTGTCAATGCTGCTTTGTTAAGTAAATACTTGAGTGGATCAATCTTTGCAATGAGTTGTACCTTGTGTGTTAACAGATAGTGCCTTAGTTTAGTGGCTGCTAAGATTACTGCTAGGCAAGCTCGCTCAATAGGTGTGTAATTGAGTTCATAGCCAACCAGTGTGCGAGAGATGTAGTATATAGCACATTCTTTGCCTTCTGCATTATGTTGTGCCAGTAGTACACCCAATGCCGTACTTGTTGCCGAGATATAGAGTAACAATGGTCTACTTGGATCTGGTGGCATCAGCAATGGTGGATTCATGAGATAGTCTTTAAGTGTCTGAAATGCTTGCTGGCATCGAGCATCCCACTGAAAGCGGATGTTCTTGTGTAGCAGATGTGTAAATGGGTGACACTTATCAGCCAATTGTGCAATGAATCTTCGGATGGATTGAAGCCGTCCTTGTAGTGTCCTTAGCTGACTGATATTCTTTGGAGGTGGCATGTCCATGATTGCTTTTACCTTTGCTAGGTCGACCTCAATACCTTTGCTTGAGACAATGTATCCTAGAAGCTTCCCGGAGGTTACTCCAAAGACACATTTCTTTGGGTTGAGTCAAACATGGTATTGTTCCAGTCTATCAAAGATTTTATCTAAGATGTGGAGATGCCCTTCTCTAGTGAGTGATTTTGCTAGTAAGTCATCAACATAATCTTCCATCATGGTATGCATCATGTCATGGAAGATGGTGGTCATTGCTCTTTGATAGGTTGCTCCTGCATTCTTTAGACCGAAAGGCATTACATTCCAGCAATATGTGCCCCATGGACATGTGAAGGCTGTCTTATGTTGATCTTCGGGTGCGATCTTTATCTGATTGTAGCCAAAAAAGCCATCCATGAGTGAAAGCATGGCATGGCCTGCTGTTAGATCCACTATGATGTCAATATTTGGTAGGGGGAAATCATCCTTAGGACAGGCCTTATTTAGATCTCTGAAGTCAGTACAAATGCGGATGCCTCCTTTTGGTTTGCCGACAGGCACAATATTGGAGATCCATTCTACATAATCAATTGGTCTAATGAAACCAACATCCAGGAGTTTCTTGAGTTCTGTTTTGACTAGCACTGCAATCTGGGGATGCATCTTACGAAGCTTCTGCTTGATAGGTTTGGCTCCTTCTGCTATGGTGAGGTGATGCATGACTAAATCAGGATCAAGCCCAGGCATGTCTGCATATGACCATGCAAAGCTGATCTGATGCTTCTGGAAGAACTCTATAAATTTAGGTTGTTCCTCTGGAGTGAGAAGAGATGCCAGATGTATGATATGAGGATTTTCAGGAGTCCCCACATTGTATTATTTGGTTTCCTTGATGAGAACCGTTGATCGTTCCTGTTGTGCATTAGCAGGGAGAATGTCAAACCCTTCATCCTCAGGTGCCTCAAAGAGGTTTTCACCATTGGATACGCTCTTTCTTTTTACTTTTGTAGGATCAAACAGTGCCACAGTGTGGTTTTCACTGGAAGATCCATGTTTCATTGTTATATTTTTGTAGCTGAAAGGTTTGGCATCCGCCCCGAAGTATGTTGCGCTATTAAGTTCAATGGCGAATCCAGCTTTGTGATCCCCGCTTGGTAGATTATCCCGTAATTCCAAAAAGTCAATGATAGCCTCATCGTTTTGGAAGAGGTCAAGACATGGGGGATTTGGTTGGTTCCATTCGATGAGTTCAGGGTGGACAATGGGCATTACTTCATCGACTAGATTAAGTTCGTTAGAGGTATCAGTGAGGGTCAAGACAGTGTGGTGAAGGTCGTTGATGGTACTTTCCCTTTCAGAATCCGGCGTAGGATGAGACGTAGGGTCTGTGGAAGATGTTTCCAGCTCAGGTACCCAAGTGGTCTTTATCTGTGCTTCTCCGTAAACAGGAATGTCTTTGCGTGGCGGAGGTGGTGACGTGTCTTCCTCATTTGAAGTGTTAAGTTGTACAGAATCAAATTCCCACTCATGTGAGTCGGTCTCTTAATCACTTTCCAGCATCCGATTGCTATACCATACTGGGATGTCGCTGGAGTTGAATACTGCAGGTGTGATTGGTTTATGTACCTTTGAGGTGATCGGTACTGCAGGAACTGTGATGGGGTTTAAAGGTTTTGTCACTGGAAGTATCGACAGGGTTGATTTAGTGGCTTCTATTGGAACGACTGGTGCCATAGATGCTGCTACGGGTTCCAATATAGTTGCTGCTATGAATGGTTTTATTGATGTGATGACTACTGTGGATGGGATTACTAGTTCGATTGGTGGGATTTTTGGCACTGATGATGGTTGCGGTGGGTTTGTGAGCCTCGATGGGGTAGTGACAATATTGCTTGATGGTGCTTTGATTATGAAAGGTGTCCTCTTTACAGTAGGTGGGCAAAATCGTTTGCTAGGTTTTCCTTTAAATCTGAGTTTAGGAAGGATCTCTTTTTCAAAGCCTAGGCCTGTATTACCTTTGGGCTTGAACTCTGGTAGTAGCGGTTCATGTCGTCCTTGTTTGCAGTATCCCATTCTTTGCATAATGAGGAGGCCTTTGCCATACTGTTCTGTAGGAAGTGTAACTCGCGGTATGTCAGTGGTGATGGGATCTTTATAGATCCAGTCCGCTAGGTCCTCGTCTTGTGTTTCTTCCTCTTGACTCCTTCCAAGGATGAAAGGCGTCCAAGCACATGCTGGCATGATTAGTCGTTGCTGGAGTAACTGCTATGGTTTACCATGTGTTTTAGGAGAAGTGGGCATTTGTCCCACACAAAAGAGTTGACTCAAGTTGTATTCTCCAGGAACTTCCTCTGCTACTTTCATCTTAAGCTTTTCTTGCTTGGGTATAGGGGTGTTCGAACTGGCAAGAGAGGCGGGACTTACATATGATGTGGAGGAAATGGCTTCCCTATTATTAGGAACAGTAATTTCTGGTTGATGGCTGATATTATGGCAAAATGCAAAGGGATTTGCATTGCCTAGGATTGTGATCTCTGTACCGTTATGTGGGAACTTGATACATTGATGGTAGGTAGATGGAACGGCTTGCATGGCATGTATCCAAGGTCTCCCTAATAATAGATTATATGGCAGAGGAAGGTCTAGAACCTGACAAATTATGTGTTTTACCATAGGGCCCACTCGGATTGGTAGCACCACCGCTCCTTTGGATGAACGCTCTGCATCATCATAGGCCTTGATGGTGATCTTCTTGCGAGGATCCACTGATTCTATTGCATATCCCAATGCTGTGACCAATTGCAGTGTACAAATGTTTAGGCCTGCTCCATTATCTATCAAGACTCGCTTGATCCTGTGTTGGTTGATAAAGCCTTCAATGTGTAGGGAAGCATTATGAGGTTGTTGGAAAGAAGAGTTGTCACTTTCGGAAAAAGTGAGACAAGGTGATGACATTAGATTTCCAACCATGGCTTGAAACTGGTTCGTATTCAGGTTTGCAGGGACTGACGCCTCTTGGAGTGCTTGATCCAAGATAGTTTTATGAGATGGTGATAGGCGTAATAGCTCTAAAATGGATATGAGTGCAGGGGTTTTATCTAATTGTTCCACAAGGTTATATTGCTTTGGGGTGGAGGTGGTGCCTTGTGGAGCTGCCTTGATGGTGACTTTGCCGCGACGTGTAACAACATTGCAATTTGAGGTGGGATTTTTGAAGGTTATAGTTGCAATTTGTTCACTGGCATCATACAGGTGATTTACAGTGTAGTTATACGCAGCCTGCGTATAATCAGTGGTATCAGTACCTCGCTTGGAAGTGGAAGGACCCCTTTGATCTTGTGATGGAAGTGGATTTTTGAACATCAGATGATCATTATTGGTTGTTTTTGGGTCATGTCCTTCAATCTCAATTTCTCCTCGATCAATGAGATCCTGAATGAGATCTTTCAATCGGTGACAATTACTTGTCTTGTGTCCTCTTCCTTGATGGAACTCACAGTATTCAGTATCTCTCCACCATGCCGGTTTGACCTGAGGTTCATAGTTGGATAGCTTAGGTAGAGTGATCAAATTCTGAGAAATGAGTTGTCGCATCACTATTTCAATGGGTTCCCCTAAGGGAGTATATGTGCGTTTTTGTTTTTGCTGACGAGGTCTTGGTTCATCTTGAGATGTGATGCGACCTTGATTAGGAGGAACATTTGTGTTATTTTGAGGTGGAGGATTTTGTCCTGCAAATCGAACCACAGGTTGTGCATTTTGGATAGTTCGAGCATCCACAACCCCATCGTTGACGATATTTTTATTCTTGTTCCAGAAGTTTGGTTTATCGCTATTGAAGCGCGGGCGAGGACCATCTTTTGGTTCATTAAAGATTTTGATGAGTCCTTTCTTGATGAGTGCCCTTTCACATTTTAAACCCTTGGTGATCATATCGTTAAAAGAGTCTTTGTCTTTAACATCCAGGTGAAATTCCATTTCTTTGTTTAAGTTGGAAATGAAAATTTCCACTAGTTCTCGTTCAGGTAACTGAAGAGAACGTCTGCTAGACATTTGGCGCCATCGTTGCAGGAATAATGAGAATAGTTCACCTGGTTTTTGTTTGGTATTGCACAGATCAGCCATGGTGATGTCGCGTTCAATGTTATAAGAGTAATGAGATAGGAACTTCTGGATGAGTTCCCCAAATGTTCTAATGCCATCTGGAAGTCGGGAAAACCATGATGTGGTTGTTCCTCCCAAGCTTTGGGGAAAAAGGCGCATTAGGTATGTGTCCTCATAAGCCACTTCAAGACAAGCAGAATGAAATTCTCGGACATGATCACGGGGATCCCCCTTTCCTCTATATTTTTCAAATTTGGGTGTTTCAAACCTGCGTGGAAAGGGTGGCATATAAAGATTCCTATCAAACGGATAGGGACAGATGTCATTAAGTGAGAATCGATTGGTCTTAACACCACTATGAAGTTGTTGGGCGAGATTCTCGACTTGTTGCCGCAACATCTCCATTTCATTTGGAGGAGGAGGTGGTGGGTTACCTCGAGGAATGTTATATCTGATGTGATCTCTACCTCTTTCCTCCTCATGGCGACTTTGTCTTTTTGATGCATGTCTTAATTGGGCAAGATCAAAGTCAGAGGGGAGTTTGGCTCCTTCTTGAGCGAGTTTTAAGAAGTGAGCATCCGCATTACTCCTGAGTATTTCGTCAAACAGTCTGTTAAAGAGAGGGTTATGCTGGGCCCTCTCTATTGTTGCAGGAGTGGGAGTACTTGGGTTTTCGTCATTCACATTTCCTCCAAGTGCTTCTTGAAATTCATTGAGGTTGTACTCTTCTTCCTCAATTTCTATTCCTCGTTGCCTTGATCGGGATCGGGTTTGAGCCATTTTGTTTACAAGTTTGGTTTTGAAGTTGATTGAAGATGATGATGAGTTGTTGATTAAATGAAAGATTGATGGTTGGTGATTTGTGTTTTTATGTAGATCTCTAGCACTTTGAGATAGATGTAACCGAAATTCCTTCTTTGAATTGTTTGCTTGTTTTGATAGATTTTGGATGTGATAAGGTGTAGAGAAATCTGAGATGTGTTACAGATTTAGACTACCTAGCAATGAGAGGATTCACTCATGAACTAGTTTTAACCTGCGTAGATGTGTCTCTTAGGATGAGCTTATCCTAGATGTAGAAAAAATCTAAAAAGTGATGTGATGTGTTTGATTCAAGCAATATCTAAAAGAGAACTTGGGACAAGAACCTCTTAATGTTTTGAGAGTTTTGGGATGAATTGATGATGGAATAATGATGTATGAATGAGATGATGGATGTTTTGTTTTCAACTTCAATAAAAACTTTGTGTTACAAATGGAACAAACTCTACTTCTTCCCTTTCAGGCGTTGGTGGCATTTCTCGAGCTGTGTTGTAGGTGATACAGATGTTTGGGAAGAAGTTGGGATTAATCTTTCCTCCTTGATTTTTGTGATAACTCAGAGCTCTATATTGCATAAAAGCTCTGCGGTTCAATGATTCGGAATCAAACTCGTTTGTTTTACCTTGAAGATAGAGACGCATGCGATGTAGAAAGACTCTATGTGAGACAAAGATTTGTCTATTGAGATAGAAGAATTTCCTCCTTTTGATCAAAGCCTTTGAGCTTAATGGTCTCCTTCTTAAGTTGATATTCTGATGACACTTCTTCTTTCGCAAGATGTGAAGAATGGTCATAAAATTTGACTCTTTGTTGTTTGTACTTTGTTTTTGATGTGTTTGGTTGTTTTTGAGAAATGTTGGATGAGTACTTTGTTTTTGAAAGTGATTTGCTGATTTTTCTTTGACAAGAAAACAAAGCAAGCACACAAACACAAGAATGTTGCCCCCAAAGGCACAAATGAGTATGGGTCTAGATCAACCTAATCTTTGGACTTGTATATGACCCTTCCTTTAGATTTATTTTAAAGTGTATTTCCAAAGCCTGAAGTCGGCTCAATTTGCACTTGGTCTTTAAAACAAACACATTTCAAACACTTTTTATCCCTAAGGTCAAATGGCCAGTTGTGATAAATTTAGCCCACATCTTGATATTTCTTTGACTTTGGTACTACATACCTTATGAATCCCGCCTTGGCAGGTAAGGATGTGATATACTAAGTCTTGCATGAGCATAACAAATAGATGATCCCTATGATGGGGGAGTCACCACTTTTATCAAGCCACAAGTGACTTTTCAAAAAGCTATGTTTCTACTCAACGAAATATGTATGGTGAGTATCTTGGGAGCAAAACCATCTATGCTCTTGCACTAAATTATATCTCAAATATCCTCTATCAATGGAATGGGTGGGCTACTACTTAAAGGTGTTTAGTCATGTTCGATGTTTTTGGACATAAGTTCATTCTGTAGTGACTCACTTAAGAGCCTTGTAACTGGTGGTGGGGCCCATTTGTCCTTTCGGCCAGTTACACTGTAGGAATAGCTATACCCAAGGCTACAGCTTTCGCTCTCACCTGATTTCTATAGCGGCTCGAAGGATTTACCGCTCGAGGTCGTTCCCAAGAGTATCGATCCCTTGGCAAGCCTCTCTTAAAAAGATAAAATGTGAGTGTTACTAACACTTTTCTCTTGCACCTAGGACCACGAAAGCCAAGGGAGAGGATAGTGTGTGTTAGAAGTAGGACCACTCGACCAACTCTTTGCACAAGTGTGCCAAGCACGAAAAACACTTGTTCTTTTTAATCTATCATTGCAATGTGATCTAACTATTCGGAGATGTTGCTCCAACAATCATGGTGTTCTTTTTAATTTTCAAAGGCAATTGTTTGAGTAAACTAGAATTTGAAAATCCTGGTCAACTTAATGAAAAATACGTTTGCATGAAGTAAAATTTCTTTAAAAATGAGACAAGTTGATTGTGAATTTTATTTGCACCAAAAATGGAAGTGTGGATTGTGAGTTTTATCATGATGCAAGAAATAAATTTTGCCTTGTTTATTTTAAGCACCAAAACGAAGTAACCCACCACCTCCTCCTCCAAATGAAATGGAGATGTTGCGGCAACAAGTCGAGAATCTCGCCCAACAACTTCATAGTGGTGTTAAGACCAATCAATTCTCACTTAACGACATTTGTCCCTATCCGTTTGATAGGAATCTTTATATGCCACCCTTTCCACGCAGGTTTGAAACACCCAAATTTGAAAAATATAGAGGAAAGGGGGATCCCCATGATCATGTTCGAGAATTTCATTCTGCTTGTCTTGAAGTGGCTTATGAGGACACATACCTAATGCACCTTTTTCCCCAAAGCTTGGGAGGAACAACCACATCATGGTTTTCCCGACTTCCAGGTGGCATTAGAACATTTGAGGAACTCATCCAGAAGTTCCTATCTCATTACTCTTATAACATTGAACGCGACATCACCATGGCTGATCTGTGCAATACCAAACAAAAACCAGGTGAACTATTCTCAGTATTCCTGCAACGATGGCGCCAAATGTCTAGCAGACGTTCTCTTCAGTTACCTGAACGAGAACTAGTGGAAATTTTCATTTCCAACTTAAACGAAGAAATGGAATTTCACCTGGATGTCAAAGACACAGACTCTTTTAACGTTATGATCACCAAGGGTTTAAAATGTGAAAGGGCACTCATCAAGAAAGGACTCATCAAAATCTTTAATGAACCAAAAGATTGTCCTCGCCCGCGCTTGAATAGCGATAAACCAAACTTCTGGAACAAGAATAAAAATATCGTCAACGATGGGGTTGTGAATGCTCGAACTATCCAAAATGCACAACCTGTGGTTCGATTTGCAGCACAAAATCCTCCACCTAAAAATAACACAAATGTTCCTCCTAATCAAGGTCGCATCACATCTCAAGATGAACCAAGACCTCGTCAGCAAAAACAAAAACGCACATATACTCCCTTAGGGGAACCCATTGAAACAGTGATGCGACAACTCATTTCTCAGAATTTGATCACTCTACCTAAGCTAATCAAGATGCTCATAGTTGCTCCTCCCTTGTTCCTCTCCTCTCCATTTCCCAAATGAGTGTAGCTCTCAGCTTTTAGCACTAGCCATGGATGCCATATGGAGATTCAAGATGGTTGAATATGATAAGTAAATACTATGCAAGAGTAGATAGTGATGCTATGAAAAAGCTCTATGCTAATGCCAGTATAACAACAATACTCTAAATGCTTCCTTTTGCTTGAGGAGAAGGGTTCTATTTATAGAAGAAATGGGGAAATGAAGGGTTAAGATTGAATGGTTTAATCAAGGGCCAAGTTTGAAAGTTGGGGATCCATGTGCACAATTGGCACCAATAAAATGGTGACAAGTGTCAACATAGGATTGGGTTGAGAGAAGAGGTTGGAGGCATTAAAGGCCTGAGAAGACCTCATGGTTATCTAGAAGGTAAGGGTCAAGTCTAAATTAAGATTACCCATTGGATTAAGAGTTAATCCAAGGATAAACCTTTGTGCAAATGTTTAAGAGATAATCATGGTCAAAGCATTAATGGCCTGATGAAACCTTTGGGTTGGGTAGAGGTTGAGTCAAAACAAATGTTTTAACCATGTGGGAGGGTTGAATTACCCATTAATGGTTATTGGAGACTTTGGGGATTAAGTGGTTGAAGGTTGAAAGCTTTCAAAGGTTATCCAAGACTTTGAGGGTTAATTTGTTGAACACACAAAGCATTAATTGCTTTTCAAAGACTTTGGAGTCTTTGAGAAGTGACTTCAATTTGCTTAGGAATGTGACAATATTTAGGGGATGGATTAGGCTAATTAGGAAGGGTTTAGAAGAATCTAGAAGGGGTTTAGGCATACAAGTGGATTTTGTAGGAAAATGCAAGTGGGAGAAATTTTGGTATTTTCAATTAAAATAAAATCATTTATTTCAATTAAATGGTGTAAGTTGAATTTGGATAAATATTTAAATAAATATTAATTTATTTAAATGAGAAAAAGAAGATAAAGCATTTAAAATGCTTGAAGACTTTGAGGGAAACCATTAAAGGCTTGAAGACTTTAAGGAAAACCATTAAAGGCTTGAAGACTTTAAGGAAAACCATTAAAGTCTTTAAGAAGACTATAGAAGGAAGCCATCAAGTTTGAAGACTTTAAAGCCATCAAGTTTGAATACTTTAAGGGAAACCATTAAAGGTTTCAAGTGGGTGAGGATAAATAGGATTTTAAATAAATAATTTATTTAAAATAGTTGTTCAACTTGCTTTTGTAGGAAAATACAAGTGGGTGGAGGATAAAGGTGATTTAAATAAATTATTTATTTAAAATAATTGTGCAACTTGCTTTTGTAGGAAAATACAAGTGGGTAGAGGATAAAGGTGATTTAAATAAATGTTAATTTATTTAAATGTGAGAGGTGGGATTTTGGGGGATTTAAATAAATATTAATTTATTTAAATGTGAGAGAATATTTTAATTAAATAAATATGATTTATTTATTTAATTAATGGTCTGAATTTGGTTAAGTGAATTAAATCAAATAAATTGAATAATTTATTTAATTAATAGGAGAAGAGGGTTAAGATGAATTAATTAAATATATTAATTTAATTAATTATTAATTGATGGTTAAATAATCAAATAAATATTAAATATTCATTTAATTAAGTGGACAGATTTATGTGACTACAGGTCCTATTTTGAACTTGGGGGCTTGATTTCGGGGGTCAAAACATCTCGAAATCACCTGTAACTTCGGGATTCACTCTAAAATCATCATATCCGACGGCCCTGAAAATTTGGTTAAAAGTTGTCGGGACCATGGCGCCCGGAGTGCACATGGTCCCGGACATTTTTCACTCAGATTTTAACTCCGGGTACTGATCTGCACTCTTGTTTTGTCCTGGTGTTTACAGCTTTCCATTGTTTAGTTTCAATTCTGCAATCTTGTTATTAGTTCATACTTTCACTTTGGGGTTAGGAATTGAACTTGCATCATTCTATCTATCATTTGCAACAAAGGAATAGAAATCCTAATAGGTAGCCCGTGGCTCTCTCTTCCACAAAAAGAAGTAGCCAATTGTGTGATACCTCTAGGCTCTTTCGTATTCCACAAGTGTGTGATTGAAAGTGACACTAAGAAAACATGCCCTAATCTCACTTTCAATCACACACTTGTGGAATACGAAAGAGCCTAGAGGTATCACACAATTGGCTACTTCTTTTTGTGGAAGAGAGAGCCACGGGCTACCTATTAGGATTTCTATTCCTTTGTTGCAAATGATAGATAGAATGATGCAAGTTCAATTCCTAACCCCAAAGTGCAAGTATGAACTAATAACAAGATTGCAAAATTGAAACTAAACAATGGAAAGCTGTAAACACCAGGACAAAATAAGAGTGCAGATGTGTACCCGGAGTTAAAATCTGAGTGAAAATGTTCAAGACGGGGGCGCGGGTGCCACTGTCCTGATTCTGCAACTGAAACTGTTGTTTTGCAACCTGAAAAGCTGTCGGAAATGTTGAACTTGCTGTTTGACAGAAGGACCAGGGTGCCCAGTGCCCCTGTCCCAAGGACCAGGGCACCTAGCGCCCCTGTCCCAAGGACCAGGGCACCTAGCGCCCCTGTCCTGGCAGGACCAAGGCACCCCACGCCCCTGTCTTGGTCTTCTGGGTTGGAATTTGGTGTGAAGTTCTGTCTCGGTCCGCTTCCGTCGGATCTGCAACTTGTGGCGTCCTTCGAATTTGGAAATCTGCACTTATACCTGAAAAGGGTTGTAGGTGGCTATATAGGGTTTTGCCTTAGTCAAACCCCCGCTTTGGTGATTTCCACCTCCACAAATAGCCAAGTTGTACTGTAAAAGTAGTGTGTGTGCAAGATCCTAAAATGCAAGTAAGCAAACTAGAGCAACCTAGAAAGTAAACCCTAATTGCTTGTAAATGATAATGTAAATGCTCCAAATCAAGATGCAAAGTGATCTAAAGCATGAATACAAATGATATAATGAGGCTTATGCAAAGACATGAAAACAACATGAAATCATACCCAACCCCAAGGGAGGGGTACAAGCCAATCTTTAGTCGGTGATCCCCTATTGCTCTTCAATGTCTTCAAAGCCCTAAATGGATGAATGAAATTGATGAATGCTTGATGGATGGATGTTGAATGTTGTTGAAGTCTTCAAAGATCTGCTCTTTCGCTGCATAGAAGGTCCCTGAAAACCAAAATTCCTGATCCTTTCAAATGAAGAATGAGAGCTCTTATATATGAAACCCTAGGTCTTAATTTCAACTTTAGGCCGACTTAGAGATTGAATCTCCCACCAATTTCTTGGGTTTAAGCTTTATTTTATGATTGGATCGCGCTCCTAAAATTTTGGGAAAAATGTTCGGGACCGTGTGCACTCCGGCGCCATGGTCCCGACAACTTTTAACCAAATTTTCAGGGCCATCAGATATGATGATTTTAGAGTGAATCCCAAAGTTACAGGTGATTTTGAGATGTTTTGACCCCCGAAATCAAGCCCCCAAGTTCAAAATAGGACCTAATTAGGGTTTAGATTAAATGATGTATTGGAAGAATAAAATGAAAGGGGCACTCTTTAATGAAAAGGGCCCAACTTTATGATATGGGAGATGATAAAATAGAACCTTAGACCTAATTAATTTAATTAATTAAGTGCTAAAGGGGAAATGCAATGCAAAATGCAAAATGCGCCAAGGCGGGTGCTAAACTAGGTGTGAAATTGTACCACCCTAGCAAGTGCGTACAATTTACGACGCTACACATACGTTCAGTGATTTTTGATCAGTTGGAAAAATACAAAGTAAGATTAAACCCCAAGAAATGTGTCTTTGGAGTAACCTCCGGGAAGCTCTTGGGATTTATTATCTCAAAAAGAAGAATTGAAGCTGATCCAACAAAATTCAAGGCCGTCCTGGAGATGCAACCACCAAGAAATATCAGTCAACTTCAATCTTTGCAAGGGAGACTCTAGTCCATACGAAGATTTATAGCACAACTTGCAGATAAATGTCATCCTTTTTGAGCATTTTCTACACAAAAACTGTTGGCATTATGTGAACCGGTATAAGGACATAATGACATTATGTGTTGTCATTGATGTCAATATGATGAAGAGAAGAGAACCGATATAACACTGTGAACCGGTATTTGTGCCAAAGTGAAGCGGTGTGTTTGTTCAAGGTGAACTGGCATATGATTATGGGAACCGGCACATGGAAGCATTGTATGACTACCGGTTGGTAGTCTCAACTTCAGGGTTTTTGATTGAAGTGCTTCAAGCCTGTGTGGCTCAACTGGTGACTTTATGTGATGAGTTAGCATGGTAACAAAGAATAGATCATGTTGCCACATAAGCCTTGTGTGTGTGAAGGATCGTGCATGAAGGAGATTGTTCCTATCTACCTCAGGAATGTGAGAAGCTTGTAAATGGTGATAACGTGTGATGGGTTATCAACTGCCATGAAATCGGTGGAAAATGAATGATAGAGAATGTCTTGAGATTGGATCAAGACTGTTGCATTTAATGCAGTGTGCTCAATGGTTAGGATTGAACCGTTTGAATTCCTTAACCTAACAGGTTTAGGGTTTAGGGTTTATGCTACCGACCTATGTGTTTTCCTATAAGGTCGATGTTGTGTTTCTTTCTAAGGTTGTTGGCAAAAGTTGTGTGTGTGTATCCAAGAGAAGAGATACGTGATTCTTGCCAGACCAGAGGAGAGAAGTGATACCTACAGAGTGTAAGTGCAGAAGGTGACGAGGAACTAAAGCGGATATGCATTGGCATTGAGTGTTGTTACCAGATCATTGGAATACCTATTGATCTCTAACCACCTCAACAGTTGGAAAATACCTTAATAGGGTAGCTTTAACCGACTTGCTGTATATCCTTTAACAGGGTGACTTAAAACCATTGAGTTCTTGAAATCCTCTAACAAGGTAACCTTTAACAGGGTTTAACACTTAACTGGGTATTCTAGCCATCCCTTAACTGGATGATCCCTAATAGGATTAGTTCCTAACAGAACCTATTGTATTAGTCTTTAACCAGACAAGGCTCCTAACAGAGTGGACTTCTAAAGAGTTCAAAAACAAGCTTGTGGATATTCATCCCCACTGTGGTTTTTCCCAGTTGGGTTTCCATGTGAAAAATATGTGTGTCATATGTGATGTCTTCTTCATGTGATGCTATGTTGTTTTCTATCAAGCGCTGAATCAGTTGATCTAGTTGTTTATATATATATATATATATATCTTTGATGATAGATTACCTATTCATGCATTAGGGTGAAATGGAAATGAAGAGTTAAATTGTATAAGAAGATAAGTGTCAACCATTTTATGCTTGTCTCAATTATTCTGGGTTTTGTCGGTTGTACTCTATTTAAAGACCAGTGTTACTGTTTGTTTGTCAATGCACAGTGTTTGCTGACAAACCGGTTTAAGATTGTGTTTTTGTTTGTACTGATTCACCCCCCCTCTCAATACCGATTTGGTACTATCCGTTCATCATTGAGTTATCAATTGGTATCAGAGCATCCTCTAGGTCCTCTGTGTTATAAGCTTAACTGCTTGAGGTAAAGATCCCAGTCTAATGATGAAGAAGGAAGGTCCAAAGTTTAACAGAGAAAACTTTAGTATATGGAAAGACAGAAGGAAGATATACATCAGAAGCATGGGTGCTCAACATTGGAGCTAAGTTGAGAATTCCTATATTTCCCCTACTGGTACTCTCACTGATGACCAAAAGAGAGAGATGCAAGAGAATGGGCAAGTCATGGAAGCCCTAATTAGTAGTTTATTTGACATTGAGTTTATTGATGTCCAAGATAAGGTAAATCCCAAAGAGGTATGGGATACTCTTGAAAATATCTATGGCGGTGATAAGCATGTAAAACAAGCTAAGGAAGAAAGCCTTAGAGGGAAGTTTGAAGACATGCGGATGGTTGAAGGTGAGACCATTCAAAAGTATGGAATAAGAATCAAAACCATTGTTGGAGATATCAAGAGTGCAGGTGGTAAAATGGAAGATTCCACTGTGGTAAGAAAAGTCCTGAGATCCTTATAACCAGTCTATGCAATAAGGGTTGCTACTATTTAGGAGCTGAGATCAAAAGACAAGACTAAGGTATCCCTAGAATCCATCATTGCAAAGTTGACAACCTATGAGCTAAACAGTTTTGATGGTAGTGTTCAAAAGACTGAATCAACTTTCAAAGCTTCTACTGTACCGTCCAGAAAAGGAAAAGAAGCTAGCACTAGTGGTGAACCAAGATAGATCAGAGAAATGGATGATGAGGAGATTCTGATGGCATTTGAAGCTCTTCTTGCCAGGAAACTTCCTAAGGGAAACGACAAATACAGAGGTGAGCTCCCTTTGAAATGCTTTTCTTGTAACTGGATAGGACATATTGTTGTAAACTATCCTAATGGCGACAACAAGGACAAACTAGAAAGGTTCAAGAAATTCAAAGGAGGAAACCAGAGAAACTGTTTTGTGGCAGTTGATGAAGGTGTCATGGATGAAGAATCAAAAGATGAAGAAAATGAAGATATTGTGTTTTTTGTTGTCAAGGAAGATGTGTTAGACAAGAAGGCTCTTGTCTCCCAATTTGATAATTCCAATGAGTGGATCATTGACAGTGGATGTTCTCACCATATGACTAGTGATCAGAGCAAGTTTCTATCCTTGGAAGAGTATGATGGTGGTATGGTTCACTTTGGTAATGATGCACCATGCATGGTCAAAGATAGAGGGTCCATCTCTCTAAATGGAAAGAGTAGTGCTCACAATGTGTATTGGGTTGATGGTCTCAGACACAACCTTCTGAGTGTTGCCCAGCTGAATGACAGTGGTCTCACTCTGGAATTCAAGAATGGAGTGTGCAGAATCAAAGGAAAGAATGGTGAAATTGGTGGCCACCGGCATGCAGACCAAAGGTAACCTATTTCAGTTGAATGCAAATATAAGCACATGTCTTATGGCTAAATTTGATGATAGCTAGATATGGCATAGGAGACTCTGCCATGTAAACTTTGATAACATTGTGAAGGCTAGTAAGATCAAGGCAGTTAGATGGTTGCCAGTGCTAAGAAAACCGGATAATACCTTGTGCAGAGAGTGTCAATTGGGGAAAATGTCTTCCTCAACCTTTAAAGGTAAACCTTTCATTGCTGACAATTTGCTTGATCTTGTGCATACTGATTTGTGTGGTCCTATGAAAACTAGGAGTGTGTAGGGTGATAGGTACTTCATGATTCTCACTGATGACTGCTCAAGAATGATGTGGGTCACATTCTTGAAAGATAAGTCTAAAGCTTTTGTAAAGTTCAAAGCTTTCAGAGCATTAGTGGAGAAGGAAAGCGGTAAAAGAATCAAGTGCCTGAGAACTGATCAAGGAGGGGAATTCACTTCTGGTGAATTCAACAAGTACTGTGAAGAACATGGCATCAAGAGGCAATTGTCTGCCCCCTGGACTCCATAACAGAATGGCCTAGCAGAGAGGAATAACCAGATTGTGGTTGAAGTAGCTAGAACTATGTTGATTCAAGGAAAGGTAGCCCACACCTTTTGGAGAGAAGTGGTGAGCACTGCAGTCTACATAATGAATTGGGTACTCATCAAGAAAGGTAAGGATAAAACTCCTTATGAGTATTGGACCTATAAGACACCTGTGGTTAGCTACTTTAGAGTGTTTGGTAGCAAATGTTACATCAAGAGGAGCGAACACCAGAGCAAATTTGATGCGAAATGTGATGAGGGAATATTCCTAGGGTATTCCACCAAGAGAAAAGCTCTTAAGTGTTTCAATAATAGGACTCAAAGAATTATGGAAAGCATCAATGTAAGAGTTGATGAAACCTCTAAGAAAACTAAGGAAACTAGTAGTGAGCAAGCGGTAAATGAACCGGTTGTAACCTTCTGGGAACCAGTTGTGAGTCAATCGAGTACCGGTAACAGTGTTCATACATCGGTAGATGTAGATGCTAATACTGATGGAGAAGAGGATGAAGAAGAAAAGAAAGAGGAATCTATTAAGACCATTCCTTGGTATGTCAAGCTGAATCATGATCCCAAGAAGATCATAGGAGATAAGGATGCAGGAATCCTTACAAGAGGAAAGGTCAGAGAAAACTCATGTATGATCTCTGAATTTGAGTCTAAATCATTCAAAGAGGCACATAAAGATGGAGACTGGATCAAGGCAATGGAAGAGGAACTTGACCAGAAAGAGAAAAATGGTACATGGTCTTTGGTACCTAGACCAGAGCATAAAAATGTCATTGGTACTAAATGGGTCTTCAAAAATAAGCTGAATGAGTATGGCACAATGATTAGGAACAAAGATAGATTGGTGTGCAAAGGATATGCCCAAGGAGAAGGAGAAGACTATGGAGAAACCTTTGCTCCTGTAGCTAGATTGGAAGGAGTTTGTATGCTTCTTGCATATGCAGCTTTTAAAGGATTCAAAGTATATCAAATGGATGTAAAATCTGCATTCCTAAATGGTGTACCTGAAGAGGAGGTGTATATACAGCAACTAGATGGGTTTTCCCTATCTGAAGATAGTGACATGGTATGTAGGCTACATAAAGCCTTATATGGTCTAAAGTAGGCACCTAGAGCATGGTATGAATGTCTGCATTCCCATCTTGTGAAGATTGGATTTGAGAGAACAAGCGAAGATAGCAATATCTACTTGAAATCAGAAGGAGATCAGATCCTGATCTATGAGGTATTTGTTGATGACATTATCTTTGGTGGAGATGACAAGATGAGTCATAAGTTTGCAGATGAGATGAAGAAAGAATTTGAGATGTCACTGATAGGGGAGATTAAGTTCTTCATTGGACTGCAGATCCAACAGATTGAAGATGAAATCTTTATCACTCAGTCCAAGTATGTCAAAGAGGTGTTGAAGACCTTTGGCATGGAAGATAGCAAACCGGTTGGTACACTGATGGTGACCAGTTGTAAACTATCCAAAGAGGATGACTCAGCATTGGTTGATGAGAAGGAATACTGATCAATGATTGGTAAGTTGCATTATATAGTGCATAGTAGACCAGATATTACACATGTAGTTGGCATTACTGCAAGGTTCCAGAAAAGCCCAAGAGAATCCCACTTGGTTGCAGTCAAGCGGATTCTTAGGTATGTGAAGGGAACTATTGATTATGGATTGTGGTATCCATATAGCAAGGATTTCAACTTGAAAGTATACAAAGATGTTGATTGGGCAGGTAATGTAGATGACCGGAAAAGCACAACCGGTGGTGCATTCTTTCTCGGTGGTAGAATGGTCTCATGGATGAGTAAGAAGCAAAGTTGTATCTCTTAGTCTACAGTGGAAGCAGAGTATGTTGCAACTTTCATGACCTGCACTCAGACAATTTGGATGAAGCATGTATTAAATGGCTTCAAAGTTCCTGTATCTGAACCGGTAAGTATAGTTTGTGACAATACTAGTGCAATTAACATCTCCAAAAATCCGGTTTTACATTCTAGAACCAAGCACTTTAAGCTTAAGTATCATTTCTTGAGGGAAAAGGTTCAAAACAAAGAGATTGCACTGGAACATGTTTCCAATAAGGAGCAGTTAGCAAACATATTCACCAAGCCTCTCCCAAAGGCTACATTTATGTACTTAAGAGGTGAATTAGGGGTGTTTCCCCTTCAGGGAGTAAACTAAAGGCATATGCTCCAAAACAGTCAGGTATTGCATAGTCAATTTTTTTTGGGGATTGATGTGTTGAAGGATGCTACTCCTTAGGGGGAGCAACATAATGGAACAGGGAAGCTTGTGCCTCCACTTTGGCATTGTTGTCAAAGGGGGAGAAGATGTGAAGCGGAGAAGATATCTACAGAAATTGGGGGAGAAGATGTGAAGCAGAGAGATATCTTTGTATATTGCCATCAATGCCAAAGGGGGAGATTGTTAGCATTATGTGAACCGGTATGAGGACATAATGACATTGTGTGTTTTCATTGATGTCAATATGATGAAGAGAAGAGAACTGATATAACACTGTGAACCGACATTTGTGCCAAAGTGAAGTGGTGTGTTTGTTCAAGGTGAACCAACATATGATTATGGGAACCGACACATGGAAGCATTGTATGACTATTAGTTGGTAGTTTCAACTTCAAGGTTTCTGGTTGAAGTGCTTCAAGCCTATGTGGCTCAACCAGTGACTTTGTGTGATGAGTTAGCATGGTAACAAAGAACAAATCATGTTGCCATGTAAGCCTTGTGTGCATGAAGGATCGTGCATGAAGGATATTGTTCCTATCTACCTTGGGAATGTGCGAAGTCTATAAACAGTGAAACATGTGATGGGTTATCAACTACCATGAAATCAGTGGAAAATGAACGAAAGATAATGTCTTAAGATTGGATCAAGATTGTTGCATTTAATGCAGTGTGCTCAATGGTTAGGATTGAACCGTTTGAATTCCTTAACCTAACAGGTTTAGGGTTTAGGGTTTATGCTACCGACCTATGTGTTTTCCTATAAGGTCGATGTTGTGTTTCTTTCAAAGGTTGTTGGCAAAAGTTGTGTGTGTGTATCCAAGAGAAGAGATACGTGATTCTTGCTAGACGAGAGGAGAGAAATGATACCTGCAGAGTGTAAGTGCAGAAGGTGAAGAGGAGCTAAAGAGGATATGTATTAGCATTGAGTGTTGTTACCATATAATTGAAATACCTGTTGATCTCTAACCACCTCAACAGTTGGAAAATCCCTTAACAGGCTAGCTTTAACCAACTTGCTATAAATCCTTTAACATGGTGACTCAAAACCATTGAGTTCTTGAAATCCTCTAACAAGGTGACCTTTAATAGGGTTTAACCCTTAACTGGGTATTCTAGCCATCCCTTAAGCAGGTGATCCCTAACAAGATCGGTTCCTAACAGAACCTATTGTATTAGTCTTTAACTGGACAAGGCTCCTAATAGAGTGGACTTCTAAAGAGTTCAAAAACAAGCTTGTGGGTATTCATCCCCACCGTGGTTTTTCCCAGTTGGGTTTGCATGTTAAAAATATGTGTATCATATGTGATGTCTTCTTCATGTGATGCTATGTTGTTTTCTATCAAGCGGTGAATCATGTTGATCTAGTTGTTTATATATATATATATATAGCTTTGATGATAGATTACCTATTCATGCATTAGGGTGAAATGGAAATGAAATGTTAAATTGTATGAGAAGATAAGTGTCAACCAGTTTATGATTGTCTCAGTTATTCTGGGTTTTGCTGGTTGTACTCTGTTTAAAGACCAGTGTTACTATTTGTCTGTCAATGCACAGTGTCTGCTGACAAACCAGTTTAAGATTGTGTTTTTGTCTATACTGATTCACCCCCCCCTCTCAGTACTAGTTTGGTACTATCCGTTCATCATTGAGTTATCAAAAACATCAAATTCAAATGGGATGATAATTGTCAACATGCTTTCCAGATACTCAAAGATTATCTTCTGAATCCATCAGTCTTGATGCCACCAGTTCCGGAACAACCCCTATTACTATACGTATTTGCTACTTCAACAACACTGGAGGCACTCTTAGCACAACAAGATGCTGAGGGCAAAGAAAAGGCAGTCTACTACATCAGTTGCACTTTGGTGAGATATGAGATAAACTACACACCAATTGAGTGTGCATGTCTCGTTGTGGTCTTTGCTTTGTAGAAATTATGACATTACATTCTAACTCATAAAACTAAGTTGGTCGCAAGGATCGATCCATTGAAATACCTTCTCAATAAAGCAATGCTTACTAGGCGACTAGCCAAATGGGTGATGCTGCTGAGTGAATTCGACATTGAATATGTAGACAGAAAAGAAATAAAAGGACAAGCTATCGCAGATCAATTAGTAGATTCTCCTATGATAGATGATGCTCCTCTAACTTTAGAATTTCCAGATGAAGCCATCTTGACAGTATCACACGCAAAGCCTTGGCAGCTATACTTTGATGGCTCATACAAGCACGGTGCAGGAGCGGGCATCCTCTTCATCACACCTCAAGGGGATTCCATACCAAAATCATATCGATTATCATTTCCTTGCACTAATAACATAGCAGAATATGAGGCATTAACAACTGGATTATAGATTGCAATTCAGTGGAAGATCCAAGAACTTCATGTTTTTGGGGACTCTCAACTTGTAATTCGTCAAGCAACTAATGACTACCAAACAAAGGATGAAACATTAATGCCTTAAAAAAAAAATGGTGGATGACCTGAAACAACATTTCACGAAGTTAGATTTTGAGTAGATACCAAGAGAGCAGAATCAAGCCACAGATGTCATGGCTACCAATGCTTCATTGATCTATCTACCACGGAATGAAACCCGCTATGAGTTCTTGGTGGATAACCTTTTGGTTCCCTTGTATGAGATCACTCCTACTGAGATGATATGTGTCATTGGTTCTGATTCCCAGTTATAAGGTCCTATTTTCACATACCTTCATAATAATACACTTCCTCCAAACTTATCCAACAACCAACGTCGCACTTTCATTTGCCAATCTTCTCAATACATCATTTTAGCTGATATCCTATATCGTTGAGGTCTAGATGGCACTCTTCTCAGATGTTTAGAAAGGGACGAAGATCAGATTGCATTACATGAAGTTCATGAAGGGATATGTGGTCCACATTCTAGTGGTCCTACCTTAGCCAAGAAACTCATCAGGACTGGATATTACTAGCCCAACATGGAAAAAGACTCATATCAGTTTGTCAAAAAATGTAATCAATGTCAACTTCATGGAGACCTCATTCATGCGCTAGCGCAAGAACTTCAACCAACTGTGACTCCTTGGCCCTTTTGCCAATGGGGACTCAATCTCATAGGAAAGATTCACCCTCCTTCCTCCAATGGCCACAAATTCATCATCACCACCACAGAGTATTTCACAAAATGGATTGAAGTCATGCCTCTTACACAAGTCACTAGAAAACAAATTGCTACATTCAATCTCAACTACATCATTTGTCGATACGGTATTCTTATTTCCATCGTCACCAATAACGGGCGTCCCTTCAAAAATCAAGATGTTCGTGAACTTTGTGATCGCTTCCATATTACCCATCATTTCTCCACACCCTATTACCTCCAAGGTAACGACCAAGCTGAGGCATCTAATAAAACCATTCTTAAAATCCTAAAAAAGACAGTCAATGACGCTGGCCTCAATTGACATATCCAACTTAATCCCGCACTTTGGGTTTACCGCACAAGCTTCTGCACACCTATAGGAGCCAAACTTTATTCACTTGTCTATGATGCTGAAGCTATCTTGCCTATCGAGGTCGAGTTACCCTCTTTATGAGTCTCTTTGCAAAACATTATCAATGATGAAGACTATAGGGTCTCTCACTTATAGGAACATGAACTATTGGATGAATGAAGACAAACTGTTTTTAATCATCTCAAGGCTTATCAACAATGAATGAGTCGTAGTTACAATCATAAAGTCAAGCCTCGCACATTTGAGGTAGGTGACTTAGTTCTCAAAGAGAATCCTAAAAATCAGCAAGACAGAGAGAAGAAGGGCAAGTTCGAACCAAATTGTCTTGGTCCTTACATCATCACAACAACCTATGGATCCGGTGCATCTCAGCTCTCAACTCCAGATGGCAAACCTTTAGAGGATCCTATCAACAACATGCACCTTCATAGGTTCTACACATATCTCTTCAGAATATCTTAAATTCAAAAATACAAAAAAAATCAAAACATTCAAAATACAAAAAAAATAAAATCATAAACATAAAAAGAATCGTTACTTGGTGAAAACTTGGCAAACAGGCACCTTGTGACACAAAAAATTGGAAAAATGGAAAACCATTTCGTCCAATGGTGAAAACCACTTCGGTGGCACCCTGGGTAAATACCATAGTGAAAACTGGGTCACCGGCGCCGTGTGTAGAGACATTGCTCCTCCCTCCTTCAGGATTCTCTTTCATCACTTCACTTTGCACACACTCACAACCTATCCATCCATAATAAACTTACGCATTCCCATCATGGCTTGTTATTGATCTACCTAAGATTGGTTAGCCATTCATAATAATCCCTCCTTTTCACCCTTTCCATTCATAATAAATTAGCTCCTATTTGTGGCTAAGGCAAATCTTGAGTCTAGTGATGGGTGTGGAACTAGGAGCATTACATGTTTCGAGGAGTACAATCTCTTCTAGTTTTCTTCCGTCTATCCGTGCACAATCCACAATAAAGAAACATTTGCATCGCCAATCTGCAATAGAGTTCTGTCTTCTCCGCAATAAAGTATCAATTTCATGGATTCAGTCAGTTTCATATGAGACATAGTGGCAACAATGGGCTTCAACAAATCAAATCTTTCAACAGACTCAGACAACATATGGTTCAGTGCTATCTATCCTTTTGTGAAAGTAAACATTGTGACCACAATCAAATAGACTTATACAAGTGACAAGAGACACTAAACTTGACGACTACAGTGGATGTTGGTGTTTAGTCTTGGTTGTCTTTTGATTTTATCTTTATGGTGAGATGTCTTTTATCTTTTCCAGGATGTCTCTGACTAGAGATTCTATCTCCAGGATGTCTTTTTCTAGAAAGGCGAGGATGGGGTATCATCACCTATTTTCTTTTGCTATTTGCGGATTGTCTCTTAGTAATGCTATGACTTGTCCAAGGATATGAGGACACTGTGAGTCTAGTATGAACTGGGGTATTTCTTGTTTGCAATTGTCTGATCTCCATGCAAACGGGTACAGTGACTTTCTAGGTCGAATATATGCCTCAATTGTCATAACCTACTTGCCATAATAAAGCTCAATGATGATAATGCACAAGAAGCTCTTTCACTTTCATATCTTCTATCTTCCATCCCCCTTTCTTGATTGACTTCCATCATCCTTCTTGAGTCCATGTAGCCTGCTCTCACACGATTGAGTATAATCACATGCCAAAAATATTTTCATTTCATGTAGTTGCACCTACATAACCACATATAAGCATTTCATACATACATATAGATATCACAATTGCATCACATCCTGCACACAACACATGTTAGCACGTCTTACATTTTTATCATGTAAATAGTTATTTGCATTATCATATTCATCTGCATTTCATACATTCACATTTGCATTGGCATAACATATAAAAACATAAAAAATAAAAAATATTGCATTTTATTATGTACATATTTGCATCCATATCATAACCATCACATAGAAACATACATCATGAAACATCTCATCACATAGGTACACATGCATATAGCTGCCACAAAGATGAATCTCATATATATATATAATCATAAGTGTCATGATACAATAATGTCAAAATCATATGGCTACAATCACCCGAAGGTGTCATCATACAAAATGGTACAAAACTGATACATAGGGAGCCCTCTAAGGCTATGATGAACTCCCTGCCTCACAGCCGCCTTGCCTCGACGGAGTCTGAGCCCTGGAAGGACCCACCCCAGGATCATCTCTCATGTCCCCTCTATCTGATGGTGGTGGAGGACCCATGACCCCACCGCTCGATGCCTGTCTCCTCTCCCTCCCTCCAGTGGTTGTTATTGTCCATGATGCTCTACGGAAGCTCCTAGCCCATTGATCTGGTGGCACTTCTCCATAGTATAGGTCTCTCTAATAGCCTATCTCCTCCCCAAATCATAGAACATAGGTGTATCCGGCCCCTGTGTCCTTTGCTGCCTACCTCCCTACCCTTAGTGCTATCTCAGCCTCTGTATAGCGTTGAATAGTCTGATCCCTATCCCGCTCAGTATCCCTCCGCTATCTCTTGAGTCTAGTTGTATCCCTCTCTAAAGTCCTCCCCCATCCCATAGCCAATCCTCGTGTCACTCTATCTAGACAGAGGAACCCACTGATCACTCCTGCCAGTACTGTTAGTAGTACTAATCCTGTCTATATCATGGTATCCCAACCCGCATGTCCAGCCCTCATCTCCAATCTTGGATCCTGGAACACTTATCTCAGTGCATCCTTGTCTCCATCTCGATCATAGGGTACTAACTCCCCATCAATCGGTATCCTCAGAATCCTGTAAACATCCTCTACGGTGACTTTCATCTCACCCATCGACAAATGAAAACTACAAGTCTCTGAGTGCCATCTCTTAGCCAGTGCAATCAGCAACCCCATGTTCACCCGAAACTCAAGCACATACAAAATATGTTGCAGACCCATAGCCTAAACTGCTGCTCTCTCCTCAACTGTCAGCTCTGCTTGTAAACTCTGAGTCGATGGGAATCTCTCTCATGACTCCAGCATAGGTAGGTCCTCCTGCAGTCAAGCAAATCAATTGTGTCAATCATAGTGGCATTCCCTGTTCATCACAAAATGTTGTTTTTTTATCCTAGTGCTTATGGTACTCTATCCTAGTGACACTCCCTATTCATCACAAAGTGTTGCCATTTATCCTAGTGGCACTCCCTGTTCATCACAAAGTGTTGCTGTTTATCATAGTGTACTCCCTTTTCATCACAAAGTACTACATTTTTTTTGCACTCCCTGTTCATCACAAAGTACTATGTTTTGGCATTCCCTATTCATCACAAAGTGCCTCGATCCATCTTATCATAGGGCCTCTTCTTGAGTGTATCCTCTTGAGTATTTTCCTAATTGACAACATATGTTCTATCAAAGAATTGTCAATCCTATCCCTATCTGCTATCCTAGTCTTCCTTAGAGGACCTGCTTGAGTGTATCCTCTTAGCAGCTTATCCAATCGACAATGTATGTTCATCATAGAACTATCGATTCGACCTTGAAGACATAAATGTGCATTCATGACATAAACACGCTTTCATACTTCACAGATGCGCCTAACACCAACATAGACACGCCTTAATGTTTTTCCTCCCGCTTGACATTTTTCTAGACATACCTAAAGCATATTTATTACACTACCTAGCATGCATTTATGACAAGATTTCATGTGACAAAGTACAAGGAGGTTTTGTGGTACTCATCGGCTTTCCTGCATCTGCTAGCCTCTAAAATCGGTGAACATGATCAAATCTATGAACCAATGCCATCACTGCTGACTACTGCTGCTCTATTCTCTCTCTGCACTCTGATCTCTTGGATGTGTGGATGAGAATGAGGATGTTTTCCCTTCGTGGTCTATCTTATAGACTGCCCTAGCCCTAGCCCTAGCCCTAGTCTCCCGTGTCAGCCTTTGTTATCCCGTGACTCTGTCACTCCATCTGGCCAGTCCATTCTACCCCTTTCTCTCTTATCGAGAGATTGTCTGCGATCTTTTCAGACATTTTCATCCAATCTCTCAAGGGGGCATATCATTCCCATCTTGGGGCAACTTTGTATTAGTTCATATTATCTTCTTTGAAACAATGCAACAAGCTGCATTATCTCAAAGAGGGGCAAAATGTAGACACCTAAAATTGTCCTGTCTAATTAAATAAATATCTTTATTTATTTAATTAATTCATTTATCCTCTTCTAGCCTTATTTCTCATTTAAATAAATACATTTATTTATTTAAATAATCTTTTTCCTAAATTAAATAAATATCTTATTTATTTAATTATCTCACTTCTTCTATTAATTAAATAAATCTTTATTTATTTATTTAATTCATTAACCTTTTCTACCTATGACACGTCATTCATCTCTTAATTCCTACACTACCTACCCTTTCATTATTTTATTATTTCTTTTACCTACCCTCTAATCATAGCCGACCATTTATCTTTTATACCTTTCAATCCTATCCCTTCACTTCTTATAGTGTCTTCTATATAATGAGATGCTTCCTTCACTATCAAACCCTACCCGACTACTCTATGCTTTCAAACTTTCATATGCGATCAAGCCTACTTGCAACCACATTTCCGTTCTTTGTTGAGCTCTTGTGCACACATAAAATCCGAGAGCAAATATATCAAGCAAGATTAATGGAGATAGGAAGAATGGAGATCCAAACCCTATTGGACATATGATGGTATAATCTTTTTGATTTCATTTGATTTGCATTGTCTTAGGTAATTTTCATATATTATGGTGGATCTTTGTTGTTGTTAGGCTAGGGTTTTGTGGTTGAATTCATTTAGCCTTTCAATATTGTTATTATCCATTTTCACCATAAATAGTTCTTGGTGTGTGAATCTATTTGGGGTCTTGTTTGATGTTCTTGGGTGTGTGGCCGACCTTCCTGCTGATCCGATCTTCTTGGTTGTTATTTTCTGGAAATATTCCTTTCATTCTTAGGGCTGACCTAGTTGCACATTTCATTTTCCTGCATTGGTAAATGTAATCTTTTGAGGCTAACCCTGATATGTTTTGGAGGGTATATATGTGGCACTATATAATCATTTGTAAGAAAGAGGAGGTAGAAATCAGAATAAGGATTGAGATTAGTGATTAGTGATCCAGTTGATTCTGAGAGTCTTGGTTGGATTGTATCTGACTGGTAGCCTGTATGTAACCAATTAACTACCAAATTTTCTAAGATGATTGTATGATGATAACCGGTTGGTTGACGGAAGTTCTAAGACAATAATATGGCATGTTTCTATAATCTTGCTATGTTTTCTTATTGCTTTTGTTGTGTTACTCTTGCTGCATAAGCCGGTTAATTCTCTTTTGAGGGTTTTACCGGTTATGGCTGCATCAATTGGTATCACAGTTGGTTATAAGCTAGTTGGTGGAAGAGTTGTTTGCGAACCTTGAGGCATTCCTTTGGGTGGATAGATCGCTAATTGGAGGTAGGCAGTGCATGTGTTCAATAGATCACTGAGGGGAGGCAATTGAAATTGGTAGTTAGATCATCGTGTTGAGGAAGTTCATCAAAGCGAAAGAGGAGATACCTCCTAGAAGGACAAACCCCCAGAGGGTAGAGTAGATGATGGAGGACTTCAAGAATGAAGTGAAGAATGAAATCCAGAACACATTGGTTGGTTTGTGAAGAAACCATGAATCTAAGGATGAGTATGAAGAAATCGGTGAAGATCTTGAAGTGGAAGAGGTTGAAGGACCAGAAGACGAAAGAGAGGAAACATTCCTGAGAGCAGTGTCGCAAGCAAGTGAAGTTCATAAAGTGGAAGTTTCAAACTTTTCCAGAATGCTGAACCTGGAGGATCTGATTGATTGGATCAGAGAGTTGGAGGATTAATTTGAGTTTGAGGATGTCAAGGACCTGCAAAGAGTTCGGTTGGCACTGACTAAGTTAAAAGGGCATGTTGCCTTTTGGTGGAAGGAATTGCAAAGAGACAAAGTGGAGAATGGAGAAATGAAGATCACTCGGTGGAGATAGATGGTTGCAAGCTTGAAGGCCAAGTTCATACCAGGAGACTATGAGTTGGAATTGTTCAAGAAGTTGTAGAACCTAAAACAGAGAAGCATGATTGTGAAAGAGTACACTAAAGAATTCTACAAGGTGATGATTAGATCTGGACATAGAGAGATGGATAGAGAAAAGGTGGTGAGGTACATAAATGGAATTGCATTTAACATTCAGGATGAGATGAGTATGTTGAGGGTTTTCACAGCTGAAGAAGCCTACCAGTATGCTTTGAAGGATGAGAAAAAGATGAGAAGAAGACAACCAAATAACCGTAGAGGGAAAGAGAGATTCAAGGGGAAGATGAGTACAGAGAAGCAAGATGTTGAGGAAGAATCAAAACCTAAGTGGAGTAAAGAACCGAAACAAAAAATATAGAGGAAGGGCAGTGGAAATACCGATAGATAATTTCCCGCCAAATATTTCAAGTGTGGAGAAACCAAACATATATTTTATGAATGTAAGCAGAGAATGGCAAGAAGTTGTGTGGTAAATGAGGAACCAAAAGGCAAAGTTATTAGAACTAACTGTACATTGGAGTAAGGAGAATCCCTTATGTTTAGAAGAGTCATGATGGAGAAGAGTAGTGAGGATATTGAATCTACTTAAAGAAAGAGTCTTTTCTGGACTATGTGCAAATTAGGTGGTATGTGTTGCAAGGTTATTGTGGATAGTGGAAGTACTGATAATTTGGTATCTGAAGAGATGGTAGTGAAGATTGGATTGAAGAGGCTTGAGCATCCCTATCCTTATAAGGTAAATTGGTTACAAGATGATCAAAAGATAGAAGTAAAAGAACAATGTTTGGTGAATTTCAATATTTGACCTTTTAGGGATGAGGTCTTATGTGATGTTGTATCTATGAGTGCTTGTCATGTCTTGTTGGGAAGATGTTTGCAATTTGATAGGGGAGCTATTTATGACTGTAGAAGAAACATAATCACTATTGAGAAAGATAGGCAGAAGTTCACATTGACTGTGAAGAATCTGAGTCTCAAGAAAAGGTACAATACTAAGAAAATGGTTGCAGAGGTAATACCGGAAGGTGACATGAGTTTGCATAAAGATATGATAGATAAACCTGATGAACAGATAGAATCGGATGACAAAGAGCTTATGGTGACAAACTGGATGAAGTCTTATGGTAGAAACAAATCAGAGTTGCAAAAGAAAGAGAGAAAAAAATAGAGACAATGTGCAGATCTGAACCAAAGGAAGAGAAACAAAGAGAGTCAGGGGTTAGAGAAGCTGGTTGAGATCCTGGAGGAGCAAAAGAAAAGATTGGTAGATAAGGAAGATGTTTGGATCATAAATGATCATGGGGTCTTTATCTTGAATCCTTTTAGATGTTCATGAGTTGCCTCTCATGGAACATCTCTTTCTACTTGGGGTGTTTGATGTATGAGCATCCCTGGTCTATGAACAGTCTTGCATCAACCAAAAATATTTCCTTTCAGTTTAGTTCTTGTTTAGTTTAGTGTATAATATTTTGTGTTCTTACCTGTAGGTACCTGTAGTTGCTTTCTTTTCATTGTAGATCCTATTTTTGGTTTCCAAGCTAGTTTATGTGCTCAATTCCACATTTTCTGTCCATTTGGATTCTTTTCCAGCTAGTTATCACTCTCGGTTGATCATTTTTGAGTTTCGGGACAGTTCTTGTGCTTATCGGTTAACTTTCCTTCATTACCAGAGTGGTTCTTGGCATGTGGATCTATTTGGGGTCTTGTTCAATGTTCTTGGGCATGTGGTCGACTTTCCTATTGATCTGATCTTCTTGGTTGTTATTTTCTAGAAAGATTTCTTTCATTCTTAGAACCTACCTAGTTGCACATTTCACTTTCCTACATTGGTAAATGTAATCTTTTGAGGCTAACCTGGCTATGTTTCTGAGGGTATATATATGGCACTATATAATTATTTGTAAGATAGAGGAGGTATAAATTAGAATAAGGATTAAGACTGGTGATAAGTGATCCGGTTGATTTTGAGAGTCCCGATTGGATTGTATCTGGCTTGTAGCCAACATGTAACTGGCTAACTATTGGATGTTCTAAGATGATTGTATGATGATAACCAGTTGGTTGTCAGAAGTTATAAGATAATAATATGATCTATTTCTGTAATATTGTTATGTTTTCTTGTTTCTTTCATTGTGTTACTCTTGCTACATAATCTGGTTAATTATCTTTTGAGGGTTTTATGGGTTATAGCTACATCAGTTACTTTGATACCATTTTGGGTTAGTTAGATTCAAAGGCAGACTAGTCAGCTGCTTATGCAGTTATACTAACTGACTTGGGTAATTGTTGGTCTCAAGAAAAGTATAGTGTGACATCTTCTTCAAAATTGTGATAACATAAATCAACATGTGAACCTTAAAAATGTCGCAGTGGGTATTCAAATTTGATCTTCTCTGAGATTGGTAATGACGTTCCTTTCAAATACAAAGGGCATATGAGAAGGGGTCATCCTTCCAGGAAAATGGGGAAGAGAAGCTAAAGAAATCTATAGATAATTCCTCAGATTTAAGGTATCTGAATTATGTATCCTGTAGCGCAAATATACTGGTTGTTAGAGTTGACAGAGGCTGGATTGAATCTAAGGCTCAAGTTATACTTGAAGATTTAGGTCATAATGAATGGACTATTTCAAGGCTCAGCAAGTTGTACAATCTAGATTCAAAAAATCGTTACACACATGCCTTGCTATGGAAACGTGGCAAGGACTAGAACTTGGAGTTTACAGATAGAAAGTGGTGGGCATTATTCAAGGTGATGTGACTCATTTGATCTAGGAGCTCACTATTAGTTCCTTGGAGTTCACTATCAACTTCTACATGAAGAATTGTTGGTGTGATGCAATCAAAAGAAAGTTCAAAATATTTGTTAGAGAAGCAACGAGCATGGGATTGAGGTATTCATTGATGTGGTACTCAACCTTACTACAGAAATAAAAAGTGTGGGCTAAGAATGCTATCATGTATGCTAAAGAGTGAGACTCAACTACATGACTAACTCAATGGGCACCAACAATAAAGAGAGAAGTATTTTATGCTTGTCCAGGAATTTTTTGATTTTTTCATGCTATGACATTGGGATAGTGAATCTTGTATGCTTCAAGCATTAGTATTTCTCTTTGGGATAGTTTAGTTATATGAACTATTTGTAATCTCTCTCTAAAATTCTTTTAGGATGGAACACAAAGCTTGAGAGATTGCATTCAAGGAAGGAAGAACTTGATGCTTGCTAACATGAGACTGAGTTGGTGGCTGAAGACATTTCTTCGAAGAGGAGGAAATAAAATTAAGAGGGAGATTGACATTTCAGCTTTAAAGGGAGTTTGACATTTCATAAAAGGCAACCTTGGACGAGAAGATCCAAAGGATGATATCTGGTTCATAGGGAGTGGATGATGGTGAGATGGTTTCTCTAGTGATCTATTAAAGGACTATGATTCATGGGATGGAGTCCCCTATATGTAGGCTGGAAGGCCTTATGTCGACTCCTAGTTCATGATAATCTTGGATAGATGGATACTTGGTGAGCTTGGAATACACCAAGAGTGATGCAGAATCCAACCTTGTATTTCATGATAGGTCAAAGCATGTGGAGATCAAGTATCACTATGTTAGAGACATGGTAGAAAGGAATACTATTTAGTTGAGATACATTAGCATTGATGAGCAGACAAAAAATATTCTCACCAAGTTTCCCTCTAGAATAAAGTTTGTGTACTTTTGAGGTAAGCTTGGTATGGCGGAGAATGAAGCCCTAGCTGAGATTGAGTTTCAATATCTTTGATTTGTTTATATTTTTGTACTAATGTATTCTTCTCTTTATAAGATGTTTAGAGTGTAAACTCTTGTTAATTCATTTCTCTTTGAGAGAGACTTAAGGTGAAAGCCCTTATCTCCACCCTCTGATATGGTTCATGGTGGATGTCATGTGTGTGACACCATGACAACATCACATGAGAGAGTCTGTGATGATTTTCTTGTACTTGTGTGTTTACCCTTTGGATGATCCATGATGAATCTCTTTATGAGGTGATGATCTCACAATGATGAACACTTATGCATCTCACCATCATTATGAGGTGATGATCTCACAATAATGGTTGATATCATGTGAGGTGATATCAATGAATAAACCATAATGGTGGATATCACATGAGGTCATATCTATGTTAGATACTTGGTTAACCTCAAAGACACTAAGAGGGGGGGGGGGGGGGGTGAATCAGTGTCCGACTGGTAGATGAAATATTTAAACTTATTTGCAACTTTATAATTAAAATTTATATACCGGGAAGCAAATAATAATGCAGTAAAGAGAAACAAAATAATCAGCATCAATGCACACCATAACACAAATATTTTTGGCGAGGAAACTCGGTAGGGGAAAAACCTCAGTGGGATTTGTGACCCACAATATTTACTCACTTGCCAATATGAATAAATATTACTCAGTACAATAGGGGCCTGCACATGTAGGAAGGCCAACTGCCTAGAGCTCACTGCTCAACAACAAAAATGGAGTTCCACTGACTACACAATTGGATGGTTAAATCCAATAACAATGTACTACTTCAGAATAGCATCTGTAATGATGGATTTAGTACCGGTTTAAGCTCTGTCTGACACCTCTGCCAAAAATCTTGTCGGTAAATGATTTTGCTTTCGCAGAATAGTCTTCGCTCTACTCTGCTTCTTATTCACTCTTAAAATAAATACATCAAAGTGCATAAACAACTATTCGGTATCATATCCCTATCTCATCTCATATATCATTTACATACACACATACCTACATACATTACTTACATTTCAAATGGCCTACAAGATCTCATATATAAATGAGTCTTTACAATACATCATGAAGGCCATACAAATATAATTTACATTACAAACAATATTACTACCACATCGGCTTAGACTGCCGGTATAATCTTTTGCCGGTGTAAACTGCAACTGTTGTAAACTGGATGGCAATGTCGATAGGTGAAGTTTGTTGCTGGTTGAACCTTGTTTCCACTTTGTTGCCATCAATGGAAACATCTACCATTCTCATATGAGTGTATAATACCAACAATATATGGATATTCCATAATGGTTGATATCACGTGAGGTAATATCTATGGATAAACCATAATGGTGGATATCACATGAAGTGATATCTATGGATAAGCCATAATGGTTGATATTACATGAGGTAATATCTATGGAGAAACCATAATGGTTGATATCATGTAAGGTGGTATCTATGGAGGAGCCATGATGGTTGATATCACGGTGAGGTGATATCCTTACCTTCATACACTTGAGTGTAGTCATTGCGCTAGTCATCACAATGAGGTGATGTGACTTGTAGAGATCATGAATGATTCCTTCCTAGCTAAGAGGGAGTGTTGATGATATTGTAGCTTTGGTCGAACTCCTTCTGGGCCCACAAAGATAACCTAATTGTCTACTTGTCTTGTGTGATTTAATTAACTTATATTAACTTAGCAATTCGTTATTGAATCGGTTTGTGTTTTGATTGATATAAAAGTTATTAATATAATACTTCTAAAGGAGCCAACTCTTGACTAAATTCCACCACCCTTTGAAAGGATGCATTTCTCTATGAAGGTAGTCAACCCTTGGAGTATATCTCATCAGCCGATATAAATAAAACTCCATCTCGTCTCTTCTCTCCTTGGATTGATGATTATTACATCAGATTGTAGATACATACAGGAAGATCAACATTATGTATATAGTCAGTTCATTCCATAGCAAACTGTAGACATTTGCAAGCAGACTGATCGATACCTGGGCAAATTCAACAGTATATAATATTACTTTGTTAGATCAATTTTATATTTATATTTTACTTATATAAATGTGATGATGACACTTTGATACATGCATTTAGTAATAAATTGTTTAATAGAGCAAAATTTTGTAATGCAAGAGAATCCTAGGGTTTGATACAAATTTTGCATCACCTAAAATTATTTCATTTTACTTGTTTGTTTGTTTGTAGGTTTTCAGTCACATTCCAATAATCAACTAGTCACTATAGTTCCTACCACATTTAATTTTAGTTTCTAATTCTACCTTTTAGTTAGGAAAACATGTTCTATATTGATTCTACAATATCACAATGAAATACTAGGATATTTTGATCACCAAAAATTTGTTAGAGAATATTTAGCTACTAGTTTCTTTTTTACAACTAGTTAATTTTTTTTCTTAATTTCACTTAGGAGTGTTTGCTTTTAATTTAGCTTTTATGCATCTAGTTTAGCTAGAGTTGAGCTTGATTTAGTTGCTCATGCTTGTACTTCAATTCTCCTAAATCTATCTCTATGATTTCTTTATAATAACCTCATTGTAAAATTATAATTCAATTTTAATTCTTTCCTTTTGATTGCATTTTTTTGTGCAACTCTCTCTCATGGAGGGTATTTTGTCTGTCGTTTGATCTTGCAAGCTTGTGTTGAAAAATTCAACATGGTATCTTTTGGTGTAAATTATGTCTCATAATTACACTTTGCTTAAGTTAACTTAGGATAATTCATTCATTGTAGTTTGCATATGAGACACTTAGGGAAGTGTGCATCTAGAGAAGATGGTTGCAGGAGAAATTCTAGCTTTTGTGGTGATATCTTGTTGTCACATTCCACCTTCAGTGGGTGATCCACATTTAGTAGAATATTCTATTATTTCTCCTACCTACCCCTACCTACCCTTGTATCTCATTGGGCCACATGTCATGATTGTGTCCTCTCATTTACTTATGCCCTTGCCTTTATAAGTAAGCTCATCTTCATTGTATAGTTTATCCAGTTGATTATTTTTTGCATCTTGATGAGAATACAATTTGTTCTTATCAATCTTTGTCTCTCTTGTGTTGTATTGTTCATTAGGCTCTAGATCTTGGTTATTATTAAAAAAATATTATATGGTATCAAAGCCATTGGAGCGCCATTGCATAGTCTTTGGAGAGATCTTAGTGCATTTGAGATTTAGATCTGAGAAGCAACGTCAATTGGGAGTATCCTACATCAAATCTGACATTGCCATTGAGTTCGGGAGGCCATTTTCATAAATTTTGACTAGAAATTTGCTTATATTGGGCAAAAGTCATTTTTAAAGCATCAAAAATATTTTATTGCCATCTATTAGGATAACTGGTGGACAACTGAGAGGTAGGGGTGAATCAGTTGTCAACAAATTATATTAATCAAACCACTTTAAAACCTTTAATCGAAGCACATAAACATTGAATACTGAAATAGCAGAAACAGATACTGGTAAGCAATAAAACTTAATAAATGAAATAGATAATTAATATAGTGCAACCATACCACATAACACCATGATTTATATGTGGAAAACCCGGTAAAGAGAAAAACCACAATGGGAAGCCTACCCACAATCAGATGATACTTTTGCAGAAAGTATGTGATACAATAAGGGGCCTACACATGTAGGAAGGCACATTGCCTAGAGCATACTGCTCATTACAAAGGAGTCTCACTAACTACAGAGAGGTTATAACCACCTCAATATAATTGGACAACAATCTAGAAGAATGACATGCTTGATTACAGTCTCGGTTAAGCTCAATGTCAGAGGCCTTTGACCTCTTACATAAACCCAATTCGATCACCTATGATCGACCAAATATCCTTCGCATATGATATTTCATTCCATGATCACGATACACAATCTACAATGAGATCTTACATCAATTTATACAAACCCTATGGCCTAAACTAATTAGGTCGGCCATCTAAAAGATATTACAATAAGATCATTACATATATTCATATTACAATGATATGCCATGTCGGCTTCAGACCAAAAAAACATTAACCAATCCATAAAACATCTCGGTAACATGTAGAGAACATGTTAACATGATATTGGTCCATAACCTAGATAGGTACCGAACCTAATATGGGTCCACCATGCCAAAGTGATGTCACCAATAAGTCGAGCCATGATCAAGGATCACCTTCTACATCCTGCATTCCATCTAGAAGCTGCACCAACACCAGTTATGCATTCTGTTAAAGATTCTTAGTAAAAGCTCTGCTGGTAAAACCTTAAACCCTTACTGGTAACACTAGTTCTTCTATCGATAACCAAAACCTATCTTCCGATAACCAACCATAATAGCTAGTGTTGACATCAATGCAACACATAATCAATTCCTCCATACTGCCAACAATCTCCCCCTTTAGCATTGATGGCAACACTAGATGTGAAAAAGAAAACATCTAAGTGCCAAGAAATGCGAAACATTTCTCATAGAAGATATAACAATGAAAAACTGAAAATCCCAGCAACTCCCCCTCAGGAGTGCAGTCTAATTTGAAACTGATCTAAATCCCATAAATATTATTTTTCACATATATCTCTCCCTATTTGACATTAATGCCAAAGATATGACATAGATATCAAAATTTTGTGAATCTCAAAGCTGACTACTCCCCTTGAGTAGTAGCACCACTACATCAACCCGGAGCAAAGGATAAAGCTAACAATGCATACCGGACTGATGGCCTACTCCATCAATTAAGTTTTCACCAAAGGGGTAGATACCTCTAACCTATCTCTCAAATACTCAAATGATTCCTTAGACAATGGTTTAGTGAATATATCTGCAATATGTTCTTTAGTGTTCACATAAACCAGTTTGACTTCTTTTTCTTCCACCTTGTCCTTCAGAAAGTTATATTTTATTGAAATATGAGTGAAATACCAGATTCTAAGACATGTCAATAGCTTCATAGTTATCACAATAGATAGCTACTGGTTCACTACAATTTATCTTGATATCCTTCAACATTTGCTTCATCCACAAGACTTGAGTGCAATTAGTTGCTGCTGCAACATATTCAGCTTCTGCAATAGATAAAGAAATGCGTGACTATTTTTTGCAGATCCATGAAACCAATTTATTTCCAAGAAAGAAAGCTCCACCATAAGTGCTCTTCCTATCATTAGTATCTCCTACCCAGTTTGAATTTTTTTATGCACATAAAGTGAAGTTATCATCTCTAGAATACCATAAGCCATATTCTATTGTTCCTTGCAAGTACTAGAATATCCTCTTTACTGCACATTCATGATTTTCTTTAGGATTACTTTGATATCTTGAAATAATACTTACTACATTTATAATATTTGGTCTAGTCTGAGTTAGATAAAACAAGCCACCAATCATAGACTTATACCTTGTCGAATTTACTGGTGCAAATGTGTCTTTGATAGATAATTTCTCACTTGTCACCATAGGAGTACTTATCGGTTTGGAATTATCCATACCAAAATTCTTCAAAAATTCCCTTAGATACTTAGTTTGATAGATAAACATGCCTTTGTCAGTTTGAGTAATTTGCAAACCTAAGAAAAATCTCATCTCACCAATCATGGACATTTCAAATTCATTCTTCATATTATTAGAGAATTCCATGCACAATTTATCTTCACCTCCAAAAATGATATCATCAACAAATACTTCAATAATCAAAACATCATCATCAATGATCTTGTAATATAAATTACTATCAACACTTCCTTTAGTAAAACCAAGCTTCAAAAGATATTTATCCAACCTTACATACCAAGCTCTAGGAGCTTGTTTCAATCCATATAATGCTTTCCTTAACCTGCAAACCATATCTTTATCATTTGTCAGTGAAAATCCATCAGGTTGATCAATGTATACCTCTTCCTCAAGTTCACCATTAAAAAATGCACATTTAATATCCATTTGATAGACCTTATAGTTCTTATATGCTGCATAGGCAAGAAATAGTCTAGCAGCTTCAATTCTAGCTATATGTGCAAATGTCTCACCATAATCAATTCCTTCCATTTGAGAATATCCTTTACAAACCAATCTAGCCTTGTTTCTTACAACTTGACCATCCTCATTTAGTTTATTTCTAAAAACCCATTTAGTTCCAATAACATTCTTATTATTAGGCTGGGGAACTAAAGTCCAAGTGTTATTCTTGTCTATCTGATCTAATTCATCTTCCATAGCCTTTAACCAATGTTTATCTTTACAAGCTTCAATAACAAATGTTGGTTCAATTTGAGAAATAAGACATACCTCTTCATTTGCCAGTCTTCTTCTTGTCATAACTCCCTTGTTCCTATCTCCAATGATTTGGTCTTCAGAATGATTTAATATTACATACCTTGGTGTCTTTTGATCTTCAGGTTCACTGTTATGATCATTAGTCATAGTTGAATTTTCTGATTGTACTGGTGTAACTATCTCAGTGTCTTGTACCAGTTGAGGCATTGTCGGTTTAGTTATGATCATTTACACTGTTGGTTCCCTATCATATTATATTTATTGATTTTTGTATTGCTCATCCACTTTCACATTTGCGCTCTCCACAATTTTTTGCAATCTTTTGTTATAACATCTATATGCTTTACTTTGAATTGAATATCCAAGAAATATCCCTTCATCACATCTAGGATCAAACTTCCAAATTGAATAATCCCTTTTGATATAACATTTACTTCCAAAAATTCTAAAATATTTAACAGTAGGTGTATGTCCAAACCATAATTCATAAGGGGTCTTACTGGTTTCACCTTTGATATGAATTGTTGAATGTGTAGACTGTTGTACTCACTGCTTCTCTCCAGTAGATGTGAAGCAATTTGACTTCCATCATCATGGTTCTTGCTACATCCAAAATGGTTCTATTCGTCCTTTCCACTACTCCATTCTGCCGAAGAGTCCGGGGTGCAGATAGCTTTCTCCTAATTCCATTTGATCACAAAAAATGTTAAATTCATGAGAAGGGAACTCACCACCTTGATCTAATCTTAGACATTTGATTTTCAATCTAGTTTCTATTTCCACTTTTTCTTTAAGATCTTGAATTTCTCAAAAGCTTTAGACTTATCCCTTAGAAAAATCACCCACACCATTCTAGAATAATCATCAATTATTAGCATGAAGTATCTATCACCTTGAAAGCTTCTGGTCCTTGCTGGACCACATAGGTCAGTATGAATCAAATCAAGCACATCATTAGATTTATTATGTATGTTCTTAAAAGAAGTTCTAACTTGCTTTCCCAATTGACATTCCTTACATACTAGATTATGAGGCTTTGCAATCTTAGGTATATGTCTAACTACCTTTGTTGAACTAATCTTAACAATACAATCAAAATTAACATGACACAACCTCTTATGCCATAACCAACTCTCATCAATATGAGCAATCAAACATGTCTTATTACCTATGTTTAGGTGAAAGATATTACCTCCAATCTGAGTACCGGTTGCAATCTCCAAACCAATTTTGTTAATGATTTTTCATTTTCTATCTTTAAATTGAAGTTGGAATCCCTTGTCCACCAATTGACCAACACTTAAAATATTATTCTTTAAACCTTCTACATAATAAACATTATCAATATTATGCTTGTCATCCAAAGAAATAATACCTCTACCTTTGATCATACATGCTTTGTCATCCCCAAATATGACTTGACTACCATTGTATTCTTGCAGGGACAAAAATTTTCTTTTATCTCTAGTCACATGATGTGAACATCCACTATCAATTACCCATTCATCCTTGTCTTCAAATTTTGCTCCCAGGGCCTTTTCTTCATTCTTGATATCCAATTCCAATTCATCTTCCTTTAAAGCATAGAACACCCATTCCTTTCTATTTCCAGATCCACTAGCAGAGTTTGTTGTTGGTTCATCCTCAGAGTCATCACTTATTCCTTCCTCATCCGCTATGTAGCATTGTTTTCTTTTCTTGAATCTATATCTGTTTTGATTAGGCTTAAATGTTTTTATAACTCTTTCTTCAAATCTTGCATTCCTTTCATGATATCTAGATGCAAAATGACCAATCTTATTACATGCAAAACATTTAAAAGGTGCTTTTCCTTCAAATTTACTTCCTACCGGTCCTTTAGGTACTCTTCTAGCAAATAAGGCTTCAAGTTGCTCAATTTCTTCATCCTCTTTCATATCTTACAATTCTTTTGCATATAAGGCTTTCCAATCACTTTTGCCGGTAGATGATGATGCATGAAAATCAAGTTTAGAATTTGCAGCTCCAGAGGGTCCAAATTCTTCAAGCTCAAAAGCAGATAATTTCCCAATCAAAATGTTTATGTTAACTGAAGTGTTTGTCATTTTTCTCAATTCATTAATTGTAGTCGCCTTCATCTTGTAAGCTGGTGGAAGGGCTCTCAAGACTTTAGAAACTATTTCATGTTCACTCAGAGATCCTCCACAACATTGAATTCCCATGACAATTTCATTTACTCTTTCCATAAATGTAGCAATTCTTTCATTATCTTCCATCTTCAAGTTCTCATATCTTACCAAGTAACCATCAAGTTTAGCAATTTTGACAGTAGGATCACCTTCATTCAGAGTTTGCAATTTATCCCACATAACCTTTGCAGATGATTTATTAGTAAATCTCATGATTTGTTGATCAGGGAGTGCAAACAAGAGGGCTTCTCTAGCTCTACAATCATTTTTAATATTCTTGTCCAAGTCTACAGGAGCAGGATTGCTAGATGCCCAATCATAAGGTGTATATCCTTTCTCAGTGATCTCCCAAATATCCTTGCCAAGACATCTAAGATGAGTCTCCATTCGGATTTTCCATATCCCATAATTTGTTCCATCAAGCTTAGGGATTTCTCTTTTGAAAATAGTTACTGGTGGATTTGAAGTATTAGTTGCCAAATGATCTACCTCAAGCAGTTAATCTTCTGCAAAAGAGGACCAAAGCTCTGATACCAATTGTTAGGATCACCGATGGACAACTAAGAGGGGGGGGGTGCATCAGTTGTCAATAGATTATATTAATCAAACCACTTTATAACCTTTAACTGGAGCACATAAACATTGAATACCGAAATAGTAGAAACAAATATCGATAAGCAATAAAACTTAAGAATGAAACAAAGAATTAACACAATGCAACCATACCACATAACACCATGATTTGTACGTGGAAAACCTGGTAAAGGGAAAAACCATGGTGGGAAGCCTACCCATAGTCAGATGATACTTCTGTAGAAAGTATGTGATACAATAAGGGGCATGCACATGCAGGAAGGCACACTGCCTAGAGCATACTGCTCATTACAAAGGAGTCTCACTAACTACAAAGAGGTTATAACCACCTCAATATAATTGGACAACAATCTAGAAGAATGAACTACCAAAGATAGAATCTACCATACCTGATTACAGTCCCGGTTAAGCTCAATGCCAGAGGCCTTTGACCTCTTACATAAATCCAATTTTATCACCTATGATCAACCAAATCTCCTTCGCATATGATATTTCATTCCATGATCACGATACATAATCTACAATGAGATCTTACATCAATTTATACAAACCCTAAGGCCTAAACCAATTAGGTCAGCCACCTAAAAGATATTACAATAAGATCATTACATATATCCATATTAAAATGATATGCCATGTTGACTTTAGACCAAAACAACATTAACCAATCCATAAAACATCTCGATAACGTGTAGAGAACACGTTAACATGATACCGGTCCATAACCTAGATAGGTACCCGACCTAATCTGGGTCACCACACCAAAGTGATGTCACCAATCAGTCGAGCCATGATCAAGGATCACCTTCTGTAACCTGAATTCCATCTAGAATCCACACCTACACCACTTATGTATTTTGTCAAAGATACTCACTAAAATCTCTGCCGGTAAAACCTTAAACCCTTACTGATAACACTAGTTCTTCTACCTGTAACCAAAGCCTGTCTGTCGGTAACCAACCACATCTAGTGTTGACATAAATGGAAAAACATCAATGCAACACATAATTAATTCCTCCATATTGCCAACACCATATTGGTGATACGGTACAAATTTTTCAAAAAAAAAATTTTGCGAATTGTTTTCAAAATTCTCATTTATTTATTCATAGATTTTTTTTGTAGTAAAAGTTTTTAAATAAAAAATATATTTGTGAGGGGGGTACTTGTTCCTCGCCCATTGTACTATATTAACTGTCCGTGCAGGGCCGTGACCCGTACACTGTCACTACATTCTCCCACTAGTTGTGTACCAGCTCATGCCGGTCACCTCTTCATTACTGGTAGTTGGTCACCCTCTGGGCTGCCTCCTCATTGCTTTGACTGAGTCCCTATCCTAATTGTGCCACTTGATGTCCTTGTCATGTCGTCTACAATCCTTGGTCACTCCGATTCACTCTTGTCGGCCTCCAACCCTCATTAGCCTCCTCTACCTTGTCGCCGACCATAGCCAACTGACTACCACACTATTGTTTGTCATTTTCTTAGTGTGCCACTATCGGCCAACAAAGCACACCATGTGGTGATATTTGATTATTTGGTGTGAAAATCAATATTTATAGCCTTTGGAGGCAAGATCCACACACAACTAGAGACTCTAAGCTCAAATCTATTGATTTCAATAGTCTAAGTGATGGTACGTTCTAAAACAAATCTATTAATACTGATTTCTAGCTCTTTGAATGAATAAGGATGTCAAATTTTCATGGAAATACATATTATTACCCTCCATATCATGATAATATTTCTCCTGCACCCTCTTATCAGCCTAACCAAACTTATAACTAGTCTCAAGAAGACTATCTTGTCCCAGATCAACATAATCATATTCCCAATCAATTGCAAAAGGATGATTTTGGGATTACTGGCATAAATTATATTGAGCGGGTGGATGAGATCGACAAGAGTTTAAATCAATAGAAATATGAGTGGGCTTATCAAGCCTATCTTCATGAATAGGAAGATTTGGATTTTCAAGCCCAACTTCATAAGCAAGAATTGGAGGTACAAGGTAGGCAATTTGCAAATCTTTTTACAAGAGAGTTAATTGCACAAAATGGGAGATATGAGGAGAAGCTTGCAAAGTTAGAGGAATAATAAATTTCTCCTCCTTCATTGAAAGAGTTTGTACTTCAACAAGAAGTTTATCCACCTATTACCATTCCAAACCCATTCTTTGGTAAAGAGATTCCTTTTCTCAACACCACATGTTTCATGTAAAATGAGCCCATACATGAGCATGTTCAACTTGCAATCCCTCAAGAGAATCCTCTTGAAGGACATATTTGCCTTCTAACAGCCCAAAAAGCTCCTCAAATTGATCTAGTGGTAACTATTATATCTCAAGAGGGTTGTTATACTGAGCATAACAAGCTAGAGTAGCAAGTTATAGAGCAAGAAATTGGTGATCATCATGAGGTTTTGCTTTATTTGTTCAATGAACTTCCACTTTTTCTTGAAGAGCAAGAGTTTGTAAAATGTTCAATGCCAACAAATTAGTTGGAACAAAAAAATTAAGATACAAAGGAAGGTAATGTTGAAGGTATTAATGATCAAGTTTTCAATTTCCTATTTGATGAACTCCTTTGTTTTTTATGATCAATATGAAGAAATTATGCCCATATCAATGCCAAATTAGTCGCATGAGCAATATGAAATAAATTATGATGATACTCGTGTGCTAGAAGTTGTTGTTTAAGTTGACCAATTTCTCAAATCAAAGCTTGTGATTCAAAAGGACCTTGTTAATGATTTATCAAACCTTGTAGAAAGCTACAATAAGGTAAAATAAAATCCTCTCCCACAACAAAATGAAGATCAAGAAAAAAAGGACTCATTTTGGGATGATCTTGAGATTTTTGTTTCAAATTTAGATGCCAAGCAATCATTCGTTGAAGTAAATCAGGGGCAGTAGGTTATTGTGAATGAAGTAATTACTGGATCTCACTTTCAAGCTGATTTTTTAGATGAACTTTGTTTATTTGTTAGAAATGATGAAGAGAATGTGTGCGAACTATCAAAGTTGGGAAGTTGTGATCAACATCAACATGAAAGTTACATTGATAGGGTGCTAATCTATGAACAAATGAATGATGACAACATGGTTGTGAAAGATCTAGAGGTTGGTATGGAGGAAAATATGGTGCAAATGGAGATGAATTGTAATCATAATCAGATTATGGTTGAAGAGACAGTTGAGCAAGAAGAAGTCAACAGAGAGAACTCAAAGATGAGCATCTCAAGAGGATGCCTAATTAAGAATTTTTCCAAAATAGAAGACAAGAATGAAGAAGCTGCTAAAGAAGATAAAGTTGTAGGCCAAGCAAAACAAGCTCCACTCACCTATCCACTCCATGAGATTTGCATGTACATTTAGCTCAGTGAGGCAGGAGGCTTTGTTTTCATCCTTGAAGAAACTTTACAACATTGTGTAAAGAACCTCTTCATTTTTTTATCTCTTCTCAGCTATCCATAAGCTTGTAACTCATCCAAAATTGGGAAGAAAAGGATGTTATTTTTCAAAACCAGCAAATAGTTTTGTTTTCAAACAAGTTTCAAAATTGGTTAGGGTAGGGTAGAGTAGGTTTTCTTTTAGTCTTTCCCTTCCCCTCAGTGTTGATGCACAAGTTTTTTGGGTTGCAAGTCAAATTTGAGTTGGTTCAAGGTTTCCCAAGACTCTATGCCCAATGGATAGGCTAGGTATTGGTTTAATTTGTTTAGCAAACAAACACCCCTGAAAGTTGCCAAAATGTTACCAATTTTACCCTTCAAGTTAAAATGGCTTACCAGACCTGAAGATCATTCCATGTTGCACAAAATTGTAGAGTTTTTCAAGTTTGGAACATGATGCAATCCTTCATGATAATAAGATGTGAGATCAAAACAAGATCTAGAACTCTGATTGCAATTAGGAAGAGGAAAAATGCAAATGTATATTAGTTGAAGACTGTTGGTGGATATTGTTTGATGGCGCAGATTACTGAAAGTTGGCTATGGCATCAAAGGATTTATCACATTAATTTTGACAATGTGGTGAGGACCGGTTCTATAGACACATAAATCTATCCACAATAAATATTTAATATTTATTTGATACATTAATATTCCTCTATTAATTAAATCCATATTTAATTAATTCATTCAACCCCCATTCCGCTATTAAATAAATCACATAAATTTATTTAAATTAAAATCCCTATCTATAACCCAATTGTTAAATAAATCTAATTTATTTAATTTCCCTCATTCCTCTCATTTAAATAAATCAACATTTATTTAACAACACAAATCAAATTCCCATTTTAAATAAATCAAAATTTATTTAAAAAACCCACCCCATTTGTATTTTCCTACAAAATGCAAGTTGCACCAATAAATAGATTTTATTTCTAAATAAAATCCTATTTTCTCTCAACCACCAAACCCACTTTCTCACTAACTTCCTTCTACATTCTTCTAACCCCCCTCTAATTAGCTTAATCTCCCTCTTTAATCATTTTCACATTCCCAAACAAAGGTCACTTCTCAAAAATGCCTCAAAGTCTTTGAAATGCATTAAAGGCTTTTATTCTTCAACAAGTTAACCCCCAAAGTCTTTCAAAGCCTTTATGGCTCTTACATAACCATTAATGGTTAACTCAACTTACCCACATGAATAGAGGCTCTCTCTAACTAAACCCTCATTTAACTCATGGGTCTCTTCAAGCATTCATTGTTTTGACCATGGTTATCTCCATTAACTCTTGCACAAGAGTTTATCCATTGGATAAAAACATTACCATTGGATAAAAGCTTTATCCACTAACTCAAGCCTAACCAAACCCTCCTAGGGTAACCTTCATGCCATCTCAAGAATTTAATGCTTCTTCCCTCTCCTCTCAAGCCATCTCATGTTGACACTTATCATCATGGGATTCGGTTGAAATCCATCACATGGATCACAAAGCCATCAATCATAGCCCTTCACAAGCTCACTCAATCTGGGCCATTCAATAAAAATTTTCCCTATAAAAGGACCTCATTTCTCAAGAAAAGGAGAAAGCATTTTGCATTGTTATTATACTTGAATTTTTTGAGAGCTTTCTCATAGAAATCTTAGTCTAAACATTTGCATAATAATAGATTTTAGATCATCTTTCAACCATTTTCAAATCTTCATCCATGGTTTTGTGCTAAAAGCTGAGAGTTACTTACAATCACCCATTTGGATCTTGAAGAGGAGAAGAACAAGGGAGAAACATCTATGATCATCTTTGGGAGTATCTTGGGGAATCTTCTTTCTCTCTTTCATTTATGTATGCTTTTCATTGTTTTCTTTATATCTCTCTTGGTATGCATCTTAAGGTTTTTGAGTTCATTTGTGTTTAGTTTTGGTTGGAACTAATCTATTAACGTTTAAACTTGTGTTTGTGCCTTGTGCTCTTTTGCCTTGCATCATTTGGTGAGCTTGATGTGAATCAAACACACAACCTTCTGATAATTTTTTTTGTGATTTTCCAGAATATTCATGCACAGGCTGCGCTTTAGTGCTTTTGTTCCGCGGTTTGGCACCTTTGTCTGAAAATTTTGGCGCTTTTGTTAGGGATTTAGCACTTTTACACATTAATTACTGCTTTTGCACTGATATGGCATTTTTAGTCTCTCTGTCTATTAGTTTTAATTCTATCTAAATTTTTTATTATAGCGCTTTTGTTAATATTATAGCGCTTTGTTAATAGTATCATGCTTTTGTTAATATTTCGGCGCTATTGTCAGAATTAGCGCTTCGATTTTCTTATAGAGTAGTGCTTTTGTTCTAGAGAGTTCAATATTGTAACCAAAAAGCTGAATTTAGGCTTGTGGAAGCCCACATAAGGTTTTGGATTTTACTAATCTCTCTCTTTGCAGGTTTTTAACAATTTCTTGCAGGTTGGAGGAGTTAAATTTAGGATTTTGATTTCTTTTTAGCTTTTTTTTTTCAAAAATTGGTTAAAAAGAATTCATATTTCCTTTTTAAAATTAAAAAGAACCTCACAATTTCATTTTTGGCGCTTTAAAACAAGTCAAATTTTTTCTTTTGGGCTTAAAGAGAACATCATTTGCAAAGATAAAATTTACAACAACTTTAACATTTCTTTTTTCAAGTTAGGTTCACACTTCAAAATTTGGGCTATAAAAAGAACAATCAACTTGTCCATTTACTTACAAAGTGATGTACTTTCAAGAAAATGTGCTTTCATTTCATTGACCAGGATTTCCATTCCTACTTAAACAAACAAATTGCTTTGTAGGATAAAAAATACACCATATCTGTTGGAGCAACATCTCCAAATAGCAAATAGATCACATTGCAATAAAAAGGTTAAAAAGAACAAGTATCTTTTGTATTTGGCACGCTTGTGCAAATCTATAGAGTGGTCCTAGTTCTAACACACACTATCCTCTCCCTTGGATCTCATGGTCCTAGGTGCAAGAGAAAAGTGTTAGTAATGCTCTAGATTTTCTATTTTTAAGAGAGACTTTCCGAGAGACACATCACTCTTGAGATGACCTTGCACATTAAATCCTTCGAGCCGCTATAGAAATCAGGTGAGAGAAAAAGTTGTAGCCTTGGGTGTAGTTGTTCCTATAGTGTAACTTGCCGAAAGGACATATGGGCCCCACTGTGAGTTACAAGGCTCTTAAGTGAGTCACTGCAGAATGAACTTACGTCCAAAGGCATCGAACATTACTAGAAACCTCTTATTTTAGAAGCCCACTCATTCTATTGATTGAGGATATTTGTGAAAAGTTCAGTGCAAGAGCAAAGATGGTTTTCCTCCCAAGATACTCACCATACATATTTCCTTGAGTAGAAGCAGGGCTTTTTGAAAGGCTACTTGTAGCTTGACGAAAGTGGTGACTCCCCCATCATAGGGATCACCTATCTATTATGCTCATGCAAGACTTAGTATATCACATCCTTACCTGCCATGATGGGATACATAAGGTATGTAGTACCAAAGTCAAAGAAATATCAAGTTGTGGGCTGAAATATCGCAACTGGACATTACCTTAGGGATAAAAAGTGTTTGAGTTATCTTCGTCTTGTTTTAGACCAATTAAAAATTTGGGCTGAATTTAGGCCTAGGAACATACATACATTTATAAGTGTCAAAAGGTTCATGATTGGGTTGATTTAGACCCACACCTGTTGTGCCTTTATTGAAAAGGGGCAAAACTATGTGCTTGTGTGCTTGACGTATTTTCTTGTCAAAGGATTCAAACATTTGAAACAAAGTATCCATCCAACGAAATCTACATCAACATTGATAATTGTGTATGACCATCATCCATATCTTGAGAAAAAGAAGTCTTCATCAAAAGACTAAGTTAAAGAAGAGACAACTTGGTTCAAGGGCCCTTATCAAGAAAAGGAAATTTCTGTATATCAATAGAGAACTCTTTTTCTCACATAGAGTATTCTTGTGTCATATGTGCTTGTACCTTTAGGGAAAGTCCAACGAATTTGACAAAGAGCCTTTGAGAAATAGAGTTTTTACTCAATATAGAGTTTTTGATTATTGAAAGAACAAAGGGGGCAAGATCAATCCCGCTTTCTCTCCTAAAATTTGTATCACATACAATGAAGCTCGAGAGGAACCACCAACCCTTGTAAGAGAGGAAGAAGTAGAAACCCCCTTCATAACAAAAGATTTTTATTGAGGCACATCCTATCCACTTTCACATCCAAATATCACAAATTCACTCAACTCAAAACACAAAGAGGTCTTGTCCTTAGTTCTTTCAGATATTTCTTAAACAAACCAACAAAACATTCTTATGGTGTCTCTACATCTAGGATCAGTCATCCTAAGAGGCATTTCTACACATCTAGATAGGTTAAAAATAGTTTATGAGTGCATCCTCTCATTACTAGGTAGCTTGGATTATAACACATCTCAAACCTTGCTATACCTCATTGCATCAAATTATTGAGAAACACAAAAGCAATTCACAAAAAGAACTTTGTTGACATCCAACCTTTAGTATTAGAGATCTATCTTCCACCAAACATTTCAAAAAAAAAATTGTCTTCCATCAACCATTTCATCATGCCCTCACCATTTCAGAATCTTGGAAGACCACCTCATAGTCATTTGTTTACAAAACATCAAACTTTTAAACCATGGCTCAAACAAGATCATTGAAAAATCAACCAAAAATTGAAGAGGAGGATAAAAACATCAACAAATTTAATGAGGCTTTTGGAGGAGGCACCAATGATGAAGATCCCAACACTCCAACTCTAGAAGAAATGGAAAGAGCACAACATAATCCAAAATTCAACAGACTCTTTGATGAAATTCTTAGAAACAATGCTAATGCTCATTTCTTAAGACTCTCTCAAGAGGGTGCTAAACTTCCCTCCAATTTTTATATAGCACAATTATGACAAACATCCAAGAAACATAGCCATCACAATGGTGGAGGAGGTAGAGACTACTTCCACTACGAACCTAATCATCAAGGGAATCCTCCAGCTCCTCCTCAGAAATAGACACGTTGAGGCAACAAGTAGAAAATCTCTCCCAACAACTGAACAATGGTGTGAAGACCAATCGATTCTCACTTAACGACATTTTCCCATATCCATTTGATAAGAACATGCTTAGACCACTTTTTCCATGAGGATTTGAAACACCCAAATTTGAAAAATATAGAGGCAAATGAGATCCTAGGGACCATGTGTGATAATTTCACTCCGCTTTCTTAGAGGTGGCCTATGAGGACACATATTTGATGCGACTCTTTCCTCAAAGTTTGGGAGGCACAACCACACAATAGTTTTCATGACTGTCGGGTGGTATTAGAACATTTGAAGAACTTGTCCAAAAATTTATTGCTCATTACACAGACAACATAGAATGTGATGTCAACATGGTAGATTTGTGCAACACAAAACAAAAACCAGGGGAGTTGTTCTCAAATTTCCTACAATGGTGGAGACAACTATCTAGCAGACGTTCCCTTCATCTACCTGAGAACGAATTAGTGGAAATTTTCATTTCCAACTTAAATGATGAAATAGAATTTTATTTGGACATGAAGGGCACAAAATACTTTGAATAAATGATAACTCAAGGGCTCAAATGTAAAAGATCCCTCATAAAAAAGGGGCTTATCAAAATTTATAATGAGCACAAAGATGGTCCTCGTCCACACTATAATAGTGACAAACCAAAATTTTGGAACAAAAACAAGAATGTTGTCAATGATAGGATAGTGGATGCAAGAACAGTCAAAATTGTACAACCTGTGGTTAGGTCTACAAGACAAAATCCCCCTCCTAACAAGAAAACCAACAATAATCCATAAAATCAAGGTCACAATACACAACAAGAGGAACCAAAGCAAAAGAATCAAAACTACAAGCCAAAACATACATATACGCACTTAGAGGAACCTATCGAAATGAACTTATGCCAATTAATATCCTGCAATCTTGTGAACTTACCAAAAACATCCAATTATGAGCCTCAAGTCAATCCTCCATGGTGGCGAGATCATGAACATTGTGAATTTCACCAAGGAAAAGGGCATAAAACAAGCAATTGTCATCGGCTAAAAGATCTTGTTTAGGATCTTATCGATAGAGGAGACATCGAAATTGAGGGGTATGACCCAAAAACATCCAATGATGATCACTTAATGTTTAAAAATCCACTTCCATCACATGATCGAATGGGTCCTTCCACTTTAGGGAGAAACACAGATACCACAACCAAATACACACAATCTACATATAATTATACTATGAATCACCTTTATGATGCAAATGAACAAGTTGAAACTCTTACCATAAAACATCAAAATCCTACATGGAATGTTGTTATGGATCGTAGCAAGATTACTATTTGAGGGGCACCATTAGGAATGACACCCCTCCCCAAACAATATAATCTTGTAGAGCGATTGGATAAGATGCCATCCCTCATCTCCATATTAGAGCATTTATGCTTATCCCCCTCACATAAAACAATCTTGGACCAAGCTCTCCAAGAAGCGTCCATCCCTGCCAACCTCAACATGGATCAGTTTCAAGCCATGGTTGGTAGTCTAAAATCATCACCATGTCTCATTTTTATCGAAAGTGACAACACATACTTCCAACAACCCCATAATGCCTCCCTCCATATTGAAGGGTTCGTAAACCAACATAGAATCAAGCGAGTCTTGATTGACAATGGAGCTGGTTTAAACATATGCACCTTGTAGTTAGTCACAACGTTGGGTTATGCAATAGAATCAGTGGATGCCAGCAAGAAGATAACCATCAAAGCATATGATGATGCAAAATGTTCTTCCAGAGGAGTTGTTATATTACCTATTAGGGTTGGGCCAGTGGTGAAGCATATAGTTTTCCAAGTTCTAGACCTTCCTTTTCCATAAAATCTCTTGTTAGGGAGACCTTGGATACATTCCATGCAAGTCATCCCATCCACTTATCACCAATGTATCAAGTTTCCACATAATGGGGTAAAAATTACAATCCTCGGTGATGCTAATCTATTTGCATATTGTAATAATATTCACCATCAACCATACATCACCGTACCTAGCAACAGGGAAGCTATCACTTCCTCATCATATGTTAATCCAACCTCTCTTTCTAGCTCAACAACCCCTACACCAAAATAGGAGAAATTAAAAATGAAAATGGCTGAGGAAGGTCCCGGTGAATATAATCTCAACCAATTCTTTTGTGTTGGGTAGTTACTCACATCCCCTATGACTCACGACAAACCCCAAGGTTTACTTCAATCACTGCTAGCCAAAAGAACGTTCACTTTGGCACAATTCACCGTTGTTAAAAGTCAAGAGGAGGAAACCATGGATGAAGACTTGGTAGAATGGATCTACATAGACCCTCTCAACAAAGAAAGCCAAAAGGTTAAGCTCCCCACTGAAAAATATGGCAAAGGCTTCACTATAATGCAAAGAATGGGCTATGATGGCCATATTGCTTTGGGACCTTGTAAGCAAGGACAACAAGAGCCCTTACAGCCTAAGTTGAAACCAATAGATAAAATTGGACTAGGTTTTCAAAGAGAATCTCTTCCTAATCTTTGATTCAAATGAAAACCCAACAAATCTGTGTATCAACCAATTACCCTAAGGATGCAATCCTTAAATGTATCTAAAACACCAACAACACCAACAAACCCACCTCCAATAGTACATAAGCTAGTAACTAATGAACTATTCAATTCAAATGACATCCCAATTTGGTACAATAATCGGATGCTAGAGAGTGATTCTGAGATAGATTCACATGAGTGGGAATGGGATTCAGTGCATTTAAATACTTCAGATGGGGAGGAAACATCACCTCCACCACCTCATAAGGATATACCCATTTATGGAGAATCATGGATTAAAAATTTTTGGGTTCCTGAGCTAGAAGAAACTTCCACAAGCCCTACGTCAAATCCTACGCTTAAATCTGACAAGGAGAGTACCATCAATGGAATTCACACCTCCATATTAACCCTCACTGATGCCTCCTATGAAATCAACTTAATCATTGAAATAATGCCTATCATTTATCCCGAACTCATTGAATGGAACTAACCAAATCCCCCATGCCTTGACCATTTCCAAAATGATGAGGCACTCATAGAATTTCTATAATTATAGGATAACATACCAAGTGGAGATCATAAAGATGGGTTTGTCATTGAACTTAATAGTGCAACATACTTTGGGATAGATGCCAAACCTTTCAACTACAAAAATATTACAGTAAAGCATGGATCTTCAAGTGAAAACCACACGGTGGCACTTTTTGATCCCAAAAGAGTAAAAACAAAGAGTGTATCCAAAGGTGAAAACCTCTTTGAGGTTCCTGAGGATGAAAGGTTTGACATCCTCCCCTTTAGTATGAATCGAGAGAGATCAACCATACTGATAGAAGAAAAGAAATAATTAAATCTGGGGACCCATGAGACTCCTCACAAAATACATTTGGCATCTCTATTAATTCCTGAAGAGGAGCCAAAATCTATGGAATTCTTCTAGAAGTGCCAAATCAAATTTGCATGGTCTTATGCAAACATGCCCAATTTAGATCTAGATTTGGTTATGCATCACTTAACTATAGCAGAAGGAGCTAAACATGTAAAACAAAAGCTCAGGAAGATGCACCCACCACAAATTGTCATTCTTGTAAAGGATGAACTTAAAAAGCTCTTGGATGTTGGTTTCATCAAGCCAATTGATTATGTAGAATGGATCTCCAATATTGTACCTGTTGGTAAACCTAATGGGGGCATTTGTATCTGTATGGATTTCATAGATTTAAACAAAGCATGTCCTAAAGATGACTTTCCCTTACCAAAGATCGACATGATTGTTGATCTAATAGCCAGTCATGCGATGCTTTATCTTATGGATGGCTTTTCAGGATACAACCAGATTAAAATTTCTCTAGAGGATCAACACAAAACTGCTTTCACATGTCCATAGGGAACATTGTTGGAATGTAATGCCATTTAGTCTAAAGAATGCACGGGAAACATATCAAAGATCCATGAATACCATCTTCCACGACATGATGCACACAATAATGAAAGATTGTGTGGATAATTTACTAGCTAAATCATTAACAAGAGAGGATCATCTTGTAGTACTAGATAAAATCTTCAACAAATTGGAACAATACCACGTCCATCTCAATCCAAACAAATGTGTCTTTGGAGTAACTTTCGGAAAGCTCTTAGGATACATTGTCTCAAGTAAAGGTAGAGGTAGATCCTGTGAAAGTCAAGGCGATGATGGAAATGCCACCTCCAAAGAATATCAGTCAGTTGAGGACATTACAAGGGTGACTACAATCCATTCAGTGGTTCATTGCACAAATGGCTGATAAATGTCATCCCTTCACCCATTTGTTACATAAAAATATCTGCTTTCAATGGGATGCAAAATGCCAGCAAGCATTCCAAATGCTTAAAGACTACCTAATGAATACACCATTGTTGATTCCACCAGATCCAAGAAGACCTCTATTATTATACATTTCAGCTACAACCATGACATTAGGAGTATTGCTTGCATAACATAATGTGGAAAGGAAAGAATGTGTTCTCTACTACATCTCTCGAACACTATTAGGCTATGAACTCAATTACACACCTAATGAGTGAGCTTGCTTAGCAGTTATCTTGGCAGCCACCAAATTAAGGCATTGCATGTTAATGCACAAAGTACAACTTATTGCCAAGATAGATCCACTCAAGTACCTACTCAACAAGGCAACATTGACAGGCTGCTTGGCCAAATGGGTTATGATCCTGAGTGAATTTGATATTGAGTATGTGGACCACAAAGCTATCAAGGGACAAGTTATTGTAGATCAGTTGGTTGATACACCACTCAAAGGCGACCGTCCTTATTTCCAACTTTCTGGATGAGAAAATTTTCATGATCACAGCTACACAACCCTAGAAGCTATATTTTGATGGCTCATACACCAGACATGGCTCAGGGGCAGGTTTTTTTTCTATCACACCTCAAGGTGACAGTATCCCGAAGTCATAGAGGCTCACTTTCCCATGCACAAATAATATAGTAGAATATGAGGCGTTGATCATAGGTTTTAGGTTGGCCATGCAATGGAATCTAAAAGAGCTACAATTATATGGAGATTCCCAGTTGGTCATCCAACAAGTCACTGATGAATACCAAACAAAGGATGATAGGCTCATGCCCTACAAAATGATGGTCGATAGTTTCAAAGATCATCTACAACTATCACATTTGAGAAAATACCAAGAGATCATAATCGAGTTGCTAATGCAATGGCTACAATCCCATCTCTCCTAGATCTTTCACAAAATTAGACATGCTATGAGTTCTTGGTGGAACAACTTTAGATCCCCTCTTATGATATCCCAAAATCTGAAATGATATGTTGCCTTATCAGTTTCGATTCCCCATGGTATGGTGATTTTTTCACTTACCTACGTAACCACACACTCCCCCTTAACCAATCAAACAACCAACAAAAAACCTTTATCCACCAAACCGTTAGATACACCATCATTGCCAAAACCCTATACACACAAAGTCTTGATGGTACTGTCCTTTGATGTTTGGAACAAGATGAGATAATAAAATCTTTGGAAGAGGTACATGAAGGAATTTGTGGTGCTCACTCCAGTGGTCCTTCACTAGCAAATAAAATCATGCGAGTCAGATACTATTGGCCCTCCATGGAGAAGGACTCCTACTAATTTATCAGAAAGTGCAAGAAGTGCCAAGTTCATGGAGATTTGATACATGCCCCAACACAGGAATTACAACCTATCACAACACCATGGCCCTTTTGTCAATGGGACCTTGACCTTATGGGTAAAATCCATCCATCTTCATCCACCAGTCATAAATTTATCATTACTACCACAGAGTACTTCACAAAGTGGATTGAAGTCGTTCCACTCACCGAAGTCACCGGTAAGCAGATCACCTCATTCATCCTCAATTACATCATCTATCGGTATAGTGTACCCATGTCCATCATCATAGATAATGAGAACCCTTTTAAAAATCAAGATGTCCGTGAACTCTATGAGAAGTTTCATATCCAACACCATTTTTCCACCCCATATTACCCACAAGGCAATGGTAAAGAAGAAGCATAAAATAAGAATATATTGAGGATCCTCAAAAAGACAGTCAATGATGTTGGCTGTGACTGGCACATTCATTTGAATCGAACATTATGGGCATATCGAACTAGCATTTGAAGCCCTATAGGCGTAACCCCCTACTCACTGGTTTATGGACCAAAAGCCATCTTCCCTATTGAGGTTGAATTACAATCTCTACGGGTCTCCTTGCATAATCTAATAAATGATGAAGAATACCAAGTCTCATGTCTTCAAGGCTTGGAACTACTTGATGAAAAGCGACAAGCTACCTACAACCACCTAAAAGCCTATCAACAACACATGAGCAGAAGCTACAATCATAGGGTCAAACCTCACACATTTGAAGTAGGAGATCTTGTTCTCAGCGAGAATCCTTGCAATCAACTGAACAGAGAACACCAGGGTAAATTTGAATCCAATTGGCTGGGTCCATATGTCATCATTGTCATCTTCGGGTCTGGGGCATATCAGTTAGCAACTTCAGAAGGAGAACCACTAGCAGATCTAGTCAACAACATGCATCTCAAAAGGTTTCATACATAAGCTGTGCAGAGCATTAGACTCATCCAATATTAGAAAATACCAAAAAACATTCAGGAAACAGTCCTGAACAAAATACAAAAAATACAAAAATCAGGAAAATAGTAAAGAAAAATCATTCATCCAAATGGTAAAAACTACTCTGGTGGCGCCTTGGGTAAGTACGGTGGTGAAAACCTGGTAAACATGCGCCATTTGTAAAGGCTATGGCTCCATTTTCTTTCAGACTTGTTACGATCACATCCATTACATCCATTCATCCATCATTTATACCATGGCTTGTTATTGATCTGCAATCAGGGTTATTACATCATGTGTCTCGTGTCATGCTTTCATACTGGCATCTAACTAGGGGTAATATTATTAAGCCTACTAATGGGAGTGGATTCTCCATGCTTGTGATACATTGAGTTGCTCATTCAAAAAAATCTTGCAATAATACCAAAAACATTCACAAAATCTCAGAAAAACCCAAAAACATTTGTAAAATGTCCTAAAAATAATACCAAAAACATTCACAACATTCAAAAAATCTAAAACACATGACAAAAACATTAAAATTAATCAAAAACATTTCAAAGTACATTATTCCTTGTACATACACACCACAAAAGACACAAAACAACATTTTGAGCTACTTAAATGATGACCACCTATCAAATCAACCAACCAATCAAAAAATCTATACACAACCATCTTCACAAGAATGCATCCTTCCTCACAAACAAGACATGGTAACATTTTCTTTGACAAGAAAATTTTGTTTGGATAATAAGCACTTGGTTGGTTTTTTTCTTATTTTATTTATTTATATCAGGTTCCTACGCTACTCCAGGATATCCACAAGTGATTAGAGTAGCGGGGATGGTTCTTGATATCTTTTTCTTTGTTTGCTATCTGTAGATTGTTCCAATGAAGTTATGGGGCATATATTAATGGTGTCTATGTTGGAAGTTCACTAAGCTACATGATCCTATGCAAAAATACATTCATGGATCACTATGGCTTACTGACTACAACATATACCTCGACCATTTGTACATGAACCAAAATGGAGGGGAACTTTCCTTTTCTGCGATGTTTGCTTACAAGTGAAATGCTCAACCTTGGTTTCTGATACCTCGGCCAAGATTGATACTACCATGCTCGATGATGAAAATTAAGCACTGTGAATAAGCCATGGATCGCCATTTCATCTCATCTGTTTATATTGCATTTAGTTACATATCACCCATCCATTTGCTCATTCATTGTTCATATCTATTGTTCACTTGCAATTAATTCAGGTTTCTATGAGAAAACTAAACCTATAAACTTTGTCTTGGGTACAATCACAACGGAGTTCTCTGATACATCATCTCACATCTTCATTCCATATCTACATTTTCCAACCAACTTGACATTTATATATCATGTAGGAATGGCATTATCATTTAGTTGCTTTCATTTACTCATGAAAGTGCATTCATTATCATTTAGTTGCATTTTATTCATTAAGTGCATTCATTATCATTTAGTTGCATTTTATTCATTAAGTGCATTCATTATCATTTAGTTGCATTTTATTCATTAAGTGCATTTATTATCATTTAGTTGCATTTAAAATTGTTCCATTCACGTAGATTCATTAAGTGCATTCATTCCTTCATTTAGTTGTATTGTATTCGTTAAATGCATTCATTCATTATCATTTAGTTGCATTAAGTGCATTCATTCCTTCATTTAAGTGCATTTATTCATTAAAAACATTTAGTCATTCATTTAGTTGCATTTTATTTATTAAGTGCATTCATTTCAAAAAGTGCATTTATTTACTCATTTAAGTGCATTCATTTTATTCATTTAAGTGCATTTGTTTATTCATCAAAAAGTGCTTTCATTTATCCATTTAATGCATTCATTAAAAAACATACATGACATCTTTATAATCATTTCATTCATTTAGATTCATCTTAAAAATGCATAGTTTACTCATATCATTATCTCATTATTTCAACATATACAATATTATCTATCAAATATCACTATTCATTATCTAACCTCATCATTATTTCATCATATTAATATCATTACAAAAACATCATACATCTATTAACTTACATCCACATGTTAGTAAAATCATCCATATCATACATATAGAAATCATACCATCAACATGTACATCTAGAAAGAAAACATCTCCATATCATGTATCTAAACATAAATCATATCATCATCTTGCATTAAAAAAATGTATCATCACATGGATACATATCATATCATCACCACAAAACTGAGATCTCATCATATATTGCATCAAAAAGAACACATGTATCAGAATACCATGATGTCCAAAATATCGGCTACCAAGAGCCATCCAAGTATCAGTATAATAACAATGTGACAATGCATAGAACCACCTCAAACAACACTTTGGCTAGATGTCGCTCCCCCACCACCCTCACCATATCGCTGAGGACCCATCACACCACCGCAACTCTGATCTTGACCACCACATCCATAAAAATCTCATCTCTCACTGACTACTCTGTACCACCTGCTCATATAATCCCCGCTAGTAATCTATCTCCTCCTGAGCCCGCCACAACTCCCTTAGCACCTCCCCAGTCGGACCCTGTCCCTGTACTCCCACCATAGCTCACACTCTATCCTACAGCTCCCTCACTCTATCCACTGCATCATCTCTCTCTCTCACAATTGTAGTAAACTCGACCTCCCATGCAAAAAGTTGGACATCCCTGGTTGCAATCTCTACATCTTTGTCCTCTAGTTGTTCCTTAGTTGTTGTCAAGCGAGTCTGCAACCGTAATATCACCACATCTCGCAGGTCTCCCTCTCCCCCACCTATGACTCCTTGTCCCATCTCCATCGGCTCCTCTCTACCACCTACGACTCCCTGTACCATCTCCATCACCTCATCACCACCCTCTCCACCACCGACATCTCTCCCTTTTGCTTTTGCTGCTCCTTGTATCAGTGGACCCTGTGACAGTTGTAAAGGTTTCCCACCTCTACCTCTCCTTTGTAACCATCATCCTCCACCTTCTCCACCTCCAAACCCACCTCCTCCACCCCCACCACCTCCACCTCTTCCTCCTCCAAAAACTCCCCCACCTACTCCACCTCCAAATCCACCTCCCCCACCCCTGCCTAATCTCCTCCTCCTCCCCTGTCACGGTGCTCTGTCATCCTCAAATGATGGTATGGGCTCTACAGGATCTAAGATCCATGGAATCGGATGAGTGACGCGATACTATGTCTACTCCTCTGTCACCCCCGCATCTACAATATTTGGCCTCATCTGCCATGGTCTCGCCTATAATATCTAGAACTCTGCAAGGGCCTAATCATAGGGAAAAATTGGCCCCCACTAAAATCTTTCCCGCACTACTCGTGCATACTCCCCCGAACCCCTTGACATACTCTGCCTCCACCCAAACTATCTCATCACTCTCCCTAGCAATTGTCTCTCCATAATATGGGATGTTCGACCAATAAAAAATTGAGTCACATATACATACGGTAAGGCCTCTCCATCATCCTTCCAGGTCTCACAATCAGTGTAAGGCCTCCATATGACCCTATCTAAGTCATCTAATGCATGATGCCAAAACTCCAACTTCCCCAAATGGGGCTGGGTCATCAAACCTCCATACATAAATATATAGGGTTGATCTATCGCCCTAAACCTCATACACACCAGTTGTGTGAATGACAAGTGCTCCCAAGCCCAGATGTGTAACAATGTGATCCCTACACCTAGTGATCTACTCTACCAATACACTGCATCATGCAAGTCTCTGTAGAGGTGCGCCAACACACATGGCCCACATGCATAACAGGTCCCCTCTATAACCATCTCCTCTAACACCTGGCCCCAACCAACGACCAATCCATGAGAACGTCGATTGGGGAAAAGAAAACCCCCAACAATACCTGCTAGCACTGATGGTAGTGGCTCATAGAGTGCTGCTATGTCCTCCTAAGCCACAAAGCCATCCTCAATATATACATCCTTAGCAAAAATCCTTTGTAAGGTTGTTGTCCCCAGGTGGTGATCATATGTCATGAGCTCCCCTTTGATCAGAATCTACAATATCTGCCACACATCCTCCAAGGTCACCGACAACTCTCCCATCGCCAAATTAAATGAGCATGTCTCACTATGCGGCTAGTGCTGTCACCAGTCCGCACTTTGTCTGAATCATGGGCACATACATTATCCAGTATAATCTAGTTGCACTCACACAATCAATCTCCAACTCGGACAACTACTCACGCAATTGTTGTGTCGCTGGATACCACTCTTGCATCTGAAAGATGGGTAGATCCTCCTACACATATCAACAAATATGAGTTGTTTTGCTACAAACTTTCTTAAGTTTCAACCTAGACTATCAACAGATACTTTTTGATCAAGTATCTTCGGGTCTCAACAGGTAATCGATTATGGCAATCGTAGACTACAACAAACATTTATCACAATGACCTAGTCTCAACAAGGTTGCTATAATTCACCAAAACAACAAATCAATCAATCAACACATGCATCAAGTGATATTTTATCTAACATCAGGGAATCTATCACAATCATGCCACTCTGTTGACAATAGCACTACAATCGAAGCACAAAAGTGCTAAAAAAAAAATAGTGCTACCAAAACTATACAATTGCGCTATTTCACAACATAAGCGCCACAACAATCACACAAAAGCGCTAGAAATACGAAAGCGCTATACCTATGATACAAATGTGCTGTACTAGAAAAAGTGCTAAACCGACTATACAAAAGCGCCATTGTGACACCATAGCGCTACTTTATGGGACAAAAGCACTAAAACATAGGTCTAACGCTATTGTCCTCTTTAGACTTTGACACTTGGAAAAACATGCTAAAAATGCATCAAAAGCAAAATTAAACATTTGCGTACCGGCGGTCTGTAGTCCTCTAGCTGCTGGTATCGACAGATCCGCTCTAGTCGGTGATCTGCTATAGGCACGACCATGATGACTGTTGCTCACTCCTTTGCCCAAGGTCACTATCAAAGCTCCAAACTGCCAGGGAAATAGATTCAAATGAGATAGGTTTACCCCTTCCCCTCCAATTATACATCCCCAACCCTAACCCTACTTCACCTCGCTCACCGTCGTGGTCCCTGTGAACTTTGGAAACCTCTCATTTCTTCGTATTCACTCTGTTTTATCCCATTCTTTCACCATTATTTTTAATTTATTCTATTCTACCTCCCCCAACTTCTTTCTCTTTTTTGAGAGATCGCTCAATTTTTCAAAAAGATTCGGCCCATCTATCGAGGGGGCATACCATGACCCACTAAATTAACATTTATGGGGCATATTTCTCATACCTATCTTTCTTTCTTTGAAACGACGTGATAAACCACACCATCTAAAAGAGGGGCAAATGTAGACACATACATATGTCCACTAGAATAAATAAATATTTAATATTTATTTGATACACTAATATTCCTCTATTAATTAAATCTACATTTAATTAATTCATTCAACCCCTATTTTTCTATTAAATAAATTACAAATTTATTTAAATTAAAATCCCTATCTATAACCCAGTTGTTAAATAAATCTAATTTATTTAATTTCCCTCATTCCTCTCATTTAAATAAATCAACATTTATTTAAAAACACAAATCAAATTCCCCTTAAAAAAAACTCAAAATTTATTTAAAAATCCCACCCTACTTGCATTTTCCTACAAAATGCAAGTTGCACCAATAGATAGATTTTATCTCTAAATAAAATCCTATTTTCTCTCACCCACCAAACCCACTTGCTCACTAACTTCCTTCTAAATTCTTCTAACCCCCCTCTAATTGTTGGAATCCATTGTTGGAATCCAAGAACACTAAGAGGGGAGGGGGGGGGGGGGGGGGGGGGGGGTTAATCAATGTTCTGCTGGTAATATAAGATTTTACCTTATTATAACATACACATATAAACCAGTAAATGAAGAAACATATAACATGAAGTAAATAAACCATCCACATGAATGAACACCATAACACACAGATTTTATACGTGGAAAACCTCAAAGAGGAAAAACCACGGTGGGATTTGTGACCCACAATATCAATTCACTGGCCATATGAAAGATATTACATAGCATGGGGGTTGTTGGTCCTCACAACTGGAATAAAAACTAGGTAATAAAACACAATTCAGAGATTGAATATCCTTGAATAGCTAACTTTCCTATGGCAAAGGCTCATTTATTTATCAACCAGGGATGTAAACTTGAAATGGGCTAGCACTGTATGTGCACCAAGTTCATATTGCAACCATTCTATATTATTGCGAGAAAGGAAATTCTTCTAAAGTAAACACATGGAATCTTAATGAACTAATACTTAATCTTACATCTGGAAATTAATTTAAACAATTACTATTAAATGATAAAGTTCTGGCAAGCAACAAAAACTACTTTGTTGTTGTGGCTGCAGGAATAGACACAGGAACTGTTTCCAATGGCTGCATGAACAAACAATTGCAGAAACAACTACTACAAAAGTATGAAACTAACTAGAAAATACAAAGGACTACTCACCAAGTGGGCCCCCTTGAGTGAGTATCTCTAGAACTTCAGATTACAAATATTTAATCATTCAAAATCATATCGATCTCTTTATTTCATCTTGACTGAAAAATACATAAAATACCAGAAGACTGTGTATTATAAAATATTATCGTCGTTCTCTACTATCCCCGAGAGGAGAGAGATCCCTTTATTTATAAGAAAAATTATAACAAACTTCTAACTGATCGACCACATTCCTACGAAATAGGTGAACAGGATTTATTAACAAGACAAGAAGTCAATATAGGAAAACTGAACAACATCTGTCCTGCACCTGAGAAAATATAGCATGACTCACTTCCTAGATCTAAGCTCCACTAAGAACAGTTATAAATGTTTTCATAAATCAGTCTGCTGAAGAACCGGTCAAGTGGTTTCAATCATTACTGTATTTCTCTGACTGGGTCTGCATTGAGGTCATATACTTGATGCTCCTTTAAACTGCCATTTAGTCTTTACTTCACCTTTGCTGAACCTACATCATGATATTAATGTGCACAAAAAACATGTGTATATACCAATGCTAACATGATATAATGTAAACCATATTTATAATTGATTTTAGATATTTGCATAGATAGATCATTTAAAACCATTATATGACATCCTTAGGTATAAGTTAAACCAGTTTCAAAAATACTTAAAATGTATCAACTTAGGAGAGTATTATAATCCAAATGTCATCTAATCACGAGACCTAGGCAACAGTATCATATCAAAAATCTATCAAAATAGACCCATTATTTAGGCTCATCAGGGGCCTGCACATGCAGGATGGCACATTGCTCAACACAAAAGAGTCTCAGTAAGTACAAGCTTTTGCTGAGATAAAACAGTACTTGATGAACTCACAAAATGCATATGCAATGCTAAAAAGAGTTCTAGTTAAAGCTCTGCTCTATACCGGTTCATAAACCCTGAACCCTTCTATCGGTATCTCCTTTCCTCCAAGAATGCTTTACAAACCATCACTGATCATTGCATGATATTATGTTCGCATACAAATGACTTACATACATATCCTTCGCATTACACAGTCCTTCTATCTTTTTTGACATATAACAAAATGACCTAATAGACTGATTTATATACCCTTTACAAATAATATGCCTTATGTTAGATTACAATACAAAAGATATTCAATGTCGGCCCTATACAATAATTACAAAATGATTTTATAAATAAAACCTTTCGAATCCCAAACTGATGTCGGCTTCACTGAAGTGTTGGATGTCAATGTCGGTGATGACCCTAAATGCTCCAATGTCGGTATTCTTTGGTGTATGCCTCCAAATGTCGGTATATGACTTCAATAGAATCTTGTTGCCATCAATGACAACATATGAATCTAATGAGTGTCATTTGCCAACAATCTCCCCCTTTGGCATTGATGGCAACACTCATGTGAAAAATGGATTCCCTGCCGATTCAACTGAAACATGCTCCCCCTGAGCTGATTGACTCTGTCTATAATATACTCTGTCTGATATCCTCTCCCTAGCATTATATACACATTTTTTACATAATATACATTCCCCCTTTGGCATCAATTCCAAAGACCGGTGAAAATAAATAAATAAAAAAAATTGAAAGAATAATTACAGATTACTTTACCAAAGCTTGACCAATCTCAAAATTTTTGGGTAATCTTTCTCTAGCAACTGTACATAGGTATCCCAACTGGTTTTGAATATTTTAGATATGGATATAAGTCCACTCAGTAAATGTGCAAGTGTTTCTTTCTCAGTGACTTCTTTTGGTGTGGGGTTCGCAAGCATATCCACACATTCCCTCTTATGTACACCAAGTGAATCTAATCTTGGACTCACCAAACCTCTAAGACTCCTTGCTCTCCGAATGATCTTATCTCTTTCCTTTTCAAAAGAAAAAACTTGGTTCTCCAAAGTCAAAATTTGTCCATCAATGGAAGTCCTGAGTGAAGTTAGTCCATTAAAATAATTAGCAATATTAGCAATCTTTTCATGTAATTCATTTAACCTCTTATCTACATTTGTTGTAAGAATCTCTATATTACAACAAACCCTATAGATGTTAGTACACTGTCTAAAATATTTCTCAATAAGTACAAGTTTCTCTTCAACCTTCCTCTTCTTTGTCTCAATAATCTGGTCAAAAGTGGCTTTCTTGGCTAGAGTAAATCTTTCAAGTGCTTTTTTGTCAGAAATCTGTTGCAATGATTGAAAGTTTTTAGATATGTGCTTTGTTAATGCCTTAAGCTTTCCGAAAGAGCTTGCTTCATTTTCAATCATACAATCAAGAATCAATCTATGCAAAACTGTTATTGGTTGATCTATTATTTCTTTGTCTATTGATCCTTCCTTCATTAGCTTTTGAGTAGCCATCATCATTAGCTCTGTGGGACTCATCTCTATGATTGATTTCTTCTCAACTTGAGAAGTGTCAATTGCCAAAATTTTTGTTGGTGAATCAACTGTCGATGTGGTATTGGGTGTCTTATCAGTCTCCTTTTCCTTATGCTCTCTTGGTGTATCCCTTTTCTCATCCTCTTTTGCATTGGTGGCTTCACACATGGTGCAGTATCTGTTACTGTCGGTGGAGTATTATCCACAATATTATATGTAACCTGTACATTATCTATATTACCTTTCCCAGACTGTACAAATGTATTATCCAAAATTTGATCTGAGCTTCCCAAAATTCCTTTCCCTTTAGATTTATTCGCAATGGTGGGAGCAGTTGCCTTAGCAAATTCTTCTTGATAAGTGAGAAAATCAGGATTCTTTTGGAAGAATTTAGCCCAACCATCTCTGGTCTCATTTATTATCTCATTGACTCTACCCATCATTAGGCCTATTTGTCGGGTTTTTATACTAAAGGTTGTTCTATTTGCAACATCTATACACCTTTTCATTTCCTCATTATTTATAGAGCCACACATACTCAAAAGTTCAACTTCTTTGATTTCTTTATCCCTCCTAATTGCATCTAATCTCCTTGTAGATAACTTATTGTACAATGATAAGGGAATTTCCTTCAAAATCTCTACCAAAGCCTTCTTATATATGTCTAAATATAAAAAAAATTACTTCTTCCATTTCATTCTGCTCATTATCATCTAAATATTCATAGAAATTTGACACGTTCTTCAAAATTCCATCTTTAGTTACCTCGTCAATTAACTCTGCACAAGTCATTTTACCAGATTCAGTTGCTTCATCAATCACACTCTTTTTCTTCTTTTTGGAGGTTGCAAGAGCGGATGGAGTAGGCTGCCTCTTCTGAGTAGGTTTCCTAGCCAAAGGTGTGGTTGCAGTTGTTACCTTTCTAATTAGCTTCCTCCTTGGTTCTACCTTCTTCTCCTCTACCAGAGGCTTGTCATCTTTCTTCCTTTGTACCCTTTTGAATTCAAGAGGTTGATTATCCTCTGGATCAAAGTCAAAAGTGATAGAAGAAATGAAATTTTTAGGCCTCTTCACCTCAAGAGCACTTGCTGTTGCCAGTTGATCTATCGGTTTAGATCCAAAACATAGTTCTGTATCTATCTTGTGAATTATATTTTGAACAAATGCAAACATTTTGTCTATCTTCTTTTCCCTCCTTTTCTTGTTGAAACCAATTTTGACCTCAAGAGCCTTCTCCTCTACAGTGCCAAAGTGTTCAGCCTTATCATCCAAAGGAGCATCAATCAATATTTTAGCATATATCTCCAAAATGTTGTCATCTACTTCATAACCCAGTTCAGTGACCCATATAGTTCTAGGTTCCATTGCTTCCATGAGTGTCTCATCTATTTCTACCATGAAGAAAATATCAGTGGAGTATTTCTCCATAATGTGTTTGGAGATTCTCTCCCTCAGTCTCATGTTCTCCTGAAAAGTTTTGAAGTGGCCCCAAAGCTTCTCATCCCTGTTACTACCAAGATCGGTGATTGCATCTTTAATCTGCATACCTACCGATATGTCATGAGCCCAACACTTCTTTCCCAAACTCTATAGCTCATTCATGAAGTACAACATCAAATAGATAATAAGATTGCCAAACCAAAAAGTTCCTTTCTTAACACCTTTGATCTTGCCAAGATTTATCATTAATTCACTCCTTAACGATTCACACAAGTCATACTTTTCATTATTCTTGATGATTTGGTGTGCAACATGGATACAGGAACTGGAAATAGAGTTCAATCGACTTGATTGAGTTACCTTGTAGCCAATGATCATGCTAGAAAATTTCACATCTGTGTCTTTGATGGTGCTGACCCTCATTGATCTTCCATTATGGGTTGCACCAGTGAGCTTCTCAACCGTAGTGTTGGAAATATTCTTACTTGGTTCCTGTCCAACTTTGGGTAAGCTGGTGAACACCTGAATAGCTTCTTTGGTGATCATGTGGGGCTGATCCAGCCAGATGAATTCATTATGGACCCTTCGTAGAACATATCTGATCATTTCATCCTTGAATTCCAGTATGTATTGGATTTCGGTTAACCCTAGATCCTCAGTGATTTGATATTCCGGCTTCATTGTTCTAGAGATGCCTAGTATCATAGATTAATACATTCCCTTGATTTCTTTAGTGCTTAAATCCTCCAATGTGCAGTGAATATAGGCCCTGGCATCTTCCACATAAACCACACCATTGGGAACCCTCAAAAATGTGCCAGTAGAGTCTTCCTTCATAGCAATTTGGGGAAATTCTTTGAAAATAGGCCTAAGACTATCCTTAACCTCAACAATAGTGGTATTTGCAATGAAAGTAGGAGCAGATGATGATACACATGCCATTTCAAAGAAACACCTGGAAAACAGTCGCCAGTTGAAGGACTTTGATTACTTCTCAGATGACTGCTGGAAATTCTTTAGAATGCCTTTTCTCACTCTTGATCGCCTATGATTCTCTTTTTCTTTACTCTTGTTTTCCCAAGTGTTGGGTGAGTGAAAATGAGTTCATTTTCCCTTTTTATCAGCAAGTAAACCCTAATTCATCACTGTCATAAATGCTTAGTGATGTACCCTACCGGATGTTGGTTTCACAGTTTTATGTTGGATACACCTTCATCAATGATCAATACCACTCTCCAAATCTCTTCCGGATCTCTTTTGAGGAATATGAAAGATTTGAAATGAATTTGCCAACCCCTAAGGCATATGCCTCAGTTACTAGTTGAATTTCTTGCTAGTGCAGGAGTGCTCTGGTCTACCGGTGGAGTTACAAGTGTAGTTACTACTGTAGTTACATCTCTAGTTGGTTCTTCAGATTTTCTAACCCATCTCTTGGTGTGATCTTGTTGTATTTCATCTACCTTCTACTTTCCTTTCTCCTTTTCTTTATCATTGCTAATCGATGTAGTCTTGCTTCTATAGTACTTAGCAATATGACCTATTTTGTTGCATGCATAACATGTAACATTGTTCTTTTGAATTTCTTTGACATATCTAGTGTCATTATTTGACCTACATTGATTAGCCAAATGTCCAAACTTTCCACATGCATGACATTTAACATTCATTCTGCAATCTTCTGACTTATGACCATATTTCTTGCAATTTGTACATTGACCGGGAACTAAATTGTAGTTTTGATTTGCTCTATTTCTACATTATCTAGCCATGTGCCCAAATTTATTACAAACAAAACATCTACCATTGAATTTGTAAGCATTAGATTGCCTTACCAGTTTCCTCTAGTCAGATGAGCTACATATCGTTTGTCTGATCTTCATTTGTAGTACCGGAGCTTTCACCTTGTACAAATCCAAGTCCTATAGAATGTTCACTTTGCCTTTGTCTTTTCAATAAATCATCCAACTGTGCAACACTAATCTTGAATTTTTCTTTATACTCACTTGCAGTAGTTAGATCATCTCTCAGATTCATTATTTGTCTCTCTAGCCCTTGTTCATTATTTCGGGATTGTACCAAATTAGTTCTCAACAGATTTTTCTCATGAGTCAATCTGCCACATTCTTCAAATTTGTTCTTCATAGATATAGCAAGATTTTCTTCCTTCTTCTTTCTATCCTCAATATCTTTTGATAACCTCATATTCAGGTCTTGCATTTCATTCTTCATGAGCATGTTTGTTTGACTTAGTTTCTAACATTGTTCATTAAGTGCATTTTTCTCTTCATCATCCTTGTTTTGTAGAAGTTCCTTTCTCTTAGCTTGAGTTGATGATAACCTTTCTTGCAGAACAAGAATAAACTCATTAGCAGAATTCAATTCATCTTGCAGTTTTAAGTTCTTCATCCTTTCAACATCATAATCCTCAAGTGCCATCTCAAGTTGTTTCCCCATAGCCATGTTCAATGATTCTAGTTTCAAGATCTTCCTCAAGCTGTTAAACTTCCTCTAAGGTACCAAGCTCTGATACCAATTGTTGGAATCCAAGAAAACTGAGAGGGGGTGAATCAGTGTTTTGTCGGTAATATAAGATTTTACCTTATTATAACATACACATATAAACCAGTAAATAAAGAAACATATAACATGAAGTAAATAAACCAGCCACGTGAATGAACACCATAACACACAAATTTTATACATGGAAAAACCATGGTGGGATTTGTGACCCACAATATCAATTCACTGGCCATATGAAAGATATTACATAGCATTGGGGCCTGCATGGAAGGTACATTGCCTAGAGCACACTGCTCAACACAAAAGAGTCTCACTAACTACAAGCTTCTATTGAGATAAAATAGTACTTGGTGAACTCACAAAATGCATCTGCAATACCAAAAAGAGTTCTGATTAAAGCTCTGTTCTGTACCGGTTCATAAACCCCGAACCCTTCTACCGGTATTTCCTTTCCTCCAAGAATTCTTTACAAACCATCTACTAATCATTGCATGATATTACATTCCCATACAAATGACCTACATACATATCCTTCGCATTACACAGTTCTTCTACCTTTTTCATCATATAACAAAATGACCTAACAGATTGACTTATATACCTTTTACAAACAATATGCCTTATGTTAGCTTACAATAAAAAAGATATTCAATGTCGGTCCTATATAATAATTATAAAATGATTTTACAAATAAAACCTTTTGGATCCCAAATTGATGTCGGCTTCACTCAAGTGCTGGATGTCGGTGTCGGTGTTGGTGCCAGTGTCGGCGATGACCCTAAATGCTCCAAGGCCGGTATATGCCTTCAATAGAATATTTTTGCCATCAATGACAACATATGAATCAAATGAGTGTCAATTGCCAACACTAATTAGCTTAATCTCCCTCTCTAATCATTTGCACATTCCCAAACAAAGGTCACTTCTCAATAATGACTCAAAGTCTTTGAAATGCATTAAAGGCTTTTATTCTTTAACAAGTTAACCCCGAAAGTCTTTCAAATCCTTTATGGCTCTTACATAACCATTAATGGTTAACTCAACTTACCCACATGGTTAGAGGATTTCCCTCTAACTCAACCCTCATTTAACTCATGGGTCTTTTCAAGCATTCATTGTTTTGACCATGGTTATCTCCATTGGATAGAATCATTACCATTGGATAAAATCTTTATCCACTAACTCAAGCCTAACCAAACCCTCCTAGGGTAGCCTTCATGTCATCTCAAGCATTTAATGCTTCTGTGTGAGGGAAAAAGCGAGACTAGGTTATCATGTCCTAATCCTACCTCTTGTCACACATTACGGAATACGAAAGAGCCTAAAGGTATCACACAATTGGCTACTTCTTTTTGTGAAAGAGAGAGCCACGGGCTACCTATTAGGGTTTCTATTCCTTTGTTGTAGTTGAAAGGTAATATTATGCAAGTATGAACTAATAACAAGATTGCAGAATTGAACTTAAACAATGGAAAGCTGTAAATACCAAGATAAAACAAGAATGAAAATGCATACTCGGAGTCAAAATCTGAGTGGAAATGTTCGGTACGGGGGCGCGGGTGCCACTGTCCTGATTCTGCACCTGAAACTGCACCTGAAACCGCTATTTTGCACTCTGGAAAACTGTCTAAAATGCTGTCTGTCAGGAGGACTAGGGCGCCCAGCGCCTCTACCCCAGGGACTAGGGCGCCCAGCGCCCCTGTCCTGATAGGACTAGGGCACCCCACGCCCCTGTCCTGGTATTCTGCTCTGCAATTTGGTGTGGGGTGCTGTCTCGACCTTCTTTTTCTGGATCTGCAACCTACGGCGTCGTCCGAATCTCGAAACCTGCACTTATATCTGAAAAAGGTGTTTGGGCGGCTATATAGGGTTTTGCCTTAGTCAAACCCCCACTTCGGTGATTTCCACCTCCATGAATAGCCAAGTTGTATTGTAAAAGTAATGTGTGTGCAGACCTTGTGTGTGTGCAAGATCTAAAATGCAAGTAAGCAAACTAGAGCAACCTAGAAAGTAAACCCTAATTGCTTGTTAATGATAATGTAAATGCTCTAAATCAAGATGCAAAGTGATCTAAAGCATGAATAAATGAGATATTGAAGCTTATGCAAAGACATGAAAACAACATGAAATCATACCCAACCCTCAAGGGAGGAGTACAAGCCAATCTTCAGTCGGTAATCTCCTATTATTCTTCAATGTCTTCCAAGCCCTAAATGGATGAATGGAACTGATAAATGCTTGATAGAGGGATGTTGAATGTTGTTGAAGTCTTCAAAGATCTGCTCTTTCGCTGCATATGAGGTTTCCGAAAACAAAAATCGGATCCCTCCAAATGAAGAAAGCGAGCTCTTATGTATGAAACCCTAGGTCTTAATTCCAACTTTTGGCCGACCTAGAGACTGAATATCCTGCCAATTTCTTGGGGTTAAGCTTTATTTTATGATTGGATCGTGCTCCTAAAATTTCGGGAAAAATGTCCAGGACCGTGTGCACTTCGGGCACCACGGTCCCGACAAATTTTCACCAAATTTTCAGGGCCGTTAGATATGATGATTTTAGAGAGAATCCCAAAGTTACAGGTGATTTCGAGATGTTTTGACCCCCGAAATTAAGCCCCCAAGCTCAGAATAGGGCCTAATTAGGGTTTTTGATTAAGTGATGTCTTGGAGGAATAAAATGAAAGGGGCACGCTTTAATGAAAGGGCCCGACTTTATGATGTAGAAGATGATGAAATAGAACCTTTAGACCTAATTAATTTGATTAATTAAGTGCTAAAGGGGAAATGTAATGCAAAATGCAAACTGCGCCAAGGCGGGTGCTAAACTAGGTATGAAATTGTACTGCTTTAGCAAGTGCGTACAATTTATGATGCTACATTTAGCCCCCACTTTAGCGGTCATATAAGTACTATGTGCATATGCAAGCTAAAGTATAGGAAAGTAAACATCATTTGAAAAAGGATATATCCATAAGTTGTCGGACGAAGCCCCCAGCGGTATCTGCAGTACACAGTTAGGAACCGCACCCTACAAAACACACGTTAGATCACAAAATCACCTAATGCTTACTAAGGAAGGTGATGAAATTTGTGAGTAGCTATATGCCCCCCCTGTTTCGACTTGCTTATTAGGGAGGTGAAACAGGGTAGCATGTTTACTTATGACAAATTATGTAAGAGAGTATTGATGAGGGATGTTCACTAAAAAGGCTTCATCAGAGCACTTTTTGGAACATCCTGAGAGTAGGGGAGCAAAAATACGATTCCTACGCAACAAACGGTTCAAAAATCGCATCTCCCAAACTCAAGTTATGATGAAATGAGTGATAGAGGAAAATTAGGGTTTTGAAAGTAAATGTAAAAGAATGGAAGTATATACCTTTGAAAAGTGACATTTGCACTTGTCACTTTGTTGATTTTGAATACTATTTATTGTAGCGGAGCCCACATAGCCATCATCATGCCTTCACGATGACCAGAGTGTCCCACAAGGATTGAGATCATGCGACAAGCCATGATCGACGACGAGCCACTGGATGAGGTGAGTTGACTGAACTTTGACTTTTGATTTTCTGCATTTGACTTTTTGTGATCGTTTGCGGGCCCTGGAACCCGACCGTGGGTCCCACACAGGGTGCCATGGTCCCTGTGGGGCGCCATGGTCCCCTCAGGGTGCCATGGTCCCTTCAGGGCACCATGGTCCCTGACAGGGCGCCATGGTCCCTTCAAGGCGCCATGGTCCCTGACAGGGCGCCATGGTCCCAATCAAGACTTGGCGAGAAATGCCAGGGCTAGCATACGATGTTCGATAGTTTGCATGAAGATTATAGTTATGTTTTTGTGATGCAGGGTCTCCCGTACATGAGAGAGCACACGGTGGGGCAGATTCTTCGCAGTTTGCGAGATCAGATTCCCCGACTTACTCAGGCAGAGAGAGACACATTGTCGATAGTAGGTTTGTGGTCTATGATTCTTATGCCGGCCATCCGATTTCATCCCGCGATGTTGATGGCACTCATGGAGCGATGGGATCCTGATACATGCACGTTCCAGCTTCCAGTAGGGGAGATGACGGTGACACTTGAGGATGTGTATTGCATTCTTCGCCTACCGATCAAAGGAGCTACCGTGACATATGTGACTGATCGGTCAGTAGAGGATCATCAGAGGGAGCAGGTATATTGCATAGGGAGAGTCATGCCGAGCGAGATGAGAGGTCGTATCATGGTCAGCTGGCTCTTACACCCTACAGGAGAGGTGCCCCTCATGAGACGTCTTATGATAGCCATCATTGCACTAGCTGTCTGCCCTAATGGGCGAGGTACACACATGCATGGGGGTCTCACATGGTGCATCAGGGCTATGCAGAGACACAGGAGAGTATATGCCTGGGGTCGGAGTATGCTTGCACATCTCTATCACGACCTCGAGGAGTATGTTTTCGGACAGGGTTGCAGCTTGATGACATGCACACTTCTGCAGGTGTGGATATTTGAGCACTTTACATGCACCAGGCCTGTCGGCTATCCGATGAGTATGGCTAGCGAGCGACCTAGGGTATTTTCTTATCCACTTACCAGTGAGTGGAGATTTGGAGATCTATTGTATTGGAGAGTGATAGTTGACAGATTGATAGCCGAGGTGACCGTGTGGAGACCATATCTGCGGATGCACAGATGGGATGGGATGGAGAGACAGTTAGCATGCCTACAAAGGAACCGCCTACTGAGAGGACGATATCCACACATCATAGTCCCATTCTACTTTGACCGAGTATGGAGGCAGTTCGGGCTAGAGCAGTGTGTCCCAGCCGATGTGCCCATCTACACTTGACACTCATGAGTCCTTCCCAGACCCAGAGCAGTAGCGAGACCGATGATAGATGATATCGAGATCATAGATATAGAGGGGTCCGATCAGGATGTGGTCACTGATTATGCTGTAGACCCCGGGGCATAGCGCAGGTATCATTCCTGGTTTATGAGATCATACCCAAGGCCTATCTTTCCACTAGATCACCCGACAGGCCATCCAGGTCCATGGAGGCATGGAGATCGAGATGAGGATCAGGGATCCAGATTGGAGGAGCCAGAGGAGGGAGAGGATCATGAGGAGGTAGGAGGTCCTGATCCGCCTATAGGAGATCAGCCTAGTGCCGAGGAGGAGGAGGACGAGGATGATGACAAGGAGGAGAGAGATGATGATGAGGATGGGGATGACGAAGAAGAGGAGGATAGAGATGATGAGGAGGAGTCAGATGCAGCTCCTCACCATTCAGGGGATGATACCGTAGCCTTAGATCCTCCCGTTATTCCCCAAAAGGGGGAACACGAGGCGCTACGGAGACCTGCACCTATCACGCATAGATCGCTCAAGCGTGGGGAGCCTAGTAGTTCCCAGTCACAGATGCTACCATATCACGATCCCCACTGGCGTGAGGGAGATCCAGGTATAGTAGGTTTATATTGATTGATTGATGTTTTGATGATATTAAATGGAACTAACACAAAATCTGTTCTACTACTACAGCTAATGTGCAGGAGTGGCGCTCCTTGATCCAGCAAGCAGTGACAGATATCTCTATGACAGCGCAGATCCCTAGTTCCTCACAGGTTGCTTATAGACCTCAAGGGAATGCGGGTCGGCATGATGATTTGTTTTCCCCATTTTGAGTACAGGTAGAGATATGGAGGGAGAGAGAGCGGGCTCTATCAGAGGACCTTCAGTGAGCACAACGTGATCTAGCAGCAGCTCAGGCCGAGGCTACCTCGTATCGCGCTATCCTTATGGATAGGGATCGTAGGAGTTCTTCTTAGAGCCATTCACGATCTATATCACGGTATACCCCCATGGGTCCACCTGCACGGCTGGATCAGGAGGGAGCATCTAGTCGTCACTCTCCAGCCACCAGCCCTAGGGATAGGAGATGATCTTATGATGTACGGTAGGTCACATTTTGGATGTGTAGTGACCTACCTTTGTATATTGATCCACACATATATATATATATATACATGCTTCTTTGTTTCAAACGTGTTATCTTTAATGCCTAAACAATGTGTATCGTGATTAAAGTTAATACATTTGGTAGATGTACATGTATGTTCTGAATTTAATTTCCATGTGATTGATTTCTCAATGCTCCATGATTAAATTGATACATGTGTGACTTAATAAAAATATTTGATCAGGTACTATATTGATGATAAGGAAGAAAGTATGTATTAAGCCTACGAACCATATAACCAATGTGATTTAACTTGAATTTAAACACAACATGACATGATTCAACTTAACACATAAAAACATTGTATAATATGTCAACATAATGAAAATGTAAATCTTTTGTAATTTACATAAATGAATTCAAGACAAACCATAAAGTAAAGACACATGCTTGTCAGGAACGAAGCAATATAGATTAAACAAAACATCATTTAATTCTATTTGCTCTAATCAAAGATATGTTAACATATTATCCAATTTTGAAGAAGTGAGAAAGGAAATAGATAAATGATAAGGAATGAGGAATTAAGCATAGTATCTACGCAAGTGCATAGCATTTATAGGGTCTTTAAGAGGCATACCATCTACATCCGCTATTTTGTAAGCACCTGATCCATAATCTTCAATAACGATATACGGTCCAAGCCAATTAGGACTGAATTTTCCCTTTTCTTCAGGTAAGGCATTCACATTGCGCTGATTCTCATAGAGCACTAAGTCACCCACTGAGAAGGAACGTTGAATAACCTTATCATTATAGCTTCGTTGTAGAGTTTTGTGATACGATTGAATATGCTCAAGAGCATTTATACGCTGTTCATCAAGCATCTCAAGCTATTGAAGTCTTTGTTCTCTATAGGAGTCATCATCTATTATACCTTTGAGAGAAACTCTAAGTGATGGAATCTCTAATTCTAAAGGCATAATAGCATCAGCACCATAAACAAGATTATAAGGAGTAGTTCCTGTGGCAATTCGTACACTCGTTCGGTAGGCCCAAAGAGCATAGATTAGCTGAGTACTCCAATCCTTACCATGCTTATTCATGGTTTTGCGAAGAATTTGTTCGATTATTTTATTGGATGATTCGGCTTGACCATTTGATTGAGGATAGTATGGTGTAGAAAATCGATGTTTGATATGATATTTCTCAAGGAATTGCTTCACGTCTTTATTCTTAAATGATGTCCCATTATCAGAGATTATAGTGGAAGGTATCCCAAATTGAGAAATAATGTTTTCTAGAAGAAATCGACAAATCACTTCAGCTGTAGTGGAGCGAAGAGGAACAACTTCTACCCACTTTGTAAAGTAATCTGTTGCGGTTATAATGAAAACATGTCCTTGAGATGAAGGAGGAGAGATTTTACCGATGAGATCCAACCCCCATGCAGAGAAAGGCCAAGAAGCTACTTGAGAACGGAGTTCTTGGGTAGGAGCATGAATCAAATTATTGTGTTGTTGACATTGATGACATTTCTTAACAAATGAAAAAGAATCCTGTTGCATAGTTTGCCAATAATATCCCATACGAAGTAATCTTTGAACCAAGGATTTACCTCCAAAATGCCCCCCATAGGCACCTGAATGCGCCTCTTCAAGAGCAATAGGGATTTCTGATTTGTTAAGACAGCGAAGGAGAAGACCGTTATAACCCCTTCGGTAAAGAACATTAGAAAGAATGATATACCTAGCAGACAACTTGTGAACTCTAGCCCTGGTGTTCCTATTGGCGAAATCAGGAAAGGTACCATCAGTCAAGTATCTTACGATATGCGAGTACCATTCATCTGAGTCTATGAAGTCGCAACATGTCACCAGGCTGGAATCATCTACAATAGCTGGAGAAGTAAGGTTGTGAATAACAAATTTAAGGTCAACCACAGGGTCCTCTAAAGATACAAGAGAAGCCACACATGCCATTGCATCCGCATGTCGATTATCTTTTCGAGGAATAGGTTCTATGGTGTAAGAATCAAATTTTTGTAACAAAGAGATAGCAAGGTCTTTATATTGTGATAACTTGTCTTGTTTTGCTTGATACAGTCCTATTACTTGTCTTATAATCAGTTGAGAATCTCCAAAAATATGTATGTGTTTTATATTCAGAGCTAAGGTTGCCTTTATTCCTACTATAAGAGCCTCATATTCAGCAATGTTATTGGTACATAGGAAATTGAGACGATAAGATAAGGGAATGGACTTCTTTGTAGGAGAAATCAGAACAACACCTGCCCCCGATCCCGTACAACACTTAGAGCCATCAAAGTATAACTCCCAAGTTTCATCTTTCTCTGTACAAAGAATGAAATCATTAGGAAAAGACTCAGGGTTAGGGAAGGAGAAAGGTGAAGGGGCCTCAGCTAGGTGATCGGTCAACGCTTGCCCTTTAATTGCCCTTTGTGAAACAAATTTAAGGTCAAATTCAGTTAACATCATAACCCACTTAGCTAGGCGTCCTGATAAATCAGTTTTAGAGAAAAGATGCTTCAACGGATCAAATTTTATCATGACGTGGACTTCTGAATTTAAGAGATAATGTCTCAATTTCTGAGTCGCAAACACCAAGACCAAGCATTGTCTTTCTATCGCAGAATATTGGGTCTCATAATCGAGTAAGGTACGACTTATATAATAAACTGGACACTCCTTACCATCTTTATCATGTTGTGCCAATAATGCTGCAAGAGCATGAGAGGACGCAGCCGTATAAAGAAGGAAGGGTTTAGAAGGTTCAGCCAGTCGAAGGATAGGAGGATTAGCCAAATACATTTTTAAATCTTCAAATGCTTGCTGACAATCCTCATTCCATTGAAAAGTGATATTCTTTTTGAGAAGTTGAGTGAAAGGAAAAGTACGATCCGCAAGTTGAGATACAAACCCACGAATAGCTTGAATTTTTCCTTGTAAGCTTTTGAGTTGAGACACATTTCTAGGAGGTGGCATGTTGACAATAGCATTTATTTTCTTAGTATCCACCTCAATCCCATGATGCGAAACTATGAATCCTAATAGTTTTCCACTATCCACACCAAAAACACATTTTCGGGGATTCAAGCGCATGTGATATTTACGAATCCTTTCAAAGATTTGACGAAGGATCTTAATATGATCTATGTGAAGAATGGAATTGGCTAAAACATCATCAACATAGTCTTCTAGAATCTTATGCATGTAATCGTGAAAGATAAGGGTCATCGCTCGTTGATGAGTTGCACCGGCATTTTTAAGTCCAAAAGGCATCATTATCCAACAAAATGTACCCCAAGGAGTGGTGAAAGCAGTTTTGAATTGATCTTGAGGGTTAATGAAAATTTGATTGTATCCTGAAAAACCATCCATGAAGGATAATAAGGCATGTCCTGCCGTAGAATCAACTATCATGTCAATGTTCGGAAGAGGGAAATCATCTTTTAAAGAAGCCTTATTTAAATCTCGGAAATCGGTACACATTCTTATTTTATTATCTGGTTTAGCCATAGCGACAATATTTGAAATCCATGGGGAATAATCAATAGGGCGGATAAATCCAGCCTCCAATAACTTTTCAATCTCAGCCTTAACAAGCAGAGCCACCTTAGGATTCATTTTTCGAATCTTTTGTTTCACGAGCTTAGCATCAGGAACTAAGACAATGTTATGAGTAACAATCTTAGGATCTATACCAGGCATGTCAGAGTATGTCCAAGCAAAGATCTCGGGGAATTCATGCAATAAATCTTCATATTGTTTTTGTTCCTCTTCATCCAAACATTTTCCAATTTTAATAACTTTTTCTTCATTGCAAGGATCCATCTTAACATTAGTGGTGTCACTGATGAGAAGATTACTTTGTTGAGGAGTATCCTTTAGCTGAGGGAATTCTTTCACAATCTCATCGTTATCCGTCTCTTTTCCAAAATAGGCTTCAGTGTTCAAACAATAAGGGAGTCCCCTATTGTGATGATAACGAGGAAGAGTATCATATGCTCCTAAAAATTCAGCTAAAGCATCATCGGTAGGAAAAACATCCAAAGCATAGGCACACGAAGGATCTTCATCAATATACTCGGGGTGTTGCATTGATAGAGATGTAGAAATAGTATTAACACTAATACATGGTTTTCTAGAAGCCTTAGTGCGCTTACAGGGATTATAGCCAAGTCCAAAGGCATGGTTGTGAAGATTATTCTCTAGAGGAACCTTTATTCCTTATTCGTGAGTGCCACAACCATTTCCATGGTACCCATGCTTAGCAAAAATGCGAAAACCACGACCATAACGATCAGCCATTTCAGAAAGAGAAGGCAGTTTTTCATAAGACAAAGAATCAAACTCTTCAGAATTAGAGGTGCGGGGAGAAGAAGTTTGAGAAGCAGCCACAAAATTATTACTCATAGGTTCAGGTAATGTTGATTGATTTTTAGCTTCTTCCTTCTTTTCAACTTTAAGCTCTCTAGAAGGAACCTTATATTCACCTACAAAGGTGGGATTAAAATCAAGGGATCCCCAATCGTCGTCTGTGAGAACCTTCTCAGGATAAAAATCCTTCTTATGTGTAGTTTCAAGTCGAGAAGAGTCTTCTTCAGGAGCTCCAGACTCATCCAAAGAATTTTGATCATCAGAGAGTGAGGACTCATCGATAGGTATCTTATTTAAAGAGTCATCACTAGATGAGGACGGCTTAGAAGAACCCCCCTTGGAAGTAGATGTTTGCAAACAAGCTTGAAAATTAGTATCACCTATCAAGGTATATGTCTTATTGTTATAAATAAATTTAACTTGTCTATGCAATGTAGAGGGGACAGCTTGCATACTGTGAATCCAAGGTCTCCCTAGTAGCAAGTTGTATGTTAGATTTCCTGACATAACATGGATAGGAGTAGGCAAAGTTACAAGCCCCACTGTGATGGGTAAGGTGATAGTACCTAATGAAGTTTTAGCCACATTATCAAAGCCTCGAATAGGATGAGAGTCAAGCTCAATTAGAGATGTATCCACATTCATCTTATGCAAAAGATTAATGCTACACACATTGAGACCAGAGCCATTATCTACTAGTGTTCGTCTTATAGCAGTGTCTTTCATGATAACCACAATCATCAAGGGATCATACTGATGTTGAATTTAACTAGTAGGCAACTCATCTTGGGTAAACACAATTTGAGCTTTAGGATTCATCATAGAGTTAACCAAAGATGCTATATTACTAGATGTATTCGGTGGAGGAACATTCAAATCTTTCAAGGCATCTTGTAACATTCCATGATGAGCGGAAGAAGTTTGAATCAAATCCCAAAGGGATATCTTAGCAGGGGTAACTTTAAGTTGTTCTATGAGATCATATTCCTTACTAAGAACTTGTGAAATACATGGAGCTTGCGGAAGAATTGGTTGAAGATTCGGAAGAGAAACTGGAATAACAGAAGGAGGACTAGGCTGCCTATTATTTCTGGTATGATAAGTATGGGCAACCGCATGATAACTCTCTCTAGTTATTTGCTTGGCATAACTATAAGGACTTATAGGTTTTCTTCCTTGCACAGTGATGATTGGTTTATTCGGAGTACGAAAGGAATCATGATCATACCCTCCTTGGACAGTAAGGAGAGGTGATTTAGGACCTTGAAAGGTGGGAGAAGGATAAGCACCCTGGACTTCAAAGAGAGGCTTTTTATGCTCATTCAAGTTTATCATGTTAACCAATTTAGAGGTTTTGTTTTTGTTTAGAGATTTTGATAAAGCCACAAAGTCATCAAGAGCATCATCCAACAAAGCATGATCATATCTATTAAAAGGTTTATCTTTTGATTCAAAAGGAGACATCTCCTCATAGAGGGGATTGTTGAAAACAACCATGTTACTAGATTTAGTGGAAGAGTTGATAGGAATGTACCCTTGAGAGGACTCATTCAACTTATCTTTCTCATCACAACGAAATGGCATAGTAACAAGGTTTATGAGTTTCTCGTAAAATGAAGGTTTGGCATCCTTAGGGTTCAAAAACTCATCTAAAGCTTCATCTAATTCATCTTGGCTATACTCATAATAATCATCATAAGCATGAACATTTTGCAAATAAAAGTCTGACATTTTGAAATAAAAAGTTGCATGAAATTTAAACACACAATGCAAAGAAACACACTCTTTTTTTTTTCCTTTTTTTCTCTTTTTAATGAAAATGAAATGAAAACACACTAAATCTAGATCTAGATCTAATAAATGCAATGCAAGAAGAAGCAATGATAGGTTCACGTCGGGTTCACCAAAATGTGTGAGGGAAAAAGCGAGACTAGGTTATCATGTCCTAATCCTACCTCTTGTCACACATTACGGAATACGAAAGAGCCTAAAGGTATCACACAATTGGCTACTTCTTTTTGTGAAAGAGAGAGCCACGGGCTACCTATTAGGGTTTCTATTCCTTTGTTTTAATTGAAAGGTAAGATTATGCAAGTCCAATTCCTAACCCTAAAATGCAAGTATGAACTAATAACAAGATTGTAGAATTGAACTTAAACAATGGAAAGCTGTAAATACCAAGATAAAACAAGAATGCAAATGCATACCCGGAGTCAAAATCTGAGTGGAAATGTTCAAGATGGGGGCACGGGCGCCACTATCCTGATTTTGCACTTGAAACTGCACCTGAAACCGCTATTTTGCACTCTTGAAAACTGTCTGAAATGCTATCTATCAGGAGGACCAGGGCGCCCAGCGCCTCTGTCCCAGGGACCAGGGTGCCCAGCGCCCCTGTCCTGACAGGACCAGGGCGCCCCACGCGCCTGTCATGGTATTCTGCTCTGCAATTTGGTGTGGGGTGCTGTCTCGACCTGCTTTTTCCGGATCTGCAACCTGCGGCGTCGTCCGATTCTCGAAACCTGCACTTATATCTGAAAAAGGTGTTTGGGCGGCTATATAGGGTTTTGCCTTAGTCAAACCCCTACTTCGGTGATTTCCACCTCCACGAATAGCCAAGTTGTATAGTAAAAGTAATGTGTGTGCAGACCTTGTGTGTGTGCAAGATCTAAAATGCAAGTAAGCAAACTAGAGCAACCTAGAAAGTAAACCCTAATTGCTTGTTAATGATAATGTAAATGCTCTAAATCAAGATGCAAAGTGATCTAAAGCATGAATAAATGAGATATTGAAGCTTATGCAAAGACATGAAAACAACATGAAATCATACCCAACCCTCAAGGGAGGAGTACAAGCCAATCTTCAGTCGGTAATCTCCTATTGTTCTTCAATGTCTTCCAAGCCCTAAATGGATGAATGGAATTGATAAATGCTTGATAGAGGGATGTTGAATGTTGTTGAAGTCTTCAAAGATCTGCTCTTTCGCTGCATATGAGGTTTCCGAAAACAAAAATCGGATCCCTTCAAATGAAGAAAGTGAGCTCTTATGTATGAAACCCTAGGTCTTAATTCCAACTTTTGGCTGACCTAGAGATTGAATATCCCGCCAATTTCTTGGGGTTAAGCTTTATTTTATGATTGGATCGTGCTCCTAAAATTTTGGGAAAAATGTCCGGGACCGTGTGCACTCCGAGCGCCATGGTCCTGACAACTTTTCACCAAATTTTTAGGGCCATCAGATATGATGATTTTAGAGAGAATCCCGAAGTTACAGGTGATTTCGAGATGTTTTGACCCCCGAAATTAAGCCCCCAAGCTCAGAATAGGGCCTAATTAAGGTTTTTGATTAAGTGATGTCTTGGAGGAATAAAATGAAAGGGGCACGCTTTAATGAAAGGGCCTGACTTTATGATGTAGAAGATGATGAAATAGAACCTTTAACCTAATTAATTTGATTAATTAAGTGCTAAAGGGGAAATGTAATGCAAAATGCAAACTGCGCCAAGGCGGGTGCTAAACTAGGTATGAAATTGTACTGCTTTAGCAAGTGCGTACAATTTATGATGCTACAGCTTCTTCCCTCTCCTCTCAAGCCATCTCATGTCAACACTTGTCATCATGGGATTGGGTTGAAAGCCATCACATCGATCACAAAGACATCAATCATAACCCTTCACAAGCTAACTCAATCTGGGCCATTCAATCAACATTTTTCCCTAAAAAAGGACCTCATTTCTCAAGAAAAGGAGAAAGCATTTTGCTTTTTTATTATACTTGTATTTTCATAGAGATGTCTCATAGAAATCTTAGTCTAAACATTTGCATAATAATAGATTTTAGATCATCTTTCAACCATTTTCAAATCTTCATGCCATCCATGGTTTTGTGCTAAAAGCTGAGAGCTACTTACAATCACCCATTTGGATCAGAAAGAGGAGAAGAACAAGGGAGAAACATCTATGAGCATCTTTGGGAGCATCTTGGGGAGTCTTCTTTCTCTCTTTTGTTTATGTATGTTTTTCATTGTTTTCTTTATATCTCTCTTGTTATGCATCATAAGGTTTTTGAATTCATTTGTGTTTAGTTTTGGTTGGAACTAATCTAATAACATTTGAACTTGTGTTTGTGCCTTGTGCCCCTTTTGTCTTGCATTAGGTTCAATTCAAGATGTGAGATATTTATAGTGGATCAAAAAACCTACTAATGCTATTTGTAAGGAATGTCAAATTGGAGAAAAAACAAGGAGAACTTTCAATGTCAAAGAATGATCTTCTACCAGACTGCTAGAGTTAGTGCATACTAAGCTTTGTGGACCGACTAGAACTAGAAGTCAACAAGGTAACTTGTATTTCATGCTTTTAATTAATGATTACTCTAGAATGACTTGAGTTACCTTCTTAAGAGAAAAATATGAAGGTCTAAAAGAGTTTAAGAAATTCAAGGTCATGGTTGCGAATGAGATAGATAGAATAATCAAATGCTTGAGATCTGACAAAGGTGGAGAGTTTACTTCTGATGAATTCGATTTTTGTGAGAATCATGAGATAAGAATATACTTGTTTTCTCCTAGGACACCTTAGCAAAATGGTGTAATTGAAAGAATGAACAGAACACTTTAAGTGGCTGCTAGAACAATGATGAATAAAATCAAATTTACTAGAAATATACTGGAAATAAGCAACACTCACCATGGTATACACTCTTAATAGATTACATATTAGAAGGAATAATGTGAAGAGATCATACGAACTTTGGTATGGAAGGAATCCATTTGTGAAATATTTCTCAGTTTTTGGAAGTAAATGCTATATCAGGAGAGATGAAGAGAACTTAGGAAAGTTTGACAAAATAGTTGATGAAGGAATTTTTCTTGGCTACTATATTAAAAGAAAAGATTATAGATATTATAACAAAAGACTAAGAATAATTGTTCAAATCACAAATGTGAAAGTTGATGAAGACACTTCAAAGCGTACAGTTACAGAAATAAGATATGAATCTGATGAGTGTACTAAATATGAGAAGAAGATAGGATAAAGAAATAGAGGTACATGATGTTAAGGAAGATGATCTAAAAATTGCTCCTAAGACTTCCAAATATGTGCAGAAGAATCACTCATAGAAATAAATTAATGGAGACAAGAACAAAGTCATTATCACTAGAAGTAAAGCTATTGAAGAATAGGTAAATTTATGCTTAATTTTATAAACAGAACGGAAAGAAGTGAAGGATTCTTGCAGTGATTAGTACTAGATGAAAGCTATGAAAGAATAACTAGAACAAATTGAGAAGAATCAAAATTGGGAACTTGTCCCAAGACCAGCTAACAAGAATGTGATAGAAACTAAATGGGTATTTCAAAACAAACTGGATGAGGATGGTGATATTGTGAGAACAAAGAAGACTATGTAAAGGCTACTCAGAGGTAGAAGGAATAGATTTTGAAGAGACTTATGCTCTTATAGAAAGAATGGAAGCTATCAGAACATTTTTGGCTTTTGCAGCACACAAAGATTTCAAGGTATATCAAATGGATGTGAAGTCTTCTTTTCTTAATGGAGAACTGAAAGAGAAAGTATACACTGAATAACTAAAAGGATTCAATCTATCAGATACTCTAGATATATACTAAAAACTAAAGAAGGCATTTTTGGATATTGTTGCTGCTAGGATATGTTGTTGTCATTGATGTCAACATATTCATGTGTTTTTTGGTTGCAGAGAATTGATTTGGTTTGGTTTATTGATGAGGATTTGTGGTTCCGTATGAAGTATCTCTAGTGTCTCTACTTCATTCTTTCTTGATTTCATGATTCTATGTGATGATTTGATCGAGTTGATGATTCCAATATGGAGATTGGTTTTTAGTGTTCAGTGTTGAAATGTTCTGGTGTTTGATCCATTGTGCTCCGGTATGATCATAGCTTGTGTTGCAGATTTGGGAGATTGTTTGGGATGTTCGTGTGTATCTTTAGTTTAGATGGTTCATGATTTTATGTTCTGCAAGCTATCTTTCTTGTCCAAGTTGTTGTTGTTAAGTGTTCTTGAGTGTCAGTGTGTTGATCGATGAAGATTTGAATAAGTGATGTTGGTGCAACTATTGCAGATAGTTCTAACATGCTTGTTGGTGTTTCCTAATCATGTCCTATTTGTTTTGGTGGTCCGTATTTATCCTTGTGTGTGTTCTTAGAGATCTTCTAGGTCTAGTGATATTCTTCATGTTATGCAGTATTTTTGGTGGTGTAGCGTGTTGTGGTTGATCTTGGAAAGATTTTTGATGGTGGTGCATGTTTGAGGAGTTAATTTAGGTCCATGCTAAGTCCTCTATGACATTGTATTAGTTTGGTGATTGATTTATGTATTGTGTGATGTAATTTTGTAATTAGGTGTTAAGGGTTTGGATGACCTTGTAGTCAAGGTTGATGATTTATATAAATGGGTGTTATTGGTGGTTCGGTAGGGTATGTTTGTTGAGTCTACATTATCAGAGAGTGGTGTATGTACGATCAAGTGAATTCATCTTTTGGTGTGGAGTGTTGAGAAGAGATTGGTGAAGAGAAAATATATGAGCTTAATCAAAACTATCATCAGGCATTAGTAGATGTTATTTTTGCATTTCATCCTTGTCGGATTGTAGGTTGAATATTTTTCTAAGCTAGTGAACCTTCCCTGAGGGTTGTAGCATTCTGGGTCATTGTATTTTGAGCAGTGAGCTTTAGGTAGTGTACCTAAATCCATTGCATTACCCATTGCAATATTTTCACATACTATTGCAGATTATCATCTTATTGTGGGTAGGTTCCCACCGTGCTTTTTCCCTTAATCGGGTTTTTCACATAAAAAATAGTGGTGTTATGTGTGTTGTTGTTATTACTATTATCTTTCTTTTTTCTACAGTTGATCAAATTTGAGCTTGTGCTTAATTTGTTTAATCTAATGAAAACTGATTCACCTCCCCTCTCAGTTTTCCTTGTTGTTGCCAACAAGTGGTATCAGAGCTAGATCCTCCAGAAGAAGCTTAATCACTTGAGGAGATCTGTGATGGCAACCTATGTGTTCAAGAAGGAGAGTCCTAGATTTGATGGAACTAATTATACTGTATGGAAGGACCAGATGGAATTTCATTTGAAGTGTCTCGGAGAAGATTATTGGAAGATTACAAAGAATGTCTACAATATTCCTTTGAATGGACTAATTATTGCTGATGAAATCAAGGAAACTAAACATAACATAAGGGATAAGGAAGTGTTGTTGACTGCCTTGACTAATTTAGAGATGACTAATGTAATGGGTTTGAAAACTGCACATGAGATATGAAAAATCTATAGGTCTTGTATGAAGGAGATGCACAAGTTAAAGTTGCTAAGTTGCAGAGTTTGAAGGGAAAGTATGAGACATTGAAGATGGGAGAAGATGAGAACATAACTTCCTTTATGGCTAAGGTGAATGATCTTGCTATGAACATCTAACGTGCCAGTGGAACACTTGAGGAAGATGAGATTGTTTCTAAGGTATTGAGATCCTTACCTTCTGCTTACAAAGCTAAAGTTGGTGCTATTGATGAGATTTAGAGTGTGACTACTATGACAAGAGACATGTTGGTTCCAGTAAGCTAGCTGCATTTGAGTTGAGTGAATTTGGAGAATCATAGGGTAAATTTGAGACTGCAATTAAAGCCTCTATATCTGGGAAGCAATTGTATGATCCAAGAGAGAGTTCATCTAGGGTTTCAAGATATGAAAGAGAGATGAGAGAGATGGAAGAGCAGGAGAGAGAATTGGATGAGCTTGAAGAAATTATTGCTCAAAGATTGTCTAAGGGAGCCAATAAGTATGATGGAAAGTTACATTTGAAATGTTTCTCTTGTAATAAGATAGGACATTTTTCTTCTAGGTGTTCTAAAAGAATGTCTAGGTATGATAAGGATGAAATGCATGATAGATCTGATAAGCATGATAGATATGATAAGTATGATAAGTATGATAAGTATGAAAAGCCCTATAAGCCCTACCAAAAGTACAAAAATCAGAAGAGATGCTATTATGCTGCTGATGGAGGTGTGATAGATGAGGAATCAGACAATGGGAATTAAAGAGATGAATTTGTATTTATTGCTATCAAGGAAGATGATCTGATACCAGGGAATCATACAAGCTGCATTATTGAAGACAAAACTTTGGCTGCTAAGATTGAAGAGAAATATGAATGGGTAATTGACAACGATTGTTCCCATCATATGACAGGTGATAAAAGTAAATTTGTGAATATGGAAAGGTATGATGGTGGTATAGTGAGATTTGGAGATGATAAAGCTTGTGTGATTCATGATAGAGGTTCTATATATTTTGATGGTAAGAATAATAGTGATGATGTCTTATATGTTGAAGGTTTAAAGCACAATATTTTGAGTGTTGGACAGATGGTTGACAAGGGATATGATTTTCAATTCGAGAATGGTAAATGCAAGATTCTGAATGCCTCTGGTATAGAGATTGCAATAGGGACTAAAACTAAAGGTAATATCTTTCACTTGAATGTTGGTGAGAAAAGTTGTTTGATTGCTCAGATTGATGAAAGTTGGTTGTGGCATAGGAGGATGTGTCATGTTAATTTTGATTGCATGATAAGGATAAGTTCTACTCAAGTTGTTAGAGAGTTGCCTAAGTTGTGAAGCCCTCTAATTCAGTATGTAAATAATGTCAGTTGGGAAAGCAAACAAGAACACCATTTAAAAGCAAGTTGTATACATCTAATGGACTATTAGATCTTGTGCATACTGAATTGTGTGGTCATACAAGAGTGAGAAGCATGCAAGATGATAGGTATTTCATGTTGCTAATTGATGACTATTGTAGAATGATGTGGGTGACTCATCTAAGGGATAAATTAGAAGCACTGGAGAAATTCAAGATATTCAAAGCTAAGGTGGAGACTAAGACAGGGTTGAAGCTGAAATGTTTGAGATTTGACAAAGGAGGAGAATTCTGGTGAGTTCAATACATTTTGTGAGAAGAATGGAATTAGAAGACAATTATATGCTCCTTGGACCCCTCAATAGAATGGAGTTGTTGAAAGGAAGAATAGAACAATCTTGGATGTTGCTACAATGATGATGATTGAGGGAAATGTTGTGCAAACCTTTCGGAAAGAAGTTTTTAGCACTGTTGTTTACACATTCAATCGGGTGCATATCAAAGGTGATTCTAGTAAGACTCCTTATGAGCTATGGTTTGGTCATGTTCCTATAGTTAGATATTTCAATGTTTTTGGAAGCAAATGTTATATCAAAAGAGATAAGGATATAGGAAAGTTTGATGCAAGATGTGATGAAGGAATCTTCTTAGGATATTCTACTAAGAGAAAGGCCTACTAGTGTTACAATAAGAGGTTGAAGAAGATAGTGGAAAGTGCAAATGTGAAGGTTGATGAATATTTTGGGAAGCTGATTAGAGAATGTGGATATGAGATTGATGATCAGGATATTTTTTGAAAACCTACACAGAATGAGAGCCTGAAGAAGAATGATGAAGTAGAGAGTTAATCCAAATATTGCTGCTATCAGTGAAGAAGTTCAAGAGCCTGAGAATCATAATAATCCAAAGATTCCGAGGTATGTGAAATTGAATCATTCTAAGAATCAGATTATTGGTGATAATAACAAACGTGTGATGACTAGAAGAAGACTTGTTGCTAAAGAGATATGCCTAATTTCTAAGATTGAGCCTAAAGATGTTGAAGCATGTAAGGATAAGAACTAGATAGAAACTATGGAGGAAGAGTTGAATCGGATTGAGAAGAACAACACATGGGAGCTTGTTATGAGACCTAAAGACAAGAATGTGATTGGTACTAAATGGGTGTTCCAGAATAAACTGAATGAAGCCAGTGAAGTGGTGAGAAACAAACCAAGATTGGTATGTAATGGATGTTCTCAGATGGAAGGTATTGATTATGAGGAAACTTTTGCTCTTGTAAGTAGAATTAAAGTTGTTAGATTGTTGTTTGCATATGCTACTTACAATAATCTCAAGGTATATCAGATGGATGTCAACTCAACCTTTTTGAATGGTGATCTTTAGGAGGAAGTGTATATTGAGCACCTAGAAGGATTTTCATTATTAGGTGAAGGAGATATGATATGGAAACTGAAGAAATCATTGTATGGACTGAAGCAAGCCCCCGGAGCCTGGTATGAAAGATTAGATAAGTATTTGATGAAGTTGAGATTTTGTAAAGGTACTGTAGATGTATAAAAATGACCATATTCCTAAAATGAATATTTTATGTTCATTTCCCTATTTAATTAAATCCAATTTAATTAAATTATCCACATTCTTCTATTTAATTAAGTAAATCACTTGATTAAATTCACTATACTATTTAATGAATAAATCATTTTATTCAATTAAATCCCCCTAGCCATTTTTAATTAAATTCAAATTTAATTAAATAGTTATCCTAAATTGAATAAATCAAATTTATTTAATTGCAACCAAATTGAATGAAAATCAAATAATTCAATTTAATCCTATAATTCCCCATCCACTTGCAAAATCCCAAACCCCTTCCTAAACCCTTCTAGAATCTTCTAACCAATTCTAATTAACCTAACCCCCTCTAAACTTTGTCACATCCCTAAGCAAAGGGAGGTCACTTCTCAAATGGCCCAAAGTCTTGGATAACCATTGAAGGTTTTCAACCTTCAACCACCAAAAACCCCAAAGTCTTTGAAAACCATTGAAGGCTTCCAACCTTCAACCACTTAATCCCCAAAGTCTCCAATAACCATTAATGGTTATTTCAAACCCTCCCACATGGTTAAAACATTTGTTTTGACTCAACCTCTATCCAACCCAAGGGTCTCATCAGGTCATTAATGCTTTGACCGTGATTATCTCTTAATCATTTGCACATAGGTTTATCTTTGGATTAGATCCTAATTCATTGGGTAAACCTAACTTAGACTTGACCCTTAGCCTTTAGATAACCATGAGGTCTCCTCAAGCCTTTAATGCCTCCAACCTCTTCTCTCAACCCAATCCTATGTTGACACTTGTCATCATTTCATTGATGCCAATTGTGCACATGGATCCCCAACTTTCAAACTTGGCCCTTGATTAAACCATTCGATCCTGACCATCCATTGCCCTATTTATGCTATAAATAGAGCTCTCATTCCTCCATTCTAAACAATCATCTTTCAAATTTGAAGCATCACACTTATGCTCAAATTGTTTCAAGCTTTCATTTTATATATGCTCCTCATTTAGCCTCTTTTAGATCAGAATTAATCACGAATACGCATGTTTAGAATAAGTTCCTTATCATTTTAGTTCCATCATAGAGTAAATATAGTATGCTAGGATAATCTTCATACTAACTTCGTCATCTTATCATTTAGTTTGTTGCATTTCTAGCATCTCATCTAGCTTATAACACATCTCATACTAAGATCAGTTAAAATCTCTCTCGTTCTCATATTTGCCATCCCTAAACCATTTTGCTCACTGATCTGAGAGCAAAAACATTGGTTTGAGGGACATTGTGAGATAGAGAACCATGGGACCCTCCTTGGGAAGCTGAGTAACACGTCGTTACTCCATAGCTTGCATCAAGAAGTCCTGTGTGTGTGTGTGGATTGGTATTTTACATATTTTTCACATTTTTAATTTTATTAATCCACTTTTCCCACATACATTTCTGGCGCCCACCGTGGGGCACGCATCCCAATAACCTATCATTTTTTGAATTTGAAGACTTTTGCAGGTACGCGGGAAACATGAATCAGCGCGTCAAAAGCATGTATTAGCGCATCTGCCTAACAGTTTAGCGCTTCTAGCCTACTGTTTAGCGCGTGGGCTCTCTGCTTTAGCGCGTGAAGACCTTTTCTTAACGCATGATACTATTTTAAAAAAAATTTCCTGTAGGTTTCGACGTGGGAAAAACACTGTTTAGCGCATCCGGTACACAGAGTAGCGCATCCAATCCACTGTATAGCGCATGCAGCCCATCACCTCGCACGTGTAGTTCAAACATTAGCGCGTGACTTTCACTAATATTTTTCTGTAGGTATCAACGCGGGAGAAAAACAGAGTAGCGCATCTGATTAACAGTCTAGCGCATCCCACTCACTGTTTAGCGCGTGGGAACTATACTCTAGCGCGTGGAGTCCTTTCTTTAGCGCGTGACTTTCACTAATATTTTTCTGTAGGTCTCGACATGGGAGAAAAACAGAATAGCACGTCCATAAAACAAATTAGCGCATTGGGGGCACATAATAGCGCGTGGGTGCTTTTTCTTAGCGCGTCCATGCAATACTTTAGCGCATAGAGTTGGCAGAGTCAAAAATTCATGACAGAGTAAAAAAATTAGGCTTGTGAGAGGCATAGTATATATGGAATATGGAATATAACATTTAAGTATAAGTTAGGAAAAAGATAAGAGGAAATGTAACTTATACTTTAAGTTATATTCCATATATACTTTCAGGATGTTTGAGAGGGGTTTCAGATCTCTAGGAGTTGTAATGCAAAATCTAGTTTTTGGAAGATCTTCCAAATTTCAGACTTAGACAAATTTCAGGGCATTTCAGGATCAGAATTGTAAAATTTGTAACCAAGATCAGAATTTAGGCTTGTGTAAGCCCACACTAACACTTGATCACTGACTGTGTGCAGGGGAAGGAGTTAGTTTAGAGGGTTTAAGTCTCTTTTTTTACTTTCTTTCAACAAAAGTTGGTTAAAAAGAACTCACTCTCCTTTTTGCACAAATTAAAATAAACCTCATCATTTCATTTGGATGCATAAAATGAACTTCATGCCTTCCTTTTTGGTGTTTTAAAAGAAACTTCATCTTTTCTTTATTGCAAGGTAAAAAGAACAACAAAACAAACCTTTCATTCCTGCAAGTTAGGAAAAACACATCATTTTGGAAGCTCTAAAAAGAACAAGCAAATTTACTTTCTGCAAAGCTTAAAACGAACCTCACCATCCTTTGGTGTTTAAAAGGATTCACTTCATTTTGCAAAGTAAAAGAACCTCATCTTCATTTTGTGCAAAGCAAAGAGGGAAAGTTTTCCCCTATCAACTTTAATTTTGTTGACCAAAAATCACGATTTACTTTTGTTGACCAGGTTTGTTTTATAAAAGTTTTGGAAATACACACTTTGCTATGAAAGGTTAAAAAGAACACCATGCTTGTTGGAGCAACATCTCCAAATAGAAGTTAGCAAATCATTGTCTTGAAGGCTAAAAAGAACAACTTGATTGCCTTGTCTCGAAAGTGGAAGGTATATGCTCTCCCCATAACTGGGTGACCAAAAAGCCCAACCACTCTTACGCTTTCAGTATTTCAAGCATTTAAATCCTTTAACAGGCCTGCCTTCCCGAGGGGTTGAAAAACTCTTAAAGCCATTCTTTGGCCGGTGTGAAGGGAACGACCTAAGTGGGGAACGACTTTGAAGCCAAGTGTTCCAACCCACTATAATCAAAAGTGGAGGGTGACGAAAGTCCCTTTCAACGGTTACGCTCAGCGATTAGCCTTCCCCCAGTATCCTTGAGATACGTAAAGCCTTTGTTCTAAAGGTTGGGAAGCCTCCTGAGGGAGTTTATCACTGACGGCCGAACAGGAAGCCTGATTACGAACTTTAGCATTAGAAACTTTGAGCTGAGTCAGTTGCCAAACATTGGCAATATCATAGTGCAAGGGTGGGGAAGAATCCGCTCCCAAGATTACTCACCATATATCTCCCAAGATAACTACTCAACTGTGAAGTGATTCACTTTGAGTTAATTTCTGGCAAAAGGCAAAAAAACGGGCGCCCCCTAGGGGGTGACAAGGCTGTTTGAGCTGACGGAGTATCGAGACTAGTGGGCTATGATATTGTCAATGACCTTTGAATAAAGAGTCTATCTGATGTGTCTTTTGTTGTAAATCAAACCAGTGATAACATCGAGGATTTGAACACATCCTCAAAAGAATATACACTCAATGTTTAGCATTAGGATGATCATTGTCTTCATGTGTGCTATGTCTTCTTGTCGCAAATGCTAAAATATCTTGCAAAGTATCCAACAATCAAACTCAAAAGTCAGTTCAAACAAGGAAAAATCATAAAGTGGAGAAGATTTCCATATCCAACAAAACATCTTTTGAGATGCTTATCAACATTTCAACTATCTTTAGGAAAGACTTTCATCCAACAAGATTCGAGGAAAGCACAAACTCAAATGATTCTACTCCAAGTCAAGATCAAGATCAAGGAATCTCTTCATCCTCCAAATCTATCTTCGGTCCTTTCATTCCACAATCAAACTCTCCATCCCTTTCATCCATCTTGGGTCCTTACTTCCCTCCATCCACAAATCCATCACCTCAAATGATCCATAAGAAAGATCAATGAGGAGCACATCTTTGAAATTATTTCAATCCTCTATCTAAACATCTTTCCAAAACTTCTTCTATCATTTCCTCTATCTATTTTGGGTCCTTCTGTCCCAAAATTCAATTTTCCTCCATCTCTTCATCACTTCTCAAGTACCAACACTCATCCTGAATACATTTCCCTATATCCTTGCACAAATCTTCAAACATTCTATCTATTATCCAACACCTCTTCCCATCCCTATCATTCAATCCTTCGCATAAAATCCTTCATCTATGAGATAGGTGTTTGTGTCATTTTGTCACATATTTGCCCATGCTCGAATCTCATGTTCAGTCCTTTTCCTAGATATCTATTCATGAAATGCTTCAGAGTCCGAGGTTGTTCCTCTTTAACATTTTCTTTTGGTTGGGATACACACTCAATCCAGAAAAGAACCACTTATCGTATCTTGGTACTGACATCTTTTAATTACTATATCTCATACACTTAATCGATTGCTCTAAAAATCATTGTGATCTCTTAAATTGAAGACATGGCTCGTGAAAAATCTAAAATCTTGCTTCAGCGCCACTGTAATTATCAGACCCATGTAAGTTTCATCACTTACAAGCCAATGCAAGAAAAATAAAGAGAAAAAAAAAAAAAAAAAAAAAAATATCAAAAGCATGAGCAAGAAAATGAATATCAAGAAAAGAAAAATGCAATGAAATGAAATATCAAAATGATTGGCTATGGGAACATGCAAGTAACTCCATCGGGGCTATGGACGCCTGGCTGGCAATGGAGCAATATTTGTGAGATTACAGTGATAACCTCGTCGGGGCTATGGATGCTCGCTGGCAGCGAGGCTCTATCCAGGATGCTTTTGAAGTCAAGGTAACTCATGTAGCTAGCCATGTTGGATTCTGAAGATTACAATGATCATATGAGCCAGAATGAACCCACTTGCACACACATGGGTAATCAAAGACTAAGTACCTTGATCCAGTTTGGGATTCTTCTTCCCTTTTGAGTCTGCTTCCTAGTTGCTAGAAATGTTCAGTTGAATTTTCCAGAGGTTCTAAGTGTGGGTTGGGTCTCTATCTTTGAAAAATTCAAGAACACTTATTCAGATGGTGCTAAATACTATGACAATCTTACATATCACCTTTTTGCAAATGGAAACCTCTATTCTTGGGGGAAAAGTTCATCGACTCTATTCTTCCTACCATATCTCCCATGTCCTCTAATCCACATCCCTTGTCCTATCTATTCATTTCTTCTATCATCCAATTCTTTCTACAATCCTGCTTCACCTCTATCCTATCTCTATCCATATCCCCTTTTTCATCCTTGATCTTGATCAAAACTATGGACAACGAATCTATTTCAACCTCAATGGTTTAGTCATCCATTCATCCATTCCTTGTCTTAATATACATTGGGGCAACCAAATACATCTTTCTTCTAATCCAAAAAATCAAAAAAATCAAAATATCCAAAAACTCAAAAAAATCAAATATCCAAAAACTCAAAAAAATCAAAATATCCAAAAACTCAAAAAAATCAAAATATCCAAAAAACTCAAAAAAAAAAAAATCAAAATATCCAAAAACCAAAAATCAACAAAACAAAAATAAAAATAAAAAAATCAAAGCATGAACACATGGACCATCCATCAAATCAGATCAACAACAGGAAAACTCTCAAAGTCTACAATCAAACTTATCACATGTCTTGTTAATCAATTCATTACTTGAAATCAACATCAACATCAAACATGTCTTATACAGGGATAGGTACACTCGAAACCAGATAGATCAGTCTTATACGGGGTACTCACTCTTTGAATCTAGACATTCCTATCAATCATCAAGTCTTGATAATCAATCCATCCATCAACATCATTTTTCATCAAAGCAGAGTGACAAAAACAAGCCATAAAACTATTTCTTAAGCAAAATTTGTGTCAAAACAAAAGTTGTCAGAATCCTAAACGAATCGCACGATAAAGGATGTCTCTCCTATCATAATCCGGAAAATTTTCATCATCAGTATCAATCAAATCCTTTACCATCTTACGGATTTTTATCTCAAAAACACTTGTTTAGAATTTTCACATTGTCAAATCTAGTTTCCAGACCGGGAAACTTTATCCATATCATTTGACACGCTTTATCCTGAAGGGACAGCTAAACCTTCACTTTGATAGAGTAAGATTTGAAATTTTCAAAAACAAGAATCAACTGAATCCAAACCAATCAAAGGAAACCATTGATCACTCATGCATGACTAATCCCCTTATTCTGAGAAGAAAGAACCTCTATCGTAACATCACGTTGAAGAAACAACAACCTAGTTTTTCCAAATTCATCAAGAGAAATAAATTTTTATACATCAATCATCAACCACATCATAACAATGACATCAATCAATCTGACTGCTGGGTTTTGTTCTAGTTAGCCTTATCTTTATCAATTGATGGAAATACATGTTTCACAAATCATATTGTACATATCATATCCATCCATCTGAGACATCACCAAAAATTCACAAATGCTTATCAATCTTGGACATACTTAGTGTAGTCACTGTCCTTGGTTTATCTGAAACAATTATCCAAATAATATCTCACCATGGCTTGGTGATCAGTATACATATCCATATCAAAGTAGTATCAACGACAAGGGGCAAAATCTTGACCTCGCCTGGGGCATCTCGCCTTCAAGATTTTCAACATCAAACCAAAAACGTAGCAAGACAACAAGGATCAAAACAACCAACAAATGACAAATGACAATGCAAGAAGGCTAAACATCACGAACTTGAACTGATTTCAACTGAACAAAGATCTATTTTGCAAGATGTTTTAATTGACAAGAATACATTTCCAATAGCATGCATGATTACTTATGGTTGTTAATTTTTTGCTTATCATATCTCCTGAGCACCTCCAGGATGTCTTACGACTAGAGAAGCAAGGAAGGAATGTGATGTTTTATTTGTCTTCTATCTGTGAGTGAAGTCTTTTACCATGCAAATTTGTCCTATGAAGAAATCCGGTGGCATATTGCTGAGGACATTTCGGATTTGTATGGGACAAAGGTTAACTCTTGTATGTTTACGCAATACGCACTCAGGTTGTCCTGGTTCAATTATACTTTGACGCTTGTGCTATCTTGCAAAATCAAATATCAGGTAAATTTTTCTCAGGTCATTATGGTTCAATTATACCATTATGCTTGTATAAATTTTCAACATATCCTAAAAAAATCAATGCTCAGTGATGATATTTACAAAGAAAGCAAATGAATGGTTCTATCGGATGGCAAATACAGAACGAGAGATGCTCCAAAAACATAGCTGCATATCATTTTACAATTAGCTGCATATCATTTTACAATTAGCTGCATATCACTTTACACAGCTACATATCATTTTACAATTAGTTGCATATCATTTTACAATTAGTTGCATATCATATCATACATCTCATTTTCAAAATATCATTCATCATTCATCATTGCATCCCTCGCATGCATATCTATCACATCATCATAGAATCTTTCTTCACTTTCATATCTTCTATCATTCTTCCAAACTATCTTCTATCATTCTTCCAACCTATCTTCTATCATTCTTCCAAACTATCTTCTATCATGTCTTATACAGGCGGTATCATTCTTGCAACCAGACACTCAATCATCCATATCTTATACAGGCGATATCATTCCTAAACCCAGATGATCGATCATCCATGTCTTATACAGGAGGTGTCATACCTGAAACAAGACTTGCTCTCATCAATCTAATCAATCTTATAAAACCCATGCATGCCATCATTATCTACTCTTCCATCTTTCAAACAACATTCTTCTTCTTTCGAGAGATCATTCATGCTTTGTGTGCATGAACGATCTCCCGAGGGGGCATTATCATATCAAATCTCAAAACAAATCCAATATCAGTTTCCACATCAACAAAGATATCAAAATCAAACTTACATCAAAAACATGCAACAAATTTGCTCATCTACATCAAGTTCAAAAACCTATCATTTCATATCAACTTGTAAAACAACTCAAGTTCTCAAAAACCATATCAAAACTTGTAAAACAACTCAAGTACCACAATCACAAACTTGTAAAACAACTCAAGTTTCCCACCCATATCAGCTTGTAAAACAACTCAAGTTTCCAACCCATATCGGCTTGTAAAACAACTCAGGCTTTCATACACATTGAACTTGAAACAGACAACGCAAATACATCATGTTCTGATCAACACAAATAGCTTGATATCTATACATAACTTGGAAACATTCATATCAAAACAAGTTATACCGACACTCATATTGGACAACTACATAAAATCATGACAACACGACACAAATCTCGAATCTGGGGCATCACATCAAATCTGGGGCACGACTGGCAAATCAAAAGAGCGACACAAAAATTGCATTTGATCATAAAAACACAAAAACACATCATTTTCTTTGAATTAACATGTGCACACACGTCACTTCAAAGAGGGGCAAAATGTAGATGTATAAAAATGACCATATTCCTAAAATGAATATTTTATGTTCATTTCCCTATTTAATTAAATCCAATTTAATTAAATTATCCACATTCTTCTATTTAATTAAGTAAATCACTTGATTAAATTCACTATACTATTTAATGAATAAATCATTTTATTCAATTAAATCCCCCTAGCCATTTTTAATTAAATTCAAATTTAATTAAATAGTTATCCTAAATTGAATAAATCAAATTTATTTAATTGCAACCAAATTGAATGAAAATCAAATAATTCAATTTAATCCTATAATTCCCCATCCACTTGCAAAATCCCAAACCCCTTCCTAAACCCTTCTAGAATCTTCTAACCAATTCTAATTAACCTAACCCCCTCTAAACTTTGTCACATCCCTAAGCAAAGGGAGGTCACTTCTCAAATGGCCCAAAGTCTTGGATAACCATTGAAGGTTTTCAACCTTCAACCACCAAAAACCCCAAAGTCTTTGAAAACCATTGAAGGCTTCCAACCTTCAACCACTTAATCCCCAAAGTCTCCAATAACCATTAATGGTTATTTCAAACCCTCCCACATGGTTAAAACATTTGTTTTGACTCAACCTCTATCCAACCCAAGGGTCTCATCAGGTCATTAATGCTTTGACCGTGATTATCTCTTAATCATTTGCACATAGGTTTATCTTTGGATTAGATCCTAATTCATTGGGTAAACCTAACTTAGACTTGACCCTTAGCCTTTAGATAACCATGAGGTCTCCTCAAGCCTTTAATGCCTCCAACCTCTTCTCTCAACCCAATCCTATGTTGACACTTGTCATCATTTCATTGATGCCAATTGTGCACATGGATCCCCAACTTTCAAACTTGGCCCTTGATTAAACCATTCGATCCTGACCATCCATTGCCCTATTTATGCTATAAATAGAGCTCTCATTCCTCCATTCTAAACAATCATCTTTCAAATTTGAAGCATCACACTTATGCTCAAATTGTTTCAAGCTTTCATTTTATATATGCTCCTCATTTAGCCTCTTTTAGATCAGAATTAATCACGAATACGCATGTTTAGAATAAGTTCCTTATCATTTTAGTTCCATCATAGAGTAAATATAGTATGCTAGGATAATCTTCATACTAACTTCGTCATCTTATCATTTAGTTTGTTGCATTTCTAGCATCTCATCTAGCTTATAACACATCTCATACTAAGATCAGTTAAAATCTCTCTCGTTCTCATATTTGCCATCCCTAAACCATTTTGCTCACTGATCTGAGAGCAAAAACATTGGTTTGAGGGACATTGTGAGATAGAGAACCATGGGACCCTCCTTGGGAAGCTGAGTAACACGTCGTTACTCCATAGCTTGCATCAAGAAGTCCTGTGTGTGTGTGTGGATTGGTATTTTACATATTTTTCACATTTTTAATTTTATTAATCCACTTTTCCCACATACAGGTACTGTTGATAGTAACTTATACTTTAAAGTTGAGAATGATAACATTTTGATTGTTGAAGTGTTTGTGGATGACACTATTTTTGGAGGAGATGATGATTTGAGTATGAAGTTTGCTGATGATATGCAAAAGGAATTTGAGATGTCTATGATAGGTGAGATGAAATTCTTCTTAGGATTGTAGATTACTCAGACTGGTAAAGGCATTTTCATTTCTCAATCTAAGTATGTGAAGGAACTATTGAAGAAATTTGGGTTAGCTAATTCTAAACCTATTGGAACTCCTATGGTGACTGGATGCAAGTTGTCTAAGCAAGGTGAATCTCAGAAAGTTAATCAGACCTTGTACAGATCTATGGTTGGTGGATTGTTGTACCTGACTCAGACTAGACCAAATATTATGCATGTTGTATGTCTTTGTGCCATATTTTAAGTTGATCCTAAAGAGACTCATGTTACTGTTGTGAAGAGGATTTTCATATATTTGAAGGGAACTATTGACTATGGGTTGTGGTATCTGAAGAATGATGATTTCATGCTATGTGCCTATATTGATGCTAATTGGGTAGGAGATGTAGATGACCGAAAGAGAACTGCTAGTGGAGCTTTCTTTTTGGGGAAGAAGTTGGTTTCATGGGCAAGTAAGAAACAAAATGCTAAATCTTTATTTACTATTGAAGCTGAATACATTGTTGCTGCTAGCAACTGTACTCAGGTAGTTTGGATGAAGAAGATGCTCAAAGATATCAGAGTCGTGTATGATGAGCCTACTGTTATTTACTGTAATAATTCACGTGCTATTAATATTTTCATTTATCTGGTACTGCACTCTAAAACAAAGCATATATCATTAAGTATCATTTTATGAGAGAGAAAGTTAGTGACGAACAAGTAAAACTGGAGCATGTATCTAAAAACAATCAAATTGCATATATTCTCACAAGCCTTTGCCTGCAGATATATTTGTGTATTTGAGAGACAAGTTAGGGGTCCCTGCCCCTCCTGATGAGAACTAGGTGCATAGAGATGCACCAATCTGGTGGACTTTAGAGTCTTATATTCTTATCCAGGTTGATGAGTTGGTGCTGCTACTTAGTTGAAGTAGTCAGTGTGTTGTTTAGAGCTAAGAGTTTATCTAGTTTGGGGAGAGAATCTTGATCAGTTTATATCTTTGGCATTGTTGTCAAAGGGGGAGAGAAGCATGTGAAAAACTGCATTATCTTTGGAGCTTTGTGTGCATAATATTAGGGGGAGTTTGTTGGAGTTTGCTAGTGTTGATTTATTCCTTTGTATTGATTGTTTTTCACATTCATATGTTTCCATCAATCCCAAAGGGGGGGTGGGGTTGTTGGATATTGCTGCTACTAGGATATGTTGTTGTCATTGATGTCAACATATTCTTCCGTTTTTCGGTTATAGAGAATTGATTTGGTTTGGTTTGCTGATGAGGATTTGTGGTTCAATATGAAGTATCTCTAGTATTTCTACTTCATTATTTATTGATTCCATGATTCTATGTGATGCTTTGATCAAGTTGAGGGTTCCGGTATGGAGATTGGTTTTTAGTGTTTAGTGTTGCAGTGTTCTAGTGTTTGATCCATTGTGCTCCGGTATGATCATATCTTGTGTTGTGGATTTTTGTGGATTTGGGAGAGTGTTTAGGATGTTTGTGTGTATCTTAATTTTAGATGGTTCATGATTTGATGCTTTGCAAGCTATCTTTCTTGTCTGAGTTGCTTCCATTAAGTGTTCTTGAGTGCTACTGTGTTGATCGATAAAGATTTGAATAATTGGTGTTGGTGCAGCTATTGCAGATGGTTCTAAATACTCGTTGGTGTTCCCTAATAATGTCCTATTTGTTTTGGTGGTCCACATTAATCCTTGTGCATGTTCTTAAAGATCTTATGGGTCCGATGATGTTCTTTGTGTTATACAGTATTTTTGGTGGTGTAGTGTGTTGCAGTTGATCTTGACGAGAATTTCGGTGGTGGTGCGTGTTTGAGGAGTTGATTTAGGTCCATGCTATGTCATCTATGACATTGTATTTGTCTAGTGGTTGTTTTATGTATCGTGTGATGTAATTTTGTAATTAGGTGTTAAGGGTTTAGCCGACCTTGTAGTCAAGGTTGATGATTTGTATAAATGGGTGTTATTGGTGATTTGGTGAGGTATGGTTGTTGAGTTTGCATTATCAGAGAGTGGTGTATGTGCAATCAAGTGAACTAATCTTTCAATGTGCAATGTTGAGTAGAGATTGGTGAAGAGAAGACATATGAGCTTAACCGAAACTATCATTAGGCATTAGTAGATTCTATTTTTGTAGTTCATCCTTGCCAGATTATATTCCAAATCTTTTTGTAAGGTAGTGAACCTTCCCCGAGGGTTGTAGCCTTTTGGGTCATTGTAATTTGAGTAGTGAGCTCTAGGCAGTGTGCCTGAATGCATATGTATTTCCCATTGCAATATTTTCACATGCTATTGCAGAGTATCATCTTATTGTGGGTAGGTTCCCACCGTGGTTTTTCCCTTAACCGTGTTTTCCACATCAAAAATATTGGTGTTATGTTTGTTGTTGGTATTGTTGTTATCTTTCATTTTGTTGCAGTTGATCGGATTTGAGATTGTGCTTAATTTATTTAATCCGGTGAAAAATGATTCACCCCCCCTCTCAGTATTCCTTGTTGTTGCTAATAGGCAATGTATGGACTAAAAAAAACTCCTAGATCTTGGTATGCAAGGCTTGACAGGTATGTGTTGACACAAGGATTTAAAAAAGGTACTACTGTCAATAACTATACTTTAAGGTTGTAGAAAATGACATCATGATTGTACTTGTTTATGTGGATGATATAATATTTGGAGGAAATGATGGTATGTGCAAATTTTTTTCTGATGAGATGCAAGAAGAGTTTGAAATGTCTACGATTGGAGAGATGAATTTATTTCTTGGTTTACAAGTTAATTAGGAAGATGATGGTATATTTATTTCATAATATAAGTATGTTAAAAAAATCTTGAAGAAGTTTGGAATGAAAAATGCTAAACCTGTATGTACTCCTATGGCTATTGGTTGTAAGTTGAGAAAAGATGTTGAATCACCAAAGATTGATCAAAGCATATATAGATCAATGATTGGAAGTTTGTTATATCTGACTACTACTATACTAGATATCATGCATGCAGTATGTCTCATAGATATATTTTAGCAAGATCCTAGAGAGACACATGTTGTTGTTGTGAAAAGAATTTTCAAATACCTAAAAGGCATAGAAGACTATGGTCTATGGTACCCTAAAATATTCAATTTCACTCTGATTGCCTACACAGATGCAGATTAGGCTGGTTGTGTGAATTTGAAGAAAAGTACTAGTGGAGGTGCATTTTTCCTTGGACCTCATTTGGTTGATTGGTCAAGTAATAAATACGATTTAGTATCTCTATCTACTACTGAATCCAAGTATATTGTTGCTGCTACTTGTTGTACTTAGGTATTATGGATGAAACAAACTTTGAAGGACAATGTCTTCATAAGATGTAGAGTTCAATCTTGATTCCAAAATACTTTGTAGAACACACCTCCAATATATCCAGATAGGACCAGATCCAATTTCGCCTTGTAGATTTTGCCTTCATCATGCCCGGGTAGGACCAGACCGAAAAAGCCTTTTGGTGAAGTAGATACCAGAGATCAAAACTGCATGAAGTAAGCATGCATATCTTGCATAATGAAAGAGAAAAAGTAACAAACCAAAACATATACTAAAGAAAATTGCCAGATCAAACCAAAACATACATGTTGAACCAAACCACATCAATGACATCAATTACAATAGGCCAATAGATAAGGTTTATGTAGTTCTACTTGGTCTAAACAAATTTAGTAAGTCAAAAACTTATTCCCATTCAAGTTTCATAATAATAAAGCATTATTTCTCATAATTGATTAAATAATACATTCTTCTAAGTGAAACCATGAAACCATAATTGACATTGAGTTGATAACATCACATTGCAGAAAAGCACAACAAAATTACTAATGAAAAAGAAGGATGTGGCAAAAAACTCCTCCCGAGAAGAGAGAAAAAAAAAGAAAAAAGAAAGTACATGTGACAAGCATGAAGGACTCGAGATGTTCCCCCAAGTACTGAATTGGTCACAAAATTACAATCAAGATTTCTCCTATAGGAGAGAAAAGAAGAGATGATGTATGATGTAGGGGAATTGAGTTGTTTTCTATAATTTACTTCTTTAATCTTATTGTCAACTTTAGTTTTGTAGACACAGATCTTGTCCCTACATCAACAAGAAGTTGAATAGAATATGAACGATTAATGGCCAAGTGAAAAGAATTAGTTACGAATGAGAATGAAATGGTCAGAAGTGATCGAGCAGTTTGGGTGAAATTGAACCCACAAGATAAAATGAGTGAACAAAGGAAGATGAAATGCAATTTGGCAGATTAGGTGTGTGTGTTGCAAGGAAAGAGGTCGATAGGCTAATCAGTAGAAAAGTCCAAATCAAATGGGAGAGGAAGTCTGCTAAATAGGTGTATGGCCAAATAGTTGAATGTAGACATCTATCATTGTATGTAATCATCATCGTATGTTGAGCGATAATGGAGATAAGGTTTTTGTGTTCATATCTGTCGTGTTGATTGTTAATGTTGTCTCCTAGTCTTTATGTAACCTCGTGTTAAGTGATTAGTTCAATACATTTCTGTTATTCTCTATTATGTTCCTGTCATAGTTCTGATAGGAAACCTATTGACACTAGTTATTTTCTTGAACTTCCTATCATTATTTCTTGAGTGTTGAATGTGTGTTTGGGGTTTAGCCTGACATCCCCATCATCTGGTATATGTGCTTTGGGGATTATCTGGGGCCTCACCATCAATGTATCCCCCCATAACAAAGAAGCTCCAATGCTAAAGATGAAGGCTCAAGGATGAATGTTGATTAAGATCCAAGAGAAAAAAACCACATTCCTCCCCTTGGAAAGAAACAAATCAAGTGGCCAAGGCTGAAACAACTCCATGAAAGGAGATAGAAGGAATTATCTCATGATGTGTATTGTTGAAGACTACTCAATTGTTTCAATCAGAAGATGCCAAATCGACTTAAGTAAACCCAAACAACTATGAAGATACCTGATGAACAACCTCTGAAGGCATTGAAGATGGGATGATAGGAATTTTCAAGCTACCATCAAAGAGGAATGGAATATCCCCAATCATGTCCCTAATGTCTAGAGTATGATATATATTATGCATTTAAGGACCTAAAATTTGGATAGAGGACTTTGAGAGATTTACAATGATATTTAGATTTTGAAAAATGGAATTTGAATGTGTAAGATATGGCCTCAGAAGTGAAAAATTAAAATTTAACTTTGGAAGCCTAGTATAAAAAATCAGAGTACTATTTGACAAATCACTTGTATATTTGAATTGTAGTCGAAACCAACTTTTTGATGATATCTTGTTTGCAAAAAATGGATTTCATATGCCCATGTAATGCTTGATTTACTAAAAGTTCTCTGAAAAGGCTTGCAAAGACAATTGGGGGCTAAAAAACTTAGCCCTAGTCGCTAATGTTGGCAAGGAATATTCCCCTAAAAAAAATTTGCTCCTCCTTTAATAAAAAATTCTTAAGATTTGCCTTCACAAAAGAATATTATCCCTTTTTAATTAAAAAATTGCATGAAAAAGAAAGAAAAAAAGACTATTTCCAAAATCTTTGAGAGCTTGGAGCATGACTTATTGATGTCACAACTATGTCACTTGTAGATCAATACTTTTTGCAAGAATAAAGGTATGCCTCCCTTTTTTTAAATTTTTTTAAAAAAACACGATCCCTTTTCTTTTAAAAGTTTTTCACAAATTTTAACGAATAAATTGGCAAAATAATTTTTAAATCTATTTTTTTGGCAGAGGTATAGGCCAATGCAGGAGTAGGTATTAATCTGCACTTACACAAAAAAACGTGCCCTCCAAAAAATCACTAATTTTTTGCTGATCTATGATTTTGACAATTTAACATACAATTTTAGGGTTTTGGGCCTTTTGAGTGTGATGGTGACCTCTGTTTCACTCCAAAGTTCTTATATTTTTAGTTACACTTGGATTTTGCCTTAATTTTTGTGCCACAACCAAATTGACCCAAAATTTTAACTGCTCGTATTTTGACGAAACAACAATCTATATTGAGGTTTTGTGATGCAGAGCATCTATCACAAACCATAAAACCTTCATTAAATATTTCAAATCATAACATTCACCATAACATGAGAGAACAAATTCTTATTTTCCATGGAATACCCTAGTTCAGGGTTTCATCCCTTAAAAACTATTTTCACCAAAAATATCACAAATTATTCAATTCTTAACCAAATTAAGTAAGACAAAAAGAAAGAAAAAGAGGATTCAGAGACCTTTCCAAAACATATAGCCTTTGTTAATTATTATTCCTCACGTGACCACACCAAATGCTGCAACTGGACTGCTACTGCCTTCACGAGTCTACCTTTCACCATGAACTGTAACAAAAAGTCATCAATAACTTTTTAAATATTGATTCTAAATAAAATCTCTTCGGTCAGACTTTATATTACTGAGTTATAGAAGTTATTACAAAATTTAAACCAGATCCAATGGTTATATCAAAAGTTATGAGCATTTTCCCAAAAAAGGGTAACCCTTGGTAGGGTTTTGACAATTATTGTAAAAACAAACATATCTTGCCAAATACTCCACAAAAATGCATAAGAAGGATTCATATGAAATATATTTCATTAATATATAATTCAATAACATCTACATATAAAAATTACACCAAACATGATGCTTCATGGATCTATGACACCCATAGATTCTTTAAAACCTCATGACAATTTGAGGGTTTGATGGATAATCTTTGTCAAATCCCCTCCAAACTGATATACCCCTTGATTTCGACCAAACATAGTTTTATAAACTATTTCCAACTCCTTCCTAACTACTCTAACAACCTCATGACCAATGGATTTCATTTTTACACTTTTGTTGCACTTTTTGGCAATGTTGCAACTTTGCAATTTTTACAATTTTTGCATTTTTCACATAAATGACTCTAACCCTTACATGGACACTTTTAACACTTCAAGATGGACCAAATATGATATCTTTGGACAAAATGGCTCATTTAGCCTTAAATATTATGATTCAATGGAGTCAAATAACCTTAATACATTATGAATGACTCAAATACAATAAAATTGTTCATATTATGACTTTTGACCTCCTGGTATGCTTGTGTGCTTAGGTGGCTTTGCACCATTTTTGTAAGGAAGCAAAGGTGTGCGGAAACACTTCCTATGCTAATCTTGAGAGGATGATTATGCAAATTTCAACTTAACTATCACAGAGATCACAAGAAGCACATAGAGTAGAAATAAAACAACAAACACATAACACAACGATTATCGTGGGGAAAACCCATACAGGTGAAAAACCCCACACTCTAAAACCTGCATAGTATATTAAAAAATCAACAAGAGATTACAATACACTTGCAATGCAAGTTCTTACAAGAGCATCACCTCAACTCAAGCTCGGAGAGACTTCACTAGCATCCTTCTAGCACCCAGCCTTGCAAACCAAACTCCATCATACAAACTCATCTCCAAGCCCTCATTAAATAGGAATTTTACAACCTGAAAACCATTTGTGGTACAATACCATGGTCAAAACCTCCATGACACATGTTGCCCACCCTTGACATTTGTTTTTTCAAGATAAGAAAACCAGGTTAAATATAGTTACTCACATCCAAACTCTTATCCCCTATTTTTGACCCTCATAACTAACATGAAATGTGTCATATGATCTCTAAAAAAGGCCCTCCTATATTATACTATGGACATGACATCTTTTGACAACTCATATACCTTTTTCCAAGGCACCGACACATGGGAAACCTCCCAACTACATTTGGAACAATTTACTAAAAAATTACAAGGTTGAGACACATGTATCTCATCATTCTCCCACTTGTCGAATACCTTGCAAGAGTCAGGGGATCCATATTACCATGGACTCAACAGTCAGGGGCCAAGAGGCCCATAGATTCTGAACACCATCTGAACTTCTCTGTGCTCACGAGCTTAGTTAATGAATTAGCAACATTCACCAAAGTTTCTACCTTGTCCAGCTTCACCTTACCATCCTCAACCATATCTCTCACAAAATGATATTGTACATCAATGTGTTTGGTCCTGGCATGAAAAGTTGGGTTCTTCGCTAGGCAGATTGTACTCTGACTATCACTATAAATTGTCACTGCACCCTGTTTAAACTCTATATCTGAACACAATCTCTTAAGCCTAATGGCTTCTTTGCAGGCATGAGTAGCTGCCATATACTCTACCTCTATAGTGGACAAAGCAACCATAGCCTATCGCTTGCTTATCCAACTAATTGCACCACCAAATAATGTAAACACATATGCACTGGTGGATCTTCTTCTATCAACATCACCTACCCAGTCTGAATCCACAAAGCCTCTAATATCCAAGGAATGCTCATTTCTTGTTCCATGAAAACATATAGAGTACTCTGAGGTACACCACAAGTATCTAAAAACTCTTTTTACTGCATCCCAATGTGCTCTTCCTGGATTAGACATGTAGCAGAAAAGTACTCCCACTGCTTGGGCAATATCTGGTCTTGTACAAACCATAGCATACATCAAACTTCCAACAACACTTTGGTAGGGTACTCGAATCATCTCTTCCATCTCCAATGGGGATGTAGGACACTATGAACTAGAAAGCTTTGTTCCCATTGTAACAGGAACACTCAATGGTCTAGAATCTTGCATATTAAATCTTCTCAGAATAGTACCAACATACTTACTTTGGCCTAGCCAAAGCTTTTTGTTTTGTCTATCTCTTACAATCTCCATTCCTAGAATGTGTCTTACTGCACCAAGATCTTTCATATCAAATTTTGCCAAGAGTTGAGATTTTAATTCTGCAATCAAACCTTTTCCTTTCCCAATAAACAACATGTCATCAACATACAAGGCAATAACCAGGAAACGATCACCATCTAATTTGAAATATATATAGTGATCAGATTTATACCGCACAAACCCCAAACTCAATACACATGTATCAAACTTCTAGTACCACATCCTAGGACTTTGTTTTAAACCATACAAGAATTTCTTCAATTTACAGACCAAATTACTTTTACCTTTTACCACATAGTTCTCTGGCTGTGTCATATAAATTTCTTCCTCCAAATCTCCATGAAGGAAAGCAGTTTTTACATCCATTTGTTCGACCTCTAGATCATAAGCTACTGCAATAGAAAGCAAGAAATGAATGGATGTCATTGTTGGTATTTTGGTATGGTTTTGTCATTGATATCAACACCTACTAAATACACCTACTTTGGAGATCCAACAACATTCACCGGCAAGCAGTAATTTGTGCAATAGTTACCGGTATATGATCAACCGACAGGATATAATGTTCACCGGTACCTGGAATGACATGGAAAACACTTGGTAATGTCGAAGATATCATGTGGACACTTTATTTTGAAGTACTAATCATTGATATATTCTTATTTGCATATTTGCTTTTACCGGCAAATAGGTCCAGGTTATCTAGGGTTACACCGGCAAGTTTATCTTTTCCAGATCAGCATGGCAGGCTATGGAGATGATTTATTATTGTTATAAATACATTAAGCCGACATGTTTTATTGGTTATTGCATCGGATATTATATTTGTAAATATTTTTATTGTAATATCTTGTAGAGCCGACCTACTAAAATTGGTCTTAGGGTATGGTATAAATGTAAGATCTTATTTGTAAGATCAAGTGTGGAATGTAAAAAATATTTGAGTGAAGGTATATGCAAGATCAAGCAGAGGCATACATGAAGACATCATCTGAAGGTGAAGTTAGGTTTTTGTAGAAGCATATCAGCATTACACCAGTACTGAATTCAGCATATGAAGATGCGATTTTGTATAGTACATTCTTATTGGATTTAACCATCCAACTATAGTCAATGTGACTCCCATTTGTGATTGAGCAGTGAGCTCTAGGCTGTTGGCCTTTCTACATGTGCAGACCCCTCTTTGTACACTTACTATCTGTAGTAGTATCATCTGATTGTGGGTAAGGTTTCCCACCATGGTTTTTCCCCTTATAGGGTTTCCACGTACAAATATTGGTGTCATGTGTTGTGGATGACTTTGTGTTTATGTTTCATGCATTAATTCTTATCGGTATAGCAATTTACTGTTAACACTGTCTACTGACATACTTAACTAGTTTATCGGTATTAAGCATTAATTTGGTTAATAAGTTTTTGGTTTGAATTTATTAGACAACTGATTCAACCCCCCCCCCTCTTAGTTGTCTCTGGGACCTAACAATTGGTATCAAAGCTTAGTCCTCTTTTTGCAGAAGTTTAACAACTTGAGGAGATCCAATATCTACTAATTATTTCAGAAAGGATAGTCCTAAACTTGATGGAACCAACTATGGGATATGGAAGATCGGAATGGAGACACATCTGAATTGCATTGGTAAAGACATCTGGGAAGTTACTAAGAATGGTTATACTACTACTGTCGCTGGTCAGACTGCTCCAACTACTTTAGCTAAAGATGAAGAAAATGATTGCAAAGCAAGAGAAGCACTCTTGAGCGCATTATCAGATCAACAAATCATGGGATTATCAGATAGATCTACTGCTAAAGCTATTTGGGATCATTTGGAAACACTGAATGAAGGAGACTCCATAGTCAAAATTGCAAAAATTGAAAGCTTCCGAGTTAGGTATGAACATCTGAAAATGGAAGAAGATGAAAGGATTTTTGCTTTCATGGAAAGAGTAAATGAAATTGTTTTGGGTATCAAATGTTGTGGAGGAACCTTGAGTGAGGATGAAATTGTTTCAAAAATCTTAAGAGGTTTGCCACTAGCATATAAAATGAAGGTTACTGCTATAAATGAGTTGAGAACAATGCCTAATACATCAGTAACTAGGGATACATTGATTGGAAAACTTTCAGCTTTTGAAATTGAGGAATTTGGTCCTATTGCTACTATAAAAACTGGTTTGGCCTTCAAAGCATCAACATCATCTGCTCCATCTTTTGACAAATTAGACTGGAGAGCCTTTTATGCAAGAGAACTTGAAGAAACTAGGAAGGAGAATGAAGAGCTTGAAGAACTTGAAGCACTATTTGCAAGAAAAATGCCAAAAGGCCCAATTGGAAGTAAGTATGAAGGTAAAGAACCCTTTAAATGTTTTAACTACAATAAGATTGGTCATATGGCTTCAAGATGTCCTGATAGACATGCTAGACTAAGAGAAGAAGTTAGAAGAACATACAAACCTAATCCTGAATATTAGAGATACAGATTTAAGAAAAACAAAGATAAATCTTGTTACATTGTTGATGAAGGTGTGACTGATGATTCTGATGAGGATCCATCAGACAATGGATGGGTCTTTGTTGCTATAACAGAAGATCAACCGACACCTATTCCTCAATCGGTAGAACAAGCCCTAGAAGCTAAAGTTGAATCAAAGGATGAATGGATTATTGACTCAGGATGCTCATATCACATGACTGGAGACAAAGGTAAATTTTTGAACTTTCAAGAATACAATGGAGGTTTAGTAAGATATGGAGATGACAAAGCCTATTCAATCAAAGGTAAGGGTTCAATATCTCTTGATGGTAAACATAACACTAACAATGTCTACTATGTTGAAGGATTAAAACACAATCTTTTAAGTGTTGGTCAATTAGTTGGGAAAGGTTTTCATTAACAATTTAAAAATGGAAAATGCAAAATCATGAATAGAACTGGTTTGGAAATTGCAACCAGTAATCAGACTAGAGGTAATATCTTTCATTTGATGACAACGATGAAAGTTGGTTATGGCATAAAAGAATATGTCATGTAAATTTTGATTGCATGGTAAAAATCAGTACTTCTAAAGCAGTTAGAGATCTACCTAAAATTGTCAAACCTCAGAATACAATTTGCAAGGAATGTCAATGTGGAAAACAAGTTAGAGCTAGTTTCAAAAGTATTCCAGAAAAATCCAATAATGCTCTTGATTTAATTCACACTGATTTATGTGGTCCAGCTAGAACTAAAAGCTTACAAGGTGATAGATATTTCATGCTAATTATTGATGATTATTCTAGAATGTGTTGGGTTACTTTTCTCAAAGAAAAATTAGAAGCACTTGGGAAGTTCAAACTATTCAAAGCAATGGTTGAAAATGAAACCGGTAAGAAAATCAAATGTTTAAGATCAGATCAAGGAGGAGAATTCACATCTAAAGATTTTAATACATTATGTGAAGTGAATGGAATCAAAAGACAGTTATCAGCACCTCAGACACCACAACAGAATGGAGTTGTTGAAAGGAAAAATAGAACTATCTTGGATGCAGCAAGAAGTATGTTATCAGAAGAAAATCTACCACATGTGTACTGGAGAGAGGCAATAAGCACTACTGTCTATACATTCAACAAAGTTCACATCAAAGGTGAAACTGGTAAGACCCCTCATGAACTATGGTTTGGTAATATTCGTACTCTTAAGTACTTCAGAATTTTTGGAAGTAAATGTTATATTAGAAGAGATGAGTATATTGACAAGTTTGATCCTAGAAGTGATGAAGGAATATTTCTTGGTTATTCATCTAAGAGCAAGGCATATAGATGTTTTAATAAAAGATTATAGAAAATTGTTGAGAGTACAAATGTAAAGATTGATGAACAATTTAGAGGAACTTCAAGATATATGGACTCTGAACTGGAAACAAAAATTATGACAAATGAACCTACAATAAATCCACTAGTACATAATGATGATCCAGTTACTCTGGTATCATCAGAGGATTCCACAGTAATTGAAGAACAATAATAGACTAAGACACCCCAGTATGTAAGACTAAATCATTCTGAAGATCAGATAATTGGAAGCAAATTTAAAGGAGTTATGACAAGAGGAAGATTGGCAAATGAAGAGGTATGTCTTATTTCTCAAATTGAACCATTAACTATCAATGAAGCATGTGAAGATAAATTTTGGATTAAAGCTATGGAAGAAGAATTAGGACAAATTGAGAAAAATAATACTTGGACATTAGTTCCTTGGCCTAAAAATAAAAATGTAATTGGAACCAAATGGGTATTTAGAAACAAACTTAATGAAGATGGTAAGGTTGTCAGAAATAAAGCAAGACTAGTGTGTATGGGATATTCTCAAAAAGAAGGAGTTGATTACAATGAAACCTTTGCATCGGTAGCCAGAATTGAGGTAGTTAGATTACTTTTGGCTTTTGCAGCTCACAAGGATTACAAAGTTTATCAAATGGATATTAAATGTGCATTTTTGAATGGTGTTCTTGAAGAGGAAGTCTATATTGAACAACCTGATTGATTTTCTTTGACAGATGACAATGATATGGTTTGCAGATTAAGAAAAGCTTTGTATAGATTAAAACAAGCCCCAAGAGCTTGGTATGCAAGATTGGATAAGTATCTTTTAAAGATTGGTTTTAATAAAGGAAATGCAGATAACAATTTATATTACAAAGTAACTAATGATGACATCTTGATTATTGAAGTATTTGTTGATGATATAATCTTTGGAGGAGAAGATGAATTATGCAAAGAATTTTCTCTTGAAATGCAGCAAGAATTTGAAATGTCTATGATTGGAGAAATAAAATTCTTTTTAGGATTGCAGATTTTACAGACTGATAAAGGTATATTTTTGAGTCAATCTAAGTACTTGAAAGAACTACTTAAGAAATTTGGGATGGAGAACTCTAAACCGGTAAGCACACCTATGACTACAAATGACAAATTATCTCAAAGGGATGAATCTACACCTGTTAATCCAACTAGATACTGTATATGGTGAAAATGGATAACAATAATAATGATATTGAAAGACTAAATGAATTAAACCACAAAACCCTAGCCTAAAAACAACAAAGATCCACCATAACATATGAAGATTACCTAAGACAATGCAAATCAAATGAAATCACAAAGATTATACCATCACATGTCCAATAGGGTTTGGATCTCCATTCTTCCTATTTCCATTGATCTTGCTTGATATATTTGTTCTCAGATTTTATGTGTGCACAAGAGCTCAAAAAAGAACGGAAATGTGGTTCCAAGTAGGATAGCCTATGTTCAAAAGCATAGTGTAGTCAAGTAGTCAATGAGGGGTTTGATAATGAAGGAAGCATCTCCTTATATAGAAGACACTATATGAAATGGAGGGATAAGATTGAGAGGTGTAAAAGGAAGTCGGCTATGATTAGAGGGTAGGTAAAAGAAATAATAAAATAATGAAAGGGGTAGGTAGTGTATGAATTAAGAGATGAATGACATGTGTCATGGGTAGAAAAGGTTAATGAATTAATTAAATAAATAAAGATTTATTTAATTAATAGAAGGAGTGAGATCAATTAAATAAATAAGATATTTATTTAATTTAGGAAAAAGATAATTTAAATAAATAAAGGTATTTATTTAAATGAGAAATAAGGCTAGAAGAGGATAAATGAATTAATTAAATAAATAAAGATTTATTTAATTAATAGAAGAATTAGGCTAAAGTAATTAAATAAATAAAATATTTATTTAATTAGACTGGACAATTTTGAGTGTCTACATTTTGCCCCTCTTTGAGATAATGCGGCCTGTCGCGTTGTTTCAAAGAAGATAATATGAACTGATACAAAGTTGCCCCAAGATGGGAATGATATGCCCCCTCGAGAGATTGGATGAAAAAATGTCTGAAAAGATCGCAGACAATCTCTCGATAAGAAAGATGGGATAGAATGGACTGACCGGATAAAGTGATAGAGTCACGGGATAATGAAGACTGACTCGAGAAACGAGGGCTAGGGCTAGGGTAGTCTATAAGATAGACCATGAGGGAAATACATCCTCATTGTCATCTACACCTCCAAGAGATTAGAGTGCAGAGAGAGAAAAGAGCAGCAGTAGTCAGTAGCGATGGCTTTGGTTCACAGATTCGACCACGTTCGTCGATTCCAGAGGTTAGCAGAGGCAGGAGAGCCAGTAAGTACCACAAAACCTCCTTGTACATTGATGCATTTATTGTTGTCAATAATGCATGCTAGGTAGAGTAATAAATGCTCTTAGAATAGGGTCCAAAAAATGTCAAAAACGTATAGGTGCGTCTGCGTTGGTGCCAGGCACGTTTATGCGGTTTAAAAGAGTGTTTATGTCATGAAAGCATGTTTGTGTCCAAAAATATGAATTTGTGTCTTCTAGGTCAAATCGGCAGTTCTGTGATGAACATATGCTGTTGATTGGATAAGCTGCTGAGAGGATACACTCAAGCAGGTCCTCTAGGGAAGACTAGGATAACAAATAGGGCTAGGATTGACAATTCTGTGATAGAACATACGTTGCCAATTAGGAAACTTCTCAAGAGGATTCACTCAAGTAGAGGCCCTAGGATAGGATAGATCAAGGCACTTTGTGATGAATAGTGAGTACCAAGATATAGTACTTTGTGATGAACAGGGAGTACTAAAATATGAGTAGCACTTTGTGATGAACAGTGAGTGCAAATGTGAGCAGCACTTTGTGATGAACAGGGAGTGCCAAACACGTAGTACTTTGTGATGAACAGGGAGTACCACTAGGATAGAAGCAACACGTGTGATGAATAGTGAGTGTTACTAGGACTAAGATGATTGATTTGTGTGACTGCAGGAGTATTTGCCTATGCTGGAGTCACGAGAGAGATTCCCATTGACTCAGAGGTTGCTACCTGAGTTGATAGCCAAGGATCGAGCTACGATTGAGGCTATGGGATTGAGACATATTCTGTATGTGCCTAAGTTTCGGGCGAACATGGGATTGCTGACTACACTAGTGGAGAGGTGGCACTCTAAGACTTGCACTTTTCATTTGCCGATGGGGGAGATGACAGTCACCCTAGAGGATGTATACAAGATTCTGCGAATACCAATCGATGGGGAGCTGATTCTGTATGATCGAGATAAAGACATCGATGCCCTTAGATGAGTGTTCTAGGATCTAGGACTAGAGATGAGGGTGGGACATGTGGCATGGGATACCATGACATGGACAGGATTAGCACTACCAACAGTGTTGGCAGGAGTTATCAGTGGGTTCCTCTGTCTGGATAAGGCGACACGAGGGGTGGCTGCAGAGGACACAGGGGCCAGGAGAGATGATCTTGGGGCAGGTCCTTCTAGGGCTCAGACTCCATCGAGGCTAGCCGGCTCTGAGGGAGGGAGTTCATCATAACCGTAGAGGGCTCCCTATGTATCAGTATTGTACCATTTTTGTATGATGATGTAGACACCTGCGGGTGATTGTAGCCATATGATTTTGACATCATTATATCATGACACTTTATATATATATGAGATGATTCATCTCTGCGGCAGCTATATGCATGTGTACCTATGTGATGAGATGTTCTTATGTGATGTTTATGATATAGATGCAAATATGTATATGATGCAATGCAATATATATTTTTTTGTTCTTTTATGTTTTATATGTGTTTGTATGATGCAAATGTGAATGTATGTAATGTAGATGAATATGATAATGCAAATGTAAATTGTGCTAATAGGTGTTGTATGCAAGATGTGATGCAGTTGTGATATCTATATGTATGTATGAAATGCTTATATGTGGTAATGCAGGTGCAACTACATGAAATGCAAATATTTTTGGTGTGTCATTATACTCAGTCAGTGATAGCAGGTTATGCAGACTCGAGAAGGACAATGGAAGTCAATCAAGAAAGGGGAATGGAAGACAGAAGATATGAAAGTGAAAGAGCTTCTTGTGCGTTATCATAATTGAGCTTTATTATGGCAAGTAGGTTATGAAAATCGAGGCATATGTTCAATCCAGAAAGTCATTGTACCTATTTGCATGGAGATAAGACAGTCTCAAACAAGGAATGCCCCAGTTCACACTAGACTCTCAGTGTCCTCATATCCTTGGACAAGTCATAGCATTACTAAGAGACAATCCACAGATAACAAATACAAATAGGTGACGATACCCCAACCTCGCCTTTCTAGTCAAAGACATCCTGGAGATAGAATCTCTAGTCAGAGACATCCTGAAAAAGCTAAAAGACATGTCACTAAAAGATAAAATCAAAAGAAAACCAAGACTTGACACCAACATCCACTATAGTCCTCAAGTTTAGTGTCTCTTGTCACTTGTATAAGTCTTATTTGATTGTGGTCACAATGTTTACTTTCACAAAAAGGATAGATAGCATGGAACCATATGTTGTCTAAGTCTGTTGAAAGATTTGATTTTGTTGAAGCCCATTGTTGCTGTTGTCTCATCTGAAACTAACTGAATCCATGAAACTGATACTTTATTGCGAAGAAGACGGAACTTTATTGCGGATTGGCGATGCAGATGCTGCTTTATTGCGAATTGTGCACGGATAGACTGAAGGAAGATGGAAGAAACTGTACTCCTCGAAACATATGATGTTCTCAGTTCCACACCCATCACTAGACGTAGGATTTGCCTTAGCCATAGATAGGAGATGATTTATTATGAATGGAAAGGGTGAAAAGGAAGGTTATTATGGATGACAAACCAATCTTGGGTAGATCAATAACAAGCCATGATGGGAATGGGTAAGTTTATTATGAACGAATAGGTTGTGAGTGTGTCCAAAGTGAAATGATGAAAGTGAATCCTGAAGGAGGGAGGAGCAATGTCTCTACGCATGGCACTAGTGACCTAGTTTTCATCATGGTACTTGCCCAGGGCACCACCGAAGTGGTTTTCACCGTTGGACAAAATTATTTCTGTTTTTCAAATTTTTTTTTTGATTTTTCAATTTTTTTTGTTGTCACACGGTGCCTGTTTGCCAGGTTTTCACCAAGTAACGATTTTTTATGTTTAATAATTTTTTTTGTATTTTTTAATTTTTTGATTTTTTTTTGTATTTTTGAAATTTTTGATTTTTTTGTATTTTTGAAATTTTTGATTTTTTTGTATTTTTGAAATTTTTGATTTTTTTATATTTTTTGAATTAGGATATTCCAAAGAGATATGTGTAGAACCTATGAAGGTGCATGCTGTTGATAGGATCCTCCAAAGGTTCACCTTCTATAGTTGAGAGCTGATATGCCCCAGATCTATATGCTGCTGTAATGATGTAAGGACCAAGCCAATTTGGTTCGAACTTGCCCTTCTTCTCTCTATCTTGCTGATTTTTAGGTTTTTCTTTTAGAACTAAGTCACCCACCTCAAATACATGAGGCTTAACCTTGTGATTGTAGCTGCATTGTTCCTTGACTAAATGATGCATAGCTTGAGTGTCTGTCTTCCTTGATAAAGGAACTGAGATAGAATTGCTAGTGTGTGGACTATGTTTGCCCATATGCGTATCACCTAAAGAAGTTTGGGAATCCCTGACAACAAAGTCCTTCAAGAAAGCTCCATTAAAGGTCCATGATGTATCACCAGAAGGGAAAGGATGTGCGGAACAAGTGAATGAGTGATGAAGGCTTATGATTGCGAAAAGAAGTGAAAGTATCATGACATGATGGAGACTTAGGATCAACAAGTATTCTTTTTGGCTTGAAATTATGGAACTTTTGCCCCCAGTTATTTTGGTGTTAGGGGAGATCAACTCTTGTTCTTTTTTCTTCATATGATTTTTATCCTTGACTTTGATTTTTGTAGAGTCCAATAGCTTTTGATTTTGATTTGGACTAAAGCACTTTTCTTTATTTTTGACTTTTAGATTTTTCTTTTCAAAGCTTGATTCTTGATCCCCAATGACTAAGGGCTTTTGTGATTCTTGTTGATCCAAGTTTGGAAGTGGAGTGGAAATGGAATGAGTGGATGATATGGTAAAGGTATGTGAGTTCTCAAGAGGGCTGGCAATATGCTCAATAGATTCTTCTCTGGAACCACTCTTAGGACTATTGATATCAAGAGTTGCTTGCACCGCTAGAGGAGATTTGCATTCGGACTTGGTAGCGACAACACTAGGTGGTTCACACCCAATTCCTTGGCATTGCAATTTTTTTGTAGGTTGTTCTTGTCGACTAAATGTCTTAGGAGATGGTGGGAGTTGATCAACATGAAAGATATACTCACCACATCCCAGATCTTTAATCTTGAATTTTTCTTTGAGCTCTGCTTGCTTTGATGTAGAAGGTTTCAAGGATTCTGGATCCATATATGCTGATGAAGGAATAGTTTCTCGATTGACTGGGATTGTTATTTCTGATCTAGGTCGCAGATTGTTACAATATATGAATGGATTTGGGTCATCTTTAATGGTCACTTCAACTCCATTGTGTGGGAACTTGATACATCGATGGTATGTAGAAGGAACAACTCTCATTTCATGAATCCATGGATGTCCCAAAAGTATGCTGTATGTGAGATCTAAATCAAGGACTTGACAAACTACATCCTTTGTAACCAGTCAAACTCTGAGAGGTAAGGTGACTGTGCCTTTGGATGAACGCTCTTCATCATCATATGCCTTGATAGTAATTTTGTTTGTAGAATTCACAGCTTTGTCAGAATATCCCAATTGTTTAATAGTGCTCAATGTACAAATGTTTAGACTTGCTCCTCCATCTATCAGGACTTGTTTAATTCTATGTTTGTGTATGAAGGCTTCAATGTGTAAAGGTGCATTATGTGGCTGACTTACGGAGGTGTCATCGGCTTTTGTGAATGTAAGGGAGTGTGGAATGGAAAGGTATCCCACCATGGCTTGAAACTGGCCCACATTCAGATCAGTAGGAAAGGCAGTTTCTCTCAAGATTTTGTCAAGAATGGATTTATGTGTGGGGGATATGCGTAGGAGCTCAAGAATGGAGATGAGCACGGGTGTCTTCCCTAATTGTTCTACAAGGTCATACTCAGGTTTGGTTGATGAGGAAGTGGTGTTCTTGGCTGGAGCACCTTGCAAAGTGATTTTACCTCGATGGATTGTAACATGACATTCAGAGGTAGGTTCGGAAGAAGATCCAATGCCTTTTAAGACAATCTTGGGTCTCTAGGTATAATTCTTAGGGTTTTTGTCCTTGATGATAATGGTAGAGATGTAATTGTCCATCGAGATGTGATTGATAGTTGAATCATAGTTGTAGGATGCTCTGGTATAGTTGGTTTGATCATCTGTGACTTTAGCTTTTCCTTTGTCATGTTTTGGGAATGGTTCCTTAAACATCTCATGTTCTTGATTGGATGAGTGCCCTTCAATCTCAATGTCACCCCTATCAATGAGATCTTGTATGATGTTCTTCAGTCGATGGCAATTTCCTGTCTTATGACCCTTCCTCTTATGAAATTCATAATACTCATCATCATTCCACCAATTTGGTTTAATCTTTGGTTCATATGGAGGAAAATCTGGAATAGTGATTACCTTGTTTGCCACTAGTTTTTTGAAAACTGACTCAAGTGGTTCTCCCAATGGAGTGTACTTCCTTCGTGATTTAGAAGTTGTTTGAGTATTCACCTGATTTGATCCAGAAAAAATGAATTTGGGTCGCACTATATTGGCACCAACAACACCATCATTGACTGTGTTCTTGTTTTTATTCAAAAATCTTGGCTTGTCTTTTCCTTTAAAGTCATCTTTGTTTTCCTTGAATATCTTAATGACTCCTTGTTCAATTAGGACCTTTTTTGTCGCTAAGCCTTTTTCAATGACATCCTTGAAGGTGGACAAACAAGCTTTCCTTAGATCATAACCAATGTCTTTGTTAACATTTTGGGTGAACATCTCTACCATTTGTTTTTGTGGAATTTCACAAAAGCATCTGCTAGCTAGATTCCTCCATCTTTGTAAAAATGATGAAAAAGACTCTCCATCTTTTTGCTTGGTGCTCCACAAAGTAGTGACTGATATGTCTGTCTCTATATTGTAGGATAAATGTTAATAAATGCCTCTGCTAAGTCACCCCATGACTTAATACCAGGTGGAAGTTGGGAGAACCATTCCATAGCTTGATCGCCTAGGCTTTGTTGGAATAATCTCATCAAATATGTCTCTTCTGCTGTTATCTCAATGCAAGCTGTGAAAAACTATCTTATGTATGCCTTAGGATCCCCTTTTCCTCTATACTTATCAAATTTAGGCGTCACAAAGTGTGTAGGAAAAGGAGGCATTGGAATGCTCTTGTCAAATGGATAAGGACATATGTCTCTCATTGTGTATGTTGGCTTCGGTGTATTTATATCCTCCATTTTCTTTTGTAAGTCCCTGATTTGTTGCTCCAAATTGCTCTTAGGTGGAGAAAGACTTCTTGGACCATACCCTATGCTTGAGATACCAATTGGAGGAGGAGCATGTTGCATATATGGATGATATTGATCATACACATGTTCATATTTAGGAGGTCTATAGTGATGCTACATATATGGACCACTTGGTATAGATTCATGTTGAGGAACGAAATATCTATTTTGTCCATGTATACCATACTCTACAGGCATGTCATGTTCTAATGTGTTGCCCCCAAATTTTACACGGGGTTTCCTTGTGTCCAAATTTTGAGCATGCCTTTGAATATCCAATTGCTTTGGTGGTTGATTCTTAGTATTGATATGTGATTGAGCATATTTCTCTGCATAAGACTTCCATAATGGTCTGCGAAGGTGAGTATCATATGCTTGACCATGTGTATGTGGGACCTCTGGTTTTTGAAACAAAGATGATGGTGATTCAGGCACAAGATGTGGTCTTCTATTGCCTCCACTATTAGGCCTCCTTTGATTCATGTTAGAGTGAGGTTGTTGCAAAGGTCAATTTTCTATTATTTGAGACATGTCAAAATCATGAGGTATCTTGGCTCCACTTTGTTCCATCATTTGTAAGAAGTATTGTCTATCCCTCCTCATTATTTCCTCAACCAATCGATTGAAACAGGGATCCATAATGGATTCTTCCACATCTGCTGAATGTACTGAAAAGTTGTCCATATCATCATTGTGTGTATCATTGTTGTTTTTAGTGTCCATGTTCTCAACATTTGGAATGTTTCTATAGGCATCCATGTCAGGTAATGTAGTATGATCAGAATTGAAAAAGATATCATTGTCATACTCATAAGAACTCATGTTTGCGGACTCTTGAGCCTCTTTAGTTTCTCTCCTAGATTTTTGAAGACGGGTTTCAACCATGAACTAGGTATTGACCGAGATGTGTGAGACTAGATGAAAATGGAAAAAGTATGGAAGACCAAGAGTTGGATGGAATGTAAATGAATCTGAAGTGTACTTGCAATGTCCAAAGTGTAAGACCAAGTATATATGTAGTAGAGTAGGTGTGACTTCCAAAGAGAGGATAGTTTCTCTTGATCAGGTAAGTTGACCTTGACTCTAAGTAAGACCAAATGAGACCCAAAGGTGATAGACCTTGATGAGGGACCACTTAGCAAAATGTTGTTGTATGTAGTGTGTTGACAAAGTATGATGAGGACAAGCAAGTGACCTTTTGACTCAAGTTTAAACAAATGTAAATTTAATGCAAGATGTAAAGCAATGATGAAATTTGTGAGACCCAAAGACAAGTTGAATGCTAGATGAAAACCTGGAGAAACAACCTAGGAAGCTCAAGAATTCTGAAACTGATTGCTCTTGTTTGCTGGACTGTAAAATTTTTCCAATTTGTGAAGTTGTTGGTTATGACCAAATTTGAATGTTTGACTGTTTTTCGTGACAAGAGGACACAATGTTGATGAGGACTCAATGTTTGCAAGTGTTTAGACTCCAAATGACTCCAAGAAAAGTGTGTTGTTTGATGTAAAAATGTTTTGCATACACTTGAAGACACAAAAGACACAATGTTTTGCTGTTTGGTCTTGAATGTTTTGAATGTTTAAAATAAGTCAAGCACAATTCTTATGGCTGACCAAGACAATAGTTGTTGATCCCAAATGAGGTTTTACCCCTGAGGCTATGCTATTCAGAGCGGATACTTAGATGATTGACCTCATTGGCTCCACCCTCGGCACTCACTTCTCAGGTCAGCCAAGCATCAGTCCCCATGAAAACTCCCTGTGGCAAACTTTGTATCTCTACTAAGAATCATATGTGTGTGGGCCGCTACCAGAGGTTTGACCTCCTGCCTTAACAACTAGAAGGATTTTGGCTTCTAAAATAAAAAGGTGCTAGTAAGGGCATCCGCTCGTGTGGCCATACATGTGGCACTTTCAGCTCTGTAAATACAGAAGGCTCCCAGCCGGTAGGGGTTACGCCCTACAACTAATCAAATAAATTTGATCAAATGGGTTTATGGGGAGATATAGTGTCGGTATGAACTAATCAGCACACGTTATCCATAGTTTTCACCATGAATACAGTTGTTTATAGTGTTTTAGAAGAGGTAGGTTTCCTCGCTACCACTTGGTTCATTCTCTTCTCACTAGTAGTCCTAATGACCACACAGGAAGACAAGCCCTCTAAAGATTAAACAAAAAGAGCCTATTGCTCAAGACACAAAAGACAATGATTCAATTTTAGTGCACCAATTGAAGTGTTTGCTAGTTTATGAAAACAAGGCACACAATAAAAATCCAAAAACCCTTGCCAAGGACCTACAACAAAGATTTATTAGTAGTTTGGATTGTTTGAAATAATCACCCCTTCCTGTAAGCACACAAGTTAGGTAAATTTTAGATCCAAAAGACTTTGTGAAATAGGGGCCTTCAACAATGCATTTTGTTGACCAATTCAAAGATCTGATTCATCATAAAAAAAATACCACTTGTAAACTTTCAAGAGATTTCCAGAAATGTAAGAAAATCCAAAAAATTTGCTAATTTACTCCAAAAATTAATTTTTTATGAAAAATCATAAAAAATTCATATAAAATGCAAAATTGATTCAAAAAATTTGAAATTTTTACTGGAGAGTCTTGATGGTCTTCCAAACTTGCATAAAAGTTTTTTTGCAACAAATCCAAGCAGTTTGTGAGGTATGAGTAAAATAATGCAAAATCCTAATTTTCAAAGATCTGATTTTTGAGGAATGATTTTGTATCAAATTTAAAATAAAAAATAACACATCCTATGTATAATTCTAAGATATTTCCAAAAATGTAAGAAAATCCAAAAAATTCACTAACTTGCTCTCAAAATTAATTTTTTATGAAAAATAATAAAAAATTAATATAAATTGAACAAATGATCCAAAAAAATATAAAATTTTTATTGAATCTTTTTGATACTTTTCCTGACTTGAAAAAAAAAATTTATGCCAAAATTAGAAGCTGTTTGTGAGATCTGATCAAAATAAGGAAAAACCCTAATTTTTAAAGATCCGATTTTTAAGGAAATATTTTGTATCAAAATTAAAATCATAAAGAACAAATCCTATGTATAATTCTGAGTGATTTCCAAAAATGTAAGAAAATCTGAAAAATTCTCTCATTTGCTCTCAAAATTAATTTTTTTATGAAAAATCATAAAAAATTCATAGAAAATGAAAATGTGCTCCAAAAATTCTGAATTTTGTATTAAGAGCTCCTGATACTTTCTTCAACATGCAAAAAACATTTGGTGCAAAATTTCCAAGCCGTGTGTGAGATATTATCAAATCTCTCTAAGATCTTGATTTTGTGTCCAAAACCCTACCTGCACAAGGTTATTCTCCAAATTGTTTTACAAAACAACAATATATGGTTAGAAAAATCTACAAAAAACATAGACCTAACAAAAATCCATGTCCCATGGGGCGTGCCAAAATGTATATGGTGAAAATGGATAACAATAATAACGATATTGAAAGACTAAATAAATTCAACCACAAAACCCTAACCTAACAACAACAAAGATCCACGATAACATATGAAGGGTACCTAAGACAATGCAAATCAAATGAAATCACAAAGATTATACCATCACATGTCCAATAGGGTTTGGATCTCCATTGATCTTGCTTGATATATTTGCTCTCAGATTTTATGTGTGCATAAGAGCTCAACAAAGAATGGAAATGTGGTTGCAAGTAGGATCGCCTATGTTCAAAAGCGTAGTGTAGTCAAGTAGTCAACGGGGGGTTTGATAATGAAGGAAACATCTCCTTATATAGAAGACACTATATGAAATGGAGGGATAAGATTGAGAGGTGTAAAAGGAGGTCGGCTATGATTAGAGGGTAGGTAAAAGAAATAATAAAATAATGAAAGGGGTAGGTAGTGTATGAATTAAGAGATGAATGACATGTATCATGGGTAGAAAAGGTTAATGAATTAATTAATAACTAAAGATTTATTTAATTAATAGGAGTGAGATCAATTAAATAAATAAGATATTTATTTAATTTAGGAAAAAGATAATTTAAATAAATAAAGGTATTTATTTAAATGAGAAATAAGGCTAGAAGAGGATAAATGAATTAATTAAATAAATAAAGATTTATTTAATTAATAGAAGAATTAGGCTAAAGTAATTAAATTAATAAAATATTTATTTAATTAGACTGGACAATTTTTGGTGTCTACAGATACAAATCTATGATAGGAGGTTTACTGTATTTGACACAAACTAGACCTGATATTATGAATGCAGTATGTATAGTTTCTAGATTTCAGAGTAATTTCCTAAGGAAAATCATGAATCAGCAGTGAAAAGGATTTTTCGATACTTACAAGGCACAACAAATCTTGGATTATGGTATCCTAAAGATGAAAATTTTGATCTATGTGCATATACAGATGCAAATTGGGCAAGAGATGTGGATGATAGAAAAAGAACCACTGGAGGAGCATTCTTTCTTGGAAAAAGATTAGTTTCTTGGTTGAGTAAGAAATAGAGTTGTACATCTTTATCAACAGCAGAATCAGAATATGTTGCAGTAGCAACAAACTGTACATAGGTACTTTGGCTTAAGCAAATGTTGAAAGACATAAAGGTAAAATGCAGGAACCTATTACTATATACTGTGATAACACTATAGCAATTGATATATCTAAAAATCCGGTATTACATTTTAAAACAAAACATGTTTCTATGAAACTGAATTTTCTAAGGGAAAAAGTTGAAGAAAAAGAGATAAAACTGGTTTATGTGAATACTAAAGAACAACTTGCAGATATTTTCACAAAACTTTTGCCTAAAGAAACTTTTGAGTATCTCAGAGATCAGCTCGGAGTCATACCACCACCGGTAGTGACTTAGACAGTTGATGATTGTCATCAACCAACAGAATTAAATGGACAAATCTTTTATTCTGGTATTTGATGAGGAAGCTACTTCTTAGGGGGAGTAGTTGGTATATTGAATTGGTTGGTATTTTGTATGAAGTTGACTTTGGCATTTGATGTCAAAGGGGGAGAGATATCTATGGAAAAACACATCATCCTTTTGGAAAGAAAAAGAGATTTTAAGGGATAGTTTTTTTTGAAAGATTGGTATTGTTACTCTCAGGGGGAGAAATGAAGATTGTTGGTTTTTGTATTTGGCATTTCTGTTTTGGCACTTTGATGGTTTTTCCATCTTGTGTTGCCATCAATGCCAAAGGGGGAAATTGTTGGTATTTTGGTATGGTTTTGTCTTTGATGTCAACACTTACTAAATACACCTACTTTGGAGATCCAGCAACATTCACCTGCAAGCAGTAATCTGTGCAACAGTTACCGGTATATGATCAACCGGCAGGATATAATGTTCACCGGTACCTAGAATGACATGGAAGACACTTGGTAATGTCAAAGACATCATGTGGACACTTTATTTTGAAGTACTAATCATTGATATATTCTTATTTTCATATTTGCTTTTACCGGCAAATAGGTCTAGGTTATCTAGGGTTACACCGGCAAGTTTATCTTTTCCAGATTAGCATGGCACGCTATGGAGATGATTTAGTATTGTTATAAATGCATTAAGCTGACATGTTTTATCGATTATTGCATCGGATATTATATTTGTAAAATGTTTTTATTGTAATATCTTGTAGAGCCGATCTACTAAAATTGGTCTTAGGGTATGGTATAAATGTAAGATCTTATTTGTAAGATCAAGTGTGGAATGTGAAAAAGATTTGAGTGAAGGTATATGTGAGATCAAGCAGAGGCATACATGAAGACATCATCTGAAGGTGAAGTTAGGTTTTTGTAGAAGCATATCAGCATTACACCGGTACTGAATTCAGCATATGAAGATGCGATTTTGTATAGTACATTCTTATTGGATTTAACCATCCAACTGTAGTCAGTGTGACTCCCATTTGTGATTGAGCAGTGAGCTCTAGGCTATTGGCCTTTCTGCATGTGTAGGCCCCTCTTTGTACACTTACTATCTGCAGTAGTATCATCTGATTGTGGGTAAGGTTTCTCACCGTGGTTTTTCCCCTTACAGGGTTTCCACGTACAAATATTGGTGTCATGTGTTGTGGATGACTTTGTGTTTATGTTTCATACATTAATTCTTACCGGTATGGCAATTTACTGTTAACACTATCTACCGGCATACTTAACTGGTTTACCGGTATTAAGCATTAAGTTGGTTAATAATTTTTTGGTTTGAATTTATTAGACAACTGATTCACCCCCCCCCCCCTCTCAGTTGTCTCCGGGACCTAACAATTGGTATCAGAGCTTAGTCCTCTTTTTGCAGAAGTTTAACAACTTGAGGAGATCCAATGTCTACTAATTATTTCAGAAAGGATAGTCCTAAACTTGATGGAACCAACTATGGGATATGGAAGATCAGAATGGAGACACATCCGAATTGCATTGGTAAAGACATCTGGGAAGTTACTAAGAATGGTTATACTGTTGCTGTAGCTGGTCAGACTCAAAGCCTCTTTGGCATTCAGAGAAACGTTCCTTCTCATCTCCTCAAAAAGTAGAGAACCAACAACATCCTCCATCTTCAAGACAACTGCAGTGCTCCCTATTGCCATCACAAGGCTGTCCCATGAGTCTGACAATGAACATGGCAAGATTTGGCACCTTTCTTCTTCATCCATTGGTACCCCAACTGAGGTCAACTGAGTCACCAACATATTAAAACTTTCCAGATACTTTGAAATTCATCCACCTTCTTCCATTCTCAAGGAATGCAACTTCTTCCTCAAGAAAATTTTATTCACAAATGATTTTACTTGGTAGATCTCACTTAGCTTCTTCCAAAGCTTCTTCGCAGTAGATTCTTCATGGACATTAATCAGAATTGAGTCTGCAAGGCATAATCTTATAAGACCTTTAGCTTTTCTATCCATTACATCATATTGTGCAGCTAAAGTCGGATCTACAAGCCTCGACTTATTGTCATTGACTGCATCCCATAGATCTCGATCAATCAACAGATCTTCCATCTTTAGCTTCCACATTTCAAAGTTTGTGCCAGAAAAATTTTCTACATCAATCCTCCCTGATATACTTGCCATCTTTACGATCCTGCAATACAGAAATGAAATACTCTGCACAAGCTCCCACTCAAATCTTGATTAGCTCAAAAAACCCTGTACCCAACAAATAGAAGCAAAATTGGCTAGGCTCTGATACCACTTGTAAGGAAGCAAAGGTGTGTGGAAACGCTTCCTACGCTAATCTTGAGAGGATGATTATGCAAATTTCAACTTAACTATCACAGAGATCACAAGAAGCACATAGAGTAGAAATAAAACAACATACACATAACACAACGATTATCATGGGGAAAACCCATACGGGTGAAAAACCCCACACTCTAAAACCTGCATAGTATATTAACAAATCAACAAGAGATTACAATACACTTGCAATGGAAGTTCTTACAAGAGCATCACCTCAACTCAAGCTCAGAGAGACTTCACTAGCATTCTTTTAGCACCTAGCCTTGCAAACCAAACTCCATCATACAAATTCATCTCCAAGCCCTCATTATATAGGAATTTTACAACCTGAAAACCATTTGTGGTTTTACAATACCATGGGCAAAACCTCCATAACACGTGTTGCCCACCCTTGACATTTGTTTTTCCAAGATAAGAAAACCAGGTTAAATATAGTTACTCACGTCCAAACTCTTATCCCCTATTTTTGACCCTCATAACTAACATGAAATGTGTCATATGATCTCTAAAAAAGGCCCTCCTATATTATACTATGGACATGGCATCTTTTGGCAACTCATATACCTTTTTCCAAGGCATCGACACATGGGAAACCTCCCAACTACATTTGGAACAATTTACTAAAAATTGCAAGGTTGAGACACATGTATCTCAACAATTTTGAGACAGGGCGAACACAATGGGAACCTTCGTTTGAGTCCAATGTGTGTAGAAAAATCACTCAAGTTTGGATCCATCAATAATGTCGATTGGAACTTAATAGATCTCATGCTTTGATACTATAATCCAATATTCTTGTGTGTAATAATATAAAATTCTCAATTTCTTATGGAGGATATTATCTTTTCTTGATCTCTTTTGTGTGACAGGTGTTTTGCTTGCAGATGGTTCTCGGCTCCCGTGGTTGTATGATCAACTTCTAAATGGTATCAGAGCGTGATCTTTTCTCTTACAACTAATACTATTGTAATAGTGAAAGAAAAATTTCAAATGACTAGGGTGATGAAGGTTTGATTGAATGTTGTAGAAGAAGATAGAAAATGAATTTTAAACCCTATAAATGGTGATATATTGTTGGAAAGCTTGTGAAGAGATCTACAATGCTAAAAATCATTTAATTCACTTTTTATTCTTTTTGAGGCTTCTAAGGTCTTCAAATTTAAGTTTGAAACTTTATAGAAGAAATTTCCTCAAACATTTTTTTTCAATTATGTGTCCATACATGCTTGTATAAGATGACTTACTAAAATAACAACTAATTATTTTTGACCCTTTCAAACTTCTCACTATCCTACACCTCATAAATCTTAATAAATTTGTCAAAAATAACTTTATCACATTTTTTTTTTCTTTTTTTTTTCATGTTAACAAACTCACAAAAATTATGACTTTTTCCTTTAACTTCTTCCTCTTGTTTAATTCCCTTCAATTCTTTCTTCTTTTATTTAATGTTATTCACTTCGATTCTTTCTTCATGTTCCTGTAGGCATAATGTCAAAATCATGTTGATGAACAATTGAATCTACTTTTTGATCACTTTGCCACAAGGGCAATGCTATAGTTTAATCTATACTGTCCTTTTTGTTCGTCCTTCCTATACCATCTCTGAGTGTGTGTACTGCGCAGTTTCAAGACCACACAGAAAATTACTGTCTACAGGAAACAAAGTTCTAAACTTCAAGCAATTGACTACCTTCACTCTCTTTCCCTCGAGTTTGTCCAGTGTTTTGAGTACAATGTAGGTGTATACATTTGAGTACAATGTCGTTGCTGCTGTTTCTTACTAATTTTAAAAACTTCATTCCATTTTAGGGTTGAAACTTCATTCCATTTTAAGGTTGAAAGTAACATTCCTTTCTAGGTAAATCTATAAGGCCATTCAATATAGATGGGATCTTACAATAACCCATGACCTCTACGCTCTTCCAGTACACAGTGCACAATGTACAATTCACAGTTGAGTTTGTCCCATGCCTTTGTTTCTGCGCCATGGATGAACCTTAATACTGTTGTTGTTGAGTGTACAGATCTTCATTGTTAACGGTTTAAATCATATACATTAAGTTTATATTTTTAAGCTTAAAAGTATTAAATATTCAGAGTTGATTGACATTATATGGATTTAAAATGTTGCTTAATGTATGTTGTCATAATAAGAATACATTTCTAAACTTAAAAGTGCCAAACACTCAAAATTGACTAACACTTTCTAGACTTAATATATTGCTTAATGTATGTGATTTAAGATTGACTGTATATCAGTCCTTATATGTGATTGGTATTGGGTTCCTTCAGCAGAATGCCTTACAAACTTTTGTTTGTTTCTTTGTTTTTCTTTGTCATGCCCTTGATATATATAGTCCTGGACTGGGCTGCCGCAGAAAACCTGCACATAATAAATTTTTTATCTGTTATAACAGGTCTGTGGGCTTTCAGCTCACCTGTTTTCTATGAACAGCTGCAATCTTTACAGCTAATTTATGCTCTCCGTATCCACATGAAAGTTGTGGAAGGCCTGAGAAAGGTATACGATGGTTAATAAATAGCCTCTTTCAAAAGATGTACCGGGTTCTGAGCACGAATAGATGTATATGTCTTTTGGTAAAAGATGTTCATTTTGGACAGTGGCACTGTGCTCAAGCATCTTACATCGTGACATAAGTTTCAAGAGGAGATGCCTTTTTATCTCATTTATACGCCCCTTTAACGTACTTTCCATGAAGCTGACAAGTCTTCCCTTACCATCTTGAAGTCCTTCATATTATCTTGCATTGTGTTCGATTATATTGTCTACAAACTGCCAAACCTAATTCTTTGCAGAACCGAGGAGCAAAGTGCTTGAGACTATTAAATTTCCATGGACCACCTGAATTGAACCGAGGAGCAAAGTGCTCGAGCCAATCAAATTTCCATGGACCAACTGGAAATTTCAGGTTACAGCTAACCTACTTTACCAACTCATTGTCACATGTCTAAACCAGTGTAGTGCTATATTGATGAGATGGATGATTTTTAAAGTCATTTTTTACTTTTCATTCATACATTTTTAAAAATGTAATAAGTGAGAAGTTGATCCTTCATGATCATTAGAGATGGGTTCTTCTAAAACTATAATTAATGAACGATTGGGAGCTAGTATTTAAGCCTATTAAATTTCCATGGACCACTTAGTTAAGTTACAGAGTTTTATTGAGAGGGGCGACTTTTTAGAAAAAATATTGTACTTGTCATTTGTAGATATTCCTTAAATCTAATTAGTGAAAAGTTGATCATTCAAGATCATTAGAAATGGGTTCTTCTAAACAAGAATTAACAAAAGATTTGAAGCTAGTGCTTGAACCTATTAAATTTGCATGGACCACTTGAAACTTTAGTTTATAGCTAAGCTACTTTATCGACTACACATTATTTGAGTTTGAAGCAGAGTTGTATGATTGAGATGGGTGACGTTTTAAGAATTTTTTTGTACTTCTAATTTATAGATATTTCTTAAATGTAATGAGAGAAAAGTTGATCGTTCATGGTCATTAGAGATGGGTTCTTCTAAACTACATTTAAAAAAATATTGGCTAGCAAAGATTGACAAAAGTCATGATAAATTGTTTTATAATTTTAAATGCATTACAAAAATAACACATATATGAAAAAGAATGAGCTAGAGAAGGCTCTAACAAATGCTTCATTTGACATAATACATGTTGAAGGTTTTGCAAATGGAATAGTCAACCATATGGCTTTGATTGTAGAATATGATTAACAACACTTATGGGTGATCTTCTCAAATATTTCACTACACTCTCTATAAACATCACCTAAATACAATGAGTAATCACTTCAAATTATACATTTAGATCATTAAAAATTACCACATTAAATCTATACTCTAAAACAAATTCAATCAAACACTTATATACCCAAATCATTAACTATATGGGGTAAGTGCACAAAGATGGGGGACCAAAAAGGGGTCTTAAGATGCCACTTTTTTTCTAAAATCAGCAAAGCCTGAACTTCGACGAGAAATTGAAGATAGGTACACTCAAAATTTGAAGATGCACAAAGAACAAAAGTTGAAGTGCTCTGAATCTACTTTCTAAACTACTAATTTGTTTTGAAAATGGAGGAGATTAAGGGTTTAAAAAAGGAGCACCACATTTATTGGTCCTATTTTTTCATAAAAAAATAACATAGCACGAAATGTGGTGCCCCTAAAACGTCAACTTTTTTTTAGAATTTAGCAAATCGCTCTAGTGAGAAAGTAGCTAACACATTGAAGTTTATGCTAGAGTTTTTGGCTAATTTTTTTATGAATATTTGAATTTTTACGAATTTCTGAAGTGTACATATCCTAAAATACAAAAATTTGAGCGTGCTCCCCCCAAAATTTGTGAAAACTAATCAAAAATCACATTTTTTAAAAAAAAATTGTGTAGAATGGAGTTTAGTTTCTAAAAATGTAATTTTTTTCAAAATTGGATAAATGAGTAAAAATCTATGGCCAAAATACGACATGTTGGTTTTTGACAAAATTCAAACACACTAACAAAAGAAATTATGGATGAAGATCTTAACATTATCAAAATTTAAAAAATAATTATATGGTTGGATAGCTAAGAGAGAGCTTGACGATTGTATGGTGTTTTTTATTGCATTGAAACATGTGCAAACCTAATGGAGAGCACAAACAAAAAAGTTAGAAAGTTTTCAATATTTGTTGGAAAACACGTTTTAGGCCTGAGAAAGGCGTCCAAGCCTTTGGGTTGGATGCCCAAGGAAAATCCAAGCCTTAAGCTTGGTGTTTCCCAAGGTGACACATTTGGCACATGCCAAATTTGGCATGTGCCAAATGGAAAAAAAATAAAAATACATTTGGCGTGTGCCATATTTGGCACATGCCAAATGTATTCCATGCAATTTTTTCATCTTTGAACTTGCACAAAGCTTTCTGTCTCAAATATATACATAAAATATAACATTTAAGTATAAGTCACATTTTTATTTGTCTTTTTCCTTTAAATGTGACTTATACTTGAAGTTATATTTTATGTATATATTGTTAGGATGTTTGAGAGTGGTTCCATATCTCAATGAGATATAATGTAGATTCTAGTTTTAGAGTATTCATATAAATTTCAGACTTAGTCAAATTTCAGTAATCAGCATGCTCATATCAGCATTATCTCCCTCGTCTCTTCCTTGCATTTCCCCTCTCTCTCATAGGTCTCTCCCTCTCTACTTCCTTCCCTCTCAAGTATCTCTCCCTCTCTACTTCCTTCCCTCTCAGGTATCTCTCCCTCTCTTTCCTATCTCCCTCACCCACTCTCTCTCTTTGGTATATCCCTCTCTTTCTGTCTTTCACTTCGGGTCTCTCTCTCTCTCCCTCTTTCATCTCTATCTCTCACTCTCTCCCCCTCTCTTAAGTGTCTCTCTCTCCCATTATCTCCCTCTCCCTCCCCCTTCCGCTTCCTTTCTCTTACTCTCTTAAGTCTATCTTTATTTCCCTCTATTTCTCATTCTCTCTCTCCCTTCCACTCCCTTTCTCTTTCTCTCAAGTCTCTCTCCCTATCATTATTCTTCCTCCCTCCCCTCCTCTCTCTCTCTCTCTCTCTCTCTCTCTCTCTCTCTCTCTCTCAATTTCATTCTCAAGTCTTTCCCTCCCACTCCCTTTCTCTTTTTCTCACTCTCTCTATCTCCTTATCTCTATTCTTCATCCCTCCCCTCCTATATCTCCCTATCTCTATTCTTCCTCCCTCTCCTCTTATATCTCCCTCTCTATCTATATTCTTCATTTCTCTCTCCCTTCCTCCCTTTCGTCTCTCTCTCTCTCTCTCTCTCTCTCTCTCTCTCTCTCTCTCTCTCTCTCTTTCCTTCTCAAGTCCCTCCCTCCCACTTCCTTTCTCTTTTTCTCACACTCTCTATCTCTCTATCTCTATTCTTCCTCCCTCCCCTCCTATATCTCCCTATCTCTATTCTTCCTCCCTCTCCTCCTATATTTCCCTCTCTATCTCTATTCTTCATTTATCTCTCCCTCCCTCCCCCCCTCTCTCTCTCTATCCCTCTCTTTCCCTCTTTCCCTCTCTCTTTCCCTCTTTCCCCCTCAAGTCTCTCCCTCCCACTCTCTTTCTCTTTTTCTCACTCTCTATCTCTCCCTATCTCTATTCTTCCTCCCTCCCCTCCTATATCTCCCTATCTCTATTCTTCCTCCCTCTCATCCTATATCTCCCTCTCTATATCTGTTCTTCATTTCTCTCTCCCTCCCAGCTCCCTTTCTTCTTCTCTCTCTCCCCCTCTCTTTCCCTCTTGTTGTTCTCCATTTTGAAAACTTTTGTTCCCTCTCTTATAAAAGTGAAAGTTACTGCCTCTATGTTGAAATGGAAGAGAACAACAAAAGTTTGAAATAAAGACAACACGATGAGGTTCCAATTTAGAAAGCCTCCTGCACTTTAAACCTTTAAAAAGCTTGGGCAGGTGAACCCCGTTATAACTATTTTCTTACAAAAATAGAAAAAGGTTTACAGAAAACCAGTGTAAATTCCTATAAACTTTCCTTAAGGACTGGTACAACTAAACATAAAATGGAAAGTTGATTTTTTTAATAGGACCACAAAATGCAACAAAAACCAACAGGTAAACTAGTGCCTTATCCGAGTAATAGAGTCATCTACAACAGACTGCAACCTGACAAAAGAAACTCATACACAAGTCACAAGTTCGTGATCTATCAACTTTCTATATGTCTGACATATACAGAGTCCTAATTTGCACTAGACTTCATTATCAGATCCACACCAAAATACTGATATCAATGACTTTGTTCAAAGTACGTTTATATTTCCTCCTTGAGAAAAAGACTTAAAACAACTTCATTAAATGCTTAACAAATCATTCAGATAAACAATCCTTGATTACTTAAATGAAATGAACACCAGTACAATGACATAGAGACAATACAAGTCTGAGTTCAAATCCTCTGGACTGTATATTTATTTCTCCATCAAAATATTACAAGTCTGACATATCTGAATCAAAATTCCTTAGAAAATGGCTTGTATTAATTTTGCCAGAGTTTAGCTACAAAATTTTGTGTCCCCCTTCTAAGTAGTCCTGGTATCCATTTATAGAGCTATGGGTGCGACAAGCTTCAGACTTCCCTAGAAAACAAATATTCTAATCCTAACCATAATTTCCCAAAGGGTTACATTGTTTTCAATCAAAATAGGAGCATAACAAATCAGTTAACCAGCTGGAGAAGGGCCAACTGACTTCTCAGTATTTGTCGATCAAGTGCCAGGTGTCTTTGATTCTTCAGAATTCTGATTTCCAAAAAACCATTGCAAGAACTAACCGCTTTAGGTTGCCCGAGGGTTACTACATATTGGAGCATTGGTTGATTCTTCCTTCGCCCTGTCCCTTTCATCACATATTTATTTTCCCATTCTTGTTGCCGGAGAAATCACAAAACCGCGCACCTATTTTCTCTACAAATTTACACTTCAAAACAATGTCGGATGGAAGCCGCATACTTCTGCCATTAATCCTTTTGAAAATTTAAATTTTGGCACCAACGAACCAAGAAGGCTTTCTTCTGAGCACTTTTCCTTTAGTCGCTGATCCGTGATGACTAACAGTTGAGCTTCTCCTCATAGCAGTTCAATGACAGTCATGAGATCATACAAATCTAGCATGCCCTTTAACTTACCTGAGCTACCCACTTTATACCGGGTCCCACCATTTGGTCGCTGGTCCGCGAAGGGTATTTATTGTGCAACTTTCCTTCATGGTATAGCGACAGCCATTGGATCTTCTTCAATCTACTTGACCTTTAACTCATTCTTCACTACACGTGCTTTGTTGCTGATCCACAAAGGGTATTCATCAAGTACTTCACAACTACGGTACAATGACCACCGTTGGATCATCTGTAACCTGCTCGACCTTTAATTCATCTGAGGTGCTCCCTTCTGCCGGGTGTCACTTCTTGATTTGTCCGCGCATCTAGCTAGCCACCATCTGACTTTCCACCTCATCCACTGCTTCACTTAAAGTTTCTGTTGGTTTGTTTGATATTATTCTTTCGGCCAAACTTCCTCCCTTGGCGAGCTGTTCACATGTCTCATCGATTCTGTAGTTTCTTCGATACTTTTTATTTTATCGATGGGATCAGTTTTGATTTCTTCAATGTACTTTATGTCGATGGAACTCATGCTTTCGGTGAATCCTTTTAGAGATCCATCGTGGCCAAGGTTTGTTCGATAAGTCACTTTATGAGTTTGATGACATGCCACCTGACTACCATCTCATCACTGCCGGACGCACCACGGGACCTTGGCTCTTCTTTATTGCTCACCCATGATTGATATAAAATGTGCATCTTTCCTTGCAGTATTGCGACAACCATTGGATCAACTCTAACATGCTTAGTTGTTAGCTCACCTGGACTACCTTAAAGGTTGGGCCCACCACTTGACCTTGGTTTTATACCCTCTTGATGAGGAGGGATGATAGAAGATGGTCTTCTTTGAGGTTGGTGGGCTTTTGTTATCAATGTGTTTCCCAAATCAATCCCTAGGCACAAATGGGATTCTTCTAAACCTTTCTCCTATCTCCTTCTCTCTACTCAACACTACTTGCACCCTATTGTATTGAACATCACTTCTCCTTACCTTCCATGCTAAGGCATTCAAGTCTGAAATGAGGTCCTCTTGAGTGTCACCAAAAATGAACAAGTTTGGTTGTCCAACTGGCTAAATCTCCTCTCTTCCCGAAATGGGCAACTGTTGGAGAACCATGGTTTACCTAACCTTAATTGCACCTTTAAGGTATTGAATCATATTAATCTATTGATTGAGCATCAGGACAGGTCTTCCAAGTCTGATGATTGTCCTTCACCTCTCAAGAGTGAAAAAAATATCCAATTTGGATGCAAGGGCGTTGGTTTACTCAAGGCAACTTTCTAGGTCCAAATGGTCATTTTGATCAAATGACTTAAAGAAAGGCTATGGATATTGTAGTAGGGTGTCTTAGGCCTTTACTCATAAATTTTGATGATTTGAAACAATCAATTGCTTTTCCTTCCTTACCGATTTCATGAAATGGTCAAATTTGCTCCAAAAAGGCTACTAGAATTAGCCCTAGTTTTTAATGGAATTTGTTCACCCTGCTCAACCTGCCAAACTTCATGACAAACCCTCGGAGATTTGGTCATGTGATGATGAAACCTCAAGGATTTTTGCTATGGCAAGTACTGTATGGACTGTTGGAGGACTGTCCCACAAAATATGCATTTTTCAAGGGTTTTTTGAAAGTTTTAGTGAGGGTTTGCAATTTACAAGTTTTCTTCATGATACTAGGCCAACTTAAATGCTTCAATCCTTGCTTTAACATATGCCAAACACCTCCAAATATTCACAACTTATCTGAGCACACTGTTATTTTGTCAAACAAGTACCATACTGCTGCATTTACATAGAAAAATCAGTCTAGATGACTGGGACAACACTGTTTTTAAGATTTGCATGCATTTTGAACATTGGTGAACCATATACAATGAAATTTTATCAAATTCAGATGCAACAATGACTTGAGAGGTGTTTTAATACCCTACAAAACAAATAGGAAAAGAGTTCCTTATGACTGTTACTCCTTCAACCCGCCTACACTGCACTTTGACTGCATTAATCTAATACAACTGTCTTTCTTGGTTTTTATTACTCCTTCACTCTGTCTTTGGCCTGCAAACAAGTGTTAATGGCATGATATAATAATGCACATAACTTCTCCAAAGGGCTTGTAAGTTTGAACATTCAAAAGGATGCCACAAAGTATGACAACATTATATGACTGTGACAAAGAGTACACTGTTTTAGGATCCTTATTTAGGTCCTTTACAATCAATTTGTGTAACTTGTCAACTCAACATTGAAAAAAATTTGCAAATACATTTTCATGATACATGAAAGAGGAATACATCATTCCATACTATCCATTTAGAGAGGTTGGCAATGAGGATCTAACAATGAAACAGTGACTCACTGTTTTGCAGTCCGTTTTACACCTTTGCCTCTTACAACCAACCAAGTCATGAGGGAGACAAGGATGGTAAAGTACAATGTTGACTCTTGCCAAATTGATTCTTCTTCAACATTTCAAGGTACAGTACTATGAACAAAAAAGTACCATTCAAACAAATTTGAGAATACCCAAGCCAAGTTGCTCACTTCACACACTTGCCATGGGCTTACAAACACTTGTGTATTGCTAGAAAAGGAAAATATATGTATGGTACAGTATGTACAGAGGGTCCAAAAAACTTCCTCAAAGCCATGGATGAAGAGACTTTGAAGAAATCAATTGGACCATGAATGATCTTCCATTGGAACCACGAAACAATGCTTCTCTTAAGAACTCTTCAAACAAAACTTGCTCCAAACCCCAAGAAAAGATCAGAGATCACTACTAAAACATAAAAGGAGATCACATCAATCAAAAACAGGTTCAGTACGGACTCATGGAGCCATGGTACGGACTGTACTCTAAAAAGTGCAGAAAACTAGTTAAAAACTCACAGAAAACAAGAGCAAAACAAGTATTTTTCTTGATTTTCCAAAATGAACTATGCATACAATCATTGGAACATGGTTTTTATACATGTGCCAACTTTTTGAAGCCCTTGTATGGAGAGGTACAGGCTGGAACTAACCAAAACCACCAAAAGTCATTTTTTTGCACTTTTTGATAGCTTTTTGACAACTTTTGACAACTTTTTGTTGCTTAAAAATTGCATTTTGACTTCCGGTGACTTGGCACTAAAACCAATGAATCAACATAATTTAGAAACACTAAATAAACATGTTCCAATGCCTTTCAAGGCTTTACAACATCAAAAATTCAAAACTGCTCATTTGGACCCAAAATTGACAATTTTTGGCCTACTGAGCAAAAACCAAAAATCTTGGAAACTCTTAAACAAAATGAGTTCCAAACCTTATTACACCACAAAAAAAACATATTAAACCTATTAGAAGCATAAAATAAACACACATGCTTAATTTGAAACAAAATGCTATACCTGCTAGGATTTGAGCATTCAGGTGCTCAGGTGCTCCTGCACCATACTCCCCAAAGGACAAAGAAGTCATGTGACTCCTTTGGGAAGTAAAGAAAAAAAAATTCCAGCTTTGAGAAAGTCACTTTTAGGTATCCAAATGGCTTTAGAAACTGGTTTATCCTTCCACTTGACAAGATGCTCCATGTAGGTATGGTGTCTTGTCTTTTTGATGATTCTTGAATCTAGTACCTGCTGAGGAAAGGGAGTAGAAGAAGAGGGGAGAGAAAGATCAGAAAGGGAATGAGAAAGATCTGAAACTCTCTGTGAATCTGATGGTAGCTCCCCTTTGAATGGCACCAAATCTGCAACATTGAAAATAGAAGACATAGAAACTTCATTAGGCAAATCAACTTTGTAAGCATTATGGCCATATTTAGCCAAGATTTTGCATGGTCCTACTCTTCTCATTTGCAACTTGGTAGGCACTCCTTTCTGTAACTATGACTTGTTGAGATGGACCATCACATAATCACCCACTGAAAATTGAACATCTCTTTTTGAAGCATCAACTCTCTCCTTAACTTTTTGAGTAGTTTCCTTTAAAGACTTCTGTACCTGCTCATGAATTTCTTTCATAGACTGTGCCATATCTTCTGTTGTACCAATCACATGCTGCAAATTAGTTACATCATTTAACTCAAAAACACCTCTAGGATGCATTCCATAAACAATCTGAAATGGGCTCTTACCAGTGGACCTGTTTACACTGTCATTGTATGCAAACTCTACCTGATGGATGAGTTGATCCCAACTTTGCCCATATTCTTTGGTAAGACATCTGAGTAGGTTACCCAATGTTTTGTTCACCACTTCTATTTGGCCATCTGTCTGTGGATGGTAAGCTGAGCCAAAAGATAAGTTAGTACCCAATTTCTTCCATAAAGTTTTCCAAAAATGACCCAAAAACTTAGCATCTCTATCAGATACAATACTGGATGGCAAACCATGAATTCTTACAACTTCCTTAAAGAAAAGAAAAGCAATGTGACTAGCATCATTAGTAGTTTTGCAAGGTATGAAATGTGCCATTTTACTGAATCTATCAACAACCACAAAAATACTATCACACCCTGCTTTTGTTCTGGGCAAACCTACCACAAAATCCATACTGATACAATCCCAAGGCCTAGAAGGTATGGGAAGAGGCTGATACAAACCAGCATTAGTACTAGTACCCTTGGCTTTCTGACATACTATGCATTGTTCAACATATTTCCTAACATTTGCCTGCATCTTAGGCCAAAAATAGTGCCTCTGAACCAATTCCAAAGTCTTATTAAGACCAAAGTGACCACTCAAGCAACCATTGTGCTTTTCCTGTATTAGATTCTCCCTCATTGAAACTTTTGGCACACATAGCTATCCACCCCTAAATAACAATCCATTCTGCAAAGTATAGTCAGCATACTCACTATGAAAAGTATTCTGAAAATCTTGACAAACCTTGTAAATATCAGCAAAATCAGAATCATGTGGATATAAATCCTTAAAACATTCTATACCAATACTTCTAATCTGAATTTCTTGAACAGTAAGTAACCTCCTACTCAATGCATCAGCTACTTTATTGCACTGTCCTTTCTTATGCTTCAAAGTAAAAGTATATGCTTGCAAAGATTCTACCCATTTAACATGTCTGTGACTAAGCTTATCCTGTGAATTGAGAAAACTAAGTGCCTGGTTGTCAGTGTAAACCACAAATTCTTTAGGAAGAAGATAATGCCTCCATTTCCTAAGTGCCTGAACCAAAGCATACATTTCAAGATCATATGAAGAATATTTCTTCTTAGCATCATTAAGCTTTTCACTGAAAAATGCAACAGGTCTATTATCCTGACTCAAAACAGCTCCAATAGCAATATTACTTGCATCACACTCTAAGGTAAACAATTTGTCAAAAATAGGTAGAATCAACACTGGCTGGGTAGCAACTCTGACTTTCAACAATTCAAATCCCCTTTTGGCTGCTTCTGTCCACTGAAATTTCATTTTCACACCACCCTTAATGGTTTCTAACATAGGTGCACATATTTCACTAAAACCTCTGATAAATTTCCTATAAAATTGAGCAAGTCAATGAAAACTCCTGACATCACTAGCATTCTTAGGGGTTGGCCAATTAACTATGGCTTCTACCTTATCTGGATCCATCTTCAAATCACCCCCTGAAACAACAAAACCCAAATAGACCAGCTCTTGCTTAAGGAAATCACATTTCTCTAGATTGATAGTAAGTTGTTCATCATTCAATCTTTGCAAGACAATTTGCAAATGTTGGAGGTGTTCTTCCTTGGTTTGACTAAAAATTAAAATGTCATCAAGGTACACAACTACAAACCTACCTATGAAGTCATGTAACACCTCATTCATCAATCTCATAAATGTACTGGGTGCATTTGTTAACCCAAATGGCATGACTAGCCATTCATACAACCCCTCATTTGTCTTGAAAGTTGTTTGCCATTCATCTCCCTCCTTAATGCGGATTTGATGATAACCACTTTTTAGGTCTATCTTACTGAAATATTTTGCTCCCCCTAAACAATCCATAACATCTTCTATCCTAGGGATGGGGAATCTATACCTGATTGTGATCCTGTTTATTGCTCTTTAATCTGTACAAAGTCTCCAAGCCCCTCCTTTCTTAGGTGCTAACACTGTGGGTACTACACATGGACTAATACTTTTTCTAATCAATCCTTGGTCTAAGAGCTCTTGGATTTGTCTTGCCACTTCCTGATTTTGTTCAGGTGTCATTTTGTAAGCAACTTTGTTTGGTAAGGATGCACTTGGGATGAAGTCTATCTGGTGGCTAATGGCTCTTTGAGGAGGTAGAGAGGTTGGTTGACCATCATTAACAATTGACTTAAACTGATATAGAAGTTGCTGCACCTCATATGGGATTTCTACCTTCTTTTCTTTCTTTTCATCAACTGGTTTTGTTACCAATGCAAAACCTATGCCATCACCTTCCTTTAAGGTATGAATGAACTCCTTTTCACCAACTAACAAAGTTTTGGGAACTTGTGGTTTGCTGCCCTCTCTTTCTTCATTAAGGGACTGAATTTTATAGTTGATACCATTCTTGAAAAATGAGTATGAGTTCTTTTCACCATCATATTGTGCTTTCCTGTCAAATTGCCAAGGTCTTCCTAAAAGCAAGTGACAAGCATCCATAGGTAGTATATCACACAAAATCTTATCTTGGTACTCACCTATGTTAAACTCTACCCATGTTTGTTCACTCACCAATACATGCTGCCCTTTTTCCAACCATGTGACCTTGTAGGGCTCATTGTGCTATATTCTAGGTAGATGAAGTTTTGTAGCAGCTTCTTCTGATATGATGTTATCAGTTGATCCTGAGTCAATGATAACTTTGCACACCTTTCCTTGGATCTTACATTTGATCCTGAAAAGAGCTTTCCTTTGAGACATATCTTTTTGAGATGGCTCTTTCATGAGGATCCTCCTGATCATGAGGTTTTCCCCCTCTTTTGATGGTAGACACCTTTGATTTGGTGTGGTTTCCTCTTGCACAAAATGGACTCTCTTATCACCTCCTTGAGATGAACTTGGCTTCTCTGGGCATCTATATGTTGGATGGCCTAGTTTCTGACAGTTGTAACACTTCATTGTGGAGAAGTCTGAACCTCTTCTAGGTCCATTAGATATACCCCTTCCTGGGTTGCCTAATCCCTACCCCTATAGTTGGGTTTGCTCTGAGAATCCCCGCTTTGCTCAATAAGCTTAGACTCTCCCTGGGACCTATGATCTGTGTTTCTTCCCCCAAAACTGCCTCTATGACTGCCTCTGTTTCCTCTGCCACTGCCTCTACCATTCTGTTCTTGCTTCTTCTTGTTTCTCTCTTCTACCTTCAATGCTAATTGAAAACACTTCTGTAATGTGTTGGGACACCATAGACTTAACTCTTCCTGAATATTCCATCTTAACCCATTGAGATACCTAGCTACTCTGACATTTTCATCTTCTTGTACCTTAGATCTAAGGCTTAGTTTTTGGAATTCTTTAGTGTAACTACTGACATCTAGGTCTTTCTGTCTCAAGTTTTGTCTCTTCCTATGTAACTAGATTTCATAATCTTCAGGCATGTAGGTGTCTTTGATCTTAGTTACCATTGTCTTCCAGGTGGTTATGGGTTTCTTTCCCTCTTTCACCCTTTCCTCTTGGATGAATTTCCACCAGGTCAAGGCTGCCCCTCTCATTCTGGATTTGGCTACCTTCACTTTCTGTGCTTTAGTAATGCCATCACATTCAAAGTGATTCTCTAGACCCTATATCCACTCCATTAGTGCTTCTGGTTCCATCTTGCCACTAAAAAGGGACACTCCATCTAGGGCCTTTCCAGTCAAAGCTTTCAAAGCTTGTAAAAAGGTTTCTTGTTCTCTATCCAAGATTGGATCTGGTTATGGGACTTCTTCCTCTAAGGTTTCCTTCTTATCTTCAGCATTTTCTACTCTCTCACTGACTTCTTCAGTCTTGACTTCTACCTGGTTCAACTTACTTTCAAGTTGTTGTAATCTTTCCCTAAGGAGTCTATTTTCTTCAACTTGATCCTCCACCCTCTTTGCTAACTCTACATTGGTCACCATGTTGCTGGTGTTGTCTCCCACTGACTCACTAACTGACATGTGCTAATCTCTCAACCCAAATCTGAATTGGCTCTGATACCACTATGATGAGGAGGGATGATAGAAGATGGTCTTCTTTGAGGTTGGTGGGCTTTTGTTCTCAATGTGTTTCCCAAATCAATCCCTAGGCACAAATGGGATTCTTCTAAACCTTTCTCCTATCTCCTCCTCTCTACTCAACACTACTTGCACCCTATTGTATTGAACATCACTCCTCCTTACCTTCCATGCTAAGGCATTCAATTTTGAAATGAGGTCCTCTTGAGTGTCACCAAAAATGAACAAGTTTGGTTGTCCAACTGGCTAAATCTCCTCTCTTCCTGGAATGGGCAACTATTGGAGAACCATGGTTTACCTAACCTTAATTGCACCTTTAAGGTATTGAATCATATTAATCTATTGATTGAGCATCAGGACAGGTCTGCCAAGTCTGATGATTGTCCTTCACCTCTCAAGAGTGAAAAAAATATCCAATTTGGATGCAAGGGCATTGGTTTACTTAAGGCAACTTTCTAGGTCCAAATGGTCATTTTGATCAAATGACTTAAAGAAAGGCTATGGATATTGTAGTAGGGTGTCTCAGGCCTTTACTCATCAATTTTGATGATTTGAAACAATCAATTGCTTTTCCTTCCTTACCGATTTCATGAAATGGTCAAATTTGCTCCAAAAAGGCTACTAGAATTAGCCCTAGTTTTTAATGGAATTTGTTCACCCTGCTCAACCTGCCAAACTTCATGACAAACCCTCAGAGATGTGGTCATGTGATGATGAAACCTCAAGGATTTTTGCTATGGCAAGTACTGTACAGACTGTTGGAGGACTGTCCCACAAAATATGCATTTTTCAAGGGTTTTTTGAAAGTTTTAGTGAGGGTTTGCAATTTACAAGTTTTCTTCATGATACTAGGCCAACTTAAATGCTTCAATCCTTGCTTTAACATATGCCAAACACCTCCAAAGATTCACAACTTATCTGAGCACACTGTTATTTTGTCAAACAAGTACCATACTACTGCATTTACATAGAAAAATCAGTCTAGATGACTGGGACAACACTGTTTTTAAGATTTGCATGCATTTTGAACATTGGTGAACCATATACAATGAAATTTTATCAAATGCAAATGCAACAATAACTTGAGAGGTGTTTTAATACCCTACAAAACAAATAGGAAAAGAGTTCCTTATGACTGTTACTCCTTCAACCCGCCTACACTGCACTTTGACTGCATTAATCTAATACAACTGTCTTTCTTGGTTTTTATTACTCCTTCACTCTGTCTTTGGCCTGCAAATAGGTGTTAATGGCATGATATAATAATGCACATAACTTCTCCAAAGGGCTTGTAAGTTTGAACATTCAAAAGGATGCCACAAAGTATGACAACATTATATGACTGTGACAAAGAGTACACTGTTTTAGGATCCTTATTTAGGTCCTTTACAATCAATTTGTGTAACTTGTCAACTCAACATTGAAAAAAATTTGCAAATACATTTTCATGATACATGAAAGAGGAATAAATCATTCCATACTATCCATTTAGAGAGGTTGGCAATGAGGATCTAACAATGAAATAGTGACTCACTGTTTTGCAGTCCGTTTTACACCTTTGCCTCTTACAACCAACCAAGTCATGAGGGAGACAAGGATGGTAAAGTACAATTTTGACTCTTGCCAACTTGATTCTTCTTCAACATTTCAAGGTACAGTGCTATGAACAACAAAGTACCATTCAAACAAATTTGAGAATACCCAAGCCAAGTTGCTCACTTCACACACTTGCCATGGGCTTACAAACACTTGTGTATTGCTAGAAAAGGAAAATATATGTATGGTACAGTATGTACAGAGGGTCCAACAAACTTCCTCAAAGCCATGGATGAAGAGACTTTGAAGAAATCAATTGGACCATGAATGATCTTCCATTGGAACCACAAAACAATGCTTCTCTTAAGAACTCTTCAAACAAAACTTGCTCCAAACCCCAAGAAAAGATCAGAGATCACTACTAAAACATCAAAGGAGATCACGTCAATCAAAAATAGGTTCATTATGGACTCATGGAGCCATGTTACGGACTGTACTCTAAAAAGTGCAGAAAACTAGTTAAAAACTCTCAGAAAACAAGAGCAAAACAAGTATTTTTCTTGATTTTCCAAAATGAACTATGCATACAATCATTGGAACATGGTTTTTATACATGTGCCAACTTGTTGAAGCCCTTGTATGGACAGGTACAGGCTGGAACTAACCAAAACCACCAAAAGTCATTTTTTTGCACTTTTTGACAGCTTTTTGACAACTTTTGACAACTTTTTGTTGCTCAAAAATTGTATTTTGACTTCCGATGACTTGGCACTAAAACCAATGACTCAACATCATTTAGAAACACTAAATAATATGTTCCAATTCCTTTCAAGGCTTTACAACATGAAAAATTCAAAAATGCTCATTTGGACCCAAAATTGACAATTTTTGGCCTACTGAGCAAAAACCAAAAATCTTGGAAACTCTTAAACAAAATGAGTTCCAAACCTTATTACACCACAAAACAAACCTATTAAACCTATTAGAAGCATAAAATAAACACACATTCTTAATTTGCAACAAAATGCTATACCTGCTAGGATTTGAGCATTCAGGTGCTCAGGTGCTCCTGCACCACCTCTGCTCTGCCACGTGTCACCTTAGTCTTTGGCTAGTAGATCCACCTGTTCGCCAACTTACCTACCATGTCAGCACGGACAGAACCACCTTAGGCTTTGGCACCACTTAGTCGTTGATCTGCAAAGAAAAAAAATTGTGCAACTTTAAGTTGCAGTATAGCGACAACCATCGATGCGCAAAAAATTATCTGCACTTTAACACACTTAGAACACTTCCTAAGAGTGGGTCCCACCATCTAGTCACTGGTCCGCGAAGGATAATATTTGGGCAACTTTGCATAGAGGATCAGTGACAACCGCCAAATCAATAGGAACCTACTCGATCTTTAAACTTCTTTGATACCTAGCCGCCTTTACTTAACCATCTGGCTTAATTGTCCACTTTAACTTTTGTTCTGGCCCGCCACTAGTGGTTTGTCATTGGGTCGCAAGGAATAACTGTCGCGCACCTTCCCATAGCGGTGCAGCGATAACTATTTGATTTACAGAAACTTACCCGATCTTTAAGGACCCGACACATACATAAGAAAAAGACATAGGACTTAGGAAAATATGCAAAATATTCCAAAATTTATAGAACCTTCCTAAGCCTAAAACAGAAAGCGGCCCCCCTTTCAACGATAGGGTGACCCTTCCACAAGAGTGGAAAAAGCAATGGGTGGAAATAAAAGAATTGGAGATAAAGCAACACAAAGGTTTATGTTTTGAAATATTTTGAAATTTAATATAAAACCCTAAACCCTTTTGGCCATGGACTCACAGACAAGGACCAAAATCTGAATTTTGACAGACTTTCAAAAATACAAGGCAAGACTTCCAACACATTTAAAATAGTGATAACACCTCTCTCTCTCTCTCTCTCTCTCTCTCTCTCTCTCTCTCTCCCTCCTTCTTTCCCTCTCTTTCCCTCTCTCCTTTCTCTCTCTCTCTCTCTCTCTCTCTCTCTCTCCCTCCCTCTTTCCCTCTCTTTCCCTCTTTCCCTCTCTCTCTCTCTCTCTCTCTCTCTCTCTCTCTCTCTCTCCCTCCCCCTCCCTCCTTCTCTCTCTCTCTCTCTCTCTCTCTCTCTCTCATCTCTCTCTCTCTCTCTCTCTCTCTCTCTCTCTCTCTCTCTCTCTCTCTCTCTCTCTCTTTTCCTCCCCTCCTATATCTCCCTATCTCTATTCTTCCTCCCTGTCCTCCTAATATCTCCCTCTCTATCTCTATTCTTCCTCCCTGTCCTCCTATATCTCCCCTCTCTATCTCTATTCTTCCTCCCTGTCCTCCTATATCTCCCTCTCTATCTCTATTCTTCATCTCTCTCTCTCTCTCTCTCTCTCTCTCTCTCTCTCTCTCTCTCTCTCTCTCTCTCTCTCTCTCTCTCTCTCTCTCTCTCTTCCTTCTCTTTTCCTTCTCAAGTCTCTCCCTCCCACTCCCTTCTTTTTTTCTCACTCTCTCTATCTCCCTATCTCTATTATTCCTCCCTCCCCTCCTATATCTCCCTATCTCTATTCTTCCTCCCTCTTATCTCTCTCTCTCTCTCTCTCTTCTCTCTCTCTCTCTCTCTCTCTCTCTCTCTCTCTCTCTCTCTCTCTCTCTGCCTCTTTCCCTCTCTCCCTTTCTCTTTCCCTCTTTCATTCTCAAGTCTCTCCCTCCCACTCCCTTTCTATTTTTCTCACTCTCTCTATCTCCCTATCTCTATTCTTCCTTTCTCTCTCCCTCCCTCCCTTTCTGTTGGGATTCAAGAACACTGAGAGGGGGGGCATTGTTCTACTGGAATGGAGAATTTTAACCTTATTAATACAACAACTTAGCAATCAGTAAACATAAAAGCATATAAAAATAAGCAACAATGCAACCAGAAAGATGACCATAACACCACAAATTTATATGTAGAAAACCTCAAAGACAAAAAACCATGATGGGATTAGAGACCCACAATATCTCTCCACTTATCAGATGAATAAATATTACAATAAGGGGCATGCACATGCAGGAAGCCCAACAACCTAGAGGACACTTCTCATTACAAAAGGAGTCACAGTGACTACATAAAACATCATATAAGAATCCAAAATGAAGATTCAACTGCAAGTATAGTATCTTCCATGCTCGAGAACAATTTCTATTAATCTCAATACCTAAGGCCTAAAACCTCTTCAACAAGCCCAATTCGATCACCTATGATTGACCAAAAAATCTTCATATGATTATAACATTGTTCGCATATAGATAATCCCATAAACCATACCATACATGATATCGTATGATCTACAAAGAGATCTTACATCATATTTATACCAACCCAGGATCTAAACAATTAGGTCGGCCACCTAAAAGATAACACAATAAATTCATAACTTAAGCCTGAAATCTAATGATCAACCAAGTCATCTTAGGCTGAAAACAATGTAAACCAATCTTTAAATCTCACTGGTAATGCATCAGGAACATCCTCCAACATGTTACAAAAATTGGTCCAAAACCTAACAGAATAACCACAAGACCTATAATAAGTCGCCATAAGCCAAATGAAACACCACGAACAATTGGAACACAAACATGATAACCATAAGCATCTAGATAACCTTCTAGAAGCTGCACCAACACCACTTATCAGTTACATCAAAAGATCTTCAACAAAGTTCTACTAGTGTAACCCTCACTGGATCTATAATCTAGGCTTACCAGCATATAAGATAGCATCCGATCACCAACTCAATACCAACTAACTGAACATAAATCTGAGTAGCATGCATAGCAGATCTAAGCCAATTCCATAATCCAAAGTATACCAGATCAACATGATCATACCAACCAGAAACCAATCATCCTACACGGACCAACCAAATACTGATAAACAACCTGTAGCGTCGTAAATTGTACGCACTTGCTAGGGTGGTACAATTTCACACCTAGTTTAGCACCCGCCTTGGCGCATTTTGCATCTTGCATTGCATTTCCCCTTTAGCACTTAATTAATTAAATTAATTAGGTCTAAGGTTCTATTTTATCATCTCCCATATCATAAAGTTGGGCCCTTTCATTAAAGTGTGCCCTTTTCATTTTATTCTTCCAATACATCATTTAATCAAAAACCCTAATTAAGTCCTATTTTGAGCTTGGGGGCTTGGTTTCGGGGGTCAAAACATCTCAAAATCACCTGTAACTTCGGGATTCTCTCTAAAATCATCATATCCGACGGCCCTGAAAATTTGATGAAAAGTTGTCGGGACCATGGCACCCGTGCACATGGTCCCGGACATTTTTCTCGAAATTTTGGGAACACGATCCAATCATAAAATAAAGCTTAACCGCAAGAAATTGGCGGGATATTCAATCTCTAAGTCGGCCTAAAGTTGAAATTAAGACCTAGGGTTTCATATATAAGAGCTCTCTTTCTTCATTTGAAAGGATCCGATTTTTGTTTTGGAGGAACCTCATATGCAGTGAAAGAGCAGATCTTTGAAGACTTCAACAACATTCAACATCCTTCTATCAAGCATTTATCAATTTTATTCATCTATTTAGGGCTTGGAAGACATTGAAGAACAATAGGAGATTATCGACTGAAGATTGGCTTGTACTTCTCCCTTGAGGGTTGGGTATGATTTCATGTTGTTTTCATGTCTTTGCATAAGCTTCAATATATCCTTTATTCATGCTTTAGATCACTTTGCATCTTGATTTAGAGCATTTACATTATCATTTACAAGCAATTAGGGTTTACTTTCTAGGTTGCTCTAGTTTGCTTTCTTGCATTTAAGGACCTTGCACACACACTAGGTCTGCACACACAATACATTTTACAATACAACTTGGCTATTCGTGGAGGTGGAAATCACCGAAGTGGGGGTTTGACTAAGGCAAAACCCTATATAGCCGCCCAAACACCTTTTCAGATATAAGTGCAGGTTTCGGGACTCGGATGACGCCACAAGTTGCAGATCCGGGAGAAGCAGACTGAGACAGCACCACACACCAAATCTCAGAGCAAAAGACCAGGACAGGGGCGTGGGGCGCCCTGGTCCTGCCAGGACAGGGGCGCTGGGCGCCCTGGTCCTCCTGACAGACAGCATTTTCAGCATTTTTGACAGCTTTTCCAGAGTGCAAAACAACAGTTTTCGGAGCAGTTTCAGGGGCAGAATCAGGACAGTGGCGCCCGCGCCCCCGTCCCGAACATTTTCAGTCAGATTTTAACTCCGGGTACGCATTTGCATTCTTGTCTTGTCCTTGTGTTTACAGCTTTCCATCATTTAAGTTCAATTCTGTAATCTTGTTATTAGTTCAGACTTGCACTTTGGGGTTAGGGATTGAACTTGCATCATTCTATCTATCATTTACAACAAAGGAATAGAAATCCTAATAGGTAGCCCGTGGCTCTCTCTTCCACAAAAAGAAGTAGCCAATTGTGTGATACCTCTAGGCTCTTTCGTATTCCACAAATGTGTGCTTGAAAGTGAGATTAGGGCATGTTTGCTTAGTGTCACTTTTTCTCCCACACATTTTGGTGAACCCGACGTGAAACTCCAATCTTCTCTAATTCTTATTTGTGTTTTCAAATTTGAGTGTTTATGCTATTTCAAATTCAAATTTGTATTTACAAGTTTTAATTTCTTGCAAGACTCAAAAAAATTTAGAGGAAATTTTTGCTAAAACCCTAAATATTTCAATTCGAAGTTGAACTTGTGGATAGCTTAATTGGGATCAATAATTTCAAATCTGATTTAGGAACTCATTTGAATCATAAATTTCATTTTCTAAATCTACATTCTAAGTGCTTTCATTGGTTGAAATTAAACATTTCCTTCTATTTTGCATGTGTTATCATTTGAAAGAGGAAAATTGTTGTCATGATGCATTCATTTCATAGATGTGATAATGGGTTAGCTTCCCTTGTTTCAATTTTTCCTTCTCCTAAAGAACTTCCCCCTATCTATAACAACATTTTAGTGTCTAAAAGAGTTGATACCAATCCCTTTGAGACTCTCCCATGCTCTAAGGATGAAGACTTTAAGAGTGATCTTGACAACTCTCCTAAAATGTGCCCTTCCTATTTAGCTATCCTAGAGGAAGAGAATGATATCATAAACACCTTTCTTAATTTTACTTCACCTTCCCTACATGATGCCTCTCTAAGTGAAAAGGTATTGATGGACATTGACTTATTTTCTCCTAAAGTTGGTCCTTCCAATGGGGGCATGTTAGTTCAACAAGAGGTTATGAACACTTCTTTCAAAGATCTCCTTCCTAAGCATGAATCTTTGGAGAAATATGTTCATGTTCCTCCTAAAAAACACTCCCTTCATGAGGATCCTTTTGTGCAAGAAGATGACATGATCCCTACATTTCCTAGTGATGGTATTTCCTTTTCCAACAAAATTCCCACTAGAGATTATGAATTAATGATAAATGCTTACCCTTCTCCTAAAGTTTGTCTTACCCATAAGCATCCCTTAGAGAAAGAAGATGAAATAATAAGCAATTTCCTTAACTCTATCTCCCATAAAGATCATATTGATCATATTGAACATATATTGAACATATGGTTGTTTGACACATCTATTGATGCTCTCCCTCCTAAGGATGAGGAATTAATAAACAATGTTATCTCCTCTCCCGAAATTGACAATACTTCAAACATTCCTTTCAACAACTTCACTATTTGGGATGAACCATTAGAAGAAGGTGTAGATTATTCTCTCTCCCTTGATAATTTCTCACCTTCCTTGAATCTCAATTATTCTCCCTCTAAAAATAAAGCATCTCCCTCTCCTCAACTTGGTTCTACTCATAAGGAGACCCTAGTTCAAAGCAAGATGGTTAACATCTCTTTCAAAGATCTCCCTCTCAAAAGTGAGACTTTAGAGAGTAATGTTGATCCTTCTCCTAGAGAGTTTATTCCCCATGTAGATCATTTTATGATAGAGGATGATATGACCTTTCCTCTTCCTACTAGAACATCAATGCCTACCCCTTGTCTCTCTCCTAAAATTGATTTAATCCGTGATGAGATTTTGGTGCAAGAGAAGACCATCAACAATTCTTCCAACACTTTTTTTCATTCCTCTAAACCATCCTCAATCAATTTGATACATGTGAATGAAACACCTAACAAACCTCTCTTCACTATCCAAGGTGCTTGTCCTTCTCAAAATTCTCAACCTTTAAATAAGCCTATCTTAGTGGTTCAAGGTGGTTATGCTAATGATTCTTTTTGCACCCCTAAGAAACCTATTATTACTGTGCAAGGAGGTTATTCTACTAAGAGCCCTTATGAGTATGCTAAGCAACTGACTAGAGAGAGTTATCATGCGGTTTCTCATACCTATAACACAATAAACAATAGGCAACCTAATCCTCCTCCAGTTATCCCAACTTCACTTCCTCCTTCTCAACCTATTCTTCCTCAAGCTCCTCATATTTCACAAGTTCTTTGTAAGGAATATGATCTCATAGAACAACTTAAAGCTACCCCTGCTAAGATATCCCTTTGGGATTTGATCCAAACTTCTTCCGCTCATCATGGAATGTTACAAGATGCCTTGAAAGATTTGAATGTTCCTCCACCTAATACATCTAGTAATATAGCATCTTTAGTTAACTCTGTGATGAATCCTAAAGCTCAAATTGTGTTTACCCAAGATGAGTTGCCTACTAGTGAAATTCAACAACAATATGATCCCTTGATGATTGTGGTTATCATAAATGACACGGCTATAAGACGAACACTAGTAGATAATGGCTCTGGCCTTAATGTATGTAGCATTAATCTATTGCATAAGATGAATGTGGATACATCCTTCATTGAGCCCGACTCTCGTCCCATTCGAGGCTTTGATAATGTGGCTAAATCTTCATTAGGTATTATCACCTTACCCGTCACAGTGGGACCTGTTACTTTGCCTACTCCTATCCATGTTATGTCGGGAAATCTAACATACAACTTGTTATTAGGGAGACCTTGGATTCACAGTATGCAAGCTGTCCCCTCTACATTGCATAGACAAGTCAAATTTATTTATAACAATAAGACATATACCTTGATAGGTGATACTAATCTTCAGGCTTGTTTGCAAACATCTACTTCCAAAGGGAGTTCTTCTAAGCCTTCCTCTTCTAGTGATGACTCGTTAAACAAGATACCTATGGATGAATCATCACCCTCTAATAATCAAAATTCTTTGGATGAGTCTAAAGCTCCTGAAGAAGATCCTTCTCGACTTGAGTTTACACATGAAAAGGCTTTTGATCCTGAGAAGGTTCTCGTAGAAGACGATTGGGGGTCCCTTGACTTTAATCCCACCTTTGTAGGTGAATATAGGGTTCCTCCTAGAGATCTTAAAGGTAAAAAGAAGGAAGAAACTAGAGATCAATCAGTCTTACTTGAACCTATGAGCAATAATTTTGTGGCCACTTCTCAAACTTCTTCTCCTCACACCTCTAATTATGAAGAGTTTGATTCTTTGTCTTATGAAAAACCACCTTCTCTTCCTGAAACGGCTGATCGTTATGGTCGTGGTTTTCGCATTTTTGCTAAGCATGGGTATCATGGAATTGGTTGTGGCGCTCATGAACAAGGGATAAAAGTTCCTCTAGAGACTAATTTTCACAATTATGCCTGTGGACTTGGCTATAATCCCTGCAAACACACTAAAGCATCTAAAAGACCATCTCTTAATGTGAATGCTATATTTAGTAGTGATGATGATCTCACTTCAACTAAATCATCTTCTACTTCTATCAACTCTCATTCCCCTCATAAGGAAATCTTGGCGATGAACAAATCTCTTTATGAATCCCCTCAAATTTCTAGATCCACTTATGAATCTTTATCTCCTATTCATCACAAAGTCCTTTCCTCCAGGGATAAGGCTCTAATAAATTACACTCATCTTTCTTCTAAGATTTCTCGTAACCGTCCTTCTTCAATTTTTATCATTTTATACATTTTTTTGATCTCACTTATAGTTGAGCATTTAGCATGTCATATTCAAATACCTCATTCAATCCATCATGTCTTTAAATAACATTAATGGCTATTATGTTGCTCATCATTATGTGACATTGGTACCTCATTTACTGGGGGCTCATTGTCATTCATGATGGTACAATTTCAAGTGCAATCATATTTTTGAACTAACATAATAACCTAATTTTCTATGTTATCTCTTGTTCCTATGGGGACAAGAGTGATTTCATACATCTCTTCTTTTTCTTATGTCCAAATCTCTTCCTGGAAGATTGAGTAAGTCCTTCTCATTGACCTTATCCTTGGGAGGCAATGATCTTTCCTTATTTTTATCTAAGGATCCACTTTTTCCTATTTTGTGGATGGTGTGAACTTTATTACTTGATGTTATTCCTTGTATGCATTTGTTGTTGTTTGTTCAAGGATTCTCTCTTACAAGAGGTGTAAGTCCTTGACTACAACCTCTTTTGCACTTGGTAAAATACATCTATAATGAATTCACTCTCCCAATTGGGTTAAAAAGAGCGTCATCCTTCATTAAGAATCACTTTCACCGCGCAAAAGAAGGAAGTATTGTATTCTTATTCTCTTCTTTGTCTTATTCTAGAAGATGTTATATTTGTCTAAGACAGTTCCTCTTGGGGATAGGTGTCTTTTGTACAAATATCTCTTCTCCTCTAAGGATCTCCTTTACACATACTACAAGATATCCCTTTTCAACTATCTTATCCTTGCTTAAAAAGTGCAAAACTCTCTTGCTTGGAGCTATGACATTGTTGCATTTTTGGGGTATCTCCTTTTGTGATGAAGGTAGGTATCCTTGTTCTACTTTGCTTATGACATAAACATTACACTTTTTGAGAAATGGGTCATTCTCGGAACCAGAGCACAGACTCTTAGAGCGAGATGTCTCCATTTTTCTTTTATGCAAGGTGATTATTCTCGGAACCAGAGCACAGACTCTTAGAGCGAGATGTCACGCTTTTGTACTATACATATACAGGTTGTAGCATACTCGGGCATAGACTCCTATGAGGTGCTTCTAACCTCCCTTACACACACATGCACGAGGTTGAGTGGAACTAGCGGCATAAGGCTAGACTTTCTCACTCTCCTCCCTTACATGGATCACCTAGACAGACTCTAGGGGCTAGTTTTCCATGTCCTTTTTCCCATGGATCACCTAGACAAGATCTAGGGGTGAGAAGTCCATGTTTTCTCTCTCACTATTCTTCTCATGGATCACCAATGTGTATTCATGCTTTTTTTTTTTTTTTTCCCTTCCTTTCTTTTCTTCTCTTTGCATTTTGTTTCCATTTACATCCTTCATCTTGTGTTAGAGAACTCTTAAATCCTCACACTCTTTGTTGTGTTGGAATTGAGATTTAGTCCTCTTTCTTACCAAATGATTCTCCATTAGTTTTTGATCTCATATCAAATCTTCTTGTGAGCATTTGTCATCAATATTCTTTAACAATTCGAAGTGGTAAACATGATACCCTGTTTCAACTCACTAAAAGTAGCAAGCTGAAACAGGGGGGGGCATATAGCTACCCTCGAATTTTCATCACCTTCCTTAGTAAGCATTAGGTGATTTTGTGATCTAACGTGTGTTTTGTAGGGTGCGGTTCCTAACTGTGTACTGCAGATACCGTTGGGGGCTTCGTTCGACAAACTTATGGATATATCCTTTTTCAAATAATGTTTACTTTTCTGTACTTTAGCTTGCATATGCACGTAGTGTTCATATGACCGCTAAAGTGGGGGCTAAATGTAGCGTCGTAAATTGTACGCACTTGCTAGGGTGGTACAATTTCACACCTAGTTTAGCACCCGCCTTGGCGTATTTTGCATCTTGCATTGCATTTCCCCTTTAGCACTTAATTAATTAAATTAATTAGGTCTAAGGTTCTATTTTATCATCTCCCATATCATAAAGTTGGGCCCTTTCATTAAAGTGTGCCCTTTTCATTTTATTCTTCCAATACATCATTTAATCAAAAACCCTAATTAAGTCCTATTTTGAGCTTGGGGGCTTGGTTTCGGGGGTCAAAACATCTCAAAATCACCTGTAACTTCGGGATTCTCTCTAAAATCATCATATCCGACGACCCTGAAAATTTGGTGAAAAGTTGTCGGGACCATGGCGCCCGTGCACATGGTCCCGGACATTTTTCCCGAAATTTTGGGAACACGATCCAATCATAAAATAAAGCTTAACCCCAAGAAATTGGCGGGATATTCAATCTCTAAGTCGGCCTAAAGTTGAAATTAAGACCTAGGGTTTCATATATAAGAGCTCTCTTTCTTCATTTGAAAGGATCCGATTTTTGTTTTGGAGGAACCTCATATGCAGCGAAAGAGAAGATCTTTGAAGACTTCAACAACATTCAACATCCTTCTATCAAGCATTTATCAATTTTATTCATCTATTTAGGGCTTGGAAGACATTGAAGAACAATAGGAGATTACCGACTGAAGATTGGCTTGTACTCCTCCCTTGAGGGTTGGGTATGATTTCATGTTGTTTTCATGTCTTTGCATAAGCTTCAATATATCCTTTATTCATGCTTTAGATCACTTTGCATCTTGATTTAGAGCATTTACATTATCATTTACAAGCAATTAGGGTTTACTTTCTAGGTTGCTCTAGTTTGCTTTCTTGCATTTAAGGACCTTGCACACACACTAGGTCTGCACACACAATACATTTTACAATACAATTTGGCTATTCGTGGAGGTGGAAATCACCAAAGCGGGGGTTTGACTAAGGCAAAACCCTATATAGCCGCCGAAACACCTTTTCAGATATAAGTGCAGGTTTCGGGACTCGGACGACGCTGCAAGTTGCAGATCCGGGAGAAGCAGACTGAGACAGCACCACACACCAAATCTCAGAGCAAAAGACCAGGACAGGGGCATGGGGCGCCCTGGTCCTGCCAGGACAGGGGCGCTAGGCGCCCTGGTCCTCCTGACATGTAAGGGGTATAAGAGAATAGGATATGTAATGGTTTTATAAGAGAATAGCATGATGTTGTGTAATGCAAAACATATGAGAGAGATCATGTATGTGAGGATATTTATGTAAGGGGTATTTTGGTAAAGGGTTTAGGGTTTTAGATCGGAACTATATTCAGGCATAGAAGATGCTATCTTTGTAGTTCAATCATTTCTTTGGATTGTAGTCTAGATTTGTATGTAGTTAGTGAGGCTCCTTTTGTGATTGAGTAGTATGCTCTAGGCTATAAGCCTTCCTACAAGTGTAGGCCCCTATATTTTGTAATATATCTTCATATGGCCAGTGGATTGATATTGTGGGTCACAAATCCCACTGTGGTTTTTCCTCTTTGAGGTTTTCCACGTTTAATTTGGTGTGTTATGGTATCCATTTATGTGATTGGATTATTGGTTTCTTTACTTCTTTTAATTCTATATGTACCAGTATACCAGTTGGTGTATGCATGTTTTAATAAGGTTAAAATTGATCATTTTGGTAGAACATTGATTCACCCCCCCTCTCAGTGTTCTTGGATTCCAACACTTCATCCCTCCCCTCCTATATCTCCCTATCTCTATTCTTCCTACCTCTCCTCCTATATCTCCCTCTCCATCTCTATTATTCATTTCTCTCTCCCTCCCAACTCCCTTTCTTCTTCTCTCTCTCTCTCTCTATCTCCCTCTCTTTCCCTCTCTCCCTCCCTCTCTCTCTCTCTCTCCCTCTGTTTCCCTATTTCCCTCTCTCTCACTCTCTCTATCCCTCTTTCCCTCTCTTTCTCTCTTTTCTCTCTCTCACTCTCTCTTTCCCTCTTTCCCTCTTTGTCACTCTCTCTTTCTCTCTTTATCACTCTCTCTTTTCTTCTCATATATCTCCCTATCTCTATTCTTCCTCCCTCTCCTCCTATATCTCCCTCTATCTCTATTCTTCATTTCTCTCTCCCTCTCATCTCTCTCTCTCTCTCTCTCTCTCTCTCTCTCTCTATTCTTCCCCCCTCCCCTCCTATATCTCCCTATCTCTATTCTTCCTCACTTTCCTCTGATATCTCCCTCTCTATCTTTATTCTTCCTTTCTCTCTCTCTCTCTCTCTCTCACACACACACACACACATACACACACACCTTAAAAATTTTGGTGAATGTTAAACTGGTTTATAGAGCCAATTTTGCATGCAGCAAATTTGGTGCTCTCCAAATTTGGCATGCACCAATTGGATTGCACGTGAAAAATGATAATCTTAGATATTGGTTCTGTGATTCTAGCCCACATTCCCTAGTTTTGTCTGCTCTTTTTCTCTAATCATGACAAGGAAATGCTTTTTGTCATTTTTTTGACTTATCATAGAAGCATATTTAGCATATTCCATCACAATTTCACCACCTTTTTGCTGGTTGGACATCGTAGAAGACAAACATTTGAAATTTGTAGGGATTTTTTTTATATGAGGTAATTTTCTTATTTTTTTTACTGAAATTTTTATTATGATTTTTTTTGTTTCTATTTCATAATATATAATTTAACTACATCAATAAGAGAAAAATCTAAGTAGTGCATATGTGAATAAGACCACCTTTATCACATCTTTCTACTTAGATCATAACTTCAACAATTTTAGCATTCATAGCTTAATTTCATATGTTGCTATTGGTTTATGCAATTGTTTTCTACAATATTTTTGTAGGTATATTTAGAAATCACCACCATGCTGAGGAAAAGATAACAAAAGATAACATGGGAAGAACGTGAAACTAAGAATGAAAAGACAAGAGAAAATATGAGGAAAATTTGTCAATTAAAGAAATTGAACACCATAGAAGAAGACATGCCAATTGAAGAGGAACGCAAGAGAGATATGGTATTGGCAAAAAAAAGAGAACGAATGCAAAACCTGTTAGATAGTTCAAATAACCAGAAGACAATTAGGGGGGGGGTGAATCAGCTGTCAAAAATTACTGAAACCCAAAATATTAATACCAGAATAGCAATTAAACCAATTAAGCATAAACAATAATCACAGAATACATACCATCCATATAACACAAAGATTTGTACGTGGAAAACTCGATAAAGGGAAAAACCACAATGGGAAGCCTACCCATAGTCAAATAATACTTTTGCATTAAGTATGTGAATTACAATTAAGGGGCCTATACTTGCAGGAAGACCAACAACCTAGAGTGCACTGCTCATCACAAAAGGAGCCTCACTGACTACATATAAATCCAGACTATAATCTGGAGAAGTGTTGAACTGCAAAAGATAGCATCTCCTATGCCAGAGTACAGTTCCAGTTAAGCTCAATACCAGAGGACTAAATCTTCTTATATAAACCCAATTAGATCTCCAATGATCGACCAACTCCTCTACTTGAATGATATTACATTATTCGCATATTACATTCCCTGACCATGGCCTCTAACATAACCATGATGATCTATAATGAGATCTTACATCTATATATACAAATCCTTGACCATAAACAATCAGGTCGGCCACTAGATAATAAACCAATTACATAATTACAAACCATGTCAACGTTAGAGCAAACAAATAATATCCAACACATAAGACATCTTGAAAATACATCGAGAGGTCCAATCCACACGTTACATTAAAGTCAATCCATAACCTAGATCAACTGGGACCCAATATAAGTCCACACGCTACAACAATGATCTCCATTTGCAAGTCTCAAACATGATCACCAACAATATCCTAAAACTCCACCAAAGGTTGCACCAACACCACTTATGAAATTTATCAAAGATCTTCACAAAAAGTTTTGCCAGTGAAACCCTCGTCGAAACCAGAAACTAAGATTCCAAGCAAGAAGGATAGCATCCGATCACCAGACCAAATCCAACTGACCAAATATGAGCATGAGCATCATGAACAAGAAAATTCCATCACCAAACTATATTGGAGTCTACTGGATCATGTCGGATCCAAGTCAACCAAAAACCACTCAACCTACTGGGACTAGAAGGGTGCCAGTAAAGCATCCAAATGGCTAGTGTTGGCATCAATGACAAAACATCAATGCAACACATAATCAATTCCACCAAAAGATCGACAATCTCCCCCTTTAGCATTGATGGCATCGCTAGATATGAAAAAAATCTAAGTACCAAGAAATGCCAAACAAGTCTCCCCCAAATGGATGACAACCAACAATCTCCCACATACAACTCTGAATGTCAATATCTCTCCCTTTTACTTTTCTTATTCAAATCTCTCCCTCTTTTACTTTTACTTTTTCTTTCTTTGTTTTTTTCACATCAATATCTCTCCCCCTTTGACATCAATGCCAGAAATCTAACAAAAATATCAAAGCAAAAACATAAACCACTGAATCACAAAGTTAACTACTCCCCCTGAGTAGTAGCATCTGACATCAGTGTCGGAATGAATAGTATCTCCGATAGTGCATGCTAGACTAATGCCAACCTGCATCAATCAAGTCTCTATCGAAGGGGTAGAAACTCCCAATCTATCTCTTAGGTACTTAAATGGTTCCTTGGGAAAAGGTTTAGTGAAAATATCTGCAATCTACTCTTTAGTGTTCAAGTAAACCAGTCTAACTTCATTAGCTTCCACCTTTTCCTTCAAAAAGTTATACTTAATAGATATGTGCTTTGTTTTAAAATGAAATACTAGATTATTTGATATATCAATAGCAATAGACTTATCACAGTGAATAACTGCCGGTGCATCACAATCCACCTTTATATCCTTCAACATTTTCTTCATCCATAAAATTTTTATACAGTTAGTAGCAGCAACAACATACTCAGCTTCAACAATAGCTAAAGAAGTACATGACTGTTTCTTGCTGATCCATGAAACCAACTTCTTTCCAAGAAAGAAAGCTCCACTGGAAGTTCTTTTTTGGTCATCAACATCTCCAGCCCAATCAACATTTGTATACACACATAATGTAAAGTTATCATCTTTAGGGTACCACAAGCCATATTCTGATATACCTTGTAAGTATCTAAAAATCCTTTTCACCACCATCTCATGATTTTCTCTAGGATCACTCTGAAATATTGAAACAATACAAACAACATTCATAATGTTAGGCCTAGTCTAAGTCAAATAAAGTAGACCTCCAATCATAGATTTATATCTTGTAGGATTTACCGTTACAGAAACATATTTTCTTGTTAATTTCTCACTTATAACCATAGGAATACTTACCGGTTTATAATCTCCCATACCAAATTTCTTCAATAATTCCTTAGCATATTTAGTTTGACAGATAAAAATACCTTTGTCAATTTGAGTAATCTGCAAACCTAAGAAAAATTTCATCTCACCAATCACAAACATCTCAAATTCCTTCTCCATATTCTTAGAAAATTCTATGCATAATTTATCTTCACCTCCAAAAATAATTTCATCGACAAATACTTCAATAATCAATATATAATCATCAATGATCTTATAATATAAATTATTGTTAGCACTACCCTTATTAAAACTAAGCTTCAAAAAATATTTATCCAACCTTGCATACCAAGCTCTAGGTGCCTGTTTCAATGCATATAAAGCTTTCCTTAACCTACAAACCATATTTGTATCATCTGATAGTGAAAAACCATCAGGTTGCTCAATATAAACTTCCTCATGAAGATCTCCATTCAAAAATACACAATTAACATTCATCTGATAAACCTTGTAGTTTTTATAAGCAGCATAGGCAAGAAATAATCTTACAACTTCAATATTAGCTACAGGTGCAAAAGTCTCTCCATAATCAATTCCTTCCTTCTGAGAATATCCTTTACAAACCAATCTAGCCTTATTCCTTATATCTTGACCATCCTCATTCAATTTATTCCTAAAAACCCATTTAGTTCCAATAACATTTTTATTTTTAGGTCGGGGAACCAAGCTCCATGTGTTTATTTTCTCAATCTGATCTAATTCTTCTTCCATAGCTTTCAACCAGTATTCATCTTTACATGCCTCAATTACTAATACTGATTCAACCTATGAAATTAAACATGTGTCATTAGTTTCTAGTCTTCTTCTTCTCATCACTCCATTGCTCTTATCCCCAATGATTTGATCTTTTAAATGATTCAATCTCAGATACCTAGGAGTCTTCTGACTTTTTGTTCCTCTTCCCTGTTCTTCAATTATTGTAGAATTCTCTAATACTGCCGAAGTAACTGGTTCAACACTCTGTTTTGGTAAAGATGCTACCAGTTCAGATATAATCATTTCCACAGCTGATTCCTTCTCATAAACTTTGATTTGACTTTTGTTCAACTCATCTACTTTGATATTATCACTCTCCATAATTCTCTGCAATCTCTTGTTATAACATCTATATGGTTTTCTTTCATTAGAATAACTCAGAAACATGCCTTCATCACATCTAGGATCAAATTTCCCAATGATATCATCTCTCCTGATATAACATTTACTACCAAAAAGTCTGAAATACTTAATTGTAGGTGTTTAGCCAAACCATAATTCATAAGGTGTCCTACTGGTTTCTCCTTTGATATGTACTATATTGAATGTATAAACCGCTATGCTCACTTCTTCTATCTAGTAGATATGAGGTAGACTAGCTTCCATCATCATTGTTCTAGTAGCATCCAAGATAGTTCCGTTCTTCCTTTCCACAACTCCATTTTGCTGATGTGTCCAGGGAGTAGAAAATTATCTTCTTATACCATGCTTCTCACAAAAGTTATTAAATTCACCGGATGTGAATTATCCACCATGATCTGACCTCAAACATTTAATCTTCAATCCTATCTCAGTTTCCACTTTAGCCTTAATATTTTAAACTTTTCAAATTCAGATTTTTCTTTTAGAAAAGTAACCCACATCATTTTATAATAATCATCAATGATTAGCATTAAATATCTATCACCTTGAAATTTTTTAACTCTAGCAGGGCCACACAAATCAGTATGAATAAGATCAAGAACATCATTTGATTTATCTTGTATACTTCTAAAAGAGGTTCTGACATGTTTACCCATTTGACATTCTTTACATACCTCATTATAGGGCTTCATAATATTAGGTATATCCCTAAATTCCTCAGTTGAAATGATCTTCATAATGCAATCAAAATTCACAACATAGCCTTTTATGCCATAGCCAACTCTCATCAATTTGTGTAATCAAACATGTCTTCTCACTGGAGTTCAAATGAAATATATTACCTTTTGTCTGTGTACTAGTTGCAATATCCAAACCAGATTTGTTAATGATTTTGCATTTTCCATCCTTGAACTGTAATTGAAATCCCTTATTTACCAAATGTCCTACACTCAAAACATTATGCCTTAAACCTTCAACATAATAAACATTGTCAGTACTGTTCTTACCATCCAATGATATAGTTCCTTTTCCTTTTATCATACATGCTTTTTCATCTCCAAATCTAACTAGACCGCCATCAAATAATTGTAAAGATGGAAATTTCCCTTTATCTCCAGTCATTTGATGTGAACAACCATTGTCAATTCTTCACACTTCCCTTTATATCGAGTCATATGATGAAAAGATGGTTCAGACTTCACATCTCCAGAAGGTCCAAATTCTTCAAGCTCAAAAGCAGATAGTTTCCCAACCAAAGTATCTCTATTGACTGATGTATTAGCCATTGTTCTCAACTCATTAATAGAAGTAGCCTTCATTTTGTAAGGTGGTGGTAGGGCTCTCAGAACTTTAGAAATAATTTCATCTTTGATCAAAGTTCCACCATAATATTGAATTCCCATAACAATCTTATTTACCCTTTCCATGAATGCAGTAATCCTTTCATCTTCTTCCATCTTCAGGTTTTCATATCTCACCAGGTAACCATCAAGTTTAGCAATCTTCATAGTAGGGTCACCTTCATTAAGAGTATCCAATTTATCCCATATAGTCTTTCTAGATGATTTGCTGGGTTAATCCCATTATTTTCTGATGAGAAAGTGCACACAAGAGGGCTTCTCTTTCTCTACAATCATTCTCAAGCTCCTTGTCCAGGTTTTTCGGAGGAGGATTGCTAGGTTCTAGATTATAGGGTGTGATACCATTCTATGTGATCTCCCAAATATCCTTGCCAAGACATCTTAGATGAGTTTCCATTTGAATCTTCCATACTGTGTAATTTGTTCAATCAAGCCTCGGAATATCCCTTAAAAAGATAGCTCCAAAAGAACTGGATGAACTTGAATTGTTAGTCACCATAGGATCTTCCTCAAGTAGTGAAGCTTTCTGTAGAGAGGACCAAAGATCTGATACCAATTGTTAGACAGTTTGAATAAATAGAAGACAATTGAGAGGGGGGGGGGGTTGAACCAATTGTCACAAATTACCAGAACCATTAGCAATTTAAACTTTAATACCAGAACCCAAAATATTAATACTCAAATAGTAGTTAAACCAACTAAGCAGAAACAATAATTATAAAATAAATACGATCCATATAACACCAAGATTCTGTTGGCATTTTCGATGTTTATGTTGTGATTTTCATTGATGGACACACACTTGCTTTGAGATCACTTTTTATGTATGAGTTATGCTCAACCGATATTTGTTCCAAACTGGTATTATGTTTTATAGTCTTTAGGCTATCGGTGTTTTGTAGAAAGTGTTTATTGATCTCAAGTAGTATGAAGACCACAAGCAGTTCGAGCATCTCAAGCAGTACGAAGGAACTAAAGCAACAGTTATCATTTTCCCAGTCTTCATTTTTGGACAACTGGTAATCGGTTTAATGTTTGAACTGATATTAATCTATGATGAGTTACCAACCGGTAATCGGTAAAGTTGTATGAACAGGTAATACTCAGTGATGAGTTACCATCCACCGACACTTTGACGGTGATGTTGTGTCGTGTTATCAAATGTGTCTAGATGTAATGAACCTAGGAACTTGCAATGTAATCCTATTGGACCGACATGAAATCAGATTCCTTTTTAAGGACATCATGTCTAGGGTTTTAGGAGATGTAGTTGTTAGGGTTTTTGGTGGTTGATGAGTTTTTGTATGTGCGAACTTAGAAGAGAAGATCAAGTCTGTGTGCTATAACAAAGTGTGGATTTATTGAAGACTGAAGTAATGCTTAAATACATTAGCAATCAACTATCATGGATCTAACCAAGTAGTCAGTGCTATTTGCTAGATCATTCACTTGTTGATTACTCACATCTTCGATAAGTCTAAAACCCTTAACTGGGTAGGCCCAGAAAAGCCTTTGTAAATTCTCTAACAAGGTGGTTCACATCTATGGATCTGAAATCCTATCACAAGGTAGTCTTTAATCAGACTTATCTCCTAATAGAGATTGAGATTCCTAACAGGATCTATTCTGGTGAAGAACATTGTATGACCTTAACCAGTCTGACCTTAACCAGCTTGGTTACTATTCTGCAGATAGTTACTTGTGAGTTTCATCTCACCATGGTTTTTCTCATTTGGGTTTCCATGTCAAAATATCTTGTGTTATGATGATTGTGCATCTGTGGGTGAATGTCTTATTTGTTGTTTGGTTTGCATTTGTCTTAATCGGTTTTGTAGATAGGAATTTGGAAATCATCAAAGCAATGTAAACCTTAGCCTAGTTCAATCACGAAAACTCAATTGCAATGACCAATCCTAATTACATTCAATGAAAACATGAAAACAAGACATTCATTGAAAACTAAGCAAACCAAATGTAGATGTCTCCTTCATGTGGCTCCATTGTCCTTCTTTCTCCTTCAAATAGCTTTGTTTGTGGATCTCACCTACTAGTGCATAAGCATGATGTGAAAGCAAGTAGACAAGACGATAGCGCAAGAATACTAGAAGCGTGATTGAGTCGACCAGGGACTTTGATTGAAGAAATTCATCGAATTTATAGATAAATTGGAGAAATGACAAGATTAGCATGAAGAGATTCAAATGGAAATTGCAAATCAAGAATGACAAACATGACAAATTATGACAAATTTGCACTTTCTATGCAAAATTGATTGATTGATAATTTTGACAAAATTATGACAAATTTCTATGTCAAAATTGATTGATTGACAATTATGACAAATTATGACAAATTTGCTATGTCATTTCTGTGAAATTAGGAGAAATATAGGAGAAAATTGAAATTAGATGAATTAGAAATTAGGAAATTAGAAAATGAGGAAATTAGGAATTAAGTGAATTAATTAACAATTTTTCATTTATTAATTTAATTCACAAAAGAGGGAGGAATTAATTAGCCAATTAAGTGAACATTTAATTGCAATGAGAAGAATTAGGATAAATAAACTATTTAACCTAGAGGGAGAAATGACAACAAGGTTAAATGAATAAATCATGAAACCCTAGAAGATGAATTAGAAATGCAAGGATGACAATTAGGTCTTGACAAAAGATAATTGATATCGATTTGATTTGATCATGATTCTGACTTGATAAAAGACCAATGCTGATAAATTATTTGGTTGATAAATGTGCCAATTGATGAGGAACAATGACTAATTGATCCAAATTGACATGATTGAGAAAAATGACGATCGATGACAAATCAATCACAAAATGACAAAATTGACAAGAAGACAAGGATCGACGACAAAATAGATTGCAAAACGACAAGATTGAAAATGACCATGATTGATGACAAATCAATTGCCAGATGACAAGATTGAAAATGACAATGATCGATGGAAAATCGATCGCATGATGATAAGATTGAAAATGAGAATGATCGATGACAAATCGATCGCAAGATGACAAGATTGATAATGACCACGATCGATGACAAACTGATCGCATGATGATAAGATTGAAAATGACAACGATCGATGACAAATTGATCGCAAGATGACAAGATTGATAAGAGGACAAAAACCTAATTAGGATTGACGATGTCCAAAATGAAATCAAATTGACCATGTCAAAATATCACAAATGAGCATGCACATTGATGCAACAGGATAAGATCGATCAAAATCATGACTGAAGATTGCTATCGACAAGACCAAATTTGAAAGCTAGACAAATGAAGAATGCAGAAGAAAGACTCAATGCTCGCAAATGATAAAGACCAAGTGCGAATCATAGGAGAAATGTTAATGCGATGCAAAAACCCTAAAATAAGGCAATGCACAAATGTTAAAGTATGATTCTGCAAGCGTTGACCAGTTTTAGATGTCTACATTTTGCCCCTCTTTGAGATAATGCGATATTAAGTGTTGTTTCAAAGAACAATAATGAAAATGCCCCAGACAATGACAATGACATATGGATGCCCCCTCGAGGAATTGGCCGGAAACATCCAAAAAAGAGGCCAAGTGATCGATAAGAATGATAGAACATGATAGAAGCAAATAGAATGACAATCAGAGACCGGATGCACGAAGGACAAGCAATTAAAGACACAAAAGACCGTGACCAGCATAAGATGGACAGGGTGCACATCCATCTATGCACTAACAAAAATCTATAAATGAGACAAAGAGAGTGAAAATTGCTCATTTGCACTAGCCAAAGAGGAGATTTTATTGCTCTGGAAAAGGACACTTGTAGAGCGATGGTGAACATTCCAATGGTAGATCACCTTGGAGAATGTGTATGCACCTACAGATGACCGGACGCAGTGGTATGTATCTCAAAAACCCATATTGTCAATTTTATAAATTTTGATCGCTTGCAAGACATTGCTGGGCCCACAGGGAATGTAGAAACTGACTTATGCACCTATGTGAGTGCATCCTATGCTTGTGTAGGGTATCCTGCACTTGTGTAGGGTACACAGGCACAAGTTGTTGCTACACAGGTGCAGGATACAACACATAGGCGTAGTTGTGCACTGGGAACTCAATTTTGATCAAAAATAGCATGCGAACGATCCCAAAAAGGGGGATAAGAATAGGATAGGTCAAAATAGATTAGAAACACCCTGATTTGGACATGAAACAAGGAAATATAGCCTGTAGGAGCAAACCCTAAAACTGACAAAATGTGCCCCAATTGTGATGTAGAGTCGATAGTATCCATTGATCGCGCAGGAGAATCGACCAGACTGCTTCATGTTATGACATAGACTCAGGAGCATGGACAGAGATACATTAGCAGGACTTGGAATATACTATATCGCATTCATGCCTGAGATTAGGGCAAACATAGGACTACCAACTGCATTGGCAGAGCGATGGCATTCAGAGACCTCCTCATTCCTTCTGGCGACTGGAGAGGCGACTGTGACACTAGAGGATGTATGGCGTATCCTCCACATTCTGATTCATGGAGAGATGATAGAGTATGACCCAGTGATAGGGAGAGATGCTTTGTGTAGATTATTTGAGTGTGACGCAGATGATCTAGATATCATAGAGAGGGAGATTGGCTAGGAGACCATGGCATCAGAGTACGATCGACGATATGTGGTGATAGCCATGGTGATAGCATGCCTACTAGCAGGGGATAGATGAGGACATGGATTCCCTATTGGATGGGGAAGAGTGCTAGAGTGGATGGTGATAGAGGGGATGGTGTATGCATGGGGACCATGTGTACTTGCTATGCTATATTTTCAATTACATCAAATAGCATATCAGGGAGTGCAGACATTGAGCTGTGGAGTCACACTACTATAGGTATGGGCTTTTGAGCACATAGCCATATGTCAACCAACTGTAGAGAGATAGGTATTACCACACTGACCATATGTGTATTGCTATGGGGGAGCACTGAGATAGGGTCCATTTGGATACATACTATATTGGTGACACGAGCTAGACAGATTGAGAGAGTTCACATGGAGGCCATATCTTGATTGCCCTGGATGGTCAGATGATAGCGATGAGCTATCGTATTGCAGATAGGAGAGATGCCTGATTGGGTGACTAGTGAATTGCTAGAGAGTGATTGAGATGTACCTACTGGAGAGAGTCAGATGACAGTTTGGAGAGAGACAGGATGTACCTAGAGGGACTGCACACTTTGCCTGATCTCACAGAGAGACGAGTCAGTGGGGGAGAATGATTCAGCCACACATAGCATATGCTGACTTCACACAGCTACAACAGAGATAGTGGGATTGGAGATCAGATGTGGTGGATGTCGGGATGACAGAGGAGTATGAGTGATGGTTTGCACGATGATGACTAGTTCCATTAACAGATCCTGATATTTAGGTACCGAGGAGACAAGAGGACGTCCCACTCGCAGGAGAGGAGGAGGGAGATGATGAGGATGAGGAGGATGAGGGTGGTGATGAGGATGAGGGGGATAATGAGGATAGAGATGATGAGGGGGATGATGATTATGAGCCAGATTCAGCTGATCAAGAGTCATTGTAGGATATACCCATAGAGCCGGAGACAACTAGGATAGAGGAGATGGAGATGTGCAGGGCTACCATAGCAAGTCAGCACAATCACATTGTGACATTAGAGAGATAGAATTCCATTTTGAGGGTAGAGCATGATCAGTTCAGAGCAGAGATAGCCAGATTGATAGTGGCTCGAGATATAGCAATAGCGCAGGCACAGCGAGAAGAACAAAGAGTCACTAAGTATATTGGGTCGATTAGGGATGCCAATGCACATGAGATGGCACAGATGTTGGTAGAGACCGGAGAGGAGATACGCCATTGGAGGACACTATATGAGAGTGCAGTTCCACTAGAGTAGAGAGCAGCATCATATTAGGCACGATCGAGGACAGAGAGCAGGGCACACTCTCGGAGGTCAGTGAGCAGCATGGGGGTGAGTGGACCTATGAGACCACCACAGCCAGGACCTTGGATAGGAGGGACATCATCCTTGAGACATGGCAGGGATGAGGAGGATAGAGGGAGCACCCAGTGATAGAGGCATGTGCTTCTTTCGACAGAGACATATGTAGTCTGACATTTTGTAGTCAGCCTGCGGGCCATACTTAGGACAGACAGTCCAATTTTGTACTCCGATATTATTTTGATATATGATATGATATGCATCGATATGATGGGATGCAATGTGTTATGACTGATGGTTATTTTCCATGTATGAATGGCTTATGCACTGTTGATGTACCATTGTGGAACATGTATGGATATATTTTTTTTATGTGTTTTTGGTGCATTTATAATATGAACTGGATAAAATGCTTGATATGATGCTCGATGTGATGTTTGATATAATGAAAATGTACTAACCAATGAATGCAGGATGCAGCATATGTGTTTGGGGAAATCGGAGCACTAGACCGAACTGACTATCCAAACTGATGGAGGAAATGTTAGTAAGAAAAAATGAGATAGAGGACAGCTAGAGACGAAGAAAAAACTTGCTTTCAGTAATGCACTTTGTAGGTGAGAACCTTTATTTAATGTAGAAAAACGAATGTGTAGCATCATGGCATTGAAGGCCAGAGCTGAAATACAACCCTTTTTGCAAAAGATAGACACATCACACACAAGGAATGAGTGAAGCATCCTAGGGTGCATACATCAAGGGTCGAGGTATGTGCGGCGTTCACAAAGCGAACATACTAATCACAAACACCCAATGATATAGTTGCCCCAGTTTGTGACAAACATTCCACAAACAACAAACACAACAAAAAAAGGACCATGAACCATCCTGGTCACTCTAAATCACTCAGTGACATCATCGAGCAACATAGGAACATGCTCGAAGATAAATCAATAAATGATAAGACTCGCTAATTCCAACAAGTCAAACAAACATCTTGATCTTCATTGTCAAAAGTTGAAAGTGTTGATAGGACGATCATGCTGTTTGGTTTCAAGACATGCAGTACCCCATCTAAGACAAGACACAGTCTGGTTTTGAGCATACCACACCCTATATAAGACTCATGATAATGTGCCAAGGACGAATGATATTGATGTTGATGTTCGATTGATAAGACAATTTTGATCAGTTTGAATGTCTGGTTTGATGGAAAAAGTTCATCTGGGAATATGTGATTGCATTAAAGCACAATATGTGATTGCATGTCATTGGAGGGATGGTCAGTGATCTGTCTTATGCACAAAGGGGATATTTTTTGTTATGCTTTTTGAATTTTTTACAATTTTTTTGTGTTCATTTTTTCAGGACTTTATTTGACTTTTTAGGGATTTTTTTCAAGACATTTTTTTGATTTTTATGATTTTGTCAGGACATTTTTCAAATTTTTATGATTTTTTCAGGACATTTTGAAGTTTTTATGATTTTTTTCAGGACATTTTTCAATTTTTTAATGATTTTTTCAAGACATTTTTCAAATTTTTATGACTTTTTCAGGACATTTTAAATTTAAAAGTTCCAGTGATTGATTAGGACAAGGGGAATGCACCCAATGCACATCTGAAAGACATATATAGAGGCTAGGACTGAAACATATGCACATGAAATGGAGTATGCAAGACAATGATGCTGACCAATTATAGGCCTTAAATAGAACATTGGGTTAGGACAAGGATAGACACGATAAATCTTTAGAGAGAAAGCATACCTAGAGGTCAGGATAGATGACGAAGCAATGATCGTTTTTACACATGGCACCTATTTGCTAGGTTTTCACCATGGTACTTGCCCAAAGCGCCTGTTTGCCAGGTTTTCACTAGAGGGCCAATCATTTTTCTTTACTTTTTTGTTCTTTTCCTTTGATTTTCACTTTTTTTTTTTTTTTTTGTATTTTGACTTTTTCAATAGACGATGGACAAATGATAGGGGATGGAAGAAGGATTCAAGTGTCTTTTGTTTTTTGGATAGTAGCCTTGAAAAAAAATGGACCATGACCTTTTAAAGTATGCTCAAAGACGTTGGTAGGATAAGGACATGGAAAATAAGATGAAACGAAGGCAAGGATTGGACCAGAGGGATCGAAGGATGGAAAATATGAATTGGATAATGGATAGGGTATTGGAAGAACTATGCTTGAGTGGATAGAAATGTTGGCAAGATTGACATTTGCACACACCTTGAGGGGTGATGGACTGATGGAGAAAAAATGGGTTTTGGATATGGAGATTTTGATGAAGGAATAGCTAGTAATTTGTGGACATAAGGGCCCAAAATGGAAGAAGGAGGTGATGGAGGAACAAATTTGAGAGGTTTGGATGGAGGAATAGCAATTTTGGATGCCAAGTTGGATTTTTCTCTAGGCTTTTGTGCTTCAAGGAGCCACTTAGGGATCCACATGGTTTTTGATTTTTCATGCTTTTGTGGTTCCTTGCAGTGCATTGCTTGCACAAGGGATTTAGGAACCCATATATATTTTGACTTTTGTTTTTGAGCAATGGGCCTTTGTGACCTTTTGGATATTTCTTTTTCTTTTTGGATCATATTTTTCTTTTCTTTGACATGTTGATTAGATTGGACATGTTGATCCTTGAATACATGTGGATTTCTAGACTTATGACTTTTATACTTGGCATCCAAATTGCTTGGAGGGGGAAAGGAATGCATGGATCGATATGAATGAAATGGAGTTCTTTTGGATGGATGAAATTTACTCAAGGATGTGTGCCTTTGCTGACCTTGCATAGAGGATGAAGGGATATAAGGACCTAAGATGGATGGAAGGTATGATGGGGAAGGTGTATGTTATGATTTTGATGGAGGGATACCAATGTCTTGAGAGTGAGTTGTGTAGACATGACCCTTAAGATCTTCTTTGAAATGAAGGGATTCTTGCTTGTGGAGATCTACTCCTTTGCCTTTATGAATATCTTGACTTGTAGGATACTCTTTTCTTTGGGAAGAAGACGCGAGTCCATTATGAGGTGGATATGATATGAGAGAAATAATGAGATCTTGAAGTGGATTGGATTTCACCAAAGTGGAAGAACCCATTGTGCATGTCAAGGGTTCATGAACATCTTGCACTAACATGTTAGGATCATGAGTGGGACTAGGATTATGTTGTGGACATGGTTCAATGATAGGCTCTTCAAGAGATGGAATGGGAGGAATAATGGGATCATCACAAGAAATACGATCTTGGAGTGTATATGGAGCATTAAGACAAGGAGATGGAGGAACAAAAGGATCTTGTGGAGGATTTAAAGGAATAATTTGATCTTGACAAGGAGGAAGATCATTGGAATCCTCTTTAAAGGTGCTTTGCTTTGGACTTTTAATGGGATCATCAGAAAGGATGGAAGGGATATCTTGATCTTTCTTAAAAAGTGGAATGTCAATAGGATTTGAAAGGACTTTTTTTTCATGAAGGGGATTGTTTGGGATTGGATGGACTAGGATATCTTGATCTTGCTCAGGGAATGGAGTGTCAATAGGACTTTGGATAGAATGGACAAGAATAGGGGAATTATCATGAGTGTCTAGGGAAATGGGATCCTGGTCAACAATTGGATGGGATGATAAGGTTTCAGGATCTTGATCTTGATCTATTTCAAGACACGTTTCTTCGTGCTCTAAATTATCCTCTTGACATGGGGTTGGACTTTGGATATGCATGGGGGATTTTGGTGAGGTATCAATGCTTTGGCATGAAGGGGATGCACTTTGAACATTTTTGATGGATTTTGACAAGGAATCAATGCTTGAACATGAGGAAGAGGGACTTCGAATGGGGTCCTCTAAAACAGGTAATGGCAATAAAGTGCATGGTGGCATTGGGTCTTGTATTTCTAAAACATGACAAGGATGTGCATCATGAATTGGATTATCTTGGCAATCAATGATGGATAGCCCTTTGATAATTGCATCCTTGTGTGTATTATTTGAGGAGGACAATATGGAAGGTTCTTGTGAAACTTCTAAAGGTGTAGGGATAGATGCCACTGGAGAGTCAATTTGTTTGCGGGGGGATGAGGCATTGCTAGACATAAGTGTATTATTTTGATCTTCTTCAAAGAACTCACTTGGTAGGTTCCTTAAGAGCCTTACAATAAAGCCACCTTTCTTTCGAGGTTTTGACATGGTTTTATTTGGAATTTGAACTTGTTTGGCAAGTATTTGGTCTTGGTTTGATGTCATGTTTTGATTTTGAACTAGATGTTGCTCAAATTGGTTTGACATGTTCAAAATTTGTCTTGGTGCATGTTGCAAGCTTTGTTTTTGAATGTTTTGTTGTGGTTGTTGACATTGATATGTTGATTGAACTTGTTGATATTCCACTATTGGTTGAACCATTTGTGGACATTGTATAGTTGGTTGGACATATTGTTGAAATTGGACCATTGGTTGTGCTAGTTGTATATGTTGAACAATTGGTTGAACCATTGGTTGTATTGGTTGAAAATCTGATTGATAGGAAACACCTTGTTCTTGTTGTGGAGGCACATAATGTTGAAATTGATGTTGTCTATTTTCTTGAAATTGTTTCATCATCTCTATTTGGGAGAGGAGAGCTAGTATGTCTGATCGTTTAAGAAGAGATCTGACATCAATTGGCTCAATCTTTGGATTTCGACCTAGAAATTTTTGAAACATTTTGGACATTTGTGATCTATTCTTCTCAATGTTTTTCACTCTTTGTTCCAAAATCTCATTTTCTTGAGCTAGTTTCTCCTCTAGTTTGTGTATTTAGAGACTTGTTTCATCATAAAAAGTTTGATCAATGTTGCTTTGTTGTTGGGTTGGATAGAATTGTGATTGCATTGTCAGTTGATATGTCAAACTTTGTTGCATCGTTGGTGCTTGGAACCTTGTTTCAATAGACATGTCACTATGCAATGCAATGTTTTTGGAATTTTTAAAGGATAATGTATAATATGCAACTAAATGCAAACTAAATAGATGAAAATGCAATCTATGGCAAGAGTGCAACCTATGTTTTTGGTTGTTTTTCAAGATTTTGACAAACTTTTTGGAATGCAAATCTAAAAAAGAGACCCTTAGGAAATTGAAGTGATGTCTAGACCTCAAAGGACAAAAGGACCAAGTGACAAAAGAACAAAATGACAATGTCTCCCCTATAAGCTTGGATACTAAGCTAGGTTTGACCAAATGACAATAATGACAAAAAGACAAAATTTTGATAAGGTCTAGACTTCCTAACAATAACTTAGGGTTTATCAAATATTTTCATTACTCAAGTATGACAAAACCTAGTTTTGACACTATATGCAAAGGGACAATTACTATGCAAATGACCCTAATATGATATGATAATGACCTAAACTTAATGAAGGGACCTAGGGTATGCAAATGCAAATGTATGACAATGTCAAACTAAGTTTGAATTATGAAATGGTATTACTCTAATGCAAGAGGACACATGCAAATGGATGACTCTTATTGATATTCAAAGGAGTATGACTTAGGTGAAACCTAACCTTGGTAATTGACAATGAATTTGCAAAATGCAAACCTAAGATGATCCTAAATCTAAGTGACATGAATGTTGAGACAATATTTTGAAAAATGTTTGACAACCATGTTTGAAGGTGTCTTGAACTTTGTTGGATGAAATGTTCTTGTGTTTAACCTTGTTTTGAATCAATTTGTCTTGTTTTTGAAATGAGACACAACTCAACTTTTGAAAAACAAAGAAGACAAGATATTTTAACTTAGACTCAAGACAATCATGCTCATTCACACATTTCTTATGGATGGCAAGGGTAGTAGGTACTTGAGAGGTAGACTTGTTATGGGATTCAAGAAGAATACATAGATGCTTGACCCCACGGGCTCCCCTCCATGGAACTCACTTCTCAGGGCAACCAAGCATCAGTCCCCATGGAAATCTCCCCATGGTGAACTTATATCTCTTCCAAGTATCTGAACTTGTCCTTCTCAAGCAACTAGAAGGATTTTTTGGCCTCTAAATACAAGGTATTTAGTAAGGATTTCTGTTAAGCATTACTCCTTGGTGTCACGCAAGCGTGATTGAGACATTAAGCCCATCAAGATACCAAACAAATTTAGTTGCGTAAGCACAATTTAGACCATGAGGCCCTACTTAGATGTTGATATGAGAAAGAGTTCAAGGGTCATCACTTCCCAAGTAACTACAATTCCCATGTAACCCTTCCTTCAAAGCTTTCGCCCATCAGGTATTTATTTATAGTGAGTTAGAATGCCAAGGTATTCTAGCTGTACTCACTTTGGGTCATTCCCTTCTCATGATTATCACTTGCTTGCAAAAGAAAGCAAATGGTCGGGAAGGCAGACCGCCTAAAGGTAACAAACAATCTGAGCCCTGAGAATGGTATCGAAGATCTGGATTTTTGATCACCCTAAGAAGGATGAGAGCATACTCTCCTACTCCAATCTCAAGCTCAAAAATCAAAGAAAACACACGTTCATTCTATCCTATTTAGCATTCATACTAGGTACCTAATTATGAATTACAAACACAAAGTTTAGTTGGAGTATAAGGCAACCTGCAAAACCACCAAGTCAGAAGTTTAATTTGCTTAGTCTTTGACTAGTGAACCTGCATAAAATGTGTTAGTAGTTTCATTTGTTGTCTTTGTCATGCATAATGCCAAGGTGTTGCATAGAGAAATAGTACCAAAGCAAAACCAAAATGCAGAAATAGAATGCAAAACAAAGCAATTTGCAAGTAAAAATAGTGCCTTTTACCTCTGTTTCTGGCCTTACACAGGCGCAGAATGTCTTACACAGGCACAGAATGCAATAACACAAGTGCAAAATGTAGTAACACAGGCGTAGATCCCTTTGACATAGGTGCAGAAGTCCTTGACACAGGCGCAGAATGCTTGACACAGGCGCAGATTGCTCCTACACAAGCGCAGAAGTTCTCAGAAAGCCCTGCATTACCCTGTTTCTTGGGTTTTTTACCTGGAAATCATCTCAAAAGCACTCAAAAGCATGGTTAGGGGGTTAGTTCACATCGGGTTCACCAATTAATGTAGATAGGAATTTGGAAATCATCAAAGCAATGTAAACCTTAGCCTAGTTCAATCACGAAAACTCAATTGCAATGACCAATCCTAATTACATTCAATGAAAACATGAAAACAAGACATTCAAGATTGAAAACTAAGCAAACCAAATGCAGATGTCTCCTTCATGTGGCTCCATTGTCCTTCTTTCTCCTTCAAATAGATTTGTTTGTGGATCTCACCTACTAGTGCATAAGCATGATGTGTAAGCAAGTAGACAAGACGATAGTGCAAGAATACTAGAAGCGTGATTGATTCGACTAGGGACTTTGATTGAAGAAATTCATCCAATTTATAGATCAATTGGAGAAATGACAAGATTAGCATGAAGAGATTTGAATGGAAATTGCAAATCAAGAATGAAAAACATGACAAATTATGACAAATTTGCACTTTCTATGCAAAATTGATTGATTGATAATTTTGACAAAATTATGACAAATTTCTATGTCAAAATTGATTGATTGACAATTATGACAAATTATGAAAATTTTTCTATGTCATTCCCATGAAATTAGGAGAAATATAGGAGAAAATTGAAATTAGATGAATTAGAAATTAGGAAATTAGAAAATGAGGAAATTAGGAATTAAGTGAATTAATTAACAATTTTTCATTTATTAATTTAATTCACAAAAGAGGGAGGAATTAATTAGCCAATTAAATGAACATTTAATTGCAATGAGAAGACTTAGGATAAATAAACTATTTAACCTAGAGGGAGAAATGACAAACAAGGTTAAATGAATAAATCATGAAACCCTAGAAGATGAATTAGAAATGCAAGGATGACAATTAGGTCTTGACAAAAGATAATTGACATCAATTCGATTTGATCATGATTCTGACTTGATAAAAGACCAATGCTATTAAATGATTTGGTTGATAAATGTGCCAATTGACAAGGAACAATGACTAATTGATCCAAATTGACATGATTGAGAAAAATGATGATCGATGACAAATCGATCGCAAAATGACAAAATTGACAAGAAGACAAGGATCGATGACAAAATAGATTGCAAAATGACAAGATTGAAAATGACCACGATCGATGACAAATCGATCGCCAGACAACAAGATTGAAAACAACAACGATCGATGACAAATCGACTGCATGATGATAAGATTGAAAATGACAACGATCGATGACAAATCGATCGCAAGATGACAAGATTGATAATGACCATTGTCGATGACAAATTGATCGCATGATGATAAGTTTAAAAATGACAATGATCGATGACAAATCGATCGCAAGATGACAAGATTGATAAGAGGAAAAAACCCTAATTAGGATTGACGATGTCAAAATATGACAAACAAGCATGCACATTGATGCGATAGGATAAGATCTATCAAAATCATGATTGAAGATTGCTATCGACAAGACCAAATTCAAAAGCGAGACAAATGAAGAATGTAGAAGAAAGACTCGATGCTCGCAAATGATAAAGACCAAGTGCAAATCATAGGAGAAATGTTACTGCGACGCAAAAACCCTAAAATAAGGCAATGCACAAATGTTAAAGTATGATTCTGCAAGCGTTGACCAGTTTTAGACGTCTACAGGTTTGTTAGTAAAACTGTTATACCACTTTATTGCTAGACTGTTTAAGTGTTTAAGTTCAATAATTTTTTGTATACTAATTCATCCCCCCCTCGTAGTATTCATCAATTGGTATCAGAGCCAACCTTTCTATAAGTTTAACCACTTGGAAAGAGATATGGGGGAATACACTATGAGGGAACTTACTCATCGGCTCACTTAGATTGAGAAAGCCTATGATGAACTCAAAGTCAACTATAAGGCCTCTCTGGCAAAAAGGAGGGAGCATGCTGAGAAACTGATGGAGGTTACTGAAAATAGTTCCTCTGATGAAGTGGACATGGAAGCCCTAGTTGAAGAAGTTGAAAAGTTGAATGAGTGTAATGCCAACCTGAGAAGAGAACTTGAAGGACTGACTATCAGGATGTGTCAAGAGCTTGAGAACTAGAGAAAAGCTAAAGTTCTGGTAAAAGACAAAGATCATGAGATCTCCAAGCTGAAGCAAGAAATTAGTGCACTTACCGCTCATCTCCAAGAGAGAAAAGTGGAAAAAGAGGAAATGCAAGGTGAAATAAACATGGCTATTTCTGAGAATGCAACCTTGAAGGAATTCAATGCTGCTATTACCAAAGAACTCACTGAGTTAAAGGAAATACTTGCCAAATTCAATAAGAGCACTATCAAGCTAGAGAAGAAGCTTGAATCAGCTAAACCAATAAAGAATACTAATGGACTTGGTTTCTCTAAATATGAGGAAGGTGAGACCTCTGGAGCAAAATATGTAGCATCAAAGAAGAAACCGACACCAAAGGATAAAGGTAAGAAAAAGTTCAAATCTGTTTGCTTTAATTGTCTCAAGGAAGGACATACTGCTAATGTATGTAGAAATAAGGCTTACAATAACTTTCCTTACTTTCTAAACAATAAGCCTAGATCTAATAGATTCAATGGAAATTGTTATGTATGCAACAAGTTTGGGCATAGAGCATTTGAATGTAGGTCTGTCATGCACAACACCGGAAGGTATCCTCAAAGGAGTCAAGGAGTCTTTCCTAAATCCTCTGGGAAATGGAATCCAAACCGGTTTAATACCTATAATCATCAGTCAGGAAGCGGTGGCTATCAAGCGGCAACCATATGGAGAGCAACCTATTTGATCTATCATGGTAGTGGTCACATAGCTGCAACATGCAGAAGGAAGAATGGAAACATGAATAATGGACCTTGGAGAGCACCTGGAATGGTTTTCTATCATTGCAACAAACCAGGTCATACAACAAGATTCTGTAGAATGAGAAAGAATATATCGGATGATATACCGGTCACTCCAGAAGGAAATATTGATGTTGAAACTATTCAAGAGGATATGAAGAAAACCTGGAAAAAGAAGCCAGAAGAAGTGTCTCTAGAAGAACTGGTTTCTGCACCACATGTGGAAATCTCTGAACCAGCAAACTAAGCTATAGGAAAGCTTAGGGGGAAACAAATCGGTAAAATATTTCAAACCCCCAGTTCACATTGGTAAAAGAAGTTAACCGGTATGTGATACCTATCAATTGGCAGAAGACCAGAAATGGTAAAAGGAAAATTAGGGTTTACGCCCTAATGATGGAGCATTTATTATGGTAGGTGGAGAATTCATTTAAAAGGGATTTTCAAGTCATTTTCACTTATCATTTTTTGAGCAAAGAAGTTTTCAAGTGCAGAGCGACAAAAGATGATTTGTCTTGCAATTCAGATAGATTTCAAAACCTTGAAGAAGAATCTGAAGATAACATCAATTGGTCAAGTGTAGAACTCAAAGCGGTAACCCAACAACTAAAGTAGTGAGTGGCAAAGAGGAATTTGCAAGCCCTAAATCTCAACTTTTGAAGGTATTTTTAGATTTTCTTTGTTTATCATGGCTTCAGTATCACACTCTAGTTCTAGTGCACCCATTGACTCAGTAGATTTCATCCAACGGAAGGCAAAATATAATGCACTATCCCAAATACCCGCTGGTGTTATAGTTGAGGAAGGTATTTCAGATTACATTGATTGTAAAATTGAAGACCTAGGATCTCTAGTGATCCATTCTCAGTTGAGTTTGTTCTGTGGAAAGGACAAGAAGATCAAATCAAAATTTAGCATCTTGGAAAAGAAGAAGCTTCACAATGCGGTCTATTTCCTTGAAGAATTCACAGATGATCACATCCACATCATTCTAAGTAGAGTGTATGGTGAAAAAATGTATTTGGAGCAGACACATGACATCACACAGGAAGCGATTCATGCCGTCACCCATATCTGTAATGTTGGAGAAGTGCCAACCCTAAGGAAGATTAGCAAGACCAAAATGACCAAGCTCACTGGTTCTATGAGTGATCAACGGGGAATGACCATCAATACCATCAAGGACAATCTGGTCAAGTATGCCTGCATGGTGATAGGCTACCGGACATTCCATGCTAGTAGAATTAACTTTGTCTCTACTAGAGCAATAAATGCTGGCTACAGGATGATCATGGAAGATGCCTTGTTTGATTTATGCGCCTACATGCAAAGGCAGCTAGTGGTGAATGCGAAGTCAATCAAACAAAACAATGTCTTGAGATTTAAATTTGGATGACTATTGGTCGGATTGTTCTTCTACTTCCAAGGCTACTTCCCAGGAGTCGGTGATATTCAGTGGTTTGCTGACCAACCAGTTACAAAGCAAATTAGGGAAAGTCTTCAAGTAGTTGGAACTGGTTATCCTGAAGTCTTGAACAAATACTTTGATGAGTTCAGATGTGAGATGAGCCAAAGGGTGAGAATAGCTAGTGATATTGTTAATAAGTATGAAGAGGACATCTGGTTTATTATCAAAGTAGATGAGTGCATAATGGAGGTTGTTGAGCCCAGAAAGGAAGAAGTGGAGCCTATGGGTTATGAGGTGATGTACAACATGCTAGATGGGTATGCTTCTACCCTACTTGCCTCACTGCTTGATCCTAAAATGAAGAGAACCAACACCTGTCTGGAAAGGGTTACATTGGTTGAGGATCCCTCAATGAAGAAAGGAAAAGTAGTACCATCTATATCAACACCGGTTACTTCAGCAAGTCCTAAAGTGACCAAGCGGTCACCGGCAAAGAAGAAACCGGAAGTTGCACCCACCAAAGTATTTGAGAAAAAGCGGAAGACAAAAGGAAACACACCAGACTCAGAAGATATAGAATCTAAAGAAAAGCCTAAGAAGACTAGGCAAACAAGAAAGAAGACAAAGACAACCAACAATGAACCGACATCATGAACACCAGTAAATATTGATATTTCCTCTTACAAACCTTTGACACATTGTCAAAGAACTATTAAGAATATTAGTGCTGAGTGATTTGGTAGATTGTTTTGATGATTTCAATGATAATGAGAAGGAGTAAGTAGAACAGGAAGTCATTCAATATTTATGTATTAATGACCGGTCACCATCAGAAATTAAATCTATGACATCGTATTTTTATACAATTCTTTAGACAACAAATGGCGCATTGCCATAGAAAAGGAATAGGAGATAAGAGAGGAAATATTTGCCCAATATTTTCCTGATGTGTCTAATTCTAAACTTTATGAAGTTATGGAAAAATATAAAGGCCTCTTCCTTATGCAAAGAAGGAGACTCTTGTTGCTAGAAGGGAAAGTCCCTGAGGTGGTAAAAGATACCCACTCTCATGCCCAAGCAGCTCTGAGATTGCACAAAGTGTTTGAAGCCAAAAAAAAGGCTGAACAAGAACCGGTGATAGCAAAACTGGATGAGGTGTATAATATTGAAGGAGAATAGGTCACTGAGAAAATGGACCCTATTGATATTGATTCTTTGGATGGTGAAGATGTTACTCTGGATACACCAATAGAAATGGTAGGACAGGAGAAATAGGACAAGGAAAAGAGAAAGGAGGAAGCGAAGAGGAAATAGGCAGAAGAAGAGAAGAAGCAAAAGGAAGAGGAGAAGAGAAATTAAGTAGAGAAGAGAAATGAGGAAGAGAAGAGAAATGAAGAGGAGAAGAGAAATGAAGAGGAGAAGAGAAAAGAGGAAGAGATGAGAAAAGAGGAAGAGAAGAGAAAAGAAGAGGAGAAGAGAAAATAGGAAGAGGAGAAGAAGAAGAAGGAAGAAGAGAAGAAATAGGAAGAAGAGAAGAAGAAGAAGGAAGAAGAGAAGAAATAGGAAGAGGAGAAGAAGAAGAATGAAGAAGACAAGAAATGGGAAGAGGAGAAGAAGAAGAAGGAAGAAGACAAGAAATAGGAAGAGGAGAAGAAGAAGAAGGAAGAGGAGAGGAAAGAAGAAGAAGGGTAGAAAGAAGAAGAAAGGAAGAAGGAAGAAAAGAAAAGAAAGGAAGAAGCTAAGGAGAAGAAGAAGGTAGAAGAAGGTAAGAAAAAAGCCAAGGAAAAGGAGGAAGCGGCGAAGAGTGTACATGTAGAGACCCCAAAGGTAACCGGTGGTAAAGCCAAATCGGCTAACATCACCATTCCCATTGACCTCTAGTCTGCAAATGAAACAGAGCTACTGCAAAGTATTAAGCTTTCTCAAGAGTGACTAGAAGCACTAAGGAGGAAAAAGGAAGAAGATGTGATTCAAACTGTGGTGGAAACTCTCACCAGTTTGATTCTCAGTACCAATCTCCCAAGTACCAATTCCTCTCTAGCTCAATTGAAGCTCCTATGCATAGTTGTAGAGGACCAAATGCAATGTCTGGAAGATGTTGCTGAAGCCAATCCAAAAAAGAAGCATCAAAAGGCTCTGAAAACTACCATGGTGAAGAAGTTGAATGAGCTCTAGTCTGAACTTCAGAAGGCACAGAAGGACATAAGAGATGCTCTGGATGAGGGGAATCTACTACTCAGTAAGATAGGTCAACCTCATCTATTCTGTGATGATGTACTTGCTCAGAAAGACAAACTGCAAACTGATTTGCAGACATACATAAGCACCTTCAAGATGCCATATGATTCCTTCACCGCATATGGACAAACCATTCACTAGTTTCAACTCCAGTCTGCAAGAATAGAGTTAGAGATCAGCAACCAGACACAAGATTTGTAGGAACTTCAACTGGTTGTACTACCAAGATTGCAAATACTTTCAAAAATGTTATCTCAATTTGGATGCCTTAACGATCACTCAAGAGATAAGTACCTTGGACGCCATGGAGGAATAGGTATCTCAGATGCAAATGGAAAGTGAGGCTACTACCTCATTGCTTGAGTCATGGTCTTTATCCATGAAGACATTTATGCAGGACTTTAAATTAGTTTTTGACAAGTTTCACTCTTTCTTGTCATAAACTCTTATGATTTTAATGATAATGGAAACAGGGGTTATTCAGCTGCACTTTGTCATTGTTGGCAAAGGGGGAGTAGTATTCTGTATTTAAAAAATTTTATGCATGTTTATCTCTGTAAGGGAGTAGTATACATTGTATTTTCTACAAAAGGGGTAGTGTATATGCTTAGGGGGAGTAATCTTGATTATGGCATAATTTTGTTGTAAAACACTTAGATGTCAAATTTTTTCCTAAGTATTGCCATCAATGCCAAAGGGGGAGATTGTTGGCATTTTTGATGTTTATGTTGTGATTGTCATTGATGGACACACACTTGCTTTGAGATGTAGGAGTTATACTCAATCGATATTTGTTCCAAACTAGTATTATGTTTTATAGTCTTTAGGCTATTGGTGTTTTGCAGAAAGTGTTTACCGATCTCAAGCTATATGAAGACCTCAAGCGATTTGAGGATATCAAGCAATACGAAGGACCTAAAGTGATAGTTATCATTTTCCCAGTCTTCATTTTTGGACAACTGATAATCAGTTTAACGTTTGAACCGATATTACTCTATGACGAGTTACCAACCGGTAATTAGTAAAGTTGTATGAACCAGTAATACTCTGTGATGAGTTACCATCCACCGATACTTGGATGGTGATGTTGTGCCATATTATCAATTGTGTCTAGATGCAATGAACCTGGGAACTTGCAATGTAATCCTATTGGACCGACATGAAATCAGATTCCTTTTTAAGGACATCATGTCTAGGGTTTTAGGAGATGTAGCTATTAGGGTTTTTGGTGGTTGATGAGTTTTTATATGTGCGATCTTAGAAGAGAAGATCAAGTCTGTGTGTTGTAATAGAGTGTGGATTTACTGAAGACTGAAGTAATGTTGAAATCCATTAGTAATGAGCTATCATGGATCTAACCAAGCAGTCTACGCTATTTTCTAGATCATTCACTTGTTGATTACTTACATCTTCAACAAGTCTGAAACCCTTAACCAAGTAGGCCCAGAAAAGCCTTTGTAAATACTCTAACAAGGTGGTTCACATCTATGGATCTGAAATCCTCTCACAAGGTAGTCTAAAATTGGACTTATCTCCTAATAGAGATTGAGATTCCTAACAGGATCTGTTCTAGTGAAGAACATTGTATGACCTTAACCGGTCTGGTTACTATTCTGCAAATAGTTACTTGTGAGTTTCATCTCACTGTGGTTTTTCCCATTTGGGTTTCCACATCAAAATCTCTTGTGTTATGGTGATTGTGCTTTTGTGGGTGAATGTCTTATTTGTTGTTTGGTTTGCATTTGTGTTAACCAGTTTGTTAGTAAAACTATTATATCGGTTTACTGCTAAACTTTTTAAGTGTTTAAGTTCAGTAATTTTTTGTATACTAATTCACCCCCCCTCTTAGTATTCATCATATTTGTATGTGGAAAACTTGGTAAAGGGAAAAACCACAGTGGGAAGCCTATGAACAATCAGATAATACTTCTGTAGTAAGTATGTGAATTAAAATTGAGGGGCTTGCACTTGCAGGAAGGCCAAAATCCTAGAGCGCAGTTCTCATCACAAAAGGAGCCTCACTGACTACATATAATTCTAGACTACAATTTGGAGAAGTGTTGAAATGCAAAAGGTAGCATCTCTTATGCTTGAGTACACTTCCGATTAAGCTCAATACCGGAGGACTAAATCCTCTTATATAAACCCACTTCGATCTCCAATGATTGCCCAACTCCTCTTCCTGAATGATATTACATTATTCACACATTACATTTCCTGACCATGACCTCTAACATAACCATGATGATCTACAATGAGATCTTACATCTATATATTTAAACCATCGACCATAAACAATCAGGTCGGCCACCAGTTAATAAACCAATCACATAATTACAAACCATTTATGCCTTAGACCAAACAAATAATATCCAACATATAAGACATCCCATAAATACATCGAGAGGTCCAATCCACATGTTACATTAAAGTCGGTCCATAACCTAGATCAACCGGGACCCAATATAGGTCGACACGCTATAGCAATGATCTCCATCCACCAAGTCTCGAATATGATCACCAACAACATCTTGAAACTCCACCAGAGGCTACACCAACACCACTTATGCAATTCATCAAAGATCTTCACAAAAAGCTATGTCAGTGAAACCCTCACCGGAACTAGAAACTAAGATTCTAAGCAAGCAGGATAGCATCCAATCACTAGACCAAAACCAACTAACCAAATATAAGCATGAGCATCATGAAAAATCCAATACCATCACCAAACTATATAGGAGCCTACTGGATCATGTCGGATCCAAGTCAACCGAAAACCACTCAACCTACCGTGACCAGAAGAGTGCCGATAAAGCATCCAAATACCTAGTGTTGGCATCAATGATAAAACATCAATGTAACACATAATCAATTCCACAAAAAGGCCAACAAAACCTTTGTGCAAAGAGACAATCAATGTCCAAGGTTGATAGCACACCATTTCTAACATCTGGAGTTGAAGGAACAACATCTCTCACATCTCAAGTTGAAGGCTCACTATTTGTCACATCTCAAGTTGAAGGAACAACATCTCTCACATCTCAAGTTGAAGGCACACCATTTCTCACATCTCAAGTTGAAGGAACACCATCTCTCACATATCAAGTTGAAGGCACACCATTTGCCAGATCTCAAGTTGAAGGCACACTATCTCTCACTTTTCAAGTTAAAGGCACACCACCTACAACATGTCACGTTACAAGTACATCTCAATTTCAAGGTACATCATCATTTTCATCTCCGATTGAAGGTATGTCATCTATCCCTAATGTTGTTAACATTCCTAATATTGAGGCAACTCAAACTTTGAGAACACCTCCTAGAATCTTGCATAGAAAGCCTAAGTATTTGATTGATATTCATACTAATATTTTGCAACCAATGGTTGATAAGATTCCAAAGCGTGCTTGTCAAATATATGCTAACCAAACTTGGAGACTATACTTTGAAAAGTTAAATGAGACTGGAAGATGTCAACTATTTGTTGAAATAATGAGAAATCTGAAATTTAGGCCCATCATGTAGATTCTTGGGCTAAGATCATCAGATGATTCAAGTGAGAATCAATTGTCAAGAATCTAATGAGGCATATGAGAGTGTGGGTTCTAAATCACACATGAAAGATAGCAATGTCACACAATGTGTCCTCACATCAACAATAGTAAGCACTCAAACCAAGAAATCTCATATTATTAGAAAGACAAGTAAAGCAATGAAAATAAGTAGAAAAACTCTAATGAGATCCATGGGAATGTGTGAAAGAGTTGAGGATCCAAATGATAAATAATTATGAGCATTCTCTGGTAGACTACCACAAAAAAGATAAAGCAATTGTTGAAGCATTGAGATCCTTGATTGAAGAATTTTGGAAGACTAACACAAGGGTCTCTCCTAATCAAAGAGATGTTGTAAGGAGGAGAATTGGTAGTCAAATTCATGATCCACATCTGAAGCATTTTTTGTATATGACTCAAACACAATTTTTTGCCAAGTGTTTAGACATGTATCCTCAAATTAAAATTAGTCAAAGATTTTTTGAAATGGCTAAGCCTTTTTATGTCAAAATAAATCACACACACACTACTTGTTGTTGTAGATTACATATTTAATTTTCTAGTCATTATGATGTTTATAGACATATATGTGTAGATTTGCATACTAATAATATTTCATAGGAATATAGCATAAAGGCTCCACCTAGATCTTCAAGGGGCTTCATATCTACCATTTTATGTGAAAGAGTTGATGGTCAACAATTTTACAATAAAGTATGCTTGGATGGCACATGTGTTCATTGCGGTGACTTGCAAAATTTGCCAATGTGTGAACATGTGGATAGTACACATGTTATTGGGAATGAACTAGTAAAATTTGGAAAATATAAGATGGTGGCCTACAGTGTAAAAGATGGAAAAGAAGAAAAAAGGTGTGATTTTGTCACTGAAAAGACTCCAGTGTATCAGTTTATGGGCATTTTTTATGAGAAAATATTGTATGAGTATGCAAGGCATACCCATGGAGCTCGATGGTTGGACTTGCAATTAAAGATATGCAAGGACACATTTCCACTCAAATCTTTCATTCTAGTTGTTGACTTTGATAGTTCTGATACTTAAAGATAAGTACAAATGCCAAGCTAATAAGATTAGAGGGGGGGAGGGTGAATCATACAAACTTGATCTTCCATAAAAACATCAGATTCAACTTTGGTAACATATACTTCAGTAATATAACCAAAAATGCTAAACATGCAAACTCAAAAGCATATAAACATCATAACACTCATAACACTAGATTTAACGTGGAAACCCAAATAGGGAAAAACCACTATGGGATTTTAGGCCCACTAAGAAATATACTCTTCTAGAGTATGCTTGGTTAAAAGCAAAACCTATTAAAGATTACAAACATATTGCTAGATGTGACCTGGTTAAGGGATTTCCCTCAGATCTGTTAAGATCTTCACCTTGTTAGAAGTGACCTTGTTAAAGGATTTCAAACACTCAATCAGAATGTCACCTTGCTAGAGGGTTTTACAAATAAGACTGTTAAGTCCACTCGGTTAAGAGATTTTCTATCACTTCACAAAATAACAGTAATAAAATCTATCTGCAACTTCACATCTAAAATGCTAAAGTAGATTCTTATTTGCTCAATACAATATAGACATCAAACTAATCTTGTCCATCTACTGGGCTCTATACTCTATTATTCAAAACATGTCTTCAAGCTTCTGTGCTTGGTAATCACTATGTAGCATCCCCATGCATACACTTGCCCACATGTATTGTTTATCAACAGTTCTCTATTTATAAAAAATTCACCAACCACTTAATCTCCTTGATCACATTTCCCATGATCAATCATAGCCATCATATCTTCAAACTTTGTCTAGGTTCAATGTATCCTTCGATCTAAAAATGTTTTACCCTGCCTTGGAACTTGCATACATTTCTTGGAACTTGTGCTAGGGTATTGCGGTTCAATCTAAGTTGTAGATCTTCCTGCCGATTGTCCTTTGCCATAGATTCTTTAACAAACTGCATTCATGGCATACCAATCATTTAATCATAGCCAGCTTATCAACTTCCTTCATTAAATACTACATGCAATCATTTAATGTATTCTGTTATTACTCGGTTGCAACTTAGTAAATACTAAACTTCACTCGGTAGACATTCTGCCTTCATTAACCGATAGAGATAACCTTAGGGTTTACCGTCTAGGTTCCTTAGGGTTTATCGACTAGGTTCTTTGCTCTGTAACATAGTATAGTATTAACCTTTCAATCAATAACATATGTAGGATATCAAAACAATCTAATCATCATGATCTCATCATTGTCTAACTCGGTAATAGTTGCCCATTGAATAACTTATTTCTCCCCTTATCCATCATATTCTATCTATGTCTTTTACTGACATCTTTATACTCATCAAATCATACTTCTCAAGATATGGCAACATCATACTGAATTAGAAAATCAATTTCTTGACATCAATGACAAAATAATAATATTAAGACAGTAAACATCCTTAATTAGTTTTATCCATAATCATCAACAACCTTCTCAATATCCTTATTGAAATGCCAACAATCTCCCCTTGTCTATTATAATGCCAAATGCCAACAATCTCCCCCTTTGGCATTGATGGAAAAACCAATTGATTTGACCTAATTGATTCAGATTGTTGTGAGATTCTGAAATGCTGAAATGCTCTCCCCCTATCATCAGAATTATCCCCCATACATTATTCTTCTCCTCTTCTTTAGTCTTCTCCCCCTTTGACAACATTGCCAAAAAGTAAAGAACTAAAACATAATTTCTTCCTGTATGAAGTGATTTCCTGCTGTTATGTGTCAACTTAGTCTTGGTCAGAGCATTTATGTCTTCAATTCCTATTCCCTATATTGTTTCCTATATTGTTTCCTGTACACCTTTAGAAAACATCCTAAAGTGTGTAAATCAACATCAACTCCTAAAAAGATATTCTGTAGAGTCATCAAATTGATGCTTTCACCAAACTTAGTTAGTGAGTAGAAGATAGGGGTAGGACCCCTAACTTACTTCTGAGATACTCAAATGTGTCCCTTGGCAGTGTCTTGGTGAAGATATCTGCTATTTGTTCCTTTGTGCTAACATACTCCAACATCACTTTCTTCTCTTGAGATTCTTCTCTAAGATAATTATATTTGATAGATATGTGCTTTGTCTTAGAGTGCATAATAGGATTCTTTGAAATGTTAATGGCACTAGTATTATCACAGAATATAGTTACTGGGTTGGTAACTTTCTCATTTATACCTTCCAATAGTTGTTTGATCCATGCTATGTTGGTACAGTTCAATGTTGCAGCAACGTATTCAACTTCTGCTGTTGACTGTGAAACACATCCTTGTTTCTTGCTAAGCCAACTCACTAGTCTTTCTCCTAAAAAGAAAGCTCCTCCACTTGTTCTTTTTCTGTCATCAATGTTGTCTGCCCAATCAGCATCAATATAAACTTTTAAATCAAAATCATTTCTTTTATGATATACTAAGCCATAATCCTCAGTGCCTTTCAAGTATCTGAAAATTCTCTTGATTGTTGTCATGTGTGTTTTCTTAGGATCTATAGAGAATCTTGCAACTATACCTACTGCATGTGCTATGTTCGGCCTGCTGTGAACAACATATTGCAACTTTCCAATCATGGATCGGTAAAGTGTCTCACCAATAGATGCAGATTCATCATTCTTTGATAATTTACAGTTGGTAGTCATAGGAGTACTTACTAGTTTTGAATCCTCCATTCCAAATTTCTTCAAGATTTCCTTTATGTACTTGGATTGAGTAATGAAAATCTCATCTTTCATTTGAAGTATCTGTAAACCTATAAAATACTTTATCTTACCAATTAATGACATCTCAAATTCTTTGCTCATTTCATTTCCAAAGTTCTTACATAGAGAGTCATTTCCACAAAATATAATATCATCAACAAATATGGCTGAGATCAGTATTCAATTTTCATCATTCTTCATGTAAATATTGTTGTTTTCACTTGTTCTTATAAAACCAATCTTGATTAAATAAGAGTGCAATCTTTCATACCATGCTCTAGGTGCTTGTTTCAAACCATATAAAGCTTTGTTCAATTTACATACCTGATCTTTATTATTGTCTTCAGCAAATCCTTCAGGTTGTTCAATAAAAACTTCTTCTTCTAATATACCATTCAGAAATGCAGATTTGACATCCATTTGATATACCTTGAAATTATTGTAAGCAACATATGCCAACAATGTTCTTACTCCTTCAAGTCTTGCTACAGGTGCAAAAGTCTCACCATAATCAATTCCTTCTTCTTGGGCATAACCTTTGCAAACTAGTCTTGCTTTATTTCGAAAGACCTCTCAATTTTTCATTCAGCTTGTTTATGAAAATCCATTTGTTCTGATTACATTTTTGTCCTTCAGTCTTGGGACTAGTGTCCATGTGTCATTCTTCTTGATTTGATCAATCTCTTTTGTCATAGCATTTATCCAATCTTCACTGTTAAATACCTCTTTCACTATTCTCAGTTCAAATTCAGATATCAGACATGTGTTCTATCTCAGTTTGTTTCTTGTCATCACTGGATCATCCTTATCTCCTATAATCTGACTTGGTGCATGATGTTTTCTGACATATTTGGCTAATACAGGCTCGGTAGGCTCTGTATGTTCTTCTTCATCACTCGGTAATTAGATATTCTCTTCATTTCCTTCTACAGTTTTCTTGGTAGGACTTGTCAGTTGAACATAGACAAATTCATCATAATCTTTTGATTCCTTGGAATTTCCTTCATCATTTCTTTCTGCAAATTCATCAATTTTAACATTTTCACTTTCTACTATTTTGTTAGATGATTTGATCAGACATTTAAATGCTTTACTTATAGAAGAAAAACCAAGAAATGTTCCTTCTTCACTTTTCTGATCAAATTTGCCATGTCTATCATCCTTGTGTACATAGCATCTACTTCCAAAGATTTTAAAATAACTTACATTAGGTTTCTTGTCATACCAAATTTCATAAGGTGTCTTCAAAGTACCTTTCTTCAGTTGTACTCGGTTCAGGGTGTAAACTGTAGTGCTTATTTCTTCTCTCCAAAATGTTTGTGGCACAATCCACAATAGATCTGTTTCTTCTCCCAGCAATTCCATTTTGCTGTGGAGTTCTCGGTGCAGAGACCTATCTTTTTATACCATGATCATTGCAGAATAAGTTGAACTCATCAGATGTGAACTGTCCTCCTCTATCTGATCTAAGACATTTCAGTTGTCTTCCTGTTTCATTTTCAACTCTTGCCTTGTACCATTTAAAAATTTGAAAAGCTTCTAATTTTTCTTTTAAAAACATTACTGACATCATCCTTGAGTAATCATCCACAAATAATATGAAATATTTATCACCATAATAGCTTTGAATTTTCATAGGACCATAAAGATCAGTGTGTACAAGATCTAAAATTCCCTTAGAAGTGTAAGACTTACTTGTAAAGCTTGATCTTGTCATTTTACCCATCTGGCATCCTCGACACATAGCATTCTCAGGTTTTTCAAGGCTTGGTAGACCTCTTACTCAGTGCTTCTTACTTATTTTGATCAGATTATCAAAATTTACATGACAAAACCTTTGATGCCATAACTAGGTATCATCTATCTTTGCATACAGACATTTATTCCGAGTTGAGTCAAGGTGAAATGTGTTACCTTTTGTTTGTGTCTCGGTAGCAGCTAACTTTCCATGCTTGTCATGAACTTTGACAATTCTATTCTGTATCCTGTATTGTTTAGCTATGCTACACTCAACAAATTGTATTTTAAACCTTCAACCCAATAAACATCATTGCATCTTGCATTGTCAAGAAGTGTTATGGATCCTTTACCTCTTACTAGACATGGTGCATCATTACCAAATCTTACATAGCCTCCATCATAGTCTTCTAACATAACAAACTTGTGTTTATCACTTGTCATGTGATGTGAGCATCCACTATCTATGATCCAAGAATCATTAGTATTTATGTGAGCTATAAGGGATTTTTCTTCATACCTATCTTCATCTAATCCATCTTTGATAGCCACATAAACTACTTCCTCTGTATCAGTTTCATCTGATTTATCATCATTGGATTCCTCATCAACTATTAAGCATGACTTTCTATCTCTTCTTTTGAAGACTCGGTGTCCTCTGTAATGATTATCTTTTTGTCTATCATCTCGGTAATCTCTCTTTTAAGTAAAATCTTTGTCAGGACAGTTAGAAGCCATATGTCCTATCTTATCACAATTGAAACATTTCAAAGGTAGTTTTCCTTTATACTTACCTTTGCCTCTCGGTAACCTTCTGACTAATAGTGCTTCAAACTCTTCTTTCTTTTTTATTTCCTCATACAGTTTGTGTACTTCCTCCATGTTCTTGCAAAATCTTTCACTTGCTCCACTGTGATCCCCTTTAGTGTACTTACTCATTCTATCATTGTAATCATCAGATTCACCAATATGAAAAGAACTAAATGTAGATTCAACTTTATTTACTGATGACCCACTGTTATCAAAGTTACTTAGCTCAAATGCATGTAGCTTACCAATAGTAGCATCTAAAGAAACTGGCATATTAGGTACAGACCTCAATTCATTGATTGCAGAGACTCGGATTGCATAGGCCAGTAGAAGGGTTTTTAACAACTTACTTGTTATATCCTTTTCTTCAATAGTTCCACCTGCTGCTTTGATTTGATTGACAATCTCCTTTAGTCTTGTACTATACTGGGTTATGTTCTCACCTTCATTCATCCTCATAGATTCAAGTTGTCCTCTTATACTATCCACTTTTTCTCTTTGAACATGTTCATCTCTTCCATACACTGATATGAGCTTGTCCCACATTGCCTTTGCATCATTGAAACCCTCTAGATCATTAAACTTTGAATCGGTCAATGCAGATGTTATTTCAATCATTGCTTGGATATGTTCTTTCTTTGTCATTATTTCTTCCATTATCAATCGATAGGTGCTCAGTGTGATGAAATCATTCTCTAGATAATATACAACATATTCTCCAACTCCTGATAGGTGCAGCTTCATCCTTTTCTGCCATGTAGAGAAACTTGACTTGTTTAGCTTCGGTGCATCCCTCTTATACATTTTTGGATCTTTTCCTCAATTACCTTTAAACTTTTCCTTCCGGAGTCCAAATCTCTGATACCAATTGATAGTTCTGATACTTAAAGATAAGTACAAATGCCAAGCTAATAAGATGAGGGGGGGGGGGCATGAATCATACAAACTTAATCTTCCATAAAAACATCAGATTCAACCTTAGTAACATATACTTCAGTAATATAACCAAAACTGCTAAACATGCAAACTCAAAAGCATATAAACATCATAACACTCATAACACTAGATTTAAAATGGAAACCCAAATAGGGAAAAACCACTATGGGATTTTAGACCCACTAAGAAATATACTCTTCTAGAGTATGCTCGGTTAAAAGAAAATCCTGTTAAAGATTACAAACACATTGCTAGATGTGACCCGGTTAAGGGATTTCCCTCAGATCTATTAGGATCTTCACCTTGTTAGAAGTGACCTTGTTAAAGGATTTTAAACACTCAATTAGAATGTCACCTTGCTAGAGGGTTTTACAAATAAGACTGTTAAGTCCACTCGGTTAAGAGATTTTCAATCACTTCACAAAATAACAGTAATAAAAATCTATCTGCAACTTCACATCTAAAATGCTAAAGCAGATTCTTATTTTCTCAATACAATATAGACATAGAACTAATCTTGTCCATCTGCTGGGCTCTATACTCTATTATTCAAAATAGGTCTTCAAGCTTCTGTGCTCGGTAATCACTATGTAGCATCCCTATGTATACACTTGCCCACATGCATTGTTTATCAACAGTTCCCTATTTATAAACAATTCACCAACCGCTTAATCTCCTTGATCACATTTCCCATGATCAATCATAGCCATCAGATCTTCAAACTTTGTCCAAGTTCAATGTATCCTTCAGTCTGAAAATGTTTTACCCTGCCTTGGAACTTGCATACATTTCTTGGAACTTGTGCTAGGGTATTACGGTTCAATCTAAGCTATAGATCTTCCTGCCAATTATCCTTTGCCATAGATTCTTTAACAAACTTCATTTACAGCATACCAATCATTTAATCATAGCCAGCTCATCAGCTTCCTTCATTAAATAATGCATGTAATCATTTAATGTATTCTATTATTACTCGGTTGCAACTCAGTAAATACTAAACTTCACTTGGTAGGCATTCTGTCTTCATTAACCGATAGCGATAACCTTAGGGTTTACCGACTAGGTTCCGTAGGGTTTACCAACTAGGTTCTTTACTCGGTAACGTAGTATAGTATTAACCTTTCAATTAATAACATATGTAGGATATCAAAACAATCTAATCATCATGATCTCATCATTGTCTAACTCGGTAATAGTTGCCCATTAAATAACTTATTTCACTATTGGCAATATTGCATTATAACAGACAATGAAAGATTGTTGGCATTTTATAAGAATATTGAGAAGGTTGTTGATGATTATGGATATAACTGATTAAAGATGTTTTACTGTCTTGATATTATTATTTTTTCATTGATGTCAAGAAATTGATTTTCTAATTTAGTATGATGTTGCCATATCTTGAGAAGTATGATATGAAGATTATAAAGATGTCGGTAAAAGACACAGGAAAGAATATGATGAATAAGGTATTCAATGGGTAACTACTATCGAGTCAGACAATGATGAGATCATGATGTTTTAGATTGTTTTAACATCATACATATGTTGTAAATTGTAAAGGTTAATACTATACTATGTTATCAACCAAAGAACCTAGTCGGTAAACCCTAAGGTTATCGCTATCGGTTAATGAAGGCGGAATGTCTACCGAGTGAAGTTTAGTATTCACCGAGTTGTTACCGAGTTGTAACCGAGCTATAACAAAATGCATTAAATGTTTGCATGCGGTATTTAATGAAGGAAGATGATGAGCTGGAGTGGATTAAATGATTGGTAAGCCATGGAAGAAGTTTGTTAACAAATCTAAGGCAATGAAAAGTTGGCATGAAGATCTTTAGCTCAGATTGAACCGCAATACCCTGGCACAAGTTCCAAGACTAGTATGCAAGTTCCAAGGCAGAGTAAAACATTTTCAGATTGAAAGATGCATTGAACCTGGACAAGATTGAAGATTTGATGGCTATGATTGATCATGGGAAATGTGATCAAGGAGATTAAGCGGTTATCTAATTGTTTATAAATAGGAAACTGTTGATAAACAATGTATGCAGGCAAGTGTATGCACAAGGATGCTACATAGTGATTACCAAGCACAGAAGGTTGAAGACCTGTTTGAATAATAGAGTATAGAAGCCCAGCAGATAGACAAGATTAGTTCTATGTCTATATTGTATTGAACAAATAAGAATTTTCTTTAGCATTTTAGATGTGAAGTTGCAGATAGATTTTATTACTGTTATTTTGTGAAAGTGACAAAAAATCTCTTAACTGAGTGGACTTAATAGTCTTATATGTAAATCCTCTAGCAAGGTGACATTCTGATTGAGTGTTTGAAATCCTTTAACAAGGTCACTTCTAACAAAGTGAAGATCCTAATCGATCTGTGGGAAATCCCTTAACTGGGTCACATCTAGCAATGTGTTTGTAATATTTAACAGGATTTTCTTTTAACCGAGCATACTCTAGAAGAGTATATTTCTTAGTGGGTCCGAAATCCCATAGTGTTTTTTCCCTATTTGGGTTTCCATGTTAAATCTGGTGTTATGAGGTTTATATTGCTCATATGCTTTTGAGTTTGCATGTTTAACAGTTTTGGTTATATTGCTGATATATATGTTACTGAGGTTGAATTTGATGTTTTTATGGATGATTAAGATTGTATGATTCACCCCCCCCCTCTCATCTTGTTGGCTATTGGATTTATACTTATATTAAGTATTAGAACTATCAATTGGTATCAGAGCTTTGGACTCTAGAAGGAAAGTTTAAAGGCACTTGAGTTAAAGATCCAAAGATGTATAAGAGGGATGCACCGAAGCTGAACAAGTCAAGTTTCTCTACATGGTAGAAAAGGATGAAGCTACATCTGTCAAGAGTTGGAGAATATGTTGTATACTATCTAGAGAATGATTTTGTTGCACCAAGCACCTATCCATTGACTATGGAAGAGATAAGGGAAAAACAAGAACATATTCAAGCAATGATTGAAATAACATCTGCATTGACCGATTCAAAGTTTAATGATCTAGAAGGCTGCAATGATGCAAAGGCAATGTGGGATAAGCTCATATCAGTATATGGAGGAGATGAACATGTTCAAAGAGAAAAAGTAGATAGTCTGAGAGGAAAACTTGAATCTATGAGGATGAATGAAGGTGAGAACATAACTCAGTATAGTACAAGACTAAAGGAGATTGTCAATCAAGTCAAAGGAGTAGGTGGAACTATTGAAGAAAAGGATATAACAAGTAAGTTGTTGAGAACCCTTCTACCAGCTTATGCAATCCAAGTCTCTACAATCAATGAATTGAAGTCTGCACCTAATATGCCTGTTTCTTTAGATGCTACTATTGGTAAGCTACATGCATTTGAGTTAAGTAATTTTGATAACAGTGGATCTTCGGTAAATAAAGTTGAATATGCATTTAGTTCTTTTCATCTTGATGAATCTAATGATTACCATGAAAGAAAGTATAAGTACTCTGAAGGAGATCATAGTGGAGCAAGTGAAAGATTTCAGAAGAACATGGAAGAAGTACACAAACTATATGAAGAAATAAAAAAGCAAGAAGAGTTTGAAGCACTATTAGCCAAAAGGTTACCGAGAGGCAAAGGTAAGTATAAAAGAAAACTACCTTTGAAATGTTTCAATTGTGATAAGATAGGACATATGGCTTCTAACTGTCATGACAAAGATTTTATTGAAAGAAGAGATTACCGAGATAACAGACAGAAAGATAATCATTACAGAGGACACTGAGACTTCAGAAGAAGAGATAGAAAGACATGCTTAATAGTTGAGGAATCTAACGATGATAAATCAGATGAGACTGATACAGAGGAAGTAGTTTATGTGGCTATCAAGGATGGATCAGATGAAGAAAGGTATGAAGAAAAAGCCCTAATATATCACATAAACACTAATGACTCTTGGATTATAGATAGTGGATGCTCACATCATATGACAAGAGATAAACACAAGTTTGTTATATTAGAAGCTTATGATGGAGGCTATGTTAGATTTGGTAATGATGCACCATATCTGGTAAGAGGTAAAGGATCTATAACACTTCTTGATAATGTAAGATGCAATGATGTTTATTGAGTTGAAGGTTTGAAATACAATTTGTTGAGTGTAGCACAGCTAAACAACACAAGTTATCGAATAGAATTTCATAAAGGAATTGTCAAAGTTCATGACAAAAATGGAAAGTTAGCTACTACCAGGAAACAAACAAAAGGAAATACATTTCACCTTGACTCAACTTGGAATAAATGTTTGCATGCAAAGATTGATGATACCTAGTTATGGCATAAAAGGTTTTGTCATGTCAATTTTGATAATCTAATCAAAATAAGTAAGAAGCACAGAGTAAGAGGTCTACCGAGTCTTGAAAAACCTGAGAATGCTATGTGCCGAGGATGCTAGATGGGTAAGATAACAAGATCAAGCTTTACAAGTAAGTCTTACACTTCTAAGGGAACTTTAGATCTAGTGCACACTGATCTTTGTGATCCTATGAAAGTTCAAAGTTATTATGGTGATAAGTATTTCATATTATTTGTGGATGACTATTCAAGGATGATGTTAGTAATGTTTTTAAAAGAAAAATCAGAAGATTTTCAAATGTTTAAATGTTACAAGGAAAGAGTTGAAAATGAAATAGGAAGACAACTGAAATGCCTTATATCAGATAGAGGAGGAGAGTTCACATCTAATGAGTTCAACTTATTTTGAAATGATCATGGTATTAAAAGACAAGTCTCTACATCAAGAACTCCACAACAGAATGGAATAGTTGAAAGAAGAAATAGATCTATTGTAGATTGTGCTAGAACACTGATGATTGAAAAGAAGGTGCCACAAACATTTTGGAGAGAAGCAATAAGCACAATTGTTTACACCTTGAACCGAGTTCAATTGAAGAAAGGTACTTTGAAGACACCATATGAAATCTGGTATGATAAGAAACCTAATGTTAGTTATTTTAAAATCTTTGGAAGTAGATGCTATGTTCATAAAGATGATAGAAATGGCAAGTTTGATCAGAAAAGTGAAGAAGGAATGTTTCTAGGTTACTCTTCTAGAAGCAAAGCATTTAAATGTTTGATCAAATCATCTAACAAAATAGTAGAAAGTGCAAATGTGAAAATTGATGAATTTGCAGAAAGAAATGATGAAGGAAATTCCAAGGAACCAAAAGATTATGATGAATTTGTCTATGTTCAATCGAGAAGTCCTACCGAGAACATTGTTGAAGAAAATGAAGAGAATATCTAGTTACCAAGTGATGAAGAAGATCATACAGAGCCTACCGAGCCTGTATTAGCCAAGTATGTCAAAAGACATCATGCACCAGGTCAAATTATAGGAGATAAGGATGATCCAGTGATGACAAGGAACAAACTAAGATAGAACACATGCTTGATATATGAATTTGAACCGAGAATAGTAAAAGAGGCATTTAACAGTGAAGATTGGGTAAATGCTATGACAGAAGAGATTGATCAAATCAAGAAGAATGACACATGGACACTAATCCCAAGACCGAAGGACAAAAATGTAATCGGTACAAAGTGGATTTTCAGAAACAAGCTAAATGAAAAGGGTGAAGTCATTCAAAACAAAGCAAGACTAGTTTGCAAAGGTTATGCTCAAGAAGAAGGAATTGATTATGGTGAAAATTTTGCACCTGTTACTAGACTTGAAGGAGTTAGAACATTGCTGGCCTATGCTGCTTTCAAGAACTTCAAGATATATCAAATGGATGTCAAATCTGCATTTTTGAATGGAATATTAGAAGAAGAAGTTTTCATTGAACAACCTAAAGGATTTGTTGAAGACAATAATAAAGATCAGGTATGTAAATTGAAAAAATCTTTATATGGTTTGAAACAAGCACCAAGAGCACGGTATGAAATATTGCACTCTTATTTGATTAAGATTGGTTTAATAAGGACAAGTGAGAACAACAACATGTACATGAAGAATGATGAAAATGGAATATTGATCTCATCCATATTTGTTGATGATATTATATTTTGTGGAAATGACTCTTTATGCAAGAACTTTGGAAATGAAATGAGAAAAGAATTTGAGATGTCATTAATCGGTGAGATAAAGTATTTTATAGGTTTACAGATACTGCAAATGAAAAATGGGATTTTCATTACTCAATCCAAGTACATAAAGGAAATCTTGAAGAAATTTGGAATGGATGATTCAAAACTAGTAAGTACTCCTATGACTACCAACTGCAAATTATCAAAGACTAATGAATCTGCATCTATTGATGAGACACTCTACCGATCCATGATTGGAAAACTACAATATGTTGTTTACAATAGACTAGATACAACACATGCAGTAGGTATAGTTGCAACATTCTCTACAAATCCTAAGGAAACACATATGACAACAATCAAAAGAATTTTTAGATACTTGAAAGGCACAAAGGATTATGGCTTAGTATATCAAAAAGGAAATGATTTTGATTTAAAAGTTTATACTAATGCTGATTGGGAAGGCAACATTGATGATAGGAAAAGCACAAGTGGAGAAGCTTTCTTTTTAGGAGAAAGACTAGTGAGTTGGCTTAGCAAGAAACAAGGATGTGTTTCACAGTCAACAACAGAAGCTGAATACATTGCTGCAACATTGAATTGTACCAACATTGCATGGATCAAACAACTATTGGAAGGTATAAATGAGAAAGTTACCGAGCCAGTAACTATCTTCTGTGACAATACTAGTGCCATTAATATTTCAAAGAATCTTGTTATGCACTCTAAGACAAAGCACATATCTATCAAATATCATTATCTTAGAGAAGTAGCTCAAGAGAAGAAAGTGGTGTTGGAATATGTTAGCACAAAGGAGAAAATAGCATATATCTTCACCAAGCCACTACCAAAGGACACTTTTGAATATCTCTGAAGTAAGTTAGGGGTCCCACCCCTATCTTTTACTCACTGACCGAGTTCGGTGAAAGAATCAATCCGGTGACTAATGAATATCTTTTGGGAGTTGATGCTGAGTTATACACTTTAGGATGTTTTCCAAAGGTGTACAGGACATAATATAGGAAATATTACAGAAACAAGAATTGAAGACAAATGCTCTAATTGAGACTCAGTTGATACATAAACAACAGGAAATAACTTCTTACAGAAAGAAATTATGTTTTAGTTCTTTACATTTTGCCATTGTTGTCCAAGGGGGAGAAGACCTACAATGGAGGAGAAGACTACTATGAAGGAGAGACAACTGAGAGAAGACCTATCAGGGGAGAAGACTAAGAGAAAACTACAGATTGGAAAGAAGACAGAAATGAGGAGAAGTATAATGTATGGGGGAGAGCATCTCAGCATTTTAGAATCATAGCAATCTGAATCTATTAAGGTCAAATCAATTGGTTTTGCCATCAATGCCAAAGGGGGAGATTGTTGGCAATATTGCATTATAACAGACAATGAAAGATTGTTGGCATTTTATAAGGATATTGAGAAGGTTGTTGATGATTATGGATATAACTGATTAAAGATGTTTTACTATCTTGATATTATTATTTTGTCATTGATGTCAAGAAATTGATTTTCTAATTCAGTATGATGTTGCCATATCTTGAGAAGTATGATATCAAGATTATAAAGATGTCGGTAAAAGACACAGGAAAGAATATGATGAATAAGGTATTCAATGGGTAACTACTATCGAGTCAGACAGTGATGAGATCATGATGTTTTAGATTGTTTTAACATCATACATATGTTGTAAATTATAAAGGTTAATACTATACTATGTTATCAACCAAGGAACCTAGTCGGTAAACCCTAAGGTTATCGCTATCAGTTAATGAAGGTGGAATGTCTACTGAGTGAAGTTTAGTATTCACTAAGTTGTTACCGAGTTGTAACCAATCTATAATATAATGCATTAAATGCTTACATGCGATATTTAATGAAAGAAGCTGATGAGCTGGAGCGGATTAAATGATTGGTAAGCCATGGAATAAGTTTGTTAACGAATCTAAGGCAATGAAAAGTCGGCATGAAGATCTACAGCTCAGATTGAATTGCAATACCCCGGCACAAGTTCCAAGACTAGTATGCAAGTTCCAAGGTGGAGTAAAACATTTTTAGATCGAAAGATGCATTGAACTTGGACAAGATTGAAGATCTAATGGCTATGATTGATCATGGGAAATGTGATCAAGGAGATTAAGCAGTTATCTAATTATTTATAAATAGGAAACTCTTGATAAACAATGTATGCGGGCAAGTGTATGCACAGGGATGCTACATAGTGATTACCAAGCACAGAAGCTTGAAGACCTGTTTGAATAACAAAGTATAGAAGCCCAACAGATAGACAAGATTAGTTCTATGTCTAGATTGTATTGAACAAATAAGAATCTGCTTTAGCATTTTTGATGTGAAGTTGCAGATAGATTTTATTACTGTTATTTTGTGAGAGTGACAGAAAATCTCTTAATCGAGTGGACTTAATAGTCTTATATGTAAATCCTTTAGCAAGATGATATTCTGATTGAGTGTTTGAAATCCTTTAACAAGGTCACTTCTAACAAAGTGAAGATCCTAACAAATTTGAGGGAAATCCCTTAACCAGGTCACATCTAGCAATGTGTTTGTAATCTTTAACAGGATTTGCTTTTAACCGAGCATACTCTAGAAGAGTATATTTCTTAGTGGGTCCAAAATCCCACAGTGGTTTTTCCCTATTTGGGTTTCCACGTTAAATCTGGTGTTATGAGGTTTATATTGTTCATATGCTTTTGAGTTTGCATGTTTAACAATTTTGGTTATATTGCTGATATATATGTTACCGAGGTTGAATCTGAAGTTTTTATGGATGATTAAGTTTGTATGATTCACCCCCCCCCTCATCTTGTTGGATATTGGATCTGTACTAATATTAAGTATTAGAACTATCATTCTCCCCTTATCCATCATATTCTATCTGTGTCTTTTACCGACATCTTTATATTCATCAAATTATACTTCTCAAGATATGGCAACATCATACTGAATTAGAAAATCAATTTCTTGACATCAATGACAAAATAATAATATTAAGACAATAAACATCCTTAATCAGTTTTATCCATAATCATCAACAACCTTCTCAATATCCTTATTGAAATGCCAACAATCTCTCCTTGTCTGTTATAATGCCAAATGCCAACAGACTTTGCAGAGAACTACACACTAAAGCCACATAATGAGGTTCAATCCCAGTATTACAACTCCATACAGACTGCTATATTTCTACATATAGCATTCATGCATGTTGTTGATAGCACAGATGAAAACAAGAAGATTTTGAGGGAGTATCACTTTTATATTAGTGATGATCACTCACATTATATAGAGTTAGTGCAAGGTTGCATTTAGATGTTCTACCATAATTTGGCTAGTAGGGGTATTTCATTCCGGCAACACTTCATATGGTTAGATAATTATGCCTCACAATTCAAGAACTCTCAGATTTTTTATTGGTTAAGAAGAATGGATAAGAGCACTAGTGTTGAACATCTGTGGAATTTTTGTGAAGACAAGCATGGAAAAGGGGAGCATGATGGTGTAGGAGCATGTATCAAAAGAGCCTTGACACGAGAAGAGTTAAAGTACATAGATAAAGAAAAGTTGACAGATGCAAGAGCTATTGTCGAGTGGTGTAATGCTACAATGGGTCAAGGTAATCAAGGTGAGTCTTTAGTTCATAGATTTTTTTGGTTGATAGATGATACTAACATTTCAAAATATGAGGATTGTTGTACATTGATAGGATCAAGTGAGCTACACTCTTTTAGAATCTCAAATTCAGGTTCATGGACTATACATACACGTCATATGGTGTGGTTTTGTTCATCATGTGCAAATGAATCATGGAACAAGTGTAGGTCAAAGGAGTGGGTAGACGAATGTTGTATGAGAACTTTGATCCCACTTGAGACATATTGACTTCTAACAACATTGCAACTCACACAGATGGAAGCATCAGTTGACTTTGACCATGTCTTAGATCTAGTCCAACCAGGTAAATTATCTACATACATATTTAATAAAATTCATTTTATATCTATTTGTTCACTCTATTCATGTACATAAATGCAAATATGATTGCAGGGCATGTTTATGCAGTTATTGCAGCTGAAGACAATGAAAAAGGAACACATTATTATCTATGTCATTATGTGGAGGGAAAAAAGAAATTGGATGGTCCTATGGTAGATGGTAAAAACATTGAATACCCTACAGGATCAGTCGTTGTTATTGGTACATGGCTTAGGAGGTACAAATTGAAGAAATCTAACCTATGGTTATTTGAGGAGTTTGAGACACATAGAGAGATTCTTCATTATTTGAATCTTGTGGTGGCATAAAATGTTCACTTTAGTAAATATGAGGGTAGACCATTGAACTGAAACCTATGGAAGGTTCGTGAGTCTGACCATGAAGAAATTCTTGACACGATAAAGAGTAGAGAGGATCCAGATGGTTCATTGAATTGAATGTAAATGCAATAAATAAAATTGTAATATCAAGCTTATTTGGATCTATGTACATATGACTTGTATATTTGTACAAATGAAATATTTGAGGCATTGTAACATTAAATGTCATTACAAGATACTTTTGTGCAATATATTTTTGTTTAACAAAGATTGAGATACTTAGTGTTATGCAATTATAGTAATGTGATTTTCGAATGGAAAGTGGTAGAAATCAAGACTTATATTATATGTTACACTTATCTGATTTTTAAATGGAAAGAGTAAATGGTAAAATAATAAGATATTTTATCACATATTCAATAATTAATCTCATATTACTAGCACAAACAACTTCTCCAATTAACCTTTTTAGAACATTGATATTTAGAGGGAACTAGAAAATAAAGATTGCAAAATAACACAACTTTTTTTTCGCTCATTGTGGCAATGAACTGTCAGCATGAGTGCATCCGAGTGGCTAGGTTTAGGCCAGGTATCCCCTTTTTATGTTTCCCAAGTCGCCTAATCATTCTGAGCCACACCTCAATAATGCTTTCCCTTGAGCGCTCAAAGTGTGAAAAACCGTCATAACTTTGACGTCACGTATCTCGTAGCCCAGGGCACATACAAATGAACCATCTAAAACAATAGGGTTGTGTGATGGGTGCCTACAAAAATTTCTCTCTCTTTTGGCCAACTCAATTCCATTTTCTTGTGGTAAGACTTTTTTTGTCGCACTAAAATCGTCAAATGCATTCAATGCAAGGTGGCAAAATAGCACAACTTTCACTCAGCTCATGATGGCGATGAACCATCACCCTAAGTGCATCTAGGTGGCTGGTTTTATGTTAGGTATGCCCTTTTTTTTCTCCCCAAGTTGCCCAATCATTCTAAGCCACACCTTAGTGATGCTTTCCCCTGAGCGCTCAAAGTGTGAAAAACTGTCAAACTTTGACATCGCGTATCTTGGAGCCCATGGTATGTGTGGATGAGCCATTTGACCCTATAGGGTCATATTGTGGACAAATACAAAAACCTCTCACACTTTTAGACAACTCAATTCCATTTTCTCATGGTGACTTTTTTCGTTGTACTGAAAACCGTCAAATGCATTCAGTGAAAGGTGGAAAAATAGCATAACTTTCGTTCTTCTCATCATGGCAATGAACCATCAATGCAAGTGCATCTAGGTGGTCATGTTTACACTAGGTATGCCCTTTTTTTCTAACCAAGTCACCTAATCATTCCGAGCCACACCTTAGCGACCTTTTACTTTGAGCACTCAAAGTAAACCATCAAATTTTGATGTCACCTAAATAAGATCCTGTGACACATTTGGATGAGCCATCTAAACCTACAGGGTCCTATGGTTGATAAATACAAAAACCTATCCCTCTTTCAGACAACTCAATTCCATTTGCTCATGGTGAGACTTCTTCTGTTGCACTAAAAACCATCAAATGCATTTAGTGCAAGGTGGCAAAATAGCACAACATTCATTCTACTCATTGTGGAAATGAACTATCAGCATGAGCACGTTTAGGTGGCTAGATTTATTCTAGCTATGCCCTTTTTTTCTCCCCAAGTTTCCCGATCATTTCGACCCACACCTTAGTGACGCTTTCCCTTGAGCGCTGAAAGTGTGAAAAATAGTCAAACTTTGACATTTCATATCTTGGAGCCTATGGCATGTGTGGATGAGCCTTATGAACCTACAGGATCATGTGGTGGATGAATACAAAAACCTCTCCCACTTTTGGACAACTCAATTCTATTTTCTCATGGTGAGACTTTTTTTGTTGCACTAAAAACCGTGAAATGCATTCAATGAAAGGTGGAAAAATAGCATAACTTTCATTTATCTTGTTGTGGCAATGAACCATTAGCATGAGTGCATCTAGGTGGTTGAGTTTAAACTAGGTATTCCCGTGTTTTGTTTCCCAAGTCGCTTTATCATTTCGAGCCACACCTTAGCGACACTTTCCTTTGAGCGCTCAAAGTGTGAAAAACCGTCAAACTTTAACGTTGCATAACTTGGAGCCCTTGACATGTGTAGATGAGCCATCTAAACCTATGGGGTTGTGTGGTGGACAACTACAAAAACCTATCCCACTTTTCAACAACTCAATTCCATTTTCTCGTAGTGAGACTTTTTCTGTCGCACTAAAAACTGTCAAATGCATTCAGTTCAAGGTGGCAAAATAACACAACTTTCATTTTTCTTGTCATGGCAATGAGAATTCAACATGAGTGCATCTGGGTTTATGCTAGGTATGCCCTTGTTTTTCTCCCCAAGTCACTTGATTATTTTAAGCCACACCTTAGCGACGCTTTCCCTTGAGTGCTCAAAGTGTGAAAAATTGTCAAACTTTGACATCACGTATCGTGGAGCATGTGGAATGTGTGGATGAACCATCTAAACCTATGGGGTCTTGTGGTGGATGAATACAAAAACCTCTCCTTTCAGACAACTTAATTGCATTTTCTCGTGGTGAGACTTTTTATGTTGCACTAAACACCGTCAAATGCATTCATTCAAAGGTGGTAAAATAGCATAAATTTTGTTCCACTCATTGTGGCAATAAACCATTAGTGCGAGGGCATTTGGGTGCCTGGGTTTATAGTAGGCATTCCCTTGTTTTTCTCCCCAAGTTGCTTGATCATTCTAAGGAACACCTTAGCAATGCTTTCCTTTGAGCGCTCAAAGTGTGAAAAACCATCAAACTTTGACATCACCTAACTTGGAGCTCATAGTCAGTGTGGATGAGCCATTTGAACCTATGGGGTCATGTGGTGGATGACCAAAAACCTATCCCATTTTGGACAACTCAATTCCATTTACTTATGGTGAGACTTTTTCTATCGCACTAAAAACCATCAAATGCATTCAATGCAAGGTGGCAAAATAAAAGAACTTTCATTCTTCTTTTTGTGGCAACAAACCATTAGCGTGAGCATGTCTGGGTGCTCGGGTTTATGAGTGGTATGCCCATGTTTTTCTCCCCAAGTCACCTAATCATTTCGAGCCACACCTTAGCGATGCTTTCCGTTGAGTGCTCAAAGTGTGAAAAACTGGCCAGGTTTACGAGTGGTATGCCCATGGAATGTGTGGACAAGCCATTTGAGCCTATGTGGTTGTGTGGTGGATGACTACAAAAACCTCTCCCACTTTCGAATAACTCAATTCCATTTTCTAGTGGTGAGACTTTTTCTATTGCATTAAAAACCATCAAATGCATTCAGTGAAAGGTGGCAAAATAGTATAACTTTCATTCCACACATAATGGAAATGAACCATCAGTGCAAGTGCATCCGGGTTGCTGAGTTTATGTTAAGTATTCCCTTGTTTTTCTCTCCAAGTTACCCAATCATTCTGAGCCACACCTTAGCGATGCTTTCCTTTGAGCACTCAAAGTGTGAAAAACCGTCAAACTTTGACATCGCGTAACTCAGAGCCTGTGGCATGTGTGGATGAGTCATCTAAACCTACGGTGTCATGTGGTGGATGAATAAAAAAAATTTCCCGCTTTTGGACAACTCAATTCCATTTTCTCATGGTGAGACTTTTTCTATCACACTAAAAATTATCAAATGAATTTAGTGCAAGGTGGTAAAATAGAAAAACAATTGTTCTACTTGTCATGGAAATGAAACATCAATGTGAGCACTTTTGGGTGGTTAGTTTTATGCTATGTATGCCCTTGTTTCCCTCCCAAAGTTGTCTGATCATTCTAAGCCACACCTTAGCAACGCTTTCCTTTGAGTGCTCAAAGTGTGAAAAATCATTGAAATTTGACATCGCGTATCTCAAAGCCCATGGCACATGTGGACAAGCTATCTAAACCTATGGGGTTTGTGTGGTGGACAACTACAAAAATCTCTCCCTCTTTCAGACAACTCAATTTCATTTTCTTGTGGTGAGACTTTTTCCATTGCACTAAAAACCATCAAATGGATTTAGTGAAAGGTGGCAAAATAGCATAACTTTTGTTCCACTTGTTGTGGAAAAAAACCATTAGCGCGATCATGTATAGGTGGCCAGGTTTACACTAGGTATGTCCTTATTTGGCTTCCCAAGTTGCTCGATCATTCTGAGCCGCACCTTAGTGACGCTTTCCTTTTAGCGCTCAAAGTGTGAAAAATCGTCAAACTTTAATGTCACATAGCTTGAAGCCTATGAAATGTTTGGATGAGCCATATGAACCTATGGGGTTGTGTGGTGGATGAATACAAAAACCTATCCCACTTTCAGACAACTCAATTTCATTTACTCGTGGTGAGACTTTTTCTATTGCACTAAAAATTGTCAAATGCATTCAGTGCAAGGTGGCAAAATAGCACAACTTTCATTTCACTTATCATGGCAATGAGAAATCAATATGAGCACATTTGGATGGTTGGGTTTATGCTAGGTATGTCCTTATTTTTCTCCCCAAGTCGCCCGATCATTCTGAGCCACACCTTAGTGATGCTTTCCCTTGAGCACTCAAAGTGTGAAAAACTGTCAAACTTTGATGTCACATATCTCAGAGCCCATGGCACATGTGGACAAACTATCTAAACCTATGGAGTCGCATGGTGGAAAAATACCAAAACCTCTCCCACTTTTGGACAACTCAATTCCATTTGTTCGTGGTGAGACTTTTTATGTTGCACTAAAAATCATAAAATGCAATCATTGAAAGGTGGCAAAATAGCATAACTTTTTTTCCTCTTGTCATGGCAATGAATCATCAGTGTGAGCACATTCAAGTGACTGGGTTTACGCTAGATATTCCCTTATTTTTCTTGCCAAGTTGCCTGATCATTCTGAGGAACAGCTTAGTGACGATTTCCTTTGAGTGCTCAAAGTGTGAACAACCTTCAAACTTTGACATTGTATATCTCAAATCCCATGACATGTGTGGACAAGCCATTTGAGCCTATGGTGTTGTATGTTGGGCAACTACAAAAACCTCTCCCACTTTTGGACAACTCAATTTTATTTTCTCATGGTGAGACTTTTTCCGTTGCACTAAAAACCGTCAAATGCATTCAATGAAAGGTGAAAAATTAGCATAACTTTCATTCCACTCATTGTGGCAACAAACCGTTAGCATGAGTGCATCTAGGTGGATGATTTTACACTAGGCATGCCCTTGTTTTTCTTCCCAAGTCGCTCGATCATTCCAAGACACACCTTAGTGACGCTTTCCTTTTAGCGCTCAAAGTGTGAAAACCCATCAAACTTTGACATCGCGTAACTCAGAGCCCATGACATGTGTGGACAAGTCATTTAAACCTATGGGGTTGTGTGGTGGATGACTACAAAAACATATCCCACTTTTTAAAAACTCAATTCCATTTGCACGTGGTGAGAATTTTTCTATCGCACTAAAAATCATCAAATGCATTCAGTGCAAGGGGGCAAAATAGCACAACTTTTGTTTCGCTTGTCATGGCAAGGAGAAGTCAATGCAAGCATATCCTCGTGGTTGGGTTTATGTTAAGAATTCCCTTGTTTTTCTCTCCAAGTCACCCGATCATTCCGAGCCACACCTTAGTGACGCTTTCCCTTGAGCACTCAAAGTGTGAAAAACCATCAAACTTTGACGTTGTGTATCTTGTAGATCATGGCACGTGTGGACAAACCATCTGAACCTATGGGGTTGTATGGTGGACAAATACAAAAATATCTCCCACTTTTAGACAACTCAATTCCATTTTCTTGTGGTAAGATTTCTTCTATTGCACTAAAAACCATCAAATGCAATCATTGAAATGTGGCAAAATAGCACAACTTGTGTTCTTCTCATTGTGGCAACGAACCATCAACTTGAGCTTGTTCGGGTGGCTTGTTTTATGCTAGGTATGCCCTTGTTTTCCTTTCCAAGTTGCCCGATCATTCCAAGGAACACCTTAGCGATGCTTTCCTTTGAGCACTCAAAGTGTGAAAAACTGTCAAACTTTGACATCGTGTAACTTGGAGCCCATAGTCAATGTGGATGATTCGTTTGAACCTATGAGATCATGTGGTGGACAACTACAAAACCTATCCTACTTCTGAACAACTCAATTCCATTTTCTCATGGTGAGACTTTTTTGTCACACTAAAAACTATCAAATGCATTCAATGCAAGGTGGAAAAATAAAACAAATTTAATTCTACTTGTCATGGCAATGAACCATTAGTACAAGCATATTCAGGTGGCTAGGTTTATGCATGGTATGCCCATGTTTTGCTCCCCAAGTCACCCAATAATTTTGAGCCACACCTTAGTGATGCTTTCCCTTGAGCGCTCAAAGTGTGAAAAACCTTCAAACTTTGACGTCGCGTATCTCAAATCCTATGGCACGTGTGGATGATCCGTTTGACTCTACGGTGTCATGTGGTGGACAAATACAAAAATCTCTCCCACTTTCAGACACCTCAATTCCATTTGCTCATGGTGAGACTTTTTCTATTGCATTAAAAATCGTTAAATGTATTCAGTGAAAGGTGGCAAATAGCATAAATTTTGTTCCATTCGTCATGGAAATGAACCATTAGTGGGAGCACGTCTAGGTGGGTAGGTTTATGTTAGGTATTCCCCTATTTCTCTCCCCAAGTCACCTGATCATTCTGAGCCACACCTTAGCGACACTTTCCTTTGAGCACTCAAAGTGTGAAAAACTGTCAAACTTTGACATCGCATAACTCAAAGCCCGTGGCACATGTGGATGAGTTGTCTAAACCTACAATGTTGTGTGGTGGATGACTATAGAACTTATCCCTTTTTTGGACAACTTAATTCCATTTTCTCGTGGTGAGACTTTTTATGTCGCACTAAAAACCGTCAAATACATTTAGTACAAGGTGGCAAAAATAGAAAAAAATTCATTTCACTTGTCATGGCAACAAATCGTCAGCGTGAGCACTTCCAAGTGGTTGGTTTTATGCTATTAATATCCTTGTTTCCCTCCCAAATTTGTCTGATCATTTTGAGCCACACCTTAGCTACGCTTTCCTTTGAATCCTCAAAGTGTGAAAAAATGGTTGAACTTTGACGTTGCGTATCACAGAGCCCATGGCACATGTGGGTGAGCCATTTGAACCTATGGGGTCATGTGGTGGACAAATAAAAAAACCTCTCCTTAGAAAAATCAATTCCATTTGCTCGTGGTGAGAATTTTTTTGTTGCATTAAAAACCATCAAATGCATTCAATGAAAGGTGGCAAAATAGCATAATTGTTTTCCTCTCGTCGTGCCAACAAACCATACACACAAGTGTGTCTAAGTGGCCATGTTTATGCTAGATATGCCATTTTTTTTCTCCCCAAGTCACCCAATCATTCTGAGCCACATCTTAGCGACACTTTCCTTTGAGCGTTCAAAGTGTGAAAAACCTTCAAACTTTGATGTCACATAACTCAGAGCCCATGGCATGTGTGGACAAGCCATCTGAACCTATGGGGTCATATGGTGGATGAATACAAAGACCTATCCCGCTTTTAGACAACTCAATTCCATTTTCTCGTGGAGAGACTTTTTCTGTCACACTAAAAACCGTTAAATGCATTTAGTGCAATGTGGAAAAATAGCACAACTTTCATTTTGCTCGTCGTGGAAATGAATCATTAGTGCAAGCACATCCAGGTGATTGGGTTTACAATATTTATGCCCTTGTTTCTCTCCCCAATTCGACCAATCATTTCAAGCCACATCTTAGCGATGCTTTCCCTTGAGCGCTCAAAGTGTAAAAAACATCAAACTTTGATGTCACATATCTCAGAGCCCATTGCACATGTGGATGATCCATCTAAACCTATGGTGTCATGTAGTGGATGACTACAAAAACCTCTCCCACTTTCGAATAACTCAATTCCATTTGCTCATGGTGAGACGTTTTCCATGGCATTTGAAAATTGTCAAATGCATACAGTGAAAGGTGGAAAAATAACATAACTTTTGTTCCGCTCATCGTGGCAATGGACCATCAGTACATGCACATTTGGATGGCTGATTTTTACGTTAGGTATGCCCTTTTTTTCTCCCCAAGTCCCCCGATCATTTTGAGCCACACCTTAATGAAGCTTTCCTTTGAGCGCTCAAAGAGTGAAAAATCATCAAACTTTGACGTCGCATAACTCAGAGCCCATGGCACATGTGGATGATCCAACTAAACCTATGGGGTTTTTTGGTGGATGACTACAAAAACCTATCCCACTTTCAGACAACTCAATTCCATTTTCTCGTGGTGACTTTTTTTGTCGCACAAAAAATCATCAAATGCATTCAATGCAAGGTGGCAAAATAGCACAAATTTTATTCCGCTTGTCATGGAAACAAACCTTCAATGCAAGCACATCTAGGTGGTCCAGTTTATGATAGGTATTCCCTTGTTTCACTCCCTAATTCGCCCGGTCATTCTGAGCCACACCTTAGCGACGCTTTCCCTTGAGCACTCAAACTGTGAAAAATTGTCATACTTTGATGTCGTGTATCTTGGAGCCTGTGGAACATGTAGATGAGTCATCTAAACCTATGGGGTTGTGTGGTGGATTACTACAAAAACCTCTCCCACTTTTGGACAAATCAATTCTATTTTCTCGTGGTGAGACTTTTTTTGTTGCACTAAAAACCATCAAATGCATTTAGTGAAAGGTGGCAAAATAGCATAACTTTTGTTTTGCTCATCGTGGCAACAAACCATTAGCACATGTGAGTCCAGGTGGCTAGGTTTAATCTAGTTATGTTCTTTTTTTTCTTCCCAAGTCACCCGATCATTCTGAGCCACACCTTAGCGATGCTTTTCCTTTAGCGTTCAAAGTGTGAAAAATCATCAAACTTTGACATCGGATAACTCGGAGCCTATGGTACATGTAGATGAACCATCTAAACCTATGGGTTCATGTGGTGCATGACTACAAAATCCTCTCCCTCTTTTGTACAACACAATTCTATTTGCTCGTGGTGAGACTTTTTCTATCACACTAAAAATTGTCAAATGCATTCAGTGCAAGGTGGCAAAATAGTACAACTTTCATTCTGCTCATTGTGGAAACTAACCATTAGCATGAGCACATCTGGATAGATATTTTTATGCTAGGTATGCTCTTGTTTCACTCCTCAAGTTGTCAGAGTATTCTAAGCCAAACCTTAGCGATGCTTTCCCTTTAGTGCTCAAAGTGTGAAAAATCGTCAAACTTTGATGTCGCATATCTTGGAGCCCGTGGAACGTGTAGATGAGCCATTTGAACCTATAGGGTTGTCTGGTGGATGACTACAAAAATCTCTCTCTTTCAGATAACTCAATTCCATTTTCTCGTGGTGAGACTTTTTTTGTTGCACTAAAAATCGTCAAATGCATTCAGTGAAAGGTGGCAAAATAGCATAACTTTTGTTCCACTCATCATAGAAACAAACCATCAATGTGAGAATGTTCAGGTGGCCAAGTTTATATAGGTATGCCCTTTTTTTTCTCCCTAATTCATCCTATCATTATGAGCCACACCTTATCGACGCTTTCCTTTGAGCACTCAAAGTGTGAAAAAATGTCAAACTTTGACGTGACATAACTCAGATCCTATGGAACGTGTAGATGATTCATCTGAACCTGCGAGATCATCTGGTGGACGACTATAGAAACCTATCCCTCTTTCATACAACTCAATTCTATTTTCTCATTGTGAGACTTTTTGTATCACATTAAAAACTATCAAATACATTTAGTGCAAGGTGGCAAAATAGCACAACTTTTGTTTTGCTCGTCGTGGAAACAAACCATTAGCATGAGTGCATCTAGGTGGTTGGGTTTATGATAGGTATTCTCTTATTTCGCTCCCCAAGTCGCTTGATCATTCTGAGCCACACCTTAGTGATGCTTTCCATTGAGTGCTCAAAGTGTGAAAAATCGTCAAACTTTGATGTCATGTATCTTGGAGCCGTTGGCATGTTTGGATGAACCATCTGAACCTATGGGTTGTGTGGTGGATGACTATAAATTTTTTTCTCTCTTTCGGACAACTCAATTCCATTTTCTTGTGGTGAGACTTTTTTTGTTGCGCTAAAAACCGTCAAATGCATTTAGTGAAAGGTTGCAAAATAGTATAACTTTCATTCTGCTCGACATGGAAACAAACCATAAGTTTGAGAACTTCCATGTGGTCGGGTTTATGTTAGGTATACCCTTGTTTTTCTCCCCAAGTTGCCCAATAATTCTAAGCCACACCTTAGCGATGCTTTCCTTTGAGCGCTCAAAGTCTAAAAAACCATCAAACTTTGATGTAGAGTAACTCGGAGCCCATGGCACCCATGGACAGGACTTCTAAACCTATAGGGTCATGTGGTGGACAAATATAAAAACCTATACCGCTTTCAGACAACTCAATTGCATTTTCTCGTAGTGAGACTTTTTTTGTCGCACTAAAAACCATCAAATGCATTTAGCACAAGGTGGAAAAATAGAAAAACTTTCATTTCGCTTGTCATGGAAATGAACCGTCAACATGAGCACATCCAAGTGGTTGGTTTTATGATAGGTATTCCCTTGTTTCTCTCCCTAGGTCACCCGATCATTCTGAGCCACACTTTAGAGACACTTTCCCTTGAGCGCTCAAAGTGTGAAAACCCGTCAAAATTTGATGACATGTATCTTGGAGCCTGTGGCATGTGTGGACAAGCCATCTAAACATATGGGGTCATGTGGTGGAAGACTACAAAAACCTTTTCCACTTTCAGACAACTCAATTCCATTTCCTCATGGTTAGACTTTTTTTGTTGCACTAAAAAATGTCAAATGCATTTAGTGAAAGGTGGCAAAATAACATAACTTTCATTCCAATCCTCGTGGAAATGAACCATCAACACGAGCCCATCTGAGTGGTTGGGTTTATGCTAGATATTCCTTTGTTTTTCTCCCCAAGTCACCCGATCATTACGAGCCACACCTTACCAACGCTTTTCCTTTGTGTGCTCAAAGTGTGAAAAATCATCAAACTTTGATGTTGTAACTTGGAGCCCGTGGAACATGTAGACAAAAATTCTGAACCTACAGGGTTCTGTGGTGGATGACTACAAAAACCTATCATGTTTTTGGACAACTCAATTCTATTTATTCGTGGTAAGACGTTTTTTGTCGCTCTAAAAAATTGTCAAATGTATTCAGTGCAAGGTGGCAAAATAGCACAACTTTTGTTCCTCTTGTCATGGCAACAAACCATCAACATGAGTGCATCTAGATGGTTAGGTTTATGCTAGGTATTCCCTTTTTTCGCACCCAAAGTCACCCGAGCATTCTGAGTCACACCTTAGCGACGCTTTCCCTTGAGCGCTCAAAGTGTGAAAAGTCATCAAAGTTTGACGTCACGTATCTTGGAGCCTATGGCATGTGTGGATCATTCATCTTAACCTATGGGGTCATGTGGTAGATGAATACAAAAACCTCTCCCTCTTTCAGACAAATCAATTCCATTATCTTGTGGTGAGACTTTTTTGGTTGCACTAAAAACCATCAAATGCATTCAGTGAAAGGTGGCAAAATAAAATAACTTTCATTCTACTCATCATGGCAATGAGCCATTAGCACGAGCATGTCCAAGTAGTTGAGTTTACACTAGGTATTCCTTTGTTTTTCTTCCCAATTCGCTTGATCATTTCAAGCCACACCTTAGCAACGTTTTCCTTTGAGCGCACAAAGTGTGAAAAACTGTCAAACTTTGATGTCGTGTAACTCAAAGCCTAATGCATGTGTGGATGAGTCGTCTGAACCTACATGGTCATGTGCTAGATGACTACAAAAACATATCCATATTTAGTACAATCAATTCCATTTTCTCATGGTGAGACTTTTTCTATTGCACTAAAAACTATCAAATACATTGAGTGCAAGGTGGCAAAATAACACAACTTTCATTCCGCTCGTCGTGGCAATGAACCACTAGCGTGAGTGCATCTAGGTGGTTGGGTTTACGTTAGGTATGTCTTTGTTTCTCTCCCCAAGTTGCTCGAACATTCTGAGCCACACCTTAGCGATGCTTTCCCTTGAGCACTCAAAGTGTGAAAAACCATCAAACTTTGAACATCACTTATCTCGAAGCCTGTGTCACATTTTGATGAGTCATTTGAACCTATGGGGGCATGTGGTGGATGACTACAAAAACCTCTCCCTCTTTTGGACAAATCAATTCCATTTTCTCATGGTGAGACTTTTTCTATTGTACTAAAAACCATCAAATGCATTCAATGAAAGGTGGCAAAATAGCATAACTTTCATTTTGCTTGACGTGGCAACAAACCATAAGTGCTAGTGCATCTAGGTGGCTAGGTTTACACTAGGTGTGCCCTTTCTTTTCTCTCTAAGTCACTTGATCATTCTGAGCCACACCTTAGCAATGCTTTCCTTTGAGAGCTCAAAGTGTGAAAAACCATCAAATTTTGACGTCATGTAACTCAGAACCCATGGAACGTGTGGATGAGTCATCTAAACCTTGGGGTCATGTGGTGGATGAATTCAAAAACCTATCCCACTTTTGGACAACTCAATTTCATTTTCTCTTGGTGAGACTTTTTCCGTCGTGCTAAAAACCATCAAATGCATTCAGCGCAAGGTGGAAAAATAGCACAACTTTCATTTCTCTTGTTGTGGCAACAAACCCTCAATAAGAGTGCATTTGGGTTTCCAGTTTTACGCTAGGTATGCCCTTGTTTCTCTCCCCAACTTGCCTGATCATTTGCAACCACACCTTAGCGATGCTTTCCCTTGAGCGCTCAAAGTGTGAAAAACTGTCAAACTTTGACATCGTGTATCTTGGAGCCCGTGACACATGTGAAAGAGCCATTTGAACCAATAGGGTCATGTGGTGGATGATAACAAACACCTCTCCCACTTTTGGACAACTCAATTCCATTTTTTCGTAGTGAGACTTTTTCTGTTGCACTAAAAATCGTCAAATGCATTCAGTGAAAGGTGGCAAAATAGCATAACTTTTGTTTCGCCCATCGTGGTAACGAACTATCAGTGCAAGCACATCTAGGTGGCCAAGTTTATGCTAGGTATGCCCTTGTTTTTCTCCCCAAGTCACCTGATCATTTCGAGCCACACCTTAGCAACGCTTTCCTTTGAGCACTCAAAGTGTGAAAAATAGTCAAACTTTGACGTCACGTAACTCAGAGCCCATGGCATGTGTGCACAAGAAGTCTGAACCTATGGGGTCATGTCATGGATGACTACAAAAACCTATCTCTCTTTCACACAACTCAATTCCATTTATTCATGGTAAGACTTTTTATGTCGCACTAAAAACTATCAAATGTATTCTGTGCAAGGTGGTAAAATAGCACAAATTTTGTTCCACTTATCATGGCAATGAACCATCAACACAAGTGCATTTAGGTGGCCAATTTTATGCTAGGTATGTTCTCTTTTTGCTCCCCAAGTCATCCAATCATTCTGAGCCACACCTTAGCGATGCTTTCCCTTAAGCGCTCAGAGTGTGAAGAACCGTCAAACTTTGATGTTCTGTATCTTGGAGCCTATGGTACATATGAATGAGCCATCTAAACCTATAGGGTCATCTAGTGGATGCATACAAAAACCTCTTTGTTTTAGAGAACTCAATTCCATTTACTCATGGTGAGACTTTTTTTGTTGCACTAAAAACTATCAAATGCATTCAGTGAAAGGTGGCAAAATAGAATAACTTTTGTTCTAATTGTCGTGGAAATGAACCACAGCACAAGTACATCTAAGTGGATTTCTTTACAATAGTTATGCCCTTTTTTTGCTCCCCAAGTCACCCGATCATTTTGAGCCACACCTTAGCAAAGATTTCTTTTGAGTGCTCAAAGTGTGAAAAATCGTCAAACTTTGACATTGTGTAACTTGAAGCTCATGGAGCATGTGGATGAGAATTTTGAACCTATGGGTTCATGTGGTGGATGACTACAAAAACCTATCCCTCTTTTAGACAACTCAATTCCATTTGCTCGTGGTGAGACTTTTTCTATTGCATTAAAAAATGTCAAATGCATTTAGTGCAAGGTGGTAAAATAGCATAACTTTCGTTCTGCTTCTCATGGCAACAAACCATCAACATGAGCACATCTAGGTGATCGATTTATGCTAGGTATTCCCTTTTTTCACTCCCTAAGTCACCCGATCATTCTAAGCCACACCATAGCAATGCTTTCCTTTCAACGCTCAAAGTCTAAAAAATCGTCAAATTTTGACACCGCATATGTTGGAGCCTATGGCATGTTTGTATCAACTATCTGAACCTACAAGGTCATGTGGTGGATGACTACAAAAACCTCTCCCTCTTTCAGACAACTCAATTCCATTTTCTCATGGTGAGACGTTTTCTATTGCAATAAAAATCATCAAATGCATTCAGTGAAAGGTGGCAAAATAGCATAACTTTCATTTTGCTCATCGTGGAAATCAACCATCAACATGAGTACATCCAGGTGGCTAGTTTTATGCTAGTCATGCCCTTTTTTTTCTCGACAAGTCTCCCAATCATTTCGAGCCACACCTTAGAGACACTTTCCTTTGAGTGCTCAAAGTGTGAAAAACCGTCAAACTTTTACGTCGCGTAACTCAAAGCACATGGCACATTTGGATGAGTCATCTAAACCTATGGTGTCATGTGGTGGATGACTAAAAAAACCTATCCCTCTTTAGTAAAACTCAATTCCATTTTCTCATGGTGAGACTTTTTCTGTCACACTAAAAACCGTCAAATGCATTCAATACAAGGTGGCAAAATAGCACAACTTTCATTCCGCTCGTCATGAAAATGAACCATTAGCATGAGCACATCTGGGTGGTTGGTTTTATGCTAGGCAAGCTCTTGTTTCTCTCCCCAAGTTGCTCAATCAATCCAAGCCACACCTTAGCAACGCTTTCTCTTGAGCGCTCAAAGTGTGAAAAAATGTCAAACTTTGACGTCGCGTATCTTAGAGCTCATGGCACATTTGGATGAGCCATCTAAACCTACGGGGTCATGTGGTGGACAAATACAAAAACCTCTCCCACTTTCAACAACTCAATTCCATTTTCTTGTGGTGAGACTTTTTCTGTTGCACTAAAAACCATCAAATGCATTTAGTGAAAGGTAGGAAAATAGCATAAGTTTCAATTCGCTCGACATGGAAATGAACAATAAGTGTGAACATGTCTAGGTGGCCTGGTTCATGTTAGGTACTCCCTTTTTTCTCTCCTCAAATCGCCCGATCATTCCGAGCCACACCTTAGCAACGCTTTCCTTTGAGTGTTCAAAGTGTGAAAAACCATCAAACTTTGACGTAGCATAACTCAGAGTCCATGGCAAGTGTGGATGCATCATCTAAAACTATAGGGTCATGTGGTGGACAACTTCAAAAACCTATTCCACTTATGGACAACTCAATTTCATTTGCATTCAGTGCAAGGTGGCAAAATAGCACAACTTTCATTCTGCTTGTTGTGGTAACAAACAGTTAGTGCGAATGCGTGCACATGGTTGGGTTTACGCTAGGTATGCCATTTTTTTTATTTCCAAGTCACCCAATCATTCTAAGGAACACCTTAGTGACACTTTCCTTTGAGTGTTCAAAGTGTTAAAAACCATCAAAATTTGGCGTAACGTAACTTGGAGCCCATAGTCGGTGTGGATGAGTCCTTTCAACCTACAGGGTCATGTGGTGGATGAATAAAAAAACCTATTCCACATTCAAACAACTCAATTCCATTTGCTCGTGGTGAGATGTTTTTTGTTGCACTAAAAATTGTCAAATGCATTCAGTGAAAGGTGGTAAAATAGCATAAATTTCATTCTACTCATCATGGCAACGAATCATCAGTGCGAGCACATCAAGGTGGTAAATTTTATGCTAGGTATGCCCTTGTTTTTTTCCCCAAGTTGCCTGATCATTTCGAGCCACACCTTAGCGACACTTTCCTTTGAGTGCTCAAAGTGTGAAAAATCATCAAACTTTGACATCGTGTAGATTAGAGCCCATGGAACGTGTGGATGACACTATGAACCTATGAGTTTGTGTAGTGGATGACTACAAAAACATATCCCTCTTTAGGACAACTCAATTCCATTTTCTCGTGGTGATACTTTTTCTATCACACTAAAAATTGTCAAATGCATTTAGTGCAAGGTGGCAAAATAGCACAACTTTCATTTCGCTCATCATGGCAATGAATCATCAATGTGAGCGCATTCTAGTGGCTGGTTTTATGCTAGGTATTCCCTCATTTCACTCCCCAAGTCGCTCGATCATTATGAGCCACACCTTTGCAATGCTTTGCCTTGAGCGCTCAAAGTGTGAAAAACCATAAAACTTTGACGTCATGTATCTCGGAGCCTGTGGCATGTGTGGATGAGCTGTCTAAACCTACAAGGTCATGTGATGGATGATTACAAAAACCTCTCCCTCTTTCTAACAATTCAATTTCATTTCCTTGTGGTGAGACTTTTTCTGTTACACTAAAAATCATCAAATGCATTCAGTGAAAGGTGGCAAAATAGTATAACTTTCATTCTGCTCATTGTGGCAATGAACCATCAATGTGAGCCCATCCGAGTGGTTGGGTTTATGCTAGGTATGCCCTTGTTTTTCTCCTCGAGTCACCCGATCATTCTGAGCCACACCTTAGCGATGCTTTCCTGTGAGCACTAAAAGTGTGAAAAACTGTCAAAGTTTGATGTTGCATAGCTCAAAACCCGTGGAACATGTGGCCAATTCGTTTGAACCTATGAGGTTTTGTGGTGGATGACTACAAAAACCTATCCTGCTTTCAGACAACTCAATTCCATTTGCTCGTGGTGACTTTTTTTGTCGCACAAAAAATCGTCAAATGCATTCAATGCAAGGTGGAAAAATAGCACAAATTTTATTCTGCTTGTCATGGAAACAAACCATCAATACAAGCACATCTAGTTGGTCAATTTTATGCTAGGTCTTCCCTTGTTTCACTCCCTAATTTGCTCAGTCATTCTGAGCCCCACCTTAGCGACGCTTTCCCTTAAGCGCTCAAACTATGAAAAACTATCATACTTTGACGTCACGTATCTTGGAGCCTATGGAATGTGTGGATGAGTCATCTAAACCTATGGGGTTGTGTGGTGGATGACTACAAAAACCTCTCCCACTTTCGGACAACTCAATTACATTTGCTCGTGGTGAGAATTTTTTTGTTGCACTAAAAATCGTCAAATGCATTTAGTGCAAGGTGGCAAAATATCACAACTTTCATTCCGCTTGTCGTGGCAATGAAATGTCAGTGCAAGTGCATCTAGGTGACTGGTTTCATGCTAGGTTTGCTCTTTTTTTTCTTCCCAAGTCGCTCAATTATTATGAGCCACAACTTATCAATGCTTTCCCTCGAGTGCTCAAAGTGTGAAAAACCGTCAAACTTTAACATCGCGTATCTCAAAGCTCATGGCACATGTGGATGAGAAATTTGAATCTATGGTTTCATGTGGTGGACACCTACAAAAACCTCTCCTTCTTTTGGACAACTCAATTTTATTTCCTTGTGGTGAGACTTTTTTGTTGCACTAAAAATTGTCAAATGCATTCAGTGAAAGGTGGCAAAATAACATAGCTTTCATTTCACTCGTCATGGCAACAAACTATCAGCATGAGTGTGTCCAGGTGGCTAGGTTTACGCTAGGTATTTCATTTTTTTTCTCCTTAAATTTCCTGATCATTCTGACCCACACCTTAGTGATGCTTTCCTTTCAGCACTCAAAGTGTGAAAAACTGTCAAACTTTCACATCACATAACTTGGAGCCCATGGCACATGTGGATGAGCCATCTGAACCTACGGGGTCATGTGGTGGATGACTACAAAAACCTATGCCACTTTCAAACAACTTGATTCCTTTTGTTCGTGGTGAGACTTTTTCTATTGCACTAAAAATCGTCAAATGCATTCAGTGCAAGGTGGCAAAATAAAACAACTTTCGTTCTGCTCATCATGGCAATGAACCATCAGTGCGAGCACATCTAGGTGGTCAGGTTTATGATAGGTATGCCCTTGTTTCACTCCCCAAGTTGCCTGATCATTCCAAGCCAGACCTTAGCAATGTTTTCCCTTGTGCGCTCAAAGTATGAAAAACCGTCAAACTTTGACGTCGTGTATCTCATAGCCTAGGGCACGTACAGATGAACCGTCTAAACCTACGGGGTCATGTGATGGGTGCATACAAATCCCTCTCTATCTTTTGGCCAACTCAATTCTACTTCCTAATGCCTAGACTTTTTCTATTGCATCAAAAACTATCAAATGCATTCAATGAAAGGTGGAAATATAGTGTGACTTTCGTTATGCTCATCATGGGAACAAACCATCAGTCAAATCACATCTAGGTGGCTAGGTTTACGCTAGGTATACCCTTATTTTTCTCCCCAAGTCACTTGATCATTCCGAGCCACACCCTAGCAATGCTTTCTCTTGAGCGCTCAAAGTGTGAAAATTGTCAAACTTTCATGTCGCGTATCTCAGAGCCCATGGCACATATGGGGTATTCATCTAAACCTATGGAGTCATGTGGTGAGAACCTACAAAAACACCTCTCACTTTCAGACAACTCAATTCCATTTTCTCATGGTGAGACTTTTTCTGTCGCATAAAAAACCATCAAATGCATTTAGTGAAAGGTGGCAACATGGTGCCACTTTTGTTCTAGTCACCGTGGTAACATACTATTAATGGGAGTGCATCTAGGAGTCCAAGTTATCGCTAGGTATGACATTCTTTCAGTCGCCAAGTCGCCTGATCATGATTTTAATTTTTTTTTAAATATGATGTGATTATTTTGTTTTTAGTGTGAATGGGTATAAATAAAAGTTATTTGAATTTTGAAAGTAGTTTATAGGGTCCAAATTTAATGTAATAGTCAACATCTATCTTGTACTTGAAAGAAAAGGAAAAACCTAATTAAAAGAGTAATTTCTTTCTTAAGCATATATGTAGACTAGTGCAAACTAAGACTTTCTAACTTAGTCTAACACTAATAAACCAACTCTAACTAAAGAGAAGAGACTAGTTATTGAAACTAAAAATGTAACTAGAATAATGTTACTACGGTTTGTCTCCATGGACTACGACAAAATAGAAATTCTAGGCATGAAAATAAATACATTTACTAGTTACCAAGTTATGAAGTTGAATTATGGAACAAGAATTGATTTCAATTAATAAATACATAATAAGAATTGTAGACAAAAACCTATAGAATATATAATATTTCACATACAAAAATGTTTCTACAATTAGAGAAACTCAATTTCAATCATCAAATTTATATATGATTTTGGATAATATTGTAATATGATTTGCATTAACCAAAATAGTCATAAAGTCATAAAATGTTTCATGTCTATAAGAGTACAACATATGTAATGCATGTAGAATTCATCTTAATAACAATGTATTAGTTAGAATCAAAGGGAAATCACAAATCCCTATCTAATCAAAGAATCTAACAAACAAGACAATGAAATAATGCAATATCAAGAAATAGGAATTATAAATCAAATCAATCAAAAACTCCCTATTCCAAGATTGCATATCGCTTGCATTGCTCTTCTCTTGTTTGTGGTATGATGGCTCTCAGATATTGCACTGGTAACCTGCAAGTGACACAAAGATTCAAAGTTTGTGATTCAGAGGAATTGTCTAGGATTGAGCAGGATTGAAAATGGAGATTGAATGCTCAATTTATAGATTTTTGGAGAAGATTGACTGAAAGGTGGAACTCAAGTAAGCTCACATGAAAATTGATAGTTGAATTGTTGATTGTAGGAGTGGAACTCAATAGATTGAATAGATTAATTGAGTCAACTGCTTGAGAAAAAACTGACTGAAGGAAGAAAAAGAATGATTGGAGGAAATAAAGATGACAAAGAAAGCTTAATTTAGAAAAAGCTAATTGAAAGATGGAAATAGAGGTTGGAGAGATAAATGATTTAATTAATTAATTGACTTAATTAATTAATTTAGCACGTGCTTGCATTTAGACTTAAATTTTCAATTTAATCTTTGCATGATATTTATTCAAATAATTGAATTTATTAATTCAATTTAGCATTTGAATATATTTAGAACTTGACTTTGATTTTCAATTTGGTTTTTGAAATGATGCATATGTAATTGAATTTGGAAGAAATTAGAAGAATATGAAATTAGAACTTATAGATTTGGAAATAGAAGAATTAATTAGTTAATTAAATATTTTAAAGAAACTATTTAATTATGCAGAAATGGAATTTAATTAAATAATAAAGATTATTTAATTTAAAGGATTAAATCATAATTAATTAAATAATAAATATTTAATTAATATTTAGAAAAGGGTTAAATGATTAGATGATTAGAGATAGAAATTGAATAACTAGTAATTTATTTAAATAATAAAGATTATTTAAATTGGGGAATTAATCAGAATCAATTAAATAATAAATATTTAATTAACATTTAGAACATGGTTAAATGATTAAATGATGATAGAATAAAAAAAGTAGAATAATTAGTAAGATGATGAGGAAATATGAAATTAGAAGAATAAGATTAATTAACTTAATTAAATAATTAAAGAATTATTTAACTAATTAGAGGAATAATTAGTACATGATTAATGAGACATTTTTAGGTGTCTACATTTGCCCCTCTTTGAGACAATGTTGGAATGACATTGTTTCTAAGAAAACAAAAAATTCTACCCTAGTATGCCCTGGTGATACTCAGGGTGTAATGCCCCCTCGAGAGATTGTTTGTGCATTAAAGACATGAATGATCTCTCAAAAAAAAAAGAATGTGATATGAAAGATAGAAGAATGGTTAATTGATTAGAGATAGAGATAGGTGATGTGAAGATGATATTGAGATAGAATATGAGAGAACAGATTGATGAAATAGAATAATGTTAGATGAGAATTAGAAGCAATTGAAGATGATTGATATGAGATGATAAGAAAATGATTTAGAAAGAGATGATGATAAAAAAATTAGCAAACTAGCAAGAAGCAAATGAGATGAAAATAAAATTGAATGAATCACGCACCTATGTCATTATTTTACTGCGCAATATATATTCATCACCGAGCCTTATTATTGAACAATGAAGCTTAGCACATCAGGGTATAAGGAACCAAGATGTAAAAATATCTCATTGAAGAAACAAACACGTAACAGACAAGCAACAAACAAAGAAAAAGATAATGCCCATCATGGCTCCTCTAGTCACTTATGGACATCCTTGAGTAGCATAGGAACAGTATTTGTCGCCAAATGATAAAAGATAAAGATTGACCCGAACAAAATTCAACAGCTATACTAACCTTGTGCCTTCATTCTCAGTTGTTTGATGTGATGGTTGATAATGTCCGATCTCATAAAGTTGCAGACCCAGTTTAAGATCGACCTATTTGATTTCGAGTGTATCCTCTTCTATTTAAGATAAGATAATGATCACGTTGATATGGATATGATATGATTAATAAGATAGTTTGATTAGTTGATTGCAAATGTTTGAATGGATAGTTGTATCCTTTGTTAACTTCATGCGAAGTGTTTGCTGGATATCTGCTAGAGTATTTGTTTCTCACAAGACATTTTATTGCAAGTTTTTCTGATTGATTGATTTTTTATTTTTAGTTATTTTCCAAGAGCTTTTTCGATGTTTTTGGATTATATAGATTGATATTTGAATGTTTTGGTATATTTTTTCAGGATATTTTTCAGATGTTTTTTATTGTTATATTTTCCATTTTTGAATGTTTTTGGATTTTGAGTTTTTCATTGTTTTTTGAATTTTGAGTTTTTTCAGTGTTTTTGAATTTTAAGTTTTTCATTGTTTTTAGATTTTAAGTTTTTCACTGTTTTTGGAATTTTGTGTTTCATTGTTTTTGGATTTTGTTGAAGGACGTTATATGATTTTTAGGATATTTTCAGGACTTTATATGATTTTTAGGATTTTTCAGGACTTTATATGATTTTTAGGATTTTTTCAGGACTTTATATGATTTTTAGGATTTTTATAGTTTTGCCCCTAGTGTGCAGTCATGTATGACATGATGATCTATACAATGTATGTGGAGACAAATGAATTTTAGACATGACCTATGTGAATGCAATATGCAGGATGAAGATGCATTTCCTATTCGAACAAGGTTGATTATGTTTGTTTTTGCATTTGTAATACACCAATTGAAATGGAGGTGCAAAACATTTCATAGATAAGTGATCAATCGATCCCTAAGGCCCTTTGGAACATTCAAATCAACACACTTAGTGACTAGGATTTACAAATGGAGACGCATAAAACTTCCCCACTAGTTCTCAAAACTTTGATCTTCTTTTGCCCATGTGTGTGCAGATGAGTTAATTCTTGCTCTTGTGTTCACTAAAGATCCTTAACATCCTATATGATTAGCTACATGGATTATTCTAACTTCAAAAGCATCTCGAATAGAGCCTCACTGCTAGCAAGCCTTGAGAGCTCCAACGAGGTTATAGACTGTAATTGCTCAAATATTGCTCCATTGCCAGTAGGTGTTCATAGCCCTGATGGAGTTACTTACATGTTCCCATAGTCAAGCTTTTTGTCACTCTTTGTATACATGATATTTCAGTTATATATCATTGCTCTTTCGCCTTGAGATGGATATTTGGCATGGCTTTTTTTTCTTTTTAATTTCCTTCCTTGACTTGTAAGTAATGAAACCTACTTGGGTGTGACAATTATAGTGGGCCTGAAGTAGAATTTTAGATTTTTCACTAGTCATATGTTCAACTAGGTGTCTCGAGTGAATTAGAGATTTATTGTGTTTGAGATATAGCAATTGATAGATTATGGGTTAACAATTCTCAAATAGTGAAATCACTACCCAACCATGAGTAAAGTGTCATCACAGGGTAATGTTGTAAATGAATGACCTTAGGATCTCAAAGACTTCATGTCTGAATATCTAAGAAAGGAGATGACCCTTTCTTCTCTTAAATGCAAACGAATGATAAACTTGGACAGTTTGTTTTATTGATGATGTTATATGTAATTGCCGAAACTTTTGAGAATGCAATGCATTTAAAAAAGAAACTATATGTAATGCAGTGTTTGATATGATATGCAATGTAGAAAGTAAAACCTAAACTACACAGCCCTTAGGTATAATATCGCTTAAGGTGCATGTTGTTCATAGGGTCAGACAGTGGATCTCCCTCCATGGTAGCCAAATTATATGCTCCATTGCCTATAACCCTTGTTATAATGAAAGGACCTAGCCAGTTAGGTTTGAATTTCCCTGGCCTTTCTCGTTCCACTAGGTTAGATCTCCTACTTGAAAAGTTCGTGGGCGGACCCGTTTATTATAACTTGGTCTTAGTCTATTTTGATATCCTTGTAGATGGTTGAACGTTGTTTGCCTTTTTTCATCAAGGGTTTTGAGTTCTTGTAACTTTGCTACTCTATAGTCTTCCTCTAATATGATGTTCTGTAAGGAGACTCTTAGAGATAGTATTTCTATTTCAATGGGGAGTATCACTTCTATCCCATAGACCAAGGAATATAGCGTTGCTCCTGTAGGTGTGCATACTCCTATTTTGTAAGCCCAAAGAGCGGGATTTAACTGGAGATGCCAGTCCCATCCTATGTCAATGACTACTTTCTTAAGAATTTTCAATATTGATTTATTTGTAGCCTCTGCTTATCCATTACTTTGTCGATAATATGGTGTGGCAAATCTCTAATGTATGTGAAATTTGTCACACAACTCTTTCACTTCCTAGTTTTTAAATGGATGTCCATTATCTGTAACAAAGCACATTGGAATTCCGTATCTACATATAATGTAGTTGAGCATATTTTTTGATATTTGCTTTCTAATAGTGTATTCTAGAGGAATTGCCTCAACCCATTTGGTAAAGTACTTAGTGGCTGTCAAGATGAACTTATACCCATTGGAAGAAGTAGGGTTGATTTTACCCACTAGATCTAATCCCCATTGTGAAAATGGCCATGGTGATGTAATGGGTTGAAGATCTTGTGGTGGTGCATGAGTGAGGTCGCCATGCATTTGGCATTGTTTACACTTTTGTACATACTTGTAAGTGTCCTTTTCCATAGTTGTCTAGTAATAACCTATTCTCAACAATTTCTTTGACAATGGCAGACCGCTTTGGTGAGACCCATAGATTCCATCATGGACTTCTTTTAAAGCAAGGTGTGCTTCACTCTCATCTAGACATCGGAAAAGAGTCCCATCAAAACCCTTTCTATACAAATTATTAGCTATAATGGTGTATCTAGATGCCTGACAAATAAAGGTCTTCTTTTGATTTTTGGATAGATCTGGTGACATGTATTGAGATGTAAATATGTATATATTTCATTGTACCAAGGTGATTCTGGAACCACAATTGCACATACATATTCTGATAGGGGAGTCTCATATGCAGGTAGCATCAACTATTCTATGATGAACTCAAACTGAGTTTTGTTAGTAGGCATATTGAGAAGAGATCCTATGGTTGCCATTGCATCTGTGGCCTTGTTTTGTATCCTTGGGATCTGTTCAAAGTTAATTTTTCTAAAGTACTCCTTGTAATCTTTGACCAACTTCTTATAAGGCATGAGTTTGTCATCCTTCGTGTTGTAATCATCATTGACCTAGTTTACAATCAACCGTGAATCACTATAGACCTGTAACTCTTGTATTCTCCATTGTAAAGTTGTACGAAGCCCTATGAGGAGAGCTTCATATTCAACTATATTGTTCGTACATTGGAAATTGATCCTAAATGACTTAGGTATAACATCCCCTTGAGGGGTGATGAAAAGAATCCCTGCTCCAGATCGATGACTTGTATATGGTCCATCAAAATATAATTTCAATATTAGAGAGGCAGTTAATGTAAACATGAATTCATCTAGAAAGTCTATCAGCAACGAGTGACTATCCTGTATAGGATCCTCTACTAATTGATCTACTATAATTTGTCTTATGATGGATTTTCTGTCTATGTATTCTATATCAAACTCGCTCAAGATCATAACCCACTTAGCCAATCGCTCGGTCAATGTTGCTGTGCTCAATAGGTACTTGAGTGGATCAAAGCGTGCAATGAGTTGTACCTTATGACTCAGCATGTAATGTCTGAGCTTTTGGGATGTGAAGACTGCTAAGAATTCTCTCTCTATAGGGGTATAATTAAGCTCATATCTAATCGGAGTCCTACTTATATAATAAATGGCTCTTTCTTTTCCATTTTTGTCATGTTGTGCCAATAGAGCTCCTAGAGTTGAGTTTGTTGTTGATATGTATAACAATAGAGGTTTCCCAAGAGTAGGAGACATTAACACTGGTGTGTTCAAAATATAATCTTTCAAAGCTTGAAAAGCTTCCTGGCATTGTTCTGTCCATTTAAAAGTAACTCCTTTCCTGAGTAAATGCTGGAATGGGTGACACTTATCTGCCAATTGTGTTATGAATCTCCTTATGGATTGCAGTCTTCCTTGCAACCTTGTGAGTTGTTCAAGTGTTGATGGAGGTTGGATATCAATGATTACCTTGACCTTGGTAGGGTCTATTTCAATTCCTCTGTTTGACACTATAAATCCTAATAGTTTACCTGATGTTACACCAAACACACACTTCTTCGGGTTTAATCTGACATTATACTATTCCAACCGATCAAATATCTGTGTAAGAACTGCAAGGTGACTTTCTCTTGTTTGTGATTTAGCCAATATTTCATCCACGTAATCTTCCATTATATTGTGGATCATGTCATGAAACAATGTTTTCATGGCTCTTTGATATGTTGCTTCGACATTTTTGAGACCAAATGGCATCACATTTCAGCAGTATGTTCCCCATGGGCATGTAAAGGTCATTTTATGTTGATCTTCTGGTGCAATTTTAATCTAGTTGTATCCTGAAAAACCATCCATTAAGGATAGCATCTCATTTCCAACTATTAGTTCAACTATCATATTGATATTTGGTAGTGGGAAGTCATCCTTAGGACAAGCTTTATTTAGATCTCAAAAATCCATGCAAATTCTTATGCCTCATGTGGGCTTAGTCATAGGTACCAGGTTGGATATCCATTCCGCATAGTCAATAGGTCTAATAAAACCTACATCCAGTAACTTTTGTAGTTCTATTTTAACTAGTAATGTGATACTTGGATGCATTTTTCTCAATTTTTGCTTGTAAGGTTAACTCCCGGTATCAAAGGTAAGTGATGCAACACTAATTCAAAGTCTAAGCCTAGCATGTCTGAATAGGACCAAGCAAAGTTGATAGGTCGTTGCTTGAAAAAATGAATGAATCTATCTTTTTCTTCTTTGCTTAGTGATTTTGCCAGATGGATGTTATGTACAACCTCCCCTTCTGCTCTGTTTACTTCTTTTGTTTCCTCTATAAGTAATGCTAAACTTTCTCTTTCCCTAGGAAGATTACCCAAGTCAATCTTGCCATTATGGGTAGTTTGATCCTTATCTTCTATTGCAGAAGAACTCTCTTCCCCAAAGTATGTTGTTCTATTCAGGTCTATAACAAACCTTGCTTTGTGATCACCTTGTGGAAATCCCTCTCTCACTCCTAGAAGTTCTGAAATTGCTTCGTCATTTTCAAACCAATCTAGCATTGGTTTTGTTAGTGTCAAATTTTGATTTCCCTTCTATCCTTCCTGTAAGAAATAAAATAACTCTATCTGCATATGAAAAGATCAGGAAAATAGAACTCAAGAGTAAAATAAAACAAGGTTTTGAGACCTTCTACACTTTGAACTTATCCAAAGTTCAAGTGGGTATACCTTCTGTGAATATTTTCACACTTTAAAATTGAGATCCATAGTAAACTAGTGCTAAAAACCTATGGATTTCATCACCTCAATTTAAGGACTTCAATTTCCTGGGATACCTTATCTTCATCAGGGAAGATTTCTTCAGAGTCTGACACATTGACTTGGTCAATATCAATTAAACTGATGTTTCCATCAATTGTCCTAGGTACATAATCTCTCTTAATATTTGAACTATTCTTGTCCTTCCCAGACAATCTAGCATGGGAGATCCCCTGATTTAAAACTTGGACATCTTCAATATTCCCAAACAAACCAGAATGGAAACCTAAAATATCTTGCTCAGATTCACGAGAAGAAGAATTTGAATTTGCATATACAGGTCTCTCAGATGACTTACCCATATTGATGCTCTTATGTACCCAAGCAGCATTAGATGGCTCATGTACAACTAATATTTTCTGGCCTCTCTGTGCCTCTTTAGGTAATCCCTCTTGCAACGTCTTATGAGGATGCTTCCTCATGAAAGACCTAGTGTTCCTTCCTCTCTACATTATACTTGTTTTCTTAAAAGAGTTGCACTTATTTAAAAGGACTGGTTATACTTGTCAGAGTCACCACCCACAAATACTATGGGAAATAAGAAAACAAGCTTAAACAAATTACTTGACAATATTTAGTAAAATCACAAAGATTTTCAAAGAGAAAGATAACAAAAATGAGAGCTCAGGCAATCTTCCACAACACAAATATCCGAACAAATTTCTGAACTAATTCAGGAACCAATTTGTAACATAGATATGCACTATGAATCTCCCTAGCAGAGTCACCACTTTTGTTAGTCTCAAATTTTCATTTGCCTTCTATCCTTCCTGTAAGAAATAAAATAACTCTGTCTGCATATGAAAAGATCAGGGAAATAGAACTCAAGAGTAACATATAACAAGGTTTTGAGACCTACAATTTGAACTTATCCAAAGTTTAGGTGGGTATACCTTCTATGAAAATTTTCACACTAAAAAATTGAGATCAATAGTAAACCAGTGCTAAAAACCTGTGGATTTCATCACCTCAATGAAACTGAAACACTAAAAGAAAAATTTGTATTCATTTTCAGTATTGATCTTCAAGAAAAGATAGAAAGAAATCCTACAATCGAATACCAGCACCTTATCCAGGCCACAGAGTCACCTAAATCAAGAAATAATTTTCAAAACTGAACACTCTCATACATCTCATCATCTCGGCTTTTATGAACCCCATACATGCCTAACATATACATAGGTCCTCTCCCATTTAACTAAAACAATTCATCAAATTCATAGCAACAAACAATAAAATTTCTGACAAAAGTATTTCATGCACATTTAATCCCTCTCCTGAAGAGAAAAGCCAGAAATAATGTCTATAAGATTGCCTTACAATACATGCTCATTCGAACAATCCTAGATTATCCAAATGATACCAACAAACTAAAGAATGCACACCAGAAGACAAAGAAATTGTAGGCCTAGAACTTTGATCTATATATTCATATTCATTCTTGAAAATATTACATAACTCAGAGTAATTTGCTTAAAACTAGAAAAAAGGCCCTAAATATATTTTGCCAGAGGTTCTTTATAAAATTCTTGTGATCTCTTTTTTAAATAGTCATAGTATAAATTTATAATATCATGGATGCACACCAGCTTCAGACATTTCCTAAGAAAAGTCTGTTACCAACCGCAATGTTCTCCAAGAAATAGTTGCAAGTCTTTTTCAATATCAACGGCCTCTTCAGTCAGTTGCTCCACTATAATATCTTCTAACTATTCTGGAATATCTTCTTTTTGTCTGGCATACTTGTCCTTCCACTCCTGGAACACGTCATCACTCGGCCAAGAGAAGCTAACAATTTTCTTCTTCATTCCTTCTAGCCTTTTCCACGTGACCCTTAATTGCCCAATTTTTGTTTCCATGAAACTATAATGTGATTTCACCTTTTCAATCTCTTCAATTGTCTTGACAAATAAGGATGTGTCATCAGTGTTAATGATTTCATTAACCCTTTGGGACAATTTGTGATCCAGCTCTTCTAGCCATGCCTTCTCCTCTTTTAATTGAGTAGGACAACCAAAACCCCCTAGAAACAATTCATACTTGTGATCAGAATATTCTTTTCTATAAAGTTGGGCCTTTCTTTTTACACCTGCCCTTTCTTCTTAGAGTATATTCATTTCTTTTATGAATTCACTACTAGACCTGAGATTGTCATTTGCTTCTGCATCTGCATGGGATGGACACATGAGCTCTAACTCCTTACCTCTAGGCATCCACTTATTAAGAATTGGTTCCAAGGTGGTTATATCCTCTCTTAATTTGGTCAAAATATTCAGAATCCTCTTCATAGAAATGTGAATGACAAAGGGCCTAACTTAATCAGCAAACTTCAAAATTGTGGCTTTTACCTTTTCCTCATATTTTCTTGCAAACAGGGCTTGAGCCTGTTTCAACTTTTCCAACTCATGTTGAACAGTGTCAACTGACAGGAAACCAAAAGGCATACAAGAAGGGGGATATTCTATGATAGGGCTCATAGGTGGAGGTCTTGCTAGAGAAGAGGCTATCATAAGAGTAGAGGATTCACCTGGATGGTGCTGACCTGCCAATTAACCCTGAAGTCTAGCAATAATACTGTCTATGTTGGCTATTCCTTCTTTGGCCTCATTGTAAGCCTTTAAGATTGTTTCCAATTTTAATTGGAGATCAGCCTTTTCTTTTGCCTCTTTTTCTACCACTGCTACACTGAACTTTTCCATTTCCAAGACTGTGCTTGCAGCTTCCACCACTCCTGTATCTTGGACTCTTTTTAAAATCATGCCTCCTAGGAGACTAGAATCTGATACATCTTTCATTCTTTTATTTTCATCCTTCTTTAGTGACCACATGACTAAAGAAGCATTATCTCTACTAAAGGTCACTCCTTCCATGGGTTTAGTTTCCTTCCTGGCTACTTCAAGTACCAGAGTATCAACTATATCCCACTCAGGGAGGATTAAAACACTAGCTTTTGATACCATCTCTCTTCCCTTTTCAGGTGTAATGGTCTTAAATCCTTCAATCATCTCTTGTTTCACCTCCTCCTCCACCTAAGTTACATCTGTGTGAGGCTGCTCACTCTTCCTTTGTTCACATCTGGCTTTAAATTGTTCCATGTTTTTCTTCCACACAAATTGCATGAAGGCCCCTGTTGTAAAAAAGTTACTATCAATCAGGAACTCCTCACTAGCTTGCTTGACAGTTGGGTCTAGCTCTTTACCTATGAACTCACCTTCACTCAAATTCATTTCAACACTAGGTGGCTCTTCTGGCATCCCCTCTTGTGTCTCCTCATATGTATAGGCAATCTCCCCGAGACTCCCTAACTATAACAACTACTCGACCACATCCTACTCATCTCCTATGTGGATGGGTGATTGAGATGGAGAATACAAAGGCTCATTGGTTTGCACTTCCTTTCCCACTCTTTTCCTTTTAGGGGAATTTTGGATTTCAATGACATGTTCAATTGCTCTTTTCCCTCTTGAAGTAGAAGGCTCACTAGTCACTAGCATCATCACACTATATTTTGATTTCTTATGCATGACATAATCACTTGGTGGTATAGCCTTACCAAAAGAAGGCTTAGCTAGAACCAATTTAACCCTATTAGGATCATTTCTCATTATAGCCTCCCTTTTTTCTTTCAAAGTTTTCATGAAGTCTTCAAAATAAAGAATTAATAATTTTATTTTTTCCTCAAAGGGATTGAAACTAGAGAGAGGGTCATAACTGCGATCAAACTGATGAATGAATTCAAGAGCCCTTTTATATGCAACCCACTTCTCTTTCCTCAGTTCTTCATCATCCAAATTGAATTCATTCCTAATTAGATCTTCAGGGAATTGAAATTGGTGAGGACTACCTTTACAAACTGCTCTCTTCCTAAACATGTCGTTGAAAAAGTCTTCAGGGTCTGCAAATCTTGAAATGGCAGTTGACAATCTATATGGTTTAAAGAAATCTTCAAAATACTTCCATCCACCTTTAGTGATCACAAAATGATGTGCCATGGTAATAGTTGGGGAAATGGTCCCTTTACCCCTATTTGTGAGCTCTACCTCTTGTACACCTCCAATTTGCCTTAAGACTTCAGCAATTCCTATCTTCAGTGGGACTTGATAACGCAATAAATATGGAGTGCCTTTGAAACCATATACTCTGAAAACTTTAGAAACAAGGTACAAATACATATCTCCCCAATTATGAACAATCTTAAAACCTTCTGCAAATTCCTTGGGCTCGAGGAATTCCAAGAGAGCCTTAGTAATCCTAGGGTTTTCTATGCACAAAAGAATCATAATCTTACATGCAAAGCATCTATCAAACTTTAGATAGCTAGCATCCTCTCTGTCTTAGGATAAAATAGTACTTCAAAGTTGAATAGGCATCTCTTCCTTATCTTTCACATTAACTAGATCCATTTCTTTTGCAAAATAATCAGCACCCTTGAACAAAAACATGTGCATTAAAAGAGAATACCATCCAAATGGTCTGTCCACCTTACCATTTTTTATCCCTACCAGCCCTGCATGAATTGCATCAGTGAGGTATGGCGCATAATAAAATGTTATTGCCAGAGAGGGGTTTAGAATCTGTGCAATCATCAACATGCAATGGGTTGGCATGTTTTTCTCAGCATCTTCTCCCAAAATCTGACAAAGTGCCCAATACATACCCTTAGCTCTTAGAGTAAACAGATTCAGGGAGAAGGGTTCCATGGTGCTAGGGCCTACAACATTTAACCCTCCTATCCTAACAAATAACTCTTTCAATGGGCCACTCCTAAGGTGATCCCTTTATGCATTATAAACCTAGGCCAGTGATTCAAAATCAATAGGCTCTAACAAATTTGAAGCTTCATTGAGCTTAAACACACTTTTGAACTCATCATCATTAATTTCAATCAGGGCTGACCCCTTCACATTTCTGATACATCTAGCCACAGGGTCATAATTTTATGCAATCAAAATCAACAAATCTACATCCATGAATACACCAGGGACTATAAGCTTCCCCACATCCAATTCCCATATGCTATTAAAGGGGCAAGGGAATGTCTCTGACCAAAACCTACTTTGAACAATCCCAAACCTGACATCCCTATTTGTGGATCCCTTAACCAATTACCTTTATCATATAGGCCATCCTCGATTCTTAAACGAGGGTTCTTTGGTACCAATTCTTTAGCCTTGGCCCTGACATTGGTAGACATAGTTAGCTGTTCCATAAAATCATCACAAATATTCCTATCCTAGTAATTTACTTTTCCTATTAACTCCCTTCTAGGCGCCATCCCATTAATGCAACTATATCAATTAAGATTTGCACAAAACTCTAATGAAACAATTCACAAAGCAACACCAATTCTCAGACTACAACTAGTAAGGAAAACATAGAAAAAACCTGGTTATTCACCTGAAGAAACTCGCTCTGCACTAGCTTGTCGAAATGGTACCAATATTCAATTGATGCGGACCTTAATATGGCAAGTTGGCATTGAATTGAGAAATTAATCCCACATGCTTCGGCCATCACCTCAAATTTGAATTCATAAAAATCGAATTCAAAAACAGGCTCCAACGGACCACAAGTTCTCTAAGTCTTTCTTTGTTTTAGTTGTTTTGCCATTTTGCAGAAATTAAAACCCCCGCACTTTTCTTTCACAAAGCAATGATGATCGTTGGATCTTAGGAACTTGCACTGCTTTTACTCCTTCCAGTCTTTCTGTGTTAGTGACGGGCCCTACCTTCTTTTCGCCATTTTGCAAACACTAAACCATGTGCACTTTTACCTCACGAAACAATGTCGGCCATTAGATCATCATTTACTTGCTTGGTCTTTACTTCCTACAGTGACCGCCAGTCTTCTTAACTAACTGCACTCAACCATGATGGCTAATGGTTTTCACCATTTCACAAAGGCTAAGCTACAAGCATCTTTGGGCTACGAAATAATGGCAACCATTAGATCAATCTCGAGACATACACTATTTAACATGCTCAGACCTTTTAAAGTGGGCCCTCTAACTCAGAGACCACTTGCTTTATTGCATCATCGGTTAACAAACGCCATGTGGAAGTCAGTTATTTGCTCAGGAAGTTCCAGCAGGTTCCATTCTGAAGCCCTCATGTGTTTTACTTCACCATTCTCAACATAACTGCCGGTTGAACCAAGGCAGGTCCTCAACTACCCTTCAGAGCCATGTGTAGCTGACAAGTCACTAGATCTTTCCATGGAACAACCCATCTGTCCTGCCATGTCAGTCATTGTGTGATTGCCACATCATTTCACTATTTCACGAACATTAATCTTCACTTGACTTGAGGCTGTGAATCCATGACAACCGTCGGATTAAATCCTACTTAATCAACCTTTAAAACTTACGATCTGCCTATCCTTTGGGCCCACCGACCCTTTCTCTATTTAGCAAAGCTTAAACCTCAGGCCACTTATCTTCATGAAGTAGGGACAACCGTTGGATCTCAGCAACTTTCTAGTCTGTTACTTTTGCCATGACCACCTCGCCCGGGCCCTCCACCTTTTCATAACTTCACAAAAGGTAAAACACATGCACCTGTCAGCTGCAAATCAATGTGAGCCATTGATCTTTTCTGAATTGATCATCCTTTAACCAAAGGAGTCACTCACCTCTGGGACTCGCCAAGTCTTTCTCTATTTCGAAGAGGGTAGATCACATGCATCTTGGGCTAGCGAATCAACGCGAGCCATTGGATTCAATACAAGATGCAGTCCTTTAATCTGATGGTCAATCCTTCGATAGGCCCGCCAATCCGTTTTGCCATTTCGTGAGCCTTAAACCTGCTAGCATCTTTTTCCAGTGAAACAACAACAACCATAGGATTAACAATGACTTGCACAATTATTAAGGATCCTGACAAACATTAGAACAAGATATAGGCAAAGGCATCATATTTGAAAATATTTGAAGACCACCTAGGGAAAACCTATGGGGGAACACTTTTAATGATAAATCAACCCTTCTTTAAGTGGCAAAAGTAATGCAGAAATAAAACACAAGTGTTTTTTAAACATAGGAAGGGTTAGAACTTCAAAAACCTTAAACCCTCATTTGACCCAATAAACACAGAGGTAACAAGGCCATGCTAAACACATTTTTGTAGACTTCTAGCCAAATATGGGACAAGAATACCCAATTTTCTAAATAGTGATAACAACGGCTCTGACTAGGGATGGTTGATTGCAAGATCAACACACGAATTTAGAAACTCTAGAGAACAGACCAAACACAAGCCTAAAAACCAACAACAAAAGCAAACCTAAATATGTATAGACTAAGACCTACTGTGCATGGACATTAGGAGAAGTAATGTTTCAGGAATTGTCCATGCACTGGAAATTCCTGTACCTTGCCATTCATATTCTGCAAAAAATATGAATCCTTTCCATTAAGATCATAAACCACAGAGGGGCCTATCCATAGTGACTCAATTTTTATGTGTTTTCCCTTATCTTGTCCTTTCACATTCCATTGAAGAACCACATCACCAATTTGAAACTTTCTCAACAAGGTTCTTTTGTCAAATAGATATTTGGACTGCAATTGGATCTTCAAATTTCTCTTGTGAGCCAAAGTTCTAATTTCTTCTACCTCCACCATCTAAATCATCCAGTCTTCCATAGGTTCATATAACTCCATGTCTTCAGCTTGCAGGAACTTATACACTAGAAGAAGATTATTGACTGGCACCCTAGAATGTGTGCCATAAACCAATTCAAAAGGTGAAACCCCAATTGCTTTCTTGATAGTAACCCTGTCAGCCCATAGAGCTAATTTTAACTTTTGGTCCCAAGACCTTTTATTTTCCTCCAGGATTTTCTTAATAATGTTCAAGAGGCTCTTATTACTTGATTCATCTTGCCCATTACCCTAAGGATGATAGGGCGAAGAGTAGGACATAACTATTCCATGGTTGGTGAAAAATTCAATGAACTCTTCTGACCTAAAGCTCATGGCATTATCCATCACTAGTTTTACAGGGACTCTGAATCTAGTTATGACATTATCCATCAGGAAGCAATAACAACCTTACTTGTGGCTCTCCTAGTGGTTATAGATTCAATCCACTTGGTAAAATAATCAGTAGCTACTATAATCCACCTATGACCTCTTCCTAATTTCTCAATGATTTACCCAATAAAATCAATGCCCCATTGGACAAAAGGGGCTTCCACTGTGACTAGGTTGAGGGGTAAAGCTCCCTCATACTTCAATTTTGATGAAAACTTCTGGCATGGGTCACATCTCCAGACATTTTCATGGGCATATTTAAACAAAGTAGGCCAATAATATCCAGCTCGAACTATCTTACCAGCAGTTTTCTTGGCAGAGTAGTGACCTCCACACACTCCATCATGCATTTCAGTTAACACTCTTTTAGCCTGGGATTTATCTAAAGACATTAGAAATGCCCCATCTCTATTACGCCAAAATAGATCACCCTGAATGAGGACATACTTTTGTGACTTCAACTTCAATGTTCTTCTCTGGTTATGGGTCATCCCTTCTGAAAATGTTGCATCCCTTAAAAAATGTACTATCTCTGAGTACCAGGGTTGTGTCTCAATACTGGTGACCAGGATGTTCTCAATTTCAACATTATTCACTTCAACATCAAGAAGGTTCGATTCAACCATTAGCTTAGCAAGGCCTAAAACCCTCACCAATATAGTGATCTTAATCTCTAAATCAAACTTCTGGATTCTAGTTATCCATCTGCATCTTTTACCACTGACCTCAGACTGGGATAGAATATATTTGACAGCCACATGTGGGACATAAGCAATTACTCGTGCATTTACAAGATATGGCCTAAATGCTTTAACAACCTTGACCAAAGCATATGCTTGCTTCTCCATGATTTCATATTTTAACTCTGCAGCCTATAAAGATTTGCTATAAAAGGCTATAGGATGTTCATATCCTTCATTATCCTTTCATAAAAGAACTGTAGCCACTGTGTGATATGAAGCAAAAGAAAATAGAGAGGAAGGCTTACTGTAGTCAGGGGACTTTAACACTAGTGCCTCCTGAATAGCCCTTTTAATTTCATCAAAAGCCTTTGAAGCTTCTTCATCCCAATAGAACTTTGTATCCTTCTTAAGCAGTCTAACAACGGGCTTGACTATCTCTGCAAAATTTGCAATTAATCTTCTAACAAAATTTACTTTGCCCAAGAAAGATTGGATACCTTTAACACTCTTTGGCTTAGGTACAATGTTTATAGCTTCAATTCTTGCAGGGTCTATTCTAACCCCTTCTTTGGAGACAATATGCCTGTGTTGGCATTTTTGTGGTTTATGTTGTGATTTTCATTGATGGACACACACTTGTATTGAGATCCCCTTTATATGTATGAGATTATTCTCAACGGGTATTTGTTCCAACTGGTATGTTGTATACTAGTCTCTAGACTAGTGGCGATTTTGCAGAATGTGTTTCTCGGTTTGAAGCGGCATGTCAACCCCAAGCGGTTCGCAAATCACAAGCAGTATGAGGGAGCAAAGCGGCACAACACATTCTTACCAGTCTTCATTTTTGTCAAACCGGCAACCGGTATTTTGTATGAACTGGTAAATACTCTGTGATGAGTTACCAACCAGCATTTTGTGATGAGTTACCAATCCACCGATTGTTTGACGGTGCCGACACATTGACGGTGCTTTTGTGTCATGTTACTGAGTATGTCTAGATTCATTGAACTAAGGAAATTGTAAAGAAATCCTATTGGACCAACATGAAATTAGATTCCTTTAAAAGGACATCATGTCTAGGGTTTTAGGTCGTTGCTGAAAGGGTTAATGTTGAGCTAGGGTTTAAGGTGGAAGTGGAGAAAGATCTTATCTGAGAAGATCAAGTTGTAACTATTGGAGAGAGAGAGAAGACTAAAGTAATGCTAGAATGCATTAGCTGTGAGCAATACTAGATCTAACCAAGCAGTTTGTGCTATTAGATAGATTAAACACTTGCTGATTACTCACATCTTTGACAAGTTTGTAGCCCTTAACCGGGTAGGCCTCAAAGCCTTTGTAAAATCCTCTAACAAGGTGGTTCACACATGTGAATCTAAAATCCTCTAACAAGGCAGTCTTTAATCGGACTTATCTCCTAACAAAGATTGAGATTCTTAACAGGATTTGTTCTAGTAAAGAACATTGTAAGACCTTAACCGGTCTGACCTTACCTAGTTTGGTTTCTATTCTGCAGATAGTGACTTGTGAGTTCCATCTCACCGTGGTTTTTTCCCAGTTGGGTTTCCATGTCAAATATCTTGTGTTATGGTTGTATTGCTTTTGTGGGTGAATGCTTTATTTGCATTTTGGTTTGCATGTGTGGTAACCGGTTTGACTGTTAGACTGCTTTACCAGTTTATCTTTAGACTGTGTAAGTGTTTTAGTGCAAAGAGTTTTGGTATACTAATTCACCCCCCCTCTTAGTATTCATCAACCCGAGTAGCTTCCCTTCAGTGATAGCAAAATGACACTTTTTCAGATTTAAGGATACACCAAATTCCAGAGCTTTATTGAAAACCTATTCTAAGTGTCCACAATGGTCATCCGCTATTTTGGAGAAACATGTCAAATCATCTTGATATACTACCATGACAATATTGATGAATTCCTTGAAAGCTACATCCATTGCCCTCTGAAAAGTAGCTCCAGCATTTTCAAACCAAAAGGCATTCTGACATACACGTACGTTCCCCAAGGGGTGGTAAAAGTAGTTTTGAATTGTTCATATTCTTTTACTAACACCTAGTTATACCTTGAGAACCCATCTATCATAGACAATAGGTCACAACCAGTTACTCTCTACAACATTGCTTCCATATTAGGAGAAGAGTAATTGTTTTTTAAGGAAGCAACATTTAGGTTCCTAAAATAAACACAGAGTCTTATGTCCCCATTCTTCTTTCTAACCAGGACCAAATTTGACACCCATGATGAGTTCCTTATAGGCTTAATGATTCCCCCTTCCCTTAGCTTGGTTAATTCTTGCTGCATTTTAGATTCCAACAGGGGGTTGATAGGTCTTTGTTTCTATCTAAAAGGCTTAGCATCTGGAAGCAAAGGGACTTCATGCTGAAATAGATCTTGTCTACACGCCTTCAGATCTTCATAAGACAAAGTAAAAACATGCTTATATTTCTTTAATAAATTAATAAGGTTTACTCTAACATGAGGAGGCAAATTTATTCCAATATACACCAACTTAGGGGATGATTCTGTCCCCAAGTTTACTTCCTCTAGTTCATCTAACTTAGTGGTTGATTGTTGATGTAGATGACTGTCACTGTAACTGAACATACCTTCCAGTTCTACCAACCCTTTAGGTATTTCATTAGTTTCTAATTGAACTAGGTCATTTCCAAACACAGTTTGTCTATTTTCAACCACTTCTACCAAAGCATTGCAACCAATTTTCTGTCCATCATAGTCATCAATGCATTGTATAAATCTGAGAATATCTTCATCATCATCAAACACTTGCCAAATTATACAGTGTTAAGATTGGCAGGCCTAGCTTTTATCTCAACTGTGGATACACCGGTTAGTGTTACATCATCATTCTTTAATGCAACATTTGCTAAGAAATCAGCCATGATATTCTTTGACCTCTCCATCCAATTAATAGAGAATGCACTAAAATGTTCAATCACATCCCATACTGCATGCTTATATCTTTTCAGTCTATCATTCTTAGATGCATACTTAGCTCTAACCTGATAAACAACCAATTTTGAGTCTCCTAACACTTTTAACAACTGAATCCCATGCCTTTTGCAACTTCAAGCTTCAATAACAAGGCTTCATACTCAGTAGTGTTGTTTGTCTACTGAAAGGCTAGCAAAAAGGAATATTTGAAGGTTATACTTGATGGGGACACAAAAAAAACTCCTGCTCTAGATCCTTCTTTAGAGAAAGCTCCATCAAAATACATGTGCCACAAATCATGTTGTTGAGATTCCAATTCAGTCACAATAGAGTCAATATTCTTCAATTGAGGTAAAATTGGTTGTATTCTAAAATTGTCAAGATCCACATCAATCATATAGTTGAGCATACTAAGGTCTACTTTCTCAATTACCCTAGGGGCACGTGGTTCTCTATACAATTTGACTTGGTTTACATTAATTGGGATAATAGCATATGACAGATCCAACTGAACATTTCCACCTACTGCTACAACCCACTGTCTAGATAACAACATGCCATAGTGAGGTTTAGTGTCAGTTACAATGACATCCATCTTATATGTTGCTTCAGGGAATGCTGCTATTTTTACTTCAACATCTTTCATTGTACCTATCACTAGCACTTCTATGTTATCCATAGCATAACACTTCCCATACATTGTACTTACTGACAATCCTAATTCTTTCATGACACCATAAGGCATTGCATTTGCAGCTGCACCATAATCTATCATACAATTTTTAATTAACTGGTTATTCACTAACAAAGTAACATAAAAAGGATCAGCCTGTGAAGGCTCTTGTGTAATAGTTGTTCCAACATATACCTCTGGGGTTTGCAACTCATGATCCTTTTCACCTTCCATTGAACCTGAAGGCAAAGTTGTGCTACTGTCAGATATTTTAGAAAATAAAGATAAAGAAGCTTCTCTATGTTCCTTTATTTTCAATAATTCTATCAATGGGACCGTGACCTTCATCTGGGTAAGAGCCCGAGTCATATCAAATGTGGAATTATTAATCAACTCGGTATTATCCTTAACTTTCTCTATCTTAGGCTGACTTGCCTTCTTTATTGCAGCAATTCCTTGTATATCACCAGTAGCATTATTATCCATACCTTTGGCCATATCTTTCAATTGGTCATTCTTTTTTTGATTATCTTGGGGCAAGGTGGCATTACTTGCTGCTTTCTTCTAGGATACTTCTTTTATAAAGATTGAACTAGGTTCACCTTGATCCCCATCCTTCTTAGTACTTCTCAAATTATAATTGTGCTTGACTTTGGCTATGGCAGCCTTAGTGAGATTTCTTACTTCTTCGTCACTAGGTCTTCTAAGATGAACTTCTTCATCTTCAATTGTTACCACATTCAAAGTGGGATGCCAATCAAGTGTCAACTATCCTTGGTAAGACCTTTTACTATCTAGCACATCACATTCACTAAGTTTACTTTGTAATGACTCATCATCACTTTCTATAATAGTTTCAAACATATTAATATCAGGCTCGGCCTCTTGTCTCATGGATTCTTCAAGGGCTTGAGCTACAACACATTGATGAGGAGAATATGGTCCATCACAAGCCATGTACCAAGGAGTATTCTCCATATTATGAACATTCCCTCCTTTCAAAGGATCTGGGGTATCTTGGTTCTAATTGTTTTATGGCTTCTCATTTTGAGGTTTTCCATCCTTCCAAGTAGTGTTGTAAGGCATGTCATGCAACCTAGGAGGCCTATCTTGCCAATTGCAATGAGGCTTATCATTTTTACTCACCTTGGTAGTAAGATCCTTCATGGCAGTCACTAATTTCTCTATTTTGTCTTCTTCTTTAGCAACTTTATTGGGTTGTTGTTTTGATTCTTGCCACAACCTACCATCAGTTCTTCTCCCTACTTTCCCAGATGCTTTCCTATTACTCTCCACATTGATGGTAATTCTAAATGCATCCCTCAGACTATGCGGATTTTTATCCCTCAGAATATAGGCCATTTTAGAATCAAAGGCATTGTAATAAGTATTCAGACACATATTATCATCTAACCTCATCACTTGATATAGCCTATGCATTGCTTTCTGAAATCTAGCATTGAAATCTATGAAAATTTCATTATCAGACTTTCTAATATTGTTGAACTCATTGAGCATAAAGCTCACATTTGTCTTGTCACCATAATGTTCTTGAAAGTAGTTTTTAAAGTCTTCCCAAGACCTAATGCTATTCACAGGGAGACCTCTATACCAATCCCTTACATCATCTACTAAGGACTATACAAACAATTTCATGATGACATCTTCATCTATTATTTCATAATCATTGATTAAGTCACCAAAATATTTTAAGTACTCTTCTGCACTAATTGCATTATTGCTAGCAAACTTGTGGAGTCTATCCCTTAATTTTGTAGGAACATGGTTGGGGTACCTTGGGATTCCATCAAAGAAGAGTTGTCTGTATAACTCCAAGTTAATAGGTCTTCTCTGGAATTGATTAGAAATAGGATTATTTCCCATGTTCATTATTACATTAGGGCCATGAGTTATAGGGATTTGGTTACCTTGGTTAGTAATAGGGGCTTGATTAGCTGGGACAATACTCATAGGCAAAGTTGATTGAATTTAGATCGGAGGGGGTGAATCTTGCTGAGGAACAAGTTTATTTAGGTCTACTGAGGGAACACTTATAGGAGGAGCTTTTAGATAATTAATATTTCTTTTAACTTATTGATTGGTTGCCTCTAATTCAACCTTTTCTAACTCCATTTGTAGATCTTTCTCTTTTCTCATCCTCTCCATCTCTCTCTCATGTGCAGATAGCATATGAGAGATCTTCGTTGTAGTTTTAGATCCAGACCCATCTTCCATTCACTTCTGCTTTCCCTTGTCTACATTATTTCTAATAGGTTGTGGGTCACTAAGGATTTCCGTATTTGGTTGCACAATAGATTTGTATGGAAGGTTGGTCTTGGGGACTAGAATTTCTCTGATGACTAGACCTTCATCCCCACTCTTGGCTTTCTCTTGGGTAGATAACTCAAGATCAGCTATCTATCTTAAAAGCCCATCTCTCTCCATCAATTTTTCTTTTACCTCTCTTTCTTTATCTGCTTCCTTTTGTGTTCTTAAGGAAATTAAATGATGGACTCTTCTATTCATGACTTCAATTTCTTGGGATACCTTATCTTCATCAGGGAATATTTCTTCAGAGTCTGACACATTGACTTGGTCAATATCAATTAAACTGATGTTTCCATCAATTGTCCTAGGTACAAAATCTCTCTTAATATTTGAACTATTCCTATCCTTCCTAGACAAACTAGCATGGGAGATCCCCTGATTTAAAACTTGGAAATCTCAATATTCCCAAACAAACCAGAATGGAAGCCTAAAATAGCTTGCTTAGATTCATGGGGAGAAGAATTTGAATTTGCATATACGGGTCTCTCAGATGACTTACCCGTATTGATGCTCTTCTATACCCAAGCAACATTAGATGGCTCATGTACAACTAATATTTTATGGCCTCTTTGTGCCTGTTTAGATAATCCCTCTTGCAACATCTCATGAGGATGCTTCCTCATGAAAGACCTAGTGTTCCTTCCTCTCTGCATTATACTTGTTTTCTTAAAAGAGTTGCACTTATTTAAAAGGACTGGTTATACTTGTCAGAGTCACCACCCACAAAGACTGTGGGAAATAAGAAAACAAGCTTAAACAAATTACTTGCCAATATTTAGCAAAATCACGAAGATTTTAAAAGAGAAAGATAACACAAATGAGAGACCAGACAATCTTCCACAACACAGATATCCAAACAAATTTCTGAACTAATTCAAGAACCAATCTGTAACATAGATATGCACTATTACTCTCCCCAGCAGAGTCGCCACTTTTGTTAGTCTCAAATTTTCATTTGCCTTCTATCCTTCCTATAAGAAAGAAAATAACTCTATCTGCATATGAAAAGATCGGGGAAATAGAACTCAAGAGTAACATATAACAAGGTTTTGATAACTTCTACACTTGGAACTTATTCAAAGTTTAGGTGGGTATACCTTCTATGAATATTTTCACACTTTAAAATTGAGATCCATAGTAAACCAGTGCTAAAAACCTGTGGATTTCATCACCTCAATGAAACTGAAACACTAAAAGAAAAACTTGTATTCATTTTCAGTATTGATCTTCAAGAAAAGATAGAAAGAAATCCTACAATCGGATACCAATTCCTTATCCAGGCCACAGAGTCACCTAAATCAAGCAATAATTTTCAAAACTGAACACTCTCATACATCTCATCATCTCAGCTTTTATGAACCCCATACATGCCTAACATATACATAGGTCCTCTCCCATTTAACTAAAACAATTCATCAGATTCATAGCAACAAACAATAAACTTGCTGACAAAAGTATTTCATGCACATTTAATCCCTCTCCTGAAGAGAAAAGCCAGAAATAACGTTTATAAGATTGCCTTAAAATCCATGCTCATTTGAACAATCGTAGATTATCCAAATGATACCAGCAAACTAAAGAATGCACACTAGAAGACAAAGAAATTGTAGGCCTAGAACTTTGATCTGTATATTTATATTCATTCTTGAAAATATTACATAACTCAAAGTAATCTGCTTAAAACCAGAAAAAAGGCCCTAAATATATTTTGCCAGAGGTTCTTTATAAAATTCTTGTGATCTCTTTTTTAAATAGTCATAGTATACATTTATAATATCATGGATGCATAAAAGCTTCAGACATTTCCTAAGAAAATTCTAATACCAACCACAATGCTCTCCAAGAAACAGTTACAAGTCTTTTTCAATATCAACGACCTCTTCAGTCAGTTGCTCCACTGCAACATCTTCTAACTATTCTGGAATATCTTCTTTTTGTCCGGCATACTTGACCTTCCACTCCTGGAACATGTCATCACTCGGCCAAGATAAGCTAACAATTTTCTTCTTCAATCCTTCTAGCCTTTTCCACGTGACCCTTAATTGCCCAATTTTTGTTTCCATGAAACTATAATGTGATTTCACCTTTTCAATCTCTTCAATTGTCTTGACAAATAAGGATGTGTCATTAGTGTTAATGATTTCATTAACCCTTTGGGACTATTTGTGATCCAGCTCTTCTAGCCATGCCTTCTCTTTTAACTGAGTAGGACCAACAAAACCCCCTAGAAACAATTCATACTTATGATCAAAATATTCTTTTTTATATAGTTGGGATTTTCTGTTTACACCTACCCTTTTTTCTTACAGCATATTCATTTCTTTTATGAATTCACTAGTGGACCTGAGATTGTCATTTGCCTTTGCATCTGCATGGAATGGACACATGAGCTCTAACTACTTAATTACCTATAGGCATCCACTTATTAAGAATTGGTTCCAAAGTGGTTTTATCCTCTCTTAATTGGGTCAAAATGTCAAAAATCCTCTTCATAGAAATGTGAATGACAGAGGGCCTAACTAAATCAACAAACTTCAAAATTGTGGCTTTAACCTTTTCCTCATATTTTCTTGCAAACAGGGCTTGAGCTTGTTTCTACTTTTCCAACTCATGTTGAACACTTTCAGCTGACTGAAAACCAGAAGGCATAGGACAAGGGGGATATTCTATGATAGGGCTCATAGGTGGAGGTCTTGCTGGAGAAGAGGCTATCATAAGAGTAGAGGATTCACCTGGATGGTGTTGACCTACCAATTGACCCTGAAGTCTAGCAATAATACTATCTCTATTGGCTATTCCTTCTTTGGCCTCATTGTAAGCCTTTAAGATTGTTTCCAATTTGAATTGGAGATTAGCCTTTTCTTTTGCCTCTTTTTTTGCCACTGCTACACTGAACTTTGCAGTTTCCAGGTTTGTGCTTGCAGTTTCCATCACTCCTATATCTTGGACTCTTTTTACAATCATGCCTCCTAGGAGACTAGAATCTGATACATCTTTCCTTCTTTTATTTTCATCCTTCTTTAGTGACCACATGACTAAAGCAGCATTATCTCTTTTGAAGTTCACTCCTTCCATGGTTTTAGTTTCCTTCCTGACTACTTCAAGTACCAGAGCATCAGCTATATCCCAGTCAGGGAGGATTAAAACACCAACTTTTGATACCATCTCTCTTCCCTTTTCAGGAGTAATGGTCTTAAATTCTTTAATCATCTCTTGTTTCACCTCTTCCTCCACCTGAGTTACATCTCTGTGAGGTTGCTCACTCTTCCTTTATTCACATCTGGCTTTAAATTGTTTCATTTTTTTCTTCCACACAAATTGCATGAAGGCCTCTGTTGTAACAAAGTTACTATCAGCCAGGAACTCCTCACTGGCTTGCTTGACAATTGGGTCTAGCTCTTTACCTGTGAACTCACCTTCAGTCAAATTCATTTCAGCACTAGGTGGCTCTTCTAGCATCCCCTCTTGTGTCTCCTCATATGTATAGGCAATCTCCCTAAGACTCCTTAACTGTAACAATTGCTCGGCCACCGCCTACTCATCTCCTATGTGGAAGGGGGATTGAGATGGAGAATACAAAGGCTCATTGGTTTGCACTTCCTTTCCCACTCTTTTCCTTTTAGGGGAATTTTGGATGTCAATGACATCTTCAATTGCTCTTTTCTCTCTTGAAGTAGAAGGCTCACCAGTCACTAGCATCATCACACTATATTTTGATTTCTTATGCATGACATAATCACTTGGTGGTATAGCCTTACCAAAAGCAGGCTTAGTTAGAACCAATTTAACCCTGTCAGTGTCATTTCTCATTATAGCCTCCCTTTTTTCTTTCAAAGTTTGCATGAGGTCTTCAAAATAAAGAATTAAGAATTTTATTTTTTCCTCAAAGGGATTGAAACTAGAGAGAGGGTCATAACTGATATCAAACTGATGAATGAAGTCAAGAACCCTTTTATATGCAACCCACTTCTCTTTCCTTAGTTCTTTCTCATCCAAATTGAATTCATTCCTAATTACATCTTCAGGATACTAAAATTGGTGAGGCCTACCTTTACAAGTTGCTCTCTTCCTAAACATCTTGTTGAAAAAGTCTTCAGGGTCTACAAATCTTGAAATGACAGTTGACAATCTATATGGTTTAAAGAATTCTTCAAAATACTTCTAGCCACCTTTAGTGATCAGAAAATGATGTGCCATGGTAAAAGTTGGGGAAATGGTCCCTTTACCCCTATTTGCGAGCTTTGCCTCTTGTACACCTCCAATTTGCCTTAAGACTTCAGCAATTCCTATCTTCAATGGGACTTGATAAGGCAATAAATATGGAGTACCTCTAAAACCATATACTCTAAAAAGTATAGAAACAGGGTACAAATACATATCTCCCCAATTATGAACAATCTTAATACCTTCTGCAAACTCCTTGGACCCGAGGAATTCTAAGAGAGCCTTCGGAATCCTAGGGTTTTCTGTGCACAAAAGAATCATAATCTTACATGCAAAGCATCTGTCAAACTTTAGATAGCTAGCATCCTCTCTGTCTTAGGATAAAATAGTACTTCAAATTTGAACAAGCATCTCTTCCTTATCTTTCACCTTAACCAAATCCATTTCTTTTGCAAAATAATCAGCACCCTTGAACAAAAGCATGTGCATTAAAAGAGAATACCATCAAAATGGTCTATCCACCTTACCATTTTTTACCCCTACCAGCCCTGCATGAATTGCATCAATGAGGTATGGCGCATAATCAAATGTTATTGCCAGAGAGGGGTTTAGAATCTGTGCAATCATCAATGTGTAATGGGCTGGCATGTTTTTCTTAGCATCTTCTCCAAAAATCTAACAAAGTGCCTAATACATACCCTTAGCTCTTAGAGTAAACAGATTCAGGGAGAAGGGTTCCATGGTGCTAGGGCCTACAATAGTTAACCTTCCTATCTTAACAAATAACTCTTTCAATGGGCCACTCCTAAGGTGATCCCCTTGTGCATTATAAACCTGGGCCAGTGATTCAAAATCAATAGGCACTAACAAATTTGAAGCTTCACTGAGCTTAGATACACTTTTGAATTCATCATCATTAATTTCAATCAAGGTTGACCCCTTCACATTTCTGATATATCTAGCCAAAGGGTCATAATTTTGTGCAATCAGAGTCAACAAATCTACATCCATGAATACATCGGGGACTATAAGCTTCCCCACATCCAATTCCCATATGCTATTTAAAGGGGCAAGGGAATGTCTCTGACCAAAACCTACTTTGAACAATCCTAAACCTGACATCCCTATTTGTGGATCCCTTAACCAATTACCTTTGTCATATAGGCCATCCCCGATTCTTAAATGAGGGTTCTCTGGTACCAATTCTTTAGCCTTGGCCTCGGAATTGGTAGACATAGTTAGCTGTTCCAGAAAATCATCACAAATATTCCTATCCTGGTAATTTACTTTTCCTGTTAACTCCCTTCTTGGCACCATCTCGTTAATGCAACTATATCAATTAAGATTTTCACAAAACTCTAATGAAACAATTCACAAAGCAACACTGATTCTCAGACTGCAACTAGCAAGGAAAACACAGAAAAAACCTGGTTATTCTCTTGAAGAGACTCGCTCTGCACTAGATTATCGAAATGGGACCAATATTGAATTGATGCAGACCTTAATATGGCAAGTTGGCATTGAATTGAGAAATTAATCCAGCATGCTTTGGCCATCACCTTAGAATTGAATTCGTAAAAATCGAATTAAAAAACAGAGTCCAACGGACCACAAGTTCTTTGAGTCTTTCTTTGTTTTAGTCATTTCGCCATTTCACAAAGTTTAAAACCCTCACACTTTTCTTTCACGAAGCAACGACGATCGTTGGATCTCAAGAACTTGCACTGCTTTTACTCCTTCTAGTCTTTCTGTGTTAGTGACGGGCCCTACCTTCTTTTCACCATTTCACGAACACTAAACCATGCACACTTTTACCTCATGAAACAATGTCGGCCATTAGATCATCATTTACTTGCTCGGTCTTTACTTCCTACAGTGACCGTCGGTCTTCTTAACTAACCCTGCTCAACCATGATAGCTAACGGTTTTCGCCATTTTGCAAAGGCTAAGCTACAAGGATCTTCGAGCTGTGAAACAACGACAACCATTAGATCAATCTCGAGACATACACTATTTAACATGCTCAGACCTTTTAAAGTGGGCCCTCTAACTCAGAGAACACTTGCTTTATTGCATCACTGGTTAACAAATGCCATGTGGTAGTCGGCTATTTGCTCATGAAGTTCCACCGAGTTCCATTCTAGAGCTGCCACATGTTTTACTTCACCATTCTCAACATAACTATCAGTTGAACCAAGGCGGGCCCTCAAATACCCTTAAGAGCCATGTGTATCTAACAAGTCACTAATTCTTTCCACAGAACAACTCATCTGTCCTACCATGTCAGCCGTCATGAGATTGCCACATTATTTGGTGATTTTGTGAATATTAATCTTCACTTGACTTGAGGCTGCGAATCCACGACAACCGTTTGATTAAATCCTACTTAATCGGCCTTTAAAACTTACGACCTGCCTGTCCTTTGGGCCCATCGACACTTTCGCTATTTCGAAGAGCTTAAACCTCAGGCAACTTATCTTCGCGAAGCGGCGACAACTTGCTCATCTGTTACTTTTGTCGCGACCACCTTTCCTAGGCCCTCCACCGTTTCGCAACTTCGTGAAAGGTAAAACCCATGCACCTTTCGGCTGCGAATCAACGCGAGCCGTTGATCTTTTCTGAATTGATCATCCTTTAACCAAAGGAGTCACTCACCTCTGGGACCTGCCAAGTCTTTCGCTATTTTGCAAAGGGTAGATCATGTGCATGTTGGGCTAGTGAATCAACGTGAGCCATTGGATTCAATACAAGATGCAGTCCTTTAATCTGACTGTCAATCCTCTAGTTGGGCCCGCCTATCCTTTTCGCCATTTCACAAGCCTTAAACCTACTAGCATCTTTGCCCAGCAAAACAATGACAACCGTAGGATTAACAATGACTTGCACAATTATTAAGGAGCCCGACAAACATTAGAACAAGACATAGGCAAAGGCGTAATATTTGAAAATATTTGTAAGACCTCCTATGGAAAACCTATGGGGGAACACTTTTAATGATAAACCGACCCTTCTTTAAGTGGCAAAAGTAATGCAGAAATAAAACACAATGGTTTTTCAAACATAGGAAGGGTTGGAACTTTAAAAAACTTAAACCCTCATTTGACCCAAGAAACACAGAGGTAACAAGGCCATGCTAAACACATTTTAACACATTTTTGCAAACTTTTGGCCTAATATGGGACAAGAATACCCAATTTTCTAAATAGTGATAATAGGTTTTCCTTCTTGCCCCCAAACAATAAAGTGTGAATGCACTAGGGGTAAATCATTATTCCCTTCTTTAGTAGACTCTGATAACATGAAGATTTGATTGTTTGAATGAATTTGTGTATTTTCATCCTGTATAAGCTTTATTTGATACCTTTATATTACACTTTCTGGTGTGCTAGAGTCATGAGAGTCTGTCTCACTTTCAATATATGTTTCATCATATGAGCTATCATCACTCATTTCTTCTTGTTCCTGCCTGTGATTCTGTTGGAGATTGACTGGTCTTCTGTGGACATTAGTTACCCTTCTTAATCCTGGTATAAGCCTGCTGTTCACCAAAAGTGATAACCCAAGAACACCTGTAATCCTTCTATGAAATGGCCAATTTCAGTATACAAAACACATCAGGGCTTGGACAACATAACATAGGACCCTAATTGATCCTCTTGCACTTCAGGTTCTGCTAGACCTAGGGGGGGACACCCTTTGATGCTTTGAATACAACAATTACAAACACACAACTACATCAACTATAAGCAGATAGATCATTTCACAAGCTCAACAGGTTAGGAAACACTATAGATTGGCTAGATCTGTACAAACAATAAGATGAAATAGAGCTTGGAAAGAATGGAACACACAGCCCTAAACATAAAGGGAAATAGATTTATCTTTTAAAAATGTATATCTAAAACCATCCCCAAACCTACAAGACCAATGCCTTGTTCATTGGGCAACAGAGTCACACACAAAACTACAAATATAAATCATAGATGCAAGTTTGTTTTCCTTAAATAAGATACTCATGCATCAATACCTTATATTAATGCACTATTTGATTCATTCATAAATTTATCAAATCTGGATACATATTTCATCATTTATGACTGACTACAGAATTTAAAACCTTCACTGAAGGATACCTATAAACAACCACAACAATCTCTTTGAAATTGACAAATTTTATCCTCCTTGAGGATTCAATTTATGATAATGAAATACATACCTAGAGACAATACTACACTGCACTGCAACCTCTATACCTTGAAACAAACCATAGAACTTTACATATCTGGGTCAAGAAATTTCAGAAAATGGAAGCCATGAAAACTGGAGCATTTCTCACAAAATTCTGGAACCCTTACAAATGAGAAGAATTGAGAATAAGGAGAGGGAAAAAAGAAAAGTCTCATCAGAAAATGCCAAGTGTCCCTCTTTCTAATTAAATTTCATTCCCGACCAAACTGCTCCCAAAATATCTGATCTTTGTTGAAATTGACTGCATAATTGGATTCCTCACTCTGACAGCTTTCCAGAAACTTATAATACTTCATATTTTGGCCAAAAATTGAGCCCTAAGCGAATTAATTCCTCATGTGTGCACATCATTTAAATTTTTCATTTTTTTTTATATAGTCTGCACTATATGTTTAATATGCATTTAACTTTGATTTTTGGCCCTTTTGTGCTCTAACGCTTTACCACGTGTCAGCCTCCGATTGGTTCACAGGGTCTACTAGGTGCCACCTCAACTGACACCTCATCACCGCCATGTGTCCGCTTGCTTGTCTATCCACCTGTATGCCACGTGTGCACCACATCACCACCACTGGGATGGAGCCCACCTGCTAGACCTCTGACTGGACCTACCACCTAGCTTTTGCCATTTCGCGATGGCTAACGATCTTTCATCTTCGGGTCACAAAGTCGCGCAGGCCGTCGGATCCTCCGAACTTGCTCACTCTTTAACTCTTTGTGATCTGCCTAAGCTTTTCGCCATTTCATAGGGCTTAACTCGCATGCATCTTGCCTTCGCGAAGTCACGCCGACCATCAATTTGCTCCAAACCTGCTCGCTAGTTAAGTCGACCTTTCTCTGCAAAATTTTGCCTGTCTACCTCGAGAAGCGTGCTTGTGTGGGGTCCCCAACAGAGTCACCATCTGTCACCTCCTTGATCACCTTGGGATCCGTGCCCACGCATGTGAGGTCCACTTGGGTGCCTAGCAGGCACCGTCTGTCAAAAGCCTTGATGGCTTTGACATATTAGATGGGTGTAAATTTGTATTTAAATACCAAGAAATACCTCTCCCAGCCAATGTGGGATTAAAACATTAAGCCTGGGACTGCATTTTGGAGCTTTGCCTGAGCTTTAATGGTGTTTTCTATTTTTCTTTTAATTTCTTGGGGTTTAACTTCTTTTCCATATGCCATATGTGAGGGAAGAGGATCTGCACCTTGCTATTTGCAATTGCCTGAAAAATTTGTTTGCTGCTCCATTCAATACACCTCAGGCACAAGTTGGATTTGCCTTTTTTGAAGTTTAATTTGTTAACATTTTACCCAACCATAGCTCATGGCAAGGAGAGAGATGATGCCTTTCATTTGTTTAAAGGTTTTTTAACTACTCTCAACCACCATGAATAGGATGCTGATAGAAATACATTGCTTTGATAGTTTCTAAGCCCAGCCAAATGCATTTGTTTTGAAACTGAAAACCCCTCCTTCCCCCACATCACGCAGGAGGTTTGGCCTCTCCTTCCTCGACACTCTACTCACCACGTAGAACTTGGCAATTTCATTTGCTATGGAAAGTTTTCAAAATGACCCCCCAGCCACAACACGTGAGGAAAATTACTGGCAAGGAGCTCCACACCAAACTCACCACGCAGAGAATTTGGTATTTGCATTATTTTGGAGTTTCAATAGTCTTTGTCACTATGCCACACATAGCAAGGAGGATAAAAAGGCATGTGAGGGGGGTTTGACGGACATTACACCTGCCAGATCTAAATTTGAACTTTGTTTTAAAAAAAACATCACCTTGTAATGACCACGCAGGGAGGATGATGCTTCAAACTTGCCAACGCATTTGCTTGATGGTTTCTATGGCCTTTACAATGCCACACTATTCACACCACAACTATGTTGCATCTGGCATTACAACGCCCTTTCCCACTCTCACAAAGTCAGGATCCATAATGGCTTGCAAAAGCATGTTGTAATTGCTTTCATGGTCACGCCAAATAACTGAAATTTCACTTGCATAAGGCCATTTCTAGTTTTGTAGCTCATTTTCCTCCATAACTTCAATAATTTTTCATTGTCACCTGAGAAACTATTAATTTCCCCACAACAAATGCCTCTCATACACTAAGCTACAATACATCTGAAACCGATCATTTTAGAGCAATAGCCATCTGATTCTCAACTGATAGTGCCTTACATTCAACATTTACCAAGCTTGATGATGGCCTTGATAGGAAACTTTCCTTAACTAGAGAGCAGATATAATCAAATGTTTTCTTTGACACTCCAAAAAAATGACTTGAACTTCTCTGCTTCATTATCCATACCCTCATGTAATTCAGGCTCAACTATTTATTGTGAATTTCGACCTCATTATTCATCTATGTCATTCCTTCAGTCAGCTTCTCCCATCCTAATAATGAATTGCAGTCAGGCTAACATTGATATACAAGCATGCACTTAAGACCATTTTGCCACAAAATTTAATGCGTGAGCATGAGCCAGGTCGGGCCCCAAAGTGGGTCCGACTAAAAAAAAATCGTCTTCATGCAACTAACCTCTGAAATGCCTTAGGAACCTTAAACACACCTCTGGAAATGATTAGCATCATTTTCGGATCATCAGATTGAATTTTGCAACCTTTAGGCAATTACGCCACATTTTTGCATTTAATTGCAAAGACGTAATTTTCAAAGTGGTCAAAACACCTTTCTGGACCTCGCCATTTGACAGGTGTGTACTTTGATATACAAGGATGAACTCTACCAAATGGTTTCTCAATATGAATCCTGAGCGAAGAGATATTAATCGGCGAAAATGACCAACTGGCTTTGTCGACATTGCGGACCTGATGAAGTCAATGTTTTGGCAATACATGATGCCTTTCTCAAAAATATCAAACGACCTCTGTAGGCCCTCAAATTTGAAACATATGTACCTTGAAGTACCTATTAAATCTTTGAATTCTCAGTTTGACCAAAATTCTGACTGGGTGCAAATGTCGCGCTCATGAAAATGGCTACATTAATTGATGCGGCAACAAAAGTATGGATAACTGAAAAAGATAGCTCAATAGACCCTTTTGAAAACCGATCAAACGGATTGGCAGAGGCTTGAAATTTAAAACATGACTCATCATTTATACCAACAATAGCCTAGAACAATCATTTTGGCATAACACTTAGTGAGGCAACTTTTACACGTGCAAAATAGAGCTCCGACTAGCTATCGAAACAGGGATTTGTCAAACCACACAAACTGCAAACGGATTGATCTTTGAAAACTGAGCAGATGAATTCATGAAGACTTGAAATTTTGCAGGCTGACTCACATTTATGCATAAAATTTAATCCATTTGAATTTCTTCATGAAAATTAATAGGGCAGAAGATGTAAACACCCAAAGTAGGCTACTCAATAAAATCTGCATTTGTGCCTAAAATGCACTTTCAGCTCACCCCTCGTAATGGGTACCTGGTAAACTTATCCAAACTGAATTCTGAAAGTTGCACATCACTAAATATGCCAAATGAAAGGTGTAGGACATGTTTCCCGAGCCTTACCCTCCGAAAATCAATTGGTTCCATTTTACCCTCTCGCAAACTAGGCCATTCAAACTGACTTATTTGGAAATGCAAAGCAAAAATTTGAATTGGGCCTCTAAACTTGACTCAATTTTAATGAGTCCCAACAAAGCCTTTGCAATCTTTCTTCATCTATTTTGTTAGGTTGAGCCTAAGTTGTTTCTCATGGTAGGAGTAGTGACAATAACCACGGGTGGGATTCGGGTGGTGGTGCATCATTTTGTAACTCAGTGGTAGGTTCTTGTAGGAGTTGTATCATGTCTTCTCCATCTGATTCTTTACTAGGTGATGTAGGTACCTGATTACTTGTTTGAGATGAAGATGGGAGGGCCTGTGTGGACAAATCCCTTTGTGGTATGTAGTCTGACGGTCCTTGGTCAATTTAATATATCAAGGGTACATTGTCTAGCTTCTGTGATGTGTTGTACATGCTTATATCCCAATCCTTGATTCCCTAGATTATCATTAGGAACAACAGATTCTTGTCTTCCTTGTTTCTGCAACCCAAGGCTTGTGGTACCATCATATCCATGTCTTTGGAGAATTTTGAATCTATTGCCATACTGATCTGTGGGTATCATCATGTGATCTTCTTCTCTATATATCCAATGCTTAGCATCTTTGTTCAGGGATTCTTCTTGTAAGTCACCCCATCTAATGAAAGAGCATGAATCTGTGTATCTGACAATTTCTTTTCCTTTGTCCTATTTTTGCATTGTAGTGTGAGGTTTCCCAAAGGACTTAGGATAAAGAGACAACTGTCTCCCACTTAAATTATTTACAATAGAGTACTCTCCACAACCCATATCTTTTATTTCTAAGGAGGACGTTGTAGGCATATCCTTTTTTGTTTTTGTGATCTTTAATGTTTCGAGTTGTGTAGTGAGAGGTGCGGCCTAATTGATAGGTACCTGATTATCCACATTGTCTTTTAGGTAATTGCAATGTTGGAATGGGTTTGGATCACCCTTTATGGTGATTTCAATACCATTGTATGGGAATTTGACACACTGATGAAATATGGATGGTACTGCTTGCATGGTGTGGATCCATGGGTGGCCCAATAACATGTTATATCCTAGTTCTCTGTCCAAGACTTGAAAAGTGACCTCTATCATTATGGGTCCTACTTGTACAGGTAATGCTTCAATGCCTTTTAATGGACATTCTTCATCATCATAAGCCTTGATATTTATCCTCTTGGAAGAATCAATGTGAAGTTCAAAATATCCTAGTGCTTTGACCAACTTTAAAGTACAAATGTTGAGACTGGCTCCTCCATCTATGAGTACTCTTCTGATTCTTCTCTTATGAATGTAAGCTTCCAGATGTAGTGGGTCATTATGAAGCAGTCTATCACTAGGAATACCTTGTTCTGTGAATGCAATACATGTGCCTTGTGTCAGATTTCCCACCATAGACTGGAAGGCATTTTCATCTATATCTCTGTCCACTACCGAATCTTGAAGTGCTTTGTCCAATATAGCTCTATGAGTGGGTGAAATACGAAATAGTTTGAATAATGATATCTGTGATAGAGTTTTCTTAAGTTTCTCAACAAAATTGTAAGTCCCTACTGCTGGTGGTTGATTTTGTGGTATTCCTTGTAAAGTTACCTTTGATCTGCGAGTAACTACTGCACAGTCTCTATCTCTGGGAGTTATGGTGACTGTAGTGACTATATCATTTGACGTATAAGATTTGTCTGTATCATAGGTTGTTTTATCAAGATTTTTGTTAAATCCCTCTTCATTGTCTTTATGTGTATATTTGACATCCATAATGTGTTCTATGAGTTCATCTTCAAACCAACCTGAGTGAGATGGTTGATCATGCCCCCAGTCTCTAAGACAAAGATTTCTATCATCATCGTACTTTGGTGCCTCTGAAATCATGCAAATTTAGTTATCATCTCTATGAGTGTCTTGATATTGGTCATCTTGATCAAGTGTTTCTTGTGAATCATTGTTTTCTATATCTCCTGAGCTAATGGCATGAATAGTGTAATCATATGAGACCTTTGTTTAGTTAGTTGTATTGTCTTGGGTACCTCATGTGGTAGCTTTCCCTTTGTCATGCTTAACAAAAGGGTTAAAAATTGTATGATTTGTGTTTGCTGAGGTTTTATCGATATCAATTGTGATGTCTCCTTGGTCTATCATATCTTGGAACCAAGTTTTTCAATTTGTAGTAACTTGTTGTTTTGTGACCTTTAGTCCAATGATAATTGCAGAAATCATTATCATTCCACCATGTGGGTTTGAAAGGACCTGGTTCATACACTCTTACTTCAGGTAAAGTGATCATGTTTGTCTATATTAACTTTTTGAGCACTGACTCAATAGGTTCTCCTAGAGGTGTGTAATTTCTTCTTGGAGCATTTACCCTGGGGTATCTTGTGTTCTTGTTTTGTGTAGCATTTACATTTGCTGAGGTTGTGTTATTAGATGACTGACTCATTCCAAAGAAAATGGGTTGAGTTATGTTTATCATTCTGGCATCTACAATACCATCATTGGTCACATTTTTGTTTTTCGACCAAAACTTAGATTTGTCATTGTTGTTGGTGTTGCCATACTTAATAAGACCTTGTTCTACGAGTCCCTTCTCACATTTGAGAGCCTTTTTCGTGATTTGTTTGAATGTGGTTAAACATTGCATTTGTATCAGATAATTTAAGCTTAGGAATCAAATTTTCTATGAACATATCCACTTGCTCTGTTTCTGGGATAACTGTCTTGCATCTCCAATAGAGAGCCCTCCATTGTTGTATGAAGGATGCGAATGTTTCATTCTCATATTGTTTAGCGGCACACAAGTCCATCAAAGTAACTGGGGTGTCAATGTTGTGTGAGAAGTTTGCAATAAATTATTTAGCTAATTCTCCCCATGATGTGATGGTTGGTGGTAAATGTGAAAACCACTCTAAAGCCGGACCTCCCAGACTTTTAGAAAATAGTCTCATTAAATAAGTATCTTCTAAGGCAACTTCTATACATGCCGTAAAAAATTCTCTAATATGACCTCTAGGATCACCCTTCCCTTGATATCTATCAAATTTGGGCATTTCAAAATGTCGTGGGAAAGGCGACATGTATAATGTGTGATCAAATGGATAAGGACGTTGATCCTGCATTGTGTATCTTTTCTTGTCATTACTAGTTTGCATGGTTGTCATTTGTTGTTGTAAATTCTGTATTTGTTGTGTCAGAATAACAGTTTGTGTCAAAGGTAGACCTTTTGTTTGTGTATGTCCCATAAAAGGATTCGTGGTTGCATAACTAGGAGGTTGTTGGGAGGTACCAAGATTATAACTTTGCATGTTGTGCATTCCACTAGGTATTGTGAAATAGGTGATATGCGAACCCATGTTTGGTTGAATTGTACTTGTGGTATTGGCAAGACCTAGATTTGCATTTTGATGACTATATGTGGATACCATAGAATAGGAAACTAGAGGTTGGGTTGCACTTGTTTCTTGTGTTTGAATAGGTGTCGAGACACTTGATATTATCGGTATGCTTTGTGATGGTATACTAACATTGATCGCCAAGGATGACACGCTTGTTTGAAAGTTTGCATTTACATTGACATTTGTTTGGATAGGTATGTTTTGGGGAAGACTGGAGGTCATTTCTTGTATTTGTTTCATGGGTGTTGTTTGACTGTTGTCTTGACCTAAAGTTTTTCTCGGTGGTAAAATCATTGTGACATCAAAATCCTCAGGTACATTTTCCCCATTTTGTATTAACAACAAAAGATACTTGTCCCTATCACTATGTATAAGTACATCTAGGATCATGAGGACATGTGGGTCTTGTTGAGTAGACTCAATTTCTTCCTTTGTCAAATGTTGTTGTAATTTGTTTAGGGTGGACATTGTCTGTGTACCTGAGTGTTGACCTGTTGACATGTCCATATTCCAAGTAGGGTTTACAGACTGCATGTTGTTCGGGTCCATTATTCCTTTCGCTTTTTGTGACCTTGTGACGGGCATCTAAAATTGCTTATATGAGGGTGGTTCTATGCAAGATGATGACTTAACACTAGACTGTAGATGTAAATATGAGGTATGCAAGGCTATACTAGACTCTCTATTGAGGATTTTGATGTGAAACTTGTTGAGCATTTCTAGATTTCTCTAATGCAAGTCTTTCCATTTCTTCACTAAGTCGTTCAGCCTCAATCTCTCTATCAATTCTATGGGAAATCTTAGACTCAATATTTATGTTGTGTATGACTCCTATATATTAAGGTGTACTTCTTCTTAAGTCCCAAGCTAAGTTAGCTAGACCACCAATGATTTCTCGTTGGCTGCTGTTTGGAACTAAATTAGGTTGCTGGAAGGGGAGAAAACCATGACCTGGGAGACCCATGAAGACACATGCTATGAATCTATAATTGTGTTACCGTGTCATTCTTCCTTCATAATAAGAACAAATTCCTTTTTAAAAACTTACTTTCAGAGTCCTAGTCTTTCTTGTAATACCTCAGTTCAAGCCCTTAGTTTGTTTGCAAACCATCTTCCAATCAAAAAAAAAAATGCTGAGTTTTAGTAATTGGTTGAACTCTGTGAGCACTTTGAGCCATCTTGAACTAGGTTCAACAGGTTCATTTAGGTTCCACAGGTTCCTAGGTCTTTAGGGGTTTTTTCATACTAACATTTTCCTTAAGTGTTTCGCAGCGACTCTTTAAGGTTTCTTGTTCGGTAACGTGTTACGTCATCTCTCTCCAGGAATTGAACTCATTGAACCAAGTTCAAAAGGTTCAAACATGTTCAACATGTTCAACACAACACAAATGGTCAGCAGCTTGGCATAATTAATACTCTCAGAAAGGATTTCCCCTGAGCGTAGTGTATACCTTGAACTACTTGAACCCCAATGAAGTCTGTTCAGGATGTTCATATGTGTTCAAAGTTGGTGGGTCCTGCGGGTTAAATTATTTGATGGTGCATTGATTGCCAAATATGAGGAAGGTGAACCATATCTTAAGTGATGTCAATTGTTGGCTTTTCGAAGTAAATAATCATTTCAGGAATTGGTGGTTACTTCGAAAATGCTGCCATGCATTTAAAGCATGTGTGCAATGTCCAATCCACAAACTTTATACACTCAAACTGACAATTGGAATTATTGCACTTAATAGTTCCATATCATTGCTCTCCCTATAAGGTATGAAGGATTAACTCTCCAAAAATTTGTTCATCGTTGCTGTGGTGTTATTTTTCCTGGATAGAAGTTTTAATCGCCAGTAGTTGTCTAGTTGCTCAACTATGAAGGTGAGTCATTTTCTTGTTCTCTCCAGTAATTTTTACCTATATTTCTTCTCTCGTAGTAGGGTTGCTGCAACAAATTAAGGCTTATCACTTTGAGTTATGAAGTCCACACTGCACTTGTTCGGGAATGTTTTTAGCCTTGCATGTACAGAGCCCATAGTTAGCGATACTGACCTTAAAGGGGAGAATCTTGAAGTTTTAAAAGAAAGGGTATTCAACAGAATTGATGGTTCTTTTGGTGTAGAGATTTTGAGTAGCAGTCTCATAGAGGCAGCAGCTTTTCCCCCAGCTATCCCTTGCCCAAAATTGGTTAGGGAATGTATCTCTAGGTATGACCTAGTCTCTGAGACCATTAGAAGAGACAATGGTGAAACCCTTCTTGTTATCAACCGTGAAGTAATTTCCTCTATCTTCAAGATACCTGATTACTAGTTCTCTGATTTTTCCCCTACTCAATCAATCACCGAGTTCAATGTTGACAGAACCGGACACCTAAATAATGTAGCAAAATACTAGCTGAAAGTTCCTCAAAGGGGTGGTTCCAGGTTGCCCAAGAATCCCAATAAGAATCACATGCTACCTCACATTCACGATGTCATGCTTTTGTTGCACTGAGTCAGAGGCTCTGCAGAAGCCTATAGTTTTGACAACTGGATTTATTGCTATGTGTAGTTAGTACTAGAGGGGAAGCAATACCTTGATTGGGCAGAGCTGATTGCCGATTCAATGAGGGAGCAATTGAGTATGGATAAATAGTTTAAGCATAATTTCTTCATGTCTTCATGTCTTGTATACTATTTCGCATGTGTCAAGGAGTTAGTTGGAATACCAAGACAACTCACAGAGGAAGATGTTTGTCGTGTACGATTTTTATCCCATGCTGCAAAAGGATAATGCCTCGCACGATTTCAGAAGGGTACACAATGATTTTCTCGGTAATTTGTGTTGTGAATTGAAAAATGTGAAAACCAAAAGAATCTCCGAGGATGCACAGATGTCGATAAAGAGATTTGGCAGTTTCTTTATCCAGTTTCCTCATTTCTGCTATATAAGAATAGGTGGCTTTGAAGAGGAACCCTTAAAACTCCCTCATTTTTGTTTAGATTGCTTTGTTTTAGTGGAGATATGTAGGCAGCTGACCTCTGTGGTTAAAAAGGTGCAACCCAAGAATAAATGGGAGGGTCATTTTCCCATCCAATTCAATGTTGGACGCCTTGAGCATTGGAGCAGATCTCAAGAACTTCAATTTTCCCCTGTATCCCGAAAGAAAAGGTTTCGATAATAAGGGTTTTTCTCAAATTCTTGGTCTAATGCCATATCTCCCAATGCCACTATTAGAGGACTTCTGGGAAGATTGTACTGATGAACTCAAGGTTTTCAAAAGGTGAAACATGAGGATGGTATTAAAACAAGTTATTTCACTTCAGGTAAAGCTGGACATTAAAGGGCTCGAAGAGGATTATCTAGAATTGTTTGATCTTGGATACTTAGCTCGAGCAGAAACTAAAATGCCTTCAATCAACTGGGATGAGGAAGAGGAAGATGATATACAACTAAGAACCAAAGGAGTCTTGGAGAGAACCATGGCGTGGGTTGCTAGGAAAAAAGAAGTGAAATTAGGCATCAAGTCTGATCCTGTGAGAAGTAATGAGGTTTCTCTATGTTCACCAAAGCATTTTTCTAATAATGCTTCTATGCCTGTTCATGCAGGTAAAGATAAAAAGTTGACTCAGGTTACTAATTCAGCTTTGGATTTCTGTACTCCTCGACATACCCGGTCATGAAGTGCTGCTCAGAGAAGGATGGATAAGGCTAAGGATGCAGAGGTATAGGATACGATTTTTGATGCCCAAATATTTGAAGTTGAAGACCCAGATAGTGATGTTGCTAATACCCTAGAGTCCCATGCGGTAACCGTTGCTATGACACCACCTTCCAAAGCCATCGAAGGAACAACGAGTTCCAGTGCAACTCCAAAGTGGTTAACCACTTCGGTAAACAAAAAGTGGAATTTCCTTCCTATGACTATTCCAATTCACGAGATGGTTGTGAAGTATACTGAGAAGAGACCCAAGCCGAAAAATTTCAAAACAGCTGCTCGTCTAGATAATGATGAAAGAACTAGAAAATGGGTCGCTGAAATTGCCTCATACAAGCCCAAGGATGAAAACAAGGAGGCCAGTGCAGATGATTTTGAGATCACTAAGGTGGAGCTGGGAAACATGAGTAGGGACTTAGACAATCATTTCTTCTAGGTATCACCAAAGAAAATGCTCACCAAATCAGAGAAAGATGGGCGGGAAAAGAGAGAGCTAAAGTGACACATAAATATTCTTGCCTAGTTCATTGATAGCATTGGTTGTTTTGGGGCACTCCCTATATCTCATGCTACGGAGAACTTTGACCTGACTTTAGTAGAAAATAAAAAGTTAATGAGCTAGGTTCAACGGGCCAAAAGTATTGCAGAGGCCGTGGAGAGATGGATTGAAGAAATTGTCAAGGATGGAGAGAAGTATATCACTGACTCCCGGATGTTATGTGATGAAATACAAAGCCTCATTGCAGAAGTTCAAAATCAGATTTCACCATGGGTGAAAGAGGAACACAAATGGGAGAACGTCTTATCAATGATCACAAAAATAGAAGAGTATGGAGTTACCCAATTTTTGACAGAGCATTCATTCAAATTGGTGATAGATGAATGTCAGCTCTTCATGTTGAAAAAGACTATAATGTGGCGGGTGCTTACCTTCAAGTCTGTGGTCTCCGATGCTAAGAATTTTGTGTATGAACTCCAAGACCTCCAATGTAGTATAGTTAATGAAAACAAGGTGGTTAACCCTGACCACGATTGGCAGTTGGGGATTTGCGGGCTAAACACGCAGGATGTGATTAAAGTTTTCTGAGTATACATGGAGAAAATCAAAGCCAGGGGTAGTTTCACTCTAGAGGATATAACACGGGTTGCTCAGATCGAGTCCATGACCTTTATTGGTAATAATCAGTTGCCAAAACATGTTGAAAAGATGGTGAAGCACCGGTGGAACAAGGAAGCGGTGAAATCAAAGATCAATGCGATGAAGGTTTCGAACCAATCTATAATCCAGGAACTCACAACCGCCCACGACGTCCAAGAAAGCGGAGAAGAAGATGATGATGGGAAAGCAGCATAATGTGTTGATCTAGGCCTTGTTTTTGTTTATGTGATTTTCTTGTTTATGCAAAGACTTCAGGACATCTGTCCCAATTATATCTTGTTAGTTTCATAACTATTTTAGGGGAGGTCGAGTTTTTAGGGAGATCTCCCCCGTTCTAAAAACTATAAATTAAAGGAGGACAGATGGAATAGGGGTTAGATTATGTAAAGAATTTTAGTTAATTTTTGGTTTTATATTCCTCTGTTTTGTAAAAGGCTCGTTGGGTGGAAGGAAGGATTAGATTTTCAAATCTGGAATTGGAAAGGATTTATAGATGTATTGTCATGCCTTTGTCGCATAATATATATATATATATATATATATATATATATATATATATATATATATATATATATATATATATATATATATATATATATATATATATATATATATATATATATATATATATATATATATATATATATATATGCATGATTTTATTTTAATTAAAAATCAAGTAATATTGAGTTCTAAATATAGAATTTAGCTAATTACAATTACAATTACAAGTACATGATTTTATAATATTTTGTTAAATACAATTATTAGTGCATGAATTAACTAATTTACATTTCTTATGCATTCAAAATTTAAATCTTAGTTTTCAAAAATAATTAATTAATTAATTAATTTGCATGATCTTAAATAATAATTTTATATATTTTCTCTTATCTATTAATGCCCTTGCATGTTGTATTGTATTTTCTTAAATTTATAATTTGTCTTTTATATATATATAAGATCATATTGTTTTTGGGAGAAGGAAAATCTGTGGGTTTTGAATCTATGTAGACACATATCTTTGCATATGTTTATCTAATCAAAAAATAGTAATGACCTTTCTACTGCAGAAAATTATTATTTTTCTGGGACTCCTTCCTATGAGTGTTTTTTTTTAAGAAAATATTTGTGCTTGAGAATAGATTTGGTTTCTTTTATCTGTTCTTTTCTTATCTGAAATGTTGGAATGGTGTTCTGAACTTTGTTTCAGTTACTTCCATCTCTTGTGTTGAAAAGGTTGGAAAGATAATTTTTCTCTGAAATATGTGTGAAATATTGGCCTCCCATCCAAGAATGAAGTAGGCAGCCTTACATGCTTTCATGTTAAAAGCATACTACTCAAATAAAATTAATTAGATTATTCCCTGAATAACTAAAATAGGGAGTTGTACCTACCGAAAATTCAGAGGGAAGTGGTTTATATAACACTTGCCCAACTGTTTAGTTGAACACTTGTCTTTAAAAGAAGGCGATGGAGTTTGAAATTGATCATTTTTAAGAAAGGCAAAATCCGTTCACTAACAAATTTTTGGCAACTCTACTGGGGATCCAACAAAACAAGTAGAACATTCAATAGACTAGCATGCAATGAGCATGTAAGAGTTGAACTCAAAATCAACAATAACTATAGGTTTTCTTTGTCTTAGACAATTTCCCAAAGTACAGGAATATTGTTGGGCTTGAAAGAATTGTTTTGAAGAATTGCAAGGGTTATCATTTGCCACAAATTTCACTCCCAAAAGAAACACTAAAATTAGACCTTCCTCTCCTATCAGAACTACTTCTATACCTTCCTCTTCAAACCCTTGGCAAGCACTAACACTTACTAGAGTTCAAGCCCCTCCTCTAGTAACCATTTATCCTGTTTTCATTATGGCCCAACCATGGGGTCTTGTTGTCAAACCTCTTTCCCTCAAAGCTCATAACCCACTTCCAAAAGGAGTGAGGGATGTCCTACCTAAGTATAATGGAGACAGAAAAGTCTCAGTTGAAGAGAACTTGAATTATTTAAATGTAGCCACTGGGATACTAGCATTCCAATATGAAGATGTGGCTGTTAGGCTTTTTGCCCAAACTCTTACTGAGGGGGCAGCAGATTGGCTCAATCATCTGCGAGTGGGATCCATAATCGACTGGCAAACAATGAAAACTACTTTTGAGAAAAGGTTCAAGAGCGTTGATGATGAACACTCTTTACTGGCTCAACTCACACAAATGAAAAAATAAATTCATGAGCCAATGAGGGACTATGTAGCTAGGTACAATAAGATTATTCATAAAATTCCTTTGGCTAAAAGACCAATCGCTAATAATCAACAATGCTTTTTTATAAATTCTATGCCTCCTGATGTAGGATTCCACCTTAGAATAAATAGGCTGGCTGATCTTGAGACTATGCAAAATGAAGCTATACAACTTGAAGATGACCTAATAACCGTTGGGAAATGGAAGAAGGATGTAGAAATGCCTCAAGGTCAACCCCAGGCATCCACCTCTTCTACTGACCTAGTTGTTCAACAACTTGTCAATGATATGATTGCTTTGAAGAGACAGATACCAAAGCCCGAAAGTTCCTATCCACAACGCTATCAAGATATAAGCAAAAAAAATCCAAATCAGTATAACTATGGATGATCGTTGCAATTGCCTACTGCTCCACAAAGATTACAAATAGAGGCTCCTCCTGACAAGGGTTCTATGTGTTCATTTCATCTTACCACAGACCATGATGGGGGTTCTTGTCCTGATATGATAAGACATGTTCAAATGCAAAACACAAAGGATGAATTAGGTGAGTTCACTGAAGCAGAGAAAATTCAAGAGATACTTGGCGACTCTGGATCATTCTACCTCGAATATGAGTCGAATTCAGAAAGAGGTAGTAATATTTTGGCAACCCTTGAAGATCCTGCGTGTGTGATCCTTACCAGGAATCAACGAACTTCCCAGTCTTCCCCTTTTGTGAACCCTTCTAGAGGTAATTTCAAAGGTAAAGATCTCCCAACTAATAGCTTTCCCTCTCGTTCAAAGACTCAAAAAGTTAGGATTTTGCAAAGGAATCATGAAGATAAAAATAGCTCTTCTTCTTCCTCCTCCTTTGACATCATTGAATTTTGTAAAGCTTCTACTGTTCAAATTTCCATTACTGAATATTTGAAACTGAACCCGAAAGAACTAGATAAGCTGGTCAAGTATGTTAAAGGAGACTCTTCTTCGGAGTCCTCAGTGCATGAATGTGTGGGGAGTAGTGATTTGTTTGTTGTTGAAAAACCTTCATTTGTTCCATATCCATCTACTGATTTGGTTAATCCCTGTGCTTTCCATAATGCTGAAGATAGGATTGATGTTGAGTTTTTGAAACCTGAGCCTTTCTACATATCCCTCCTTTTGAATGGTCAAAAGCTTAGCAATTGCATAATAGATTCAGGGGCATCAAACAACATAATGCCTTCATCCATTTCTAGGTCTTTAGGTTTAACTCTCACAAAAATATTTGGGAAATTCTATTCAGTGGATGGGAAACAGGTTCCTCTTATTGGATAGGTAAAGGATGTTCATGCAGTGCTAGCAACATGCCTTGATAAAAGAGTAAAATTGACTATCTTGGTTGCTGACTTTCCTGCAAGTTACAGGATGCTCTTGAGTAGAAATTTTTGTAAGGGTCTTGGAGGTGAAATCAGGATGGACTGGTCAGAAGCTATTATCGCCCTTGGAAAATAGAAAATTAAGCTTGAACCCCAGCCGAAAAATAAGTACACTGTCTTTCCTTCTATTGTTCACCAAAAGTGATAACCCAAGAACACCTGCAATTGATCTATGAAATAGCCAATTCAATCTATGAAGAACCTCAGGGCTTGGACAACATGACAAGGATATGAATCCTTCTACTCTTCAGGCTCTACAAAACCTAGGTGGGTATACCTTTGATGCATTTAATCAGATCTATTACACACAAGACTACATCAATCAAAAGTAGATGGATCTCAAAAGGTTCAAAAACTAACAGGTAACTGCAAATGAGCTAGATCCACACTTGCAACTCAACATTTTTTGAATCATGAAATGGAGGGACACTTCCACATAACATAAAATATAAAAAGATATTCTAATTTTGGATTCTTAAATGATGTTTTGACAACCTTTCAATGTTAGAAAAGACCAGTGCCTTATCTAGGCCACAGAGTCATGCATAAAACTGGAAGAGAAATCTCAGATGCAAGTTCTTTTCAACATTAAATTTTCATGTATCAATGCCTTACATTAATACAATCCTTTGCTTTGTCACAAAACTATACTTATATATATATATATATATATATATATATATATATCCAATATGCATTCAAAACCATTAATGTTGGATTTTAGGATTTAAATCCTTCCTTGAAGAATACCCAAAAGACAACATTACACTCTTAGAGGGATCTAAAAGAGACAACTCAAATTATCCTTGATAATATGAAACTATATGAATTTGAGTACATTTTGGAGACAATTTCATGGAAACTCACACATGCCTTGCATATGTGTGAACTTGCAAACTGAAACTAAACCTACAGTAAAGACAACACTGAAAGCATAGAAGAACACACTGTCATTTGCATTGATAAAAAATTGCCATCACTGGAACCTACAATTTTGGATTTCTCCCTTGGAGAAAATCTCTCCAAAATTGGAACCCTTACAAATGAGCAGAATTGGGAATAAGAAGGAGAGGGAAGAAAACCAAATCTGCAACTAAAATTGCCAAGTATCTCCTCTCTAACTGAATTTCACTCCCATGGAAATTTCTCTCAAAATATCCCACATTTGTCAAAATTAACTACCTGACCAGATTCCTCATTCCGAGAGCTTTCCGGCGATATATAACACTTCATATTTTGGCCAAAAATGAGACCCTGGGCGAATTAATCCTCAACATGTGCACATCATTTAAATTTTTCGAATTTTAATATAGTTTAAACTATATCATTTACTGATTTTAATTTTAATTTTTTGCTCCTTTTGGGCTTGACGCCTTGCCACATGCTGGGACCTGATTGGTTGATGGGGTCCATTGGGTGCCACCTGGGATGACACCTTGTCACTCCGCCACGTATCCGCTTGCTTGTCGTCCACCTAAGCGCCACCTCTGCGCCACATCATCACCACCTCACCGGGCCCGCCTGCTAGACCGCTAACTAGACCTGCCACTTGTGCACCACCTGGCTTTCGCCATTTCGCAAGGCTTTATCCGGCGTGCATCTTCACTCCACGAAACTGCACAGGCCATTGATTTGCTCCAAACTTGCTCACTCTTTAACCTACTGCATTTTTGCCATTTCGCTGTTTCGCGGACCTTAACTGGCGAGCAATTTTCCTTCGCAAAACAATGTGAACCATTCGATCTCCCGAAACATGCACGATCTTTACCTTTTTCACCATTTCGCAGGATGTAACTCGCGTGCATCTTTGGCCCATGAAATCACGTGCTTCGTCGGATCATCTCGGACCTGCTCACCAGTTAAGCTGACCTTTCTCTACAAAATTTGCCTGTTTTCCTCGAGAAGCATGCCTACGTAGGGTCCACCTAGTCACTGCTTAGTCACCTCCTCTATCACCTCAGGGTCCACACCCACACGTGGGCCCACCTTGGGCGCCCATAGGCACCGTCTGTCAAAAGCCCAAAGGCTTTGACATATTAGATATGTGGAGCCCTATACTTAAATATCAAAACATTCCCCTCCATAGTGAATGTGGGATAATGTGCTTGCCCAGGAATGCACTTTTGAAGGCTTTTCCTAATACTTTTATTGGCCTCTTTCTTTTGCAACTTGAATGCCTCTATTTTCACACAAGGAGGATGCTAGAAGATTCATACTCACGTGAGGAAGAGGATGACTGAAATTTCTTATTTGCATTTGATTTTCTTTCTATTTCAAAAGCCACATTGCATCTTGTTTGGAATTTCTACACCTCAATCTCCAGGTTCACATAGAGGGAGAATAAGCATTTACACATTGCAGAATGCACTTTGCATTGGGAGGTTTTGAAATGCCTTTCTAGATCATTGCATTTGTTTAAAAGAAATGGTATCATTGCCCTCCAGACTCCATATTTTGTTCCACGCAGGGAGGAGGCAACTTGGTTGTGGAGTGCGGCTTTTACACCTGCCAATGGCCTTTATTTAAAACACATTTTAACGCCCTCTCCAGCTATCACGTGGGGAAGGGAGATGCTATATTTGCTTTAGTAGTTTTTGATTGCTACTGGTGTCTCCATGTCACGTTGTTCCTTTACCACGTAGAGGGAAAACTTGGGTAGAACATGGATTTGAATTACACTTGCCAATGTGCATTTGCCATTTGCTGTTAATAAATCAACACTAGCCTCCAAATAGCCACACAGAGGGAGAATTGCCAATAGTTTTAATTTGTTGAAGGTTTCAATGCCTTGTAATGCCACATTGCTCTGTCAAAGCCTCTGCAGTCGATTTCCAACTTCAACACCATGTCCAGCAAGCACTCTAGCATTTTCTTTATAGTTTTTTTTACTCTTCATAAAACACACAGAACTTTATGCCTGGCAATGTGCATTCATCAAAGTTTTTTGAGAACCTATTCCAATGCCTTCTCCAGCCTCCAGTCACGTGCCACGTGAAGGAGGGAAGACTTGACAATTTGTTTGCTTGAAACATTCTTTTTTTCTTATGCTACCATTTGCATTTGTTATGGTCTCTATATTTCAAGACTCCACTCCACGTGACGGGAGGATTGGCTGGGCATTTTATAAGTTTTAAAACCCCCACGTGACCAAAGGAGAAGGCAAGGTTACTGGGGTTCTATGCCTTGTGCCATCCAATTGTTACACCATGCATCAAAAACATGCTCTACTCCAAAGGACATTAGACCATGTTGCTTTGTTAAAAGGAAATAAAAAACCTCCTCTTATTCTCAAGGTTAAAGTCATTTATGGCATTTTAAATCACCTCTAGACATAATGTACTTGAAATTGTATCCATAATTGTCAATTTTGTATCACCATTAGCTACGAAGGATCTTCTTTTTTAATTTTATAGAAACTTAAATGTCTTCTCACATTTGCCACTTACCAATTTGCACTTGGTTTTGAACTTTCTTTGGTCTCTCACTGTCCAATTGGCGAATTACAATCGAGCCAAGTCGGGCCCCAAAGCAGGTCTGACTAAAATTTTTTTCATTTCCCTACAAATAACCTCTAAAAAGCTTTAGGGACCTCAAACATACCTTTGGAAATGATCGACATCATTTTCGGATCATCAGACTGAATTTTGCAACCTTCAGGCGATTATGCCACATTTTCGCATTTAATCGCAAAGACGTAATTTTCAAACCTGTCAAAACACCTTTCTGGATCTCGCCATTCGACAGGCGTGTACTCTGATATACAAGGATGACTTCTACCAAATGGTTTCTCAAGAAGAGTCCCGAGTGAAGAGATATTAATCGGTGAAAATGACAAACTGGCTTTGTCAGCATTGTGGACCTGACGAAGTCAATGTTCTGGCAACACATGACGCCTTTCTCAAAAATATCAAATGACCTCTGTAGGCCCTCAAATTTGAAACATAGGTACCTTGAAGTATGTATTAAAACTTAGAATTCTCATTTTGATAAAAAATCTAATTGGATGCGAACAACGCGCTCACGAAAATGGCTACATTAACTGATAAAGCACTGAAAGTACAGATAATTGAAAATGATAGCTAAATGAACCCTTTTGCAAACTGACTAAACGGATTGATAGGAGCCTGAAACAGGAAACATAGCTCATCATTTATATCAGCACTAACCCAGAACAAACATTATGTCATAACACTCACTGAGGAAAATTTTACACTTGTGCGAAACAGGGCTCCGACTAGCTGTCGAAACAGGGACTTGCCAAAACACACAAACTGCAAACGGATTTGGCTATGAAAACTGAGCAAATGGATTTGTCAAGACTTGAAATTTTGCAGACTGAATCATATTTATGCATAGAATTGAATCTATTTTGAAATTCTCCATGATGATCAACAGGGAAAAAGATGTAATCGCTCAAATTAGGCTACTCAATAAAATTTGCATTTGTGCCTAAAATGCACTTTTAGATCACCCCTCAAAATGGGTACCTCATAAACTTATCCAAATTGAATTTTGAAAGTTGCACATCACTGAATAGGCCAAATGAAAGGTGTAGGAAATGAATCCCGAGCCTTACCCCCTAAAAATCAACTAGCTCCATTTTGCCCTCTCACAAACTAGGCCATTCAAACTGACTCATTTAGGTACTTTTCTGACATGCAGAGCAAAAATTTGAATTGGGCCTCTAAACTTGACTCAAATTTAATGAGTCCCAACACCTTCTGATAACCCTAAAGCCTAGATTCTATTTCAAGAATGCAAGTTCGGAAAGTATCTCATCCTTGCACCTAGCGGAAAAGAACCTGAAGAAATAGTTGACGAACTTTGCGGGTTGTGGCAGATGGAATTCGATGGAAGTTGCGCTAACTCTAGCTCTGGAGAAGGAGTAGTTTTATTGTCGCCTAATGGTAACATTTTTCCTTTCTCTTTCAAGTTATATTTTAAGAATACTAATAATACTGCAGAGTATGAGGCATTATTATTAGGATTAAATGAGGCCAAATGTAAAGGTATTAAATTGCTCAAAGTTAAAGGTGATGCAGAGTTGATTGTCAGACAGGTGAGAAATGTCTATATAGCTAAGAATGACAGATTGAGACATTATAGAAATAGGGTTTGGGATGAGATAGAATTCTTTGATGCCTTCTCAATTGAAGCCATACCAAGGGATCAAAATAGTAGGGCAGATTCGTTGGCCGTTTCAGCTTCCCTTTTGGTACCACATCCAGACTTTAAGGATGATTCATATAGGATTGAAATGATTTATAGGCCTAGTGTCCTTGATAATGTAAACCATTGGCAAGTATTTGATACAGATGCTCAGATCAAAGACTTTCTGGAATGTGTTCAGTCATTTTCCCAATCATATTTTGAAGGTTCTGAAAATAACTGTAAGGAGTTTAGTTCAGACCCGGATGATCCTACAAATACTTTTATTCAGCTTAAAGGCAGCAAAATTCCAAAAGGGCTAGTGACTCTGGAGAGGTTTTTCACCTGGGATGATGCATTCATAGGCAAGAAAGCCCTCGAGGATGATGGGAAAGGACATTGTGAGAAGATTAACCTGGGAGATGAATCCAACCTTAAAGTGGTAACAATTGGCAAGTGTTGTTCTCTGGAGGAAAAATGAATACTCGGCACACTACTGAAACAATACATTGATGTAATCTCTTGGTCTTATGATGATCTGAAGGAGTTTAGAAATGGGCATTTTTAGCATCAAATTCCATTGAAGCCAAACGTCTCTCCCTTCAGACAAAAATTGAGAAATTTCAACCCTATAATGGCAAACACCATCTTTAAAGAGGTTGATAAAATGCTTAAAGCCAGAATCATATATCCAATTCATCATTCTACCTACGTAGCCAACATTGTGCCCATGAGGAAGAAGAATGGGGAGATTCGTATTTGTGTGGATTTCCACAATTTGAATCAAGCAAGTCTTAAGGACAACTATGCCTTATCCAATATGGATCATATTCTGTAGACAATATCTGGGTTAGAAATGATTTCGATGTTGGACGGTTTTTCTGGTTACAATTAGATTAGTGTTGCAAAGCATAAACAACACAAGATGACATTCATCACTCCATGGGGAACATTCACATATAATCGTATGCCTTTCGGTTTAATAAATGCCGAAGCCACCTTTCAAAGGGCTATGGATTCCTCTTTTAAGGATTTTCGAGATAAAATTATTGTTGTTTACTTGGATGACCTGACAATGTTTTCTAAAAAGAGGGGGAATCATCTCAAGGATCTGAGGGCAATTCTATAGCATTGTCGAGAGCATGGAATCTCCCTGAACCCAAAGAAGTTAGTTTTCTGTGTAACGGAGGGCAAATTACTGGGACACATTGTTTCAAAAGGAGTCAAGATTGATCCTAAGAGAGTTAATGCAATTCAACGTCTCAGTTTACCTTCAAATAGGACTGGAGTAAGGTCTTTCTTTGGTCAAGTGAATTTCTTAAGGAGGTTCATTTCGAAGTTTGCAGAAACTACCAAACACATTATCAGCTTTTTGAGCGAAAAGAATCCTTTCAAATGGACTGAGGAGGCCAAAGAAGCTTTTGAAAGAATCAAGGGTTCAGTTGCTAATGCACCAACTCTCATCAACCCGGATTTCAAAAAGAATTTCATTATAGATTGCTATGCCTCCGAACATACGATGTCTGGAATACTGTTGTAAATGGATGAATCTAGGGCCGAAGCACCCATAGCATTCATGAGTGTTCCACTCAAGAAGCATGAGCTTAAGTATTCACTTTTGGAGAAATACGCCTTTGCTGTGGTCAAGGCTATGAAACAATTTTGATATTACATTCTGCACTCTCACTCTTTGGTTTTTGTTCCAGACTTCGCAGTGAAAAGCATTTTAACTCAGCAAGAGGTCGGACTCAATAAAAGAGCAACTTGGGTAACAAAAATCTAGGAATATGATCTAGACATTCGCCCTACAAAGACAGTCAAAGGACAAGGCTTATGCAGGTTAATAGCAGAAAATGAGATGGAAACAGTAACAAAATTACCATTGACTCTGTTCGTTGGATTGCAGGATACTTGGTTCTCTGATGTGTCCTACTATTTGACCTATGGTAGTTGCCTGAGTCATTTGTCAGCAAAGGAACAAAGGAATCTTAATTTAAAGGCTGCTAAGTATGTTATTTGGTAGGATGTCTTGTACAAAAAAGGTTTAGATGGAACATACTTGAGGTGTGTGGATAAGCCTCAACAACAAAAACTTCTGGAAGTCTATCATGATGAAGCTTGTGGCAGACACTTCTCATCCTCTGTCACTGCTTTCAAAATTTTAAGGAATTGCTTTTATTGGCATGACATTTTTTGAGATGCGTATATTTATGTAAAAGAATGTGAGAAATGCCAACTCTTTTCCGGGAAGCCACATTTAGTGGCTCTGCCTTTAAGGCCTATGGTAATTGATGAACCTTTCAGACAGTGGGGAATTGATTTCATTGGGCTGATAAACCCTCATTCCAGTCCTGGTCATATGTATATTTTGACAACAACTGACTATTTTACCAAGTGGGTGGAGGCCATTCCTACTAAAAAGGCAAACTCAGAGGTCGTATGTAACTTTCTCAAAGATTGCATCCTGGTCCGTTTTGGGGTCCCTCAAAAGATTGTTGCATATAACACATCATATTTCTCCTCTAAAGAACTAACCATGTTCTGCTATGAACATCAGATTACTCTCTCACATTCTTCTGATTACTTTCCACAGGGTAATGGATTGGCAGAATCAAGCAACAAGAACCTAGTTGCGATTATGAAAAAGCTAGTGGATGAAAATGCTCAGAACTAGCATAAGAAGGTATATGAAGCTTTGTGGGCAGATAGAATCATGACTAAAAGAGCCATTGGAATGACAAATTTTGAGCTTGTGTATGGGATTGGCACAAAACTTTCTTTACCCCTGGAATCGTCAGCAACCAAGCTACAGATAGTAGTGGAGGATTCTTTCTTTCAGAATGCTCTAGAGAAGAAGGTTATGTACCTAATGAAGATGGAAGAAGAAAGAGAGATGTTGGTGGATAGAATTATAGAGCATCAAAGTAGAGTGAAGAAGATTTTTGACATGAGAGCTCATCTAAGAGGTTTCCTTGAAGGAGATGAGGTACTATTATGGGATAAACGAAAGGAACCAAAGGGTGCGCATGGTAAATTTGACTCATTGTGGAAAAGTCCATTCAGGATTTGTGAAGTGGTGGGACAAAATGATTTTAGACTAAGCTATTCTAATGCAACGCTTATGCCCTATACCTATAATGGGCAAGATCTCAAGCTTTACAAACTATGAGTCCTGTGGTCAAGAATTGTTGTATATAGTAGTTTAGGTGTTTTGTTTTAAGTGACTGTTTAGGTGTGAGTCCCCTTTATTCCCCTATTTACTTTTGGTCATGCGAAACTAGAGATTTAGAGTTCTTTGCATTCTTCTTCACAAACTGCAATCCCCAGTCAGAGCCAATGTTACTACATCATTCTTCCTTCGTAATAAGAACAAATTCCTTTTTAAAAAATTACTTTCGGAGTCCTAGTTTTTCTTGTAATACCTCGGTTCAAGCCATTAGTCCATTTACAAATCGTCTTCTAATCAAAAAAAAAAATGCTGAGTTTTAGTAATTGGTTGAACTCTGTGAACACTTTGAACCATCTTGAACTGGGTTCAATAGGTTCATTTAGGTTCCACAGGTTCCTAGGTATTTAGGGGATTTTTCATACTAACATTTTCTTTAAGTGTTTCGTAGCGGCTCTTTAAGTTTTCTTGTTCGGTAATGTGTTACGTCATCTCTCTCCAGGCGTTGAACTCATTGAACTGAGTTCAAAAGGTTCAAATGTGTTCAACATGTTCAACACAGCACAAATGGTCAGTAGCTTGGCATAATTAATACTCTCATAAAGGATTTCCCCTGAGCACAGTGTATACCTTGAACTACTTGAACCCCAATGAAGTCTGTTTAGGATGTTCATATGTGTTCAAAGTTGGTGGGTCCCGCGGGTTAAATGATTTGATGGTGCATTGATTGCCAAATATGAGAAAGGTGAACCATATCTTAAGTGACATCAATTATTGGCTTTTCGAAGTAAGTAATCATTTCGGGAACTGGTGGTTACTTCAAAAATGCTGCCATGCATTTAATGCATGTGTGCAATGTCCATTCCAAAAAATTAATACACTCAAACTGACAATTGGAATTATTGCACTTAATAGTTCCGTATCATTGCTCTCCCTATAAGGAATGAAGGATTAACTCTCCAAAATTTTGTTCCTCGCTGTTGCAGTGTTATTTTTCTTTGATAGAAGTTTTAATCACCGGTAGTTGTCTGGTTGCTCAACTATGAAGGTGAGTCATTTTCTTGTTCTCTCCAGTAATTTTTACCTGTATTTCTTCTCTCGTAGTAGGGTTGCTACAACAAATTAAGGCTTATCACTTTGAGTTATGAAGTCCACACTGCACTTGTTCAGGAATGTTTTTAGCCTCACATGTACAAAGCCCATAGTTAGCGATACCGACCTTAAAGGGGAGAATCTTGAATTTTTAAAAGAAAGGGTATTCAAGGGAATTGATGGTTCTTTTGGTGTAGATATTTTGAGTAGTGGTCTCATAGAATCAACAGCTTTTCCCCCAGCTATCCCTTGCCTAGAATTGGTTAGGGAATGTATTGCTAGGTATGATCCAGTCTCTGAGACCATTAAAAGAGACAATGGTGAAACCCTTCTTGCTATACACCATGAAGTAATTTCCTCTGTCTTCAAGATACCTGATTACTATTTCTCCAATTTTTCCCCTACTCAATCAATCACGGAGTTCAACGCGGATAGAATTGGACACCAAAATAATGTAGCAAAATACTAGCTAAAAGTTCCTCAAAGGGGTGGTTCCAGGTTGCCCAAGAATCCCAATAAGAATCACATGTTGCCTCACATTCATGATGTCATGCTTTTGTTGCACCAAGTCAGAGGCTCTGTAGAAGCCTACAGTTTCGATGACTGGATTTATTGCTATGTGTTGTTAGTACTAGAGGGGAAGCAATACCTTGATTGGGCAGATCTGATTGCTGATTCAATGAGGGAGCAATTGAGTATGGCTAAACAGTTTAAGCAGAATTTCTTCATGTCTTCATTTCTTGTATATTGTTTGGCATGTGTCAAGGAGTTAGTTGGAATACCAAGACAACTCACGAAGGAAGATGTTCCCGTGTACGATTTTTATCCCATGCTGCAAAAGGATAATGCCTTGCAGGATTTCAGAAGGGTACACAATACTTTTTTGGGTGATTTGTGCTATGAATTGAAAAATGTGAAAACCAAAAGAATCTATGAGGATGCATAGATGTTGATAAAGAGGTTTGGCAGTTTCTTTATCCAGTTTCCTCGTTTCTGCTATATAAGAATAGGTGGCTTTGAAGAGGAACCCTTCAAACTCCCTTGTTTTTGTTCAGATTGCTTTGTTTTAGCAAAGATATGTAGGCAATTGACCTCTATGGTTAAAAAGGTGCAGCCCAGGGATAAATGGGAGGGTCATTTTCCCATCAAATTAGGTGTGTTGTCTTGTAGTTCAATGTCAGATGCCTTGATCATTGGAGAAGATCTCAAGAACTTCAATTTTTCCCTATATCCCAAAAGAAAAGGTTTCGATAATAAGGGTTTTTCTTGAAATCTTGGTCTAATGCCATATCTCCCAATGCCACAGTTAGAGGACTTCTGGGAAGATTGTACTGATGAACTTGAGGTGTTCAAAAGGGGAAACATGAGGATGGTATTAGAACAAGTTATTTCACTTCAGGTAAAGCTGGACATTAAAGGGCTCGAAGAAGATTATCTAGAATTGTTTGATCTTGGATACTTAGCTCGAGCAGAAACTGAGATGCCTTCAATCAACTGGGATGAGGAAGAGGAAGATGATATACAGCTAAGAACCAAAGGAGTCTTGGAGAGAACCATGGCATGGGTTGCTAGGAAAAAAATAGTGAAATTGGGCATCAAGTCTGATCCTACGAGAAGTAATGAGGTTCCTCTATATTCACCAAAGCATTTTTCTAATAATGCTTCTATGCTTGTTCATGCAGGTAAAGATAAAAAGCCACCTTAGGTTAGACACAAGCCTAATTCAACTTTGGATTTCTATACTCCTCGACATACCCGGTCACGAAGTGCTGCTCAGAGAAGGATGGATCAAGCTAAGGATGCAGAGGTGAAGGATATGATTGTTGATGCCTAAATATTTGAAGTTGAAGACCTGGATAGCGATGTTGCTAATGCCTTGGAGTCCCATGTGGTAACCATTGCTATGACACCACCTTCCAAAGCCATCAAAGGAACAACCAGTTCTAGTGCAACTCACAAGTAATTTACCACTTCGGTAAACAAAAAGTAGAATTTCCTTCCTATGACTATTTCAATTTAGGAGATGGTCATGAAGTATACTGAGAAGGGACCCAAGCCAAAAAAGTTCAAAATAGTTGCTCGTCTGGATAATGATGAAAGAACGGAAAAATGGGTCGCTGAAATTGCCTCATACAAGCCCAAGGATGAAAACAAGGAGGCCAGTGCAGATGATTTTGAGATCACTAAGGTGGAGCTGGGAAACATGAGTAGGGACTCAGACAATCATTTCTTCCAGGTATCGCCAAAGAAAATGCTCACCAGATCGGAGAAAGACCTACGGGAAAAGAGAGAGCTAAAGTGACACATAAATATTCTTGCCTAGTTCATTGATAGCATTGGTTGTTTTGGGGCACTCCCTATATCTCATACTACGGAGAACTTTGACCCGACTTCAACAAAAAATAAAAAGTTAATGAGCTAGGTTCAATGGGCCAAAAGTATTGCAGAGGCCGTGGAGAGATGGATTGAAGGAATAGTCAAGGATGGAGAGAAGTATATCACTAACTCCCAGAAGTTATGTGATGAAATACAGAGCCTCATCGCAGAAGTTCAAAATCAAATTTTGCCATGGGTGAAAGAGGAACACAAATGGGAGAACATCTTGTCGATGTTCATGAAAATAGAAGAGTATGGAGTTACGCAATTTCTGATAGAGCATTCAATTGAATTGGTGACAGAAGAATGTCAGCTCTTCATGTTGAAAAAGACTATAATGTGGCGGGTGCTTACCTTCAAGTCTATGATCTCTAATTCTAAGACTTCTGTGTATGAACTCCAAGACCTCCAATATAGTATAGTTAATGACAACAAGGTGGTTAACCCTGACCACGATTGGCAGTTGGGGATTTGCAGGCTGAACATGCAGGATGCGATTAAAGTTTTCCAAATATACATGGAGAAAATCAAAGCTAAGGGCAATTTCACTCTAGAGGATATAACACGGGTTGCTCAGATCGAGTCCATGACTTTTATTGGTAATGATCAGTTGCCAAAACATGCCGAAAAGATGGTGAAGCACTGGTGGAACAAGGAAGCGGGGAAGGAAAAGCTCAATGCGATGAAGGTTCCAAACCAATCTATAATCCAGGAACTCACAACCACCCACGACACCCAGTATAGCAGAGAAGAAGATGATGATGGGAAAGCGGCATAATGCATTGATCCAGGCCTTGTTTTTGTTTATTTGATTTTCATGTTTATGCAAAGACTTTGGGACATCTGTCCCAATTATATCTTGTTAGTTTCATAACTGTTTTGGGGGAGGTCAAGTTTTTAGGGAGATCTCCCCCATTCTAAAAACTATAAATTAAAGGAAGATAGATGGAATAGGGGTTATATTATGTAAAGAATTTTAGTTAATTTTTGGTTTTATATTCCTCTGTTTTGTAAAAGTCCTGTTGGGTGGAAGGAAGGATCAGATTTTCAAATCTAAAATTGGAAAGGATTTATAGATGTATTGTCGTGCCTTTGTCACATAATATATATATATATATATATATATATATATATATATATATATATATATATATATATATATATATATATATATATATATATATATATATATATATATATATATATATATATATATATATATATATATATATATATATATATATATATATATATATATATAAATATAAGATCATACTATTTTTGGGAGAAGGAAAATATGTGGGTTTTGAATCTGTGTAGACACATATCTTTGCATATGTTTATCTAATCAAACAACAACAATGACCTTTCTACTATAGAAAATTATTATTTTTCTGGGACTCCTTCCTATAAGTGTTTGTTTTTAGGAAAATATTTGTGCTTGAGAATAGATTTGGTTTCTCTTATTTGTTCTTTTCTTATCTAATTTGTTGGAATGGTGTTCTGAACTTTGTTTCAGTTACTTCCATCTCTTGTGTTGAAAAGGTTGGAAAGATAATTTTTCTCTAAAATATGTGTGAAATATTGGCCTCTCATCCAAGAATGAAGTAGGTAGCCTTACATGCTTTCAGGTTAAAATCATACTCCTCAAATAAAATTAATTAGATTATTCCCTGAATAACTAAAATAAGGAGTTGTACCTATGGAAAATTTAGAGGGAAGTGGTTTATATAACACTTGCCCAACTATTTAGTTGAACACTTGTCTTTAAAAGAAGGCAACAAAGTTTTAAATTGATCATTTTTTAGAAAGGCAAAATCCGTTCACTAACAAATTGACAATGAACGTAGACGTATATGGGGTCTAGATGATGACGTATATGATAATGTAACTAATATGGATGATAATGCAAAAGACTCAGGACGATAGTGAGGACATAAGTGGGGCTACGTAAAAGACTTAGGATGATAATGAGGATGTAAATAGGACTATGCAAAAGACGTAGGATGATAATGAGGACATAAGTGGGACTATGCAAAAGACGTAGGACGATAATGAGGATGTAAGTGGGACTATGCAAAATATGTTGGACGATAATGAGGACGTAAGTGGGTGTATGCAAGGACTATGTAAAAGATTGCCTAGGGTCACAAGTATGTAAGGACTTTTGAGTTTTGGTTTCAAAATGGACTTTGTTTTCTATATTTTCATGTGTGGGACAATGTTTTGTAGTTTTCCAAATCTGAGAACAATTGCTAGTAGGCATGTATAGCTAACTGACTCAATTTTCATACAATCTCAAAAAATTCAGAGATACATGGGATAGGGCCTGAAATAGCCCAAGGGACTGACTCAATACTGGTCTAGCACAATGATACATAAAAAAGCATGGAATACAATCTTAGGCTGTAAAGTGGACACCATTCAATGAGGCCCTTACGAAATAATGAGATAAAATGAACAGATAGAGAGTCTGGCAGCACTGACTCCACTCCATGGCACATACTTCTCGGGCATGCCAGTCTCTCTTACCCTGAAGATCCAAAGATCTTATAGCCAAGAGATTTTTGTGTCATAGTGTAAGGTACATGAAGGGTATCTATGGGGTACGATCCACACTCCCGAAATCACTGAATGTAGGATTTTTGGCAACTAAACTGGTTCATAGTATTAGGTTTTGAGGGGTCATGATCCAATGACGGATTCTCAGAGCAAGCCACTTAAGATTTTAGTTGAGCTTATTGGTGCAAGGAAGGCCCCCACATATGGTGAATTCACTCAACAATCTAGCCTCCTAACCAGTATATTTATATAGCGACTCAAAAAACCTACTCGAGAGTATGCTGGGAGAGATGATATCCCTAATGCATCCCAATTAGAAGTACCTCTATGGGGTGATGAAATCCCCAGTCAAAGATACCCCTCACTACATAGAATAAAATAAAAATTTATATGTCGTTGTCACCTTCCTCCTTTCTCTCAAGACCCCGAAGGTGGGTGGAAAGTTAGTTAATGCAACAGTAGGTCCACCCCAAACACAATAAAAATTCTTTACCTTAAAAAATGAAAAATGATTTAATCTAATGCAACCTGATTCACGTTCATTTTATAGCCCAAATTTAGGTGTTAGATACGCATGTGCATGTCCATTTTAAACAACAAATCAAAATATGAAGGCATACATGTCAATTTTAACTATTTGTTGATTTTAAGCACCAAAAGACCAAGTGTGAGATACATACATGTCAATTTTAGCCCATGTTCATTTTAAGCACCAACAATGAAGTGTGAGATTATCCATACATGTCCATTTTAATTGTTGTTGATTTTAAGCACCAAAAAATGAAGTGTGAGGTGATGCATGCAAAAATATTAATCTAATCCTGTCTGCAAATCTGCCACAGGCTGTAAATAGAAGACTATTAGTAAAGTCCAACTAACAGAAAACAAAAACTCAAAATTTGACAAAAACAAATGCATAATCCTACCTGTGCGATTACGTGATACTTACAAATCGAATGCATGAACCTGATAGAGTGAATGCGTAATTCTGACAGACTGAATGCGTGATGATGATTGATCGATTGCGTAGCACTAACAGGTCAATTGCATGATAGACAGGCAGACAACAACAAAAGTTAAAAAATAAAAAATAAAAGAAAACTAAAGCCAATCAGGAACCTACAAAATGAATTGTGAAGCCCTAGCCAAATCTTTCATCATCCATTCAATATTGGTTAGATCATATTTAACTTGATAAGAAAGAACTAAGCTATTATATCTATAAAAGGCCAGTTGCTCTTTTGAATCTTGTATCAATTTTCCTACTTGGAGAACCTTTTGATAGCGTTTGGCTTCTCTTCTTTGTTGTTTCGTCCTTCTTGCACCTGAAATCCTGAACTGTACGTTTCTTGCCATAAATTGTTATAATTAAATCATGAAATAGAAGCAATTTGATTCCAGATTAACCCAATTTGAGACAGAATTAGACAGACGAAATAACAGACGGAATAAAAAATTAGACAATAGTTTTCCCTGTGAATGCATAATTCGGAAAGGGTGATTGCATGATCTAAACAGGGCAATTGCGTAACCCTGTTAGAGAGAATGCATGACCCTGAGGGGTTGAATGCATGATGTTTTCTATGTGATTGCAGGATGATGCAATTGTGATTGCATGACAAAATATCTATTCTCAAAATCCATGTGAAATATGTAAAAAAAAATGCAAAAATCCATACGACTTGCAAAAATTACATAGCGAATAGAGAAGGTAAGTTAGTTGTGTTTCACGTTGGGTTCACCAAAATGTATGTGTGTAGAATTCATCTTAATAACAATGTATTAGTTAGAATCAAAGGGAAATCCTGAATCCCTATCTAATCAAAGAATCTAACAAACAAGACAATGAAATAATGCAATATCAAGAAATAGGAATTATAAATCAAATCAATCAAAAACTCCCTATTCCAAGATTGCATATCGCTTCCATTGCTCTTCTCTTCTCTATGGTATGATGGCTCTCATATATTGCGTTGATAACCTACAAGTGACACAAAGATTCGAAGTTCGCGATTCAAAGGAATTATCTAGGATTGAGGAGGATTGAAAATAGAGATTGAATGCTCAATTTATAGATTTTTGGAGAAGATTGATTGAAAGGTGGAACTCAGGTGAGCTCACATGAAAATTGATAGTTGAATTGTTGATTGTAGGAGTGGAACTCAATAGATTGAATAGATTAATTGAGTCAACTGATTGAGAAAAAGCTGACTGAAGGAAGAAAAAGAATGATTGGAGGAAATAAAGAAGATGACAAAGAAAGCTTAATTTAGAAAAAGCTAACTGAAAGATGGAAATAGAGGTTGGAGAGATAAATGATTTAATTAATTAATTTAGCATGTGCTTGCATTTAGACTTAAATTTTCAATTTTATCTTTGCATGATATTTATTCAAATAATTGAATTTATTAATTCAATTTAGCATTTGAATATATTTAGATCTTGACTTTGATTTTCAAATTGGTTTCTGAAATGATGCATATGTAATTGAATTTAGAAGAAATTAGAAGAATATGAAATTAAATGAAATTAGAACTTACAGATTTGGAAATAGAAGAATTAATTAGTTAATTAAAAAATTTAAAGAAACTATTTAATTATGCATAAATGGAATTTAATTAAATAATAAAGATTATTTAATTTAAAGGATTAAATCATAATTAATTAAATAATAAATATTTAATTAATATTTAGAAAAGGGTTAAATGATTAGATAATTAGAGATAGAAATTGAATAATTAGTAATTTATTTAAATAATAAAGATTATTTAAATTGGAGAATTAATCAGAATCAATTAAATAGTAAATATTTAATTAACATTTAGAACATGGTTAAATGATTAAATGATGATAGAATAAAAAAATAGAATAATTAGTAAGATGATGAGGAAATATGAAATTAGAAGAATAAGATTAATTAACTTAATTAAGTAATTAAAGAATTATTTAACTAATTAGAGGAATAATTAGTACATGATCAATGAGACATATTTAGGTGTCTACAACATATATATATAATACAATGAGACGAGCTTGCCAAAAGTCATATGCCAATAAAATGTCACATATACATAATACAAAATATATGCCATTCAGGCATACAATAAAAGCCCCTAGTCTACTGATTTCCCACTAGCACTAGGAAATAGATCATGAGCTGCCTTCGACTATTGAGGGGACACTAGTACATTTGGAGCGGTTTTTCGATGAGCAATCATCGAAACTCAGACAACTAAACATTAGAATTCAGATGTATTCGGGGAGAAAATCCTCGTCGCTATTTTTTCATTGGTGATTCTGATGATGGGATTCACGTCAGAATTCCAATGAACCCACGTCGGAAATTTCTATGCACCCGCGACATGTTTTTTTGATGAGGAGACGTTGAAATTCTGACCTCGTTGCATCCTTTATCATGGTAACCTTTTCTGATGACCCTTGGGATAAGTCTTTCTGATAGCCTCATCGGCTATCGACAAGACAAGATTTCTCTATTGCCTGTAGGTGGCATGTTTATTTGACGAGACATTGAAATTCTAACCTTGTTGCATCCTTTATTGCCATAACCTTTGCCAATGACCCTTTATCGCCATAACCTTTGCCGATGCATTTTATTGTTGCCAGTGTCTATCGGGATAAGTCTTACCGATAGCCATGATAAGGCTATTGACAAGACATGATTTCTCCATTGCCGCTAGTGTGTGTTCTGTCGATGGACCATCTTCAAGGAGATGTCAGAATTTTGATGATTACAACAATGGATGAGGTTGCATCCTACAAAATTTTTGTCATCGTAGGTATGGCAACATCATCGGTTGTCTTGTGGTTTTAATTGGAATTCCGACCTTCCCCAACATTTTTTTTAAAAAAAAATCCTAACTTCTTTTGTCTACACCGATGACCCCTTATTGCCATAACCTTTGTCGATGCATTTTACTTTTTGCCAATGTCCATCGGGATAAGTCTTACCGATAGCCTCATTGTCTATTGGCAAGACAAGATTTCTTCATTGCCGCTAGTGTGTGTTCTACTGATGGACTTAAACGATGTATGCTATCTTGATCACATGCTTCTACTTGTTGATGTTACCATCAAGTTGACTTTTGTTGATTACAAATGATTAATATCAGCAACATTAATATCAGTGAGCTTATAAAGGATTAAGCGCAGTAGGTACCTCATTATCAGGAAGATAAAGATGAAATTGCTACAAGAATGCATCATTATGTGTTCCATTGATGTCAACACTAGTTGTTTTGGATGCTTTACTGACACTCTTTTGGTCTCAGTAGGTTGTGTGGTTTCTGGTTGGTTTGGATCCAACTTGAACCGGTATGATCAGTATGTTTGGGTTATAGAATTGGCTTACTCATGTTCATATTCAGCCAGTTGGTTTTTTTCTGGTGATCCGATGCTATCGTGTTTGCTTGGAAGCTTGGTTTGTGGTTCTGGTGAGGGTTTCACCAGTAGTGCCTTGATGAAGATCTCTGATTATATGCATAAGTGGTGTTGGTATGGCTTCTGGTGGAGATTCAAGATGTTGATGGTGATCATGTTCGAGACTTGGTGGATTGGGATTATTTCTTTGGCATGTATGGACCTATATTAGGTCTCGGTGCATCTATGTTATGGATCGGCTTAATGTAACGTGTGGATTGGACCTCCCGATATGTTTTTCAGATGTCTTATGTGTTATATATTATTTGTCTAGTCTAAGGTTGACATGTTTTGTAATTATGTAATTGGTTTATAGTCTGGTGGCCGACCTGATTGTTTATGGTCAAGGATTTGTATATATATGGTGTAAGATCTCATTGTAGATGATATTAGGATATATAAAAGGCATATGGATATGTAATATGCGAATAATGTTGTTAGGACCTGGAGACAACTGAGAGGGGGGGTGAATAAATTGTCAATTAATTTCAACCCAGATATAACTTAATCAAGCTTGATACTTAATACTAGTAAACAAAACTTAATAACGGTTGACAGATTAGCAGTTAATATTAATATCGGTGAAACTCAATGCATAAGACAGAAAGAGAAACAACATCCACAACACATAACACAAAGATTTGTACATGGAAACCCTGTAAAGGGAAAAACCACGGTGGGAAACCTTACCCACAATCAGATGATACTACTGCAGATAGTATGTGTTTACAAAAGAGGTCTGCACATGCAGAAAGGCCAACTGCCTAGATCTCACTACTCAATCACAAAATAGGAGTCACACTGATTACAATTGGATGGTTAAATCCAATGATAATGTACTGCTCAAAGTAGCATTTCCAATGTTGGATTCAATACCGATTCAGCTATGATAATCACCTTCAAACCTTCCTTGAACCTTCTCTATGGTCTGCTCATATGATCTTCAATATTCGCACATACCATGTTACAAAACCTTATACCATATACCATTATTTTTATTCTCCTTACTTACATCATCTCACAAATGAGATCTTACATATATACCAAATCCTAAGACCAATTGTGTAGGTCATATTAACAAGAATATTACAATTAAACCAATTAAAAATAAGTCAAGATGCGATGCATCATGTCAGCTCAAAACATTTATAGCAATGTCCAATTAATTAAATCATCTCCATAACATGTCGTGTTGATTTGGAATAGATAATGCATGTCGGTCCATAACCTAGATCAATTTTTTGGTAACAACAAATATGTCAACCCGATTACCCCAATAACCGAAATACCAAAACCAAGTGTCCAAACCATGTCTTCAACATAAACAAGTGATCTCTAGATGATAACAAGTCATCTTCAGTGCCAGTGAACAATATAACCTACCAGTGAGTGATATATCGGTGACTGTGCATAAGTCACTGAATTTGTCGGTCAACATAATGTGCAAGTTCAACATAACCAAAGATCTCCAGAAGATAAGTGTTGACATCAATGACAAAACCAATGCAACACATCCATAATACCAACAATCTCCCCCTTTGGCATTGATGGAAACACAAGATGGAAAAACATCTAAGTGTCAAAACAGAATGCCAAAAACCAAAAACCAACAATCTCCAAAATAGATCAATACCCAAAATAAAAATAAAAATGCAGAGAGTATATATCTCTCCCCCAATGAATAATCTCTCTCTCCCCATAGGATAATGTTTTTCCATAGATATCTCTCCCCCTTTGACATCAAAATGCCAAATTAATACAAATACCAGAACATTAACCAATTACAATAACCAATTGTTTTAACCAACTACTCCCCCTTAGAAGTATCTCTCCTCCATCAAAGCCGGAAAAAGGTTTCTTTGTTAATTCTATCGGTTTGATACCAATCATCAACTGTCTAAGTCTCTACTGGTGAGGGTATTACCCCAAGCTTCTCTCTGAGATATTCAAAAGTTTCCTTAGGCAAAGGCTTAGTAAAGATATCTGCAACCTGCTCTTTAGTATTCACATAAACCAATCTTACTTCTTTTCCTTCAACATTCTCTTTCAGAAAATTATATTTGATAGAAACATGTTTAGTATTAGAGTGAAATATCGGATTCTTAGATATATCAATTGCTGCTGAATTTTCACAATAAATTATTATAGATTCTTTTCATTTTACCATTATGTCCTTAAACATTTACTTAATCCATAATACCTGAGTACAATTAGTTGTTGCTGCAACATATTCTGATTCTGTTGTTGATAATGATGTACAACTATGTTTCTTTCTCAACCATGAAATCAATCTACTACCAAGAAAGAATGCCCCACCGAAGGTTCTCTTTCTCTCATCTACATCTCAAGCCCAATTTGCATCGGTGTATGCATATAAATCAAGATTTTCATCTTTAGGATACCATAAACCAAGATTTGTTATGCCTTGTAGATACCGGAAAATCCTTTTCACTACTGATTCATGGTTTTCTTTAGGATTACTCTAAAATATTGAAACAATACATACTGCATTCATTATATCAAGTCTTGTTTGTGTCAAATAAAGTAAACCTCCAATCATAAATTTATATTTTGTCATATTAATAGGAGCTGAATCATCTTTCAATAATAATTTATCAGTTGTAGTCATAGGAGTACTTACCGGTTTGAAATTTTCCATACCAAATTTCTTTAGTAGTTCTTTCAAGTACATTGTTTGACATATAGATATACCTTTATCGTCTATGAAATCTGCAATCCTAAAAAGAATTTTATCTCCCCAATCATAGACATTTCAAATTCTTCCTACATCTTATTAGCAAAGTCTTTACATAATCCAACTTCTCCTCCAAAAATGATATCATCAACAAAAAATTCCATAACCATGATGTCATCATTAGTCACTTTGAAATATAAGTTGTTGTCAGAATTACCTTTAGTGTAACCAAGCTTCAAAAGATATTTGGCCAATCTAGCATACCAAGCTCTAGGAGCTTGCTTCAATCCATACAAAGCTTTCCTTAATCTACAAACCACATCTTTATCATTTGTAAATGAAAATCCATCAGGTTGTTTAATGTAAACTTCCTCTTCAAGATCACCATTCAGAAATGCACATTTTACATCCATTTGATATACTTTATAGTTCTTGTGGGCTGCAAATGCAAGAAATAATTTGACTGCCTCAATTCTCGCTACCGGTGCAAAGGTTTCATTGTAATCAATTCTCTCTTTCAGTGAATATCCTTTACTCACTAATCTTGCTTTGTTCCTAATTACCTTACCATCTTCATTGAGTTTATTTCTGAATATCCATTTAGTTCCAATTACATTTTTGTCTTTAGGCGAGGGAACTAATGTCCATGTATTGTTCTATTCAATTTGTTCTAATTCTTCTTCCATAGCTTTAATCCAATGTTTATCTTCACATGCCTCAATAATAGATGCTGGTTCAATTTTAGAAATTAAGCATACCTCTTCATTTGACAGTCTTCCTCTTGTCATAACACCTTCATATTTATTCCCAATTATTTCACTTTGAGAGTGATTTAGTCTTACATACCTGGGTGTGTTCACTTGCTGTTGTTCTTCAGTCACTATGGAATTCTCTAATCATCCCGATGTGATTGGATCCACATTCTGTACCATTGCACTCTGTATAGGTTCATTTATGATCATCTCAACTATCAGTTCAAAATCCATAGACCTTGAATTTCCTCTAAATTGTTCATCTATCTTCACATTTGCACTCTCAATGATTTTCTGCAGTCTTTTATTAAAACAGCTATATGCTTTTCTCTTAGATGAATAACCAATAAATATTCCCTCATCACTTCTAGGATCAAATTTACCAATATACTCATCTCTCCTAATATAGCATTTGCTTCCAAATATTTTGAAATATTTAAGAGTAGGAGTATTACCAAACCATAGTTCATAAGGGGTCTTATCGATTTCATCTTTGATGTGAACTCTGATAAAAGTGTAAACTGTTGTATTCACTGCTTCTCTCCAGTAGACATGAGGTAGATTTTCTTCTAATATCATGCTTCTAGTTGCATCCAGAATAGTTATGTTCTTCCTTTCGACAACTCCATTTTGCTATGGTGTCCGGTGTGCTGATAGTTGCCTTCTAATTCCATTCACTTCACAAAATGTATTATACTCCTTAGATGTGAATTCACCTCCTTGATCTGATCTTAAACATTTGATTTTCTTACCAGTTTCATTCTCTACTATTGCCTTGAATAGTTTGAATTTCCCAAAAGCTTCTGATTTCTCCCTGAGAAAATTAACCCAACACATTCTAGAATAATCATCAATGATTAGCATAAAGTATCTATCTCCCTATAGACTTCTTGTTCTTGCCGGTCCATACAAGTCAGTATGGATTAAATCAAGAACATTATTGGATTTCTCATAAATACTCTTAAAAGTTGTTCTAAATTGCTTTCCCATTTGACATTCCTTACATACCGGATTATGAGGTTTTACAATCTTAGGTAAATCCCTTACTCCCTTAGATGAACTGATGTTTATTATGCAATCAAAATTCACATGACAAAGTCTTTTATACCATAACCAACTTTCATCAATATGTGCAATCAAGCATGTCTTTTCATTGTTATTGAAATGAAAGATATTACCTCTAGTCTGATTAATAGTTGGAATCTCCAAACCAGTTGTATTCATGATTTTTCATTTACCATTCTTGAACTTTAACTGAAATCCCTTTTCAACTAATTGACCAACACTCAAAATATTATACTTTAAACCTTCAACATAATAAATGTTGTCAGTATTGTGCTTACCATGAAAAGATATAGTGCCTTTTTCTCTGATCAAACAAGCTTTATCATCCACAAATATTAGTAGACCTCCAATGTATTCCTGAAAAGATAAGAATTTACTTTTATCACCAGTCATATGGTGTGAACATAAGGAATCTATAATCCATTCATCCTTTTATTCAATTTTAGCTATCAGGTCCTACTCTATCGATGGAACAGTAGGTGCCAATTGATCTTCTTTTATTGCAACAAAAGCCCATCCATTTTCTATCGGTTCTTCATCAGAATCATCAGTAACTCCTTCATCAATATAGTAACATGATTTGTCTCTATTCATCTTAAATTTGTATCTCTGATATTCAGGGTTAGGTTTATATGACCTTTTAGCTTCTTCTCTCAATATTGCATGTCTATCAGGACATCTAGATGCCATATGACCAACTTTATTGTAGCTAAAACATTTAAATGGTGCTTTACCTTCATATTTAATACCAATAGGACCTTTACGCATTTTCCTTGCAAATAGTGCTTCAAGTTATTCCAGTTCTTTATTTTCCTTTCTGATCTCTTCAAGTTCTCTTGCATAAAGTGCTTTCTAATCAAATTTGTTAGATGATGGTGATGCTGCTGCAGATGATGATGCTTTGAAGTCTAAATCTATTTTAATTGTAGCAACACGACCAAATTTCTCAAGCTCAAATGCTGAAAGTTTTCCAACCAAGGTATCTCTACATATTGATGTATTAGGCATTGTTCTCAACTCATTAATAGTAGTTACTTTCATTTTATATGCTGGTGGCAATGCTCTTAAACCTTTAGAAACAATTTCATCTTCACTCAAGGAACCTCCACAACATTGTATTCCCAAAATAATTTCATTTACCCTTTCCATAAAAGCAAAAATTCTTTCATCTTCTTCCATTTTCAGATTTTCATACCTGACCTGGAAGCATTCTAGTTTTGCCATTTTGATAGTAGTGTCACCTTCATTCAATGTCTCCAATTTATCCCATATAGATTTAACAGTAGATCGGTCTGATAATCCCATGATTTTCTGATTTGACAAGGTGCTTAAGAGTGCTTCCCTTGCTTTGCAATCATTCTCTTGATCCTTACCCAATGTTGGTGGATTAGGTTGATTCGGTGTAGGACCAATATAGCCATTCTTTATAACATCCCATATGTCTCTTCCAATGCAATTCAGATGTGTCTCCATTCTGATCTTCCATATACCATAGTTTGTTCCATCAAGTTTCAGGATGTCCTTCCTGAAAATGTTTGTTGCCATAGAATCTCCTCAAGCTATTAAACTTCTGCAAATAGATGACTTAGCTCTTATACCAATTATTAAGACCTAGAGGCAACTTAGATGGGGGGGTGAATCAGTTGTCAATTAATTTCAACCTGAATATAACTTAATCAAACTTAATACTTAATGTCGGTTGACATCTTAGCAGTTAATATTAATACCAGTGAAACTCAATGCATAAGAAAGAAATAGAAATAACATCCACAACACATAACACAGAGATTTGTACGTGGAAATCTTGTAAGGGGAAAAACCATGGTGGGAAATCTTACCAACAATTAGATGATACTACTGCAGATAGTATGTGTATACAACTGGGGTCAGCACATGCAGAAAGGCCAACCGCCTAGAGCTCACTGCTCAATCACAAAATAGGAGTCACACTGACTACAATTGGATGGTTAAATCCAATGATAATATACTGCTCAAAGTGGCATCTCCAATGTTGGATTCAGTACTGGTTAAGCTTTGATAATCACCTTCAAACCTTCCTTGAACCTTCTCTATGGTCTACTCATATGATCTTCAATATTTGCACATACCATCTTACAAAAGCTTATACCATATACCATTATCTTTCTTCTCCTTACTTACATCATCTCACAAATGAGATCTTACATATATACCAAACCCTAAGACCAAATGTGTAGGTCGGCTTACCAAGAATATTATAATTAAACCAATTACAAAAAGTCAAGATGCGATGCATCATGTCGACTCAATACATTTACAACAATGTCCAATTAATTAAATCATCTCCATAACATGTCGTACTGATCTGGAATAGATAATGCATGTCGATCCATAAACTAGACCAATTTGTTGGTAACAACAAATATATCAACCCAATTAGACCAGTAACCCAAATACCAAAACCAAGTGTCCAAACCATGTCTTTGACATAACCAAGTGATCTCCAAATGATAACAAGTCATCTTTAGTGCCAGTGAACAATATAACCTGCCCGTGAGTGATATACTGATGACTGTGCATAAGTCATTGAACTTGCCGGTGAACATGATGTGCCAGTTAAACATAACCAAAGATCTCCAAAAGATAAGTGTTGACATACATGACAAAACTAATGCAACACATCGATAATACCAACAATCTTCCCCTTTGGCATTGATGGTAACACAAGATGGAAAATAATCTAAGTGCCAAAACAAAATGCCAAAAACCAAAAACCAACAATCTCCAAAATAGATCAATACTAGAAATCAAAATACAAATGCAGAGAGTATATATCTCTCCCCCAATGAATAATCTCTCTCTCCCCATAGGATAATGTTTTTCCATAGATATCTCTCCCCTTTGACATCAAATGCCAAAGTAATACAAATACCAGAACATACAACCAATTACAATAACCAATTGTTTTAATCAACTACTCCCCCTTAGAAGTAACTCTCCTCCATCAAAGCCAGAAAATGGTTTCTCTGCTAATTCTGTCAGTTTGATGCCAATCATCAATTGTCTAAGTCTCTACTAGTGAGGGTATTACCCCAATCTTCTCCCTGAGATATTCAAAACTTTCCTTAGGCAAAGGCTTAGTAAAGATATTTGCAATCTTCTCTTTCGTATTCACATAAACCAATCTTACTTCTTCTGATTCAACATTCTCTTTCATAAAATTATATTTGATAGAAACATGTTTAGTATTAGAGTGAAATATTAGATCTTAGATATATCAATCGCTGCTAAATTATCACAATAAATGATTATAGGTTCTTTGCATTTTACCTTGATGTCCTTCAACATTTGCTTAATCCATAATACCTGACTATAATTAGTTGTTGATAATGATGTACAACTCTATTTCTTGCTCAACCATGAAATCAATCTACTACCAAGAAAGAATTCCCTACTAGAGGTTCTCTTTCTCTCATCTGCATCTCCTACCCAATTTGCATTGGTGTATGCACATAAATCAAATTTTTCATCTTTAGGATACCATAAACCAAGATTTGTTGTGCCTTGTAGATACTAGAAAATCCTTTTTACTACTGATTCATGATTTTCTTTAGGATTACTTTGAAATATTGAAACAATACGTATTGCATTCATTATATCAGGCCTTGTTTGTGTCAAATATAGTAAACCTCCAATCATAGATTTACATTTTGTCAGATTAACAGGAGCTTAATCATCCTTCAATGTCAATTTATTAGTTGTAGTCATAGGAGTACTTACTGGTCTGGAATTTTCCATACCAAATTTCTGCAATAGTTCTTTCAAGTACTTTGTTTGACATATAAATATACCTTTATCAGTCTGTGAAATCTGCAATCCTAAAAAGAATTTTACCTCCCCAATCATAGAAATTTTAAATTCTTCCTGTATCTTATTAGCAAATTCTTTACATAATCCATCTTCTCCTCCAAAAATGATATCATCAACAAAAAATTCAATAACCAGGATGTCATCATTAGTCACTTTGAAATATAAGTTGTTGTCAGCATTACCTTTAGTGTAACCAAGCTTCAAAAGATATTTGTCCAATCTAGCATACCAAGCTCTAAGAGTTGGCTTCAATCCATACAAAGCTTTCCTTATTATGCAAACCACATCTTTATCATTTGTAAATGAAAATCCATCAGGTTGTTCAATGTAAACTTCCTCTTCAAGATCACCATTAAAAAATCCACATTTTAAGTCCATTTGATATATTTAATAGTTCTTGTGGGTTGCAAATGCAAGAAATAATCTGACTGCCTCAATTATAGCTACCAGTGCAAAGGTTTCATTGTAATCAATTCTCTCTTTCTATGAACATCCTTTACATACTAATCTTGCTTTGTTCTTGATTACCTTACCATCTTCATTAAGTTTATTTTTGAATACCCATTTAGTTTGAATTATATTTTTGTCTTTAGGCCGGGGAACTAATGTCCATGTATTGTTCTTTTCAATTTGTTCTAATTCATCTTCCATTGCTTTTATCCAATGTTTATCTTCACATGCCTCAATTGTTACTACTTATCAAATTGCCATTATTTTTATATACAAAGTCATTCTATATACTCTAGTCGGTTACCACTACCAAAATATTTAGTCGGTATGAACAGTCTAATTGGTTACAGAAGGAAAACAGTCACAGAGCCCAGTATACACCGAGCTGTCTACCGAGTAGTAAAGATAATACACGGAGTGAAACATGTTACTAGATTCATTGAACCTGGACACACATATGAAAACGTGTTACAAGATCGAGGCACATAGAACTGTTATCACATTGGAAATTGCACATATAGATTTTGTATAATTTTGAGGTCATCTAACCAATGGAATATTTTGCATGGTTATTTATTCGAGAAATCATGTTTGTAAGATCAAAGCAATGAATCAGATCACCAACATAAGAAGTCTATTTATACAGCATGAATTTAGGGTTAGATATATGTGAATAAGAGAAATGTGTGTGCATATGTGTATGAAGCAAGACTTATGTGATACATGAGAAATCACAGAGTATTATGACTGTTACAGAGACACAGAGATCATTGAGAAGGTTATCAGAGAACAGTCAAAGAACAGAGTAAACAGAAGGGTTTACCGAGTTACTTTATGAGTTACCGAGGTATGCTATAGGCAAGGTAATCTTATTTTGAGCACACAGAATCTGCTACAGCATTTAAGATGTAAAGTTGTAGATATTTGTAAAATCTTATTGTAATATTTTGAAGTTGTAAGAGAAACCTTTAACAAGGTAAAAGACTCTAATCAATTCTATAAATTGTAAATCCTCTAACCAAGTGTAGCATTTATACAGTGTTGTAAAATCCTTTAGCAAGCTAGATCTAACAGATCTTGTTACTCCTAATAGGGTAAGCTATCAGAAATAGCTAAATATGTAGCTCTAACTGAGAACTCTTTATTATTGCAGTAGTGAAGTTGTGGGTGCCATCCCCTCGCAGTTTTTCTCTCTAACCAAGAGTTTTTGTGTAACCAAAATATATGTGTTATGGAGTGAATCATGTATGATTGTTACTCATTTGTTTTAGCTTTATGTTATGTTACAGAAGTTTTTGGTTTATGCATAACAGTAAAGATATTGTTGATAAAAGGATTTTAAGTACTGATTCACCCCTCCCCTCTCAGTACATTAGCTTTCCATATTGGGCCTAACAATTGGTATTAGAGCTTGAATCTTGGAAAAGGGTTTAACTGCCTAAAGAGAAAGATCTTATCAATGGAAGGCTACAAACAATCTCAGAGGATTGTGTATCTGCAAGAAGAATTGGATCATGCTAATCAAGTGATTGCAGACATGCAAAGGCAAATGCAAAAATCTCTGAAAGTGAGAAGAAGATTATCTGATGATTTGCAGGACTCTCAAGAGTTAGTGGAACAAATTGAGACATCATCTAAGAATAGTATGTTTGAAGAGATTGGACAATTGAAAGAAAAGAACAAAGCACTAGCTGATCAACTAAAAGCAATGAAAAGAGAACATGAACATTTTAGTACACAGATGACTGAAAATCTTGATGCATTGAGGACAATCAAGGGAAAAGTAAGAAATCTAGAAAGAGAGAAACAACAACTTGAAGCATTAGTATCTGATAAGAATGATGAAATTATTAGGTTGACTAGGATTCAACAAAATATGACAGATTAGCTAGGTTATGCACGTCATGAAGCAAATCTAAAAGATGATGAGAATCAAGCATTGAAACTTGAAGTATCAAGGTTGAGCAATGAACTTGAAACAAAGAAGAAATCCAAGGAAACACTGAAGAAGAGTAATTAAGCATCAAAGATGTTGGATGAGCAACTGAATACAAGATGACCCTACAAAGAAGGAGGACTCAGTTACAAAGGAAAAGACTCTACCAAGAAGGGAATTTATACTACCGAGAAAGGAGAATCAAGGTCATACTACCAACATGTGTCAAACCAGAAAAGGTAAGCAACCGAATGCCACTAAGACCAATGGTTATTGTTACAATTGCAATAAATATGGTCACACATCTAATCAATGTAGGACAAAGTCTGTTAATAATTATCAGAAGGCAAAATTCAAAGGGTTTTGTAAAAACTGCAATAGATATGGACATAGTACCGAGAAGTGTTGGTTTAAGCAAAAGAACCACATGTGGTCTACACACCAAGCAAATACTAGAGGTTACTGGACTCACATAGATCCTTATCGACAATATTCTGCAGTACCATGGGATTACAATACAAGGATATGGTGTGAATGTTGTGGAAGATATGAACATATAAGTGCCATTATAAGATTTGGAATGAATAACTGAAGATCATGGAGAAATCTTGGTATGGCATGTCTTCATTGTCACAAAGTTGGACACTTGGTTGGAGATTGTAGAGATCAACCTAGAGAAGACACTGAGGAAATAAAAGAGAAATTAAAGATGATTTGGAGAAAGAAGGAAATTGTGTCAAATAAAGAAACCACCTTACCTACCGAGTTAGGTGTTCCCACTCCAAATTAATCGGTAAAGGTATGAAGGGACTAGATTCTCACAAGGTTAAATCTTAAACAGTTCCTATTTTAGTATGTACTGAATTCAAAATCTGCATAGTAAGATGTAGTAGTAAGTTTGAAATTCTATCAAAGTCTTTTGGAACACTTTACAAGAAATCTGTCAAGTCGGTATATGAAGTAAATTTGGTTACTTGGTTAAAGCGCAAAAAGGGAAAGAAAGTTAAGCAAACCGAGTGCATTTAGTGTCTTTGACCTAACTTGCACAGAGCCCGATAAGGTATTTTTGAGTACTTAAAGGTTTTTCACAGTCATTTTCATTCACCAACTTTTCAAGAAGCAGAGCAGAGTGAATCAAGGCAATCAAACCATCTTCAAAGGAAAAACTAAGGTATTTACATTGAATCTCATCGCATTGCTAAGCTAGTTTACTAAACTCATTAAGTTGTTATTATTTGCTGAGTGTGAAGCATCTATCATTTGTTAAAGTTCTCAAACCCTAAGGTTCTTGTGTCAATTTTTATCTGAAATCAAAATGGCACCTAAGATCCAAGACACCAGTGTTGTCAAGATTATAGAGAAGCCCTCACTAAAATACTCTTTGACTCCCAAAATTGCATTTGAACTGGATGACAAAACTGCCTTTTCAATCATCCCAGATCGAGTCTTGTTAGTCGAGGATGTGAGATTCTTCACAAAATGTCGTGTTGAAGAACTCGGTCATGTTGAGATCAAAGATGCATATGATGAATTGTGCACATATGGTAAAATGGATAGCAAGTATGAGCATATCAAAATCAAGGGATTGACTGAAGCCCTAACCTATCCCCGTGTGTTCAAACCCTAGTGGGTCAAGTTTGTACTAAGCCGAGTGCATGATGATTTCATGTGGCTACAAGAGCAACCATTTAAGATCACTAAAGAAATCATTCATCTAATCATCGGTTATCCTATCTATGATCATGCCCGAGCACAGAAAATGATATCACATAAGGAATTGATCAGTCTGACTGGAGTAGAATTTTGATTGCAAAGGTCTGAAGTTGAACAATGTCACTGATCCTGAACTCAAATTTTCTATTAGAGTAATTGGTTACTATTTCTTCCAATCAGCAAGGGAAAATAGTGTACCCTGTGCAGCAGTGGACTTAGCATACAAGATTGTTAAGAAATGCATGAAAATTGACTTGTGTGAAGTATTGTTGAAGAACTTGTTTGAAAATCTGAACACAATCAGGAAGCCAAAGAAGAAGAACTCAACAAATACTCTAAAATTTGGATCACTACTTGTATGTATATTTTTCTACTTTGAGAAGTTTTTTCCAACAATTGGTAAAGTTGTTTGGGAACTACACCGACCAATCACCCATCAGATCAATGACTTCATCAAGAAGTTAGGTGATAACTTTAATGATATAATGGATGATTACTTCAGCAAGTTCCAAGAGAAAATGCATAATAGGTACCGGATTCCACCACAGCTGGTAGAAAAATACAAAGATGAAATATGTTTTGAGGTCAACACTGATTACTATTATGTGAATGTTGTGGAACCAAGGACTCAATCTTTGTCACGTATGGGTTATGAGATTGATTTTGATATCACACAATAGCAAATCGATGCATTTTTGACACTACTAAGGCATGCTACCGAGCTGAGGTATGGAACCTATGAAGAGGTGAAAGAAAAAGAAAAGATGAGCATTGTAGTACCCAAAGCTACAAGGAAGGCATCAAAGATGATTAAGGCATTAACTGAGAAATTTTGAGAAGAGTCTTCCTCCACACCTGTCAAAGGCATTCTAGCCATCACCGAAGAGGAGACAAAAGCCCAAGAAGCAACCATAACACTTAGCACTAAATTGCCTAAGGGAAAAGTGTTGAATAGAAAGAAAAAAGACACTTCAATGGCCCTACCAACCCCTCCAACAAAGAGACCTAACACAAGGGCATCTGCTGCATCACCGAGTAAGAAACAAAAGACTGTTGTCATTCCTAAGGTAACTAGAACTTACATGAAATCTACTCGGTGGCTCATTTTGTCAAAAGAGTTGAGTGATACCGAATTTGAAGATGCAAGTAAATTTCAGATTGTGAAAAGGAAGAAGGTAGATGTACATAGTGTAGAAATTTTTTGTAAAAATCTAAAGGAATATGGTGGATTTGGTGGATTCAGATTTGTCAAATATGAATCCAGATTTGCTGATGAAAAGAGACAAATTGAAGAAGTTGTCATTTGCACACTTCTAAAATTCCAAGTGGTCCCATTAGAAGTATGTAATTCTATTCCTAAGGAATTATATGCACATATTGAAACTAGATGGCAATATGCCCTAGACTCAAAGAAACAAATCAAAGAAAGAAGTCTGGTGCATATCTTTCCTGATATGTCGGTTGATGAAATAAAAGAACATCTAACAAACAACCAAACACAATTTATAGTAAAACAAAAGGCCTTGAAATTGATGAATGGCCTGTATATAGATGTGGAGAAGGAAACAAAAGAGCAATGGAAGGACATCTTTCAAAGAAATAATGTTGGTGAACAATCTATAGTGGAAATAGTTGATGTCACCGACCAAGAGCCTGATGTCACCGAGAAAGACCCTACTGACACCATTCGAATAGATGAAGATATCATGGATGCAGAGGCACGTGAACAAGAAATGATAGAAGGCAATGCTTATGTAAAACTTGTCTCCAGTGAATCTATTTTGGAACAAGTTTAGCCTTACCCACCAATCAATCAACCTGCTACAACTGAAGCTCCTCAGGATACGTGTGAAGGAACTGAAGGTCAAAAGTCTATAGTAGAAGGTACTTCACAAGAACAAACCTCTCAAGCACCTTCTAGCACAGAAAATGTTACAGCTGAGACACCAAGCACCGAGACACCGAAGGACACTACCAAGGCTAAAGAAACCGACCAAAGTGTTGTCTCTACCAAGCAACCTACCGAGGGTCCTCAAGCCTCTCAAGCTATTGTAGTGGTTCACTCGGTGAAAGGTAAAGAAAAGAAGTTGAAAAAGCATAGTTTCAAAATTGATTTATCAAAACCGATAGTGTTGCCCAATGTAGACATCTCCAAATTGAAAGGGCAAGCACTCACTGAATTCAGTGAACTGTGCAAAGCAAAGGCCGAATAGGAGAAGCAACTGGCCATATAGAAGAAGAATAAAGTACTTTAGAAGGTAAAGAACTTACTATCAAATATGCTACCTTCAGCTACAGTATCAACCGATGCAGCCATCCATATTCAATTGGATGAACTCCTAAATCAGATTGAGACATCTGGAGTAGATGCATCCGAATACTTGAGAAAACTAAAAGACAAGGAGCTAACTACCAAAATGATAGAGGAAGTACAGAAATCCATTGCTGTTGGCAAGGTAAAACTTGTCAAATTTATTGCTAAGTTGTCCCCTCAACTCAAGCACATTCTTTCATTATTTCAAAAACTCTGCACATTTTCTTTATTCCTTAAGGACATTAAGAATAAAACAGAAGCAATTGAGAAAGGGATCACTGATCTCTCTAATAAGTTGACCCCCGAGCCCAATTCAGTTCAGAATTTTTATACTAAGCTACAACTACTCATGGCTCAACAATTGGAACTGAGGAATGAAGAACACAAGATCAAGATGGACATAATGACACTTCAAACATTATTCCTTCCTCATCTTTCATCCATTCAAGATCAGCTAAACTGAGCCACTTACCTCTCTACTAGATAAGAGGGAAGCACTTTAGATGGCTTAATTTCATTATTGGTTGATATTAATGCACATAATTCTTTAATGGATAGTGTAAAGGATGCACTCTCTGTCGCTCTCGCCGACGCCAAGACAAAATACAAATCCATTTTTGATCAGTTGCCACCTCCAAATGGTAACTAAATTTTGATGTTTGTCAAAAAGGGGGAGTATATCATCAAAGTACATAGGGGGAGTGTATAGTATTCAAAGTATCAAACAACCGGAGTGTAGTATACAGGGGGAGTATACCGCGCAGAATGAGCAGAATAAGCAGAGTATCCAAGAGTAGTGAACCGAGCAGTGAACAGAGGAAAGAACAATGATTATAGAGTATTGATCACCGAACACACATAATTAGAGTTTTGTATAGCATATTGATAAGGGGAGTATATTTCATTATACTATTTCATTGACTAATGTATATACTGTATGTTTAGTCAAATTTTGTAAAGTATACAGATTTTTGAGTAATGACTTTGAAAGTAGTTTTGTGAAACATCTCAACTAATGTCAAAAGGGGAGATTGTTACTACTTATCAAATTGCCATTAGTTTTATATACAAAGTCATTCTATATACTCTATTCGGTTACCACTACCGAAATATTTAGTCGGTATGAATAGTCTAGTTGGTTACAGAAGGAAAACAGTCACAAAGCCCAGTATACATCGAGCTGTCTACCGAGCAATAAAGATAATACACTGAGTTGATATACACTAAGTGAAACGTGTTACTAGACTCATTGAACCTAGACACACATATGAAAACATGTTACAAGATCGAGGCACATAGAACTGTTATCACATTGGAAATTGCTCATATAGATTTTGTATAATTTTGAGGTCATCTAATTAATGAAATATTTTGCATGGTTATTTATTCGAGAAATCATGTTTGTAAGATCGAAGCAATGAATCAGATCACCGACATAAGAAGTCTATTTATATAGCATGAATTTAGGGTTAGATATATGTGAATGAGAGAAATGTGTGTGCATATGTGTATGAAGAAAGACTTATGTGATACATGAGAAATCATAGAGTATTATGACTATTACAGAGACATAGAGATCACCGAGAAGGTTATCAGAGAATAGTCAAAGAACATAGTAAACAAAAGGGTTTACCAAGTTACTTTATGAGTTACCAAGGTATGCTATAGGAAAGGTAATCTTATTTTGAGCACATAGAATCTGCTACAGCATTTTAGATGTAAAGTTGTAGATATTTGTAAAATCTTATTGTAATATTTTGAAGTTGTAAGAGAAACCTTTAACAGGGTAAAAGACTCTAATCAAGTCTATAAATTGTAAATCTTCTAACCAGGTGCAATATTTATATAGTGTTGTAAAATCCTTTAGCAAGGTAGATCTAATAGATCTTGTTACTCCTAATAGGGTAAGCTATCAGAAATAGCTAAATATGTAGCTCTAACCGAGCACTCTTTATTATTGCAATAGTGAAGTTGTGGGTGCCATCCCCACCACAATTTTTCTCTCTAACCAAGAGTTTCTGTGTAACCAAAATATATGTGTTATGGAGTTAATCATGTATGATTGTTACTTATTTGTTTTAGCTTTATGTTATGTTACAACAGTTTTTGGTTTACGGATAATAGTAAATATATTGTTGATAAAAGGATTTGAAGTACTGATTCACCCCTCCCCTCTCAGTACATTAGCTTTTCATATTGGGCCTAACATCAATAATAGATGCTAGTTCAATTTGAGAAATTAAACATACCTCTTCATTTGCCAGTCTTCCTCTTGTCACAACACCTTGATTTATTCCCAATTATCTGACTTTTAAAGTGATTCAGTCTTACATACCTGGGTGTGTTCACTTGCTGTTGTTCTTTAGTCACTGTGGAATTCTTTGATGATCCCAGTGTGACTGGATCCACATTTTCTACCAGTGCACTTTGTATAGGTTCATTTGTGATCATCTCAACTGCCAGTTCAAAATCCATAGACCTTGAATTTCCTCTAAATTATTCAAACATCTTCACATTTGCACTCTCAATGATTTTTTGCAATCTTTTATTAAAACATCTATATGCTTTTCTCCTAGATGAATAACCAAGAAATATTCCTTCATCACTTTTAGGATCAAATTTACCAATATACTCATCTCTCCTAATATAGCATTTGCTTCCAAATATTCTGAGATATTTAAGAGTATGAGTATTACCAAACCATAATTCATAAGGGGTCTTACTGGTTTCATCTTTGATGTGAACTCTGTTAAAAGTGTAAACCGTTGTATTCACTGCTTCTCTCCAGTAGACATGAGGTAGATCTGCTTCAAAATATCATGCTTCTAGCTACATCAAGAATAGTTATGTTCATCCATTCCACAACTCCATTTTGTTGAGGTGTCCAGGGTGCTAATAGTTGTCTTCTAATTCCATTCACTTCACAAAATGTATTAAATTCCTTAGATGTGAATTCACCTCCTTGATTTGATCTTAAACATTTGATTTTCTTACCAGTTTCATTCTCTACTATTGCCTTGAATAGTTTGAATTACCCAAAATCTTATGATTTCTCCCTGAGAAAATTAACCCAACACATTCTAGAATAATCATCAATGATTAGCATAAAGTATCTATCTCCCTCTATACTTCTTGTTCTTGCCGGTCCATACAAGTCAGTATGGATTAAATCAAGAACATTACTAGATTTCTCAGAAATACACTTAACATTTGGTCTAACTTGCTTTCTCATTTGACATTCCTTACATACCAGATTATAAGGTTTTACCATCGTAGGTAAATCCCTTACTTCCTTAGATGAACTGATCTTTATTATGCAATCAAAATTCACATGACAAAGTCTTTTATGCCATAACCAAATTTCATCAATATATACAATCAAGCATGTATTTTCATTGTTATTCAAATGAAATATATTACCTATAGTATGATTACTAGTTGCAATCTCCAAACCAGTTGTATTCATGATTTTGCATTTACCATTCTTGAACTACAACTGAAATCCCTTTTCAACTAATTGACCAATACTCAAAAGATTATGCTTCAAACCTTCAACATAATAAACATTGTCAGTATTGTGCTTACCATCAAAAGATATAGTGCCTTTTCCCCTGATCAAACAAGCTTTATCATCCCCAAATATTACTAGACCTCCATTGTATTCCTGGAAAGATAAGAATTTACTTTTATCACCAGTCATATGATGTGAACATCCAGAATCTATAATCCATTCATCCTTTTCTTCAGTTTTAGCTGTTAGGGCCTACTCTACCAGTGGAATGGTAGGTGTCGATTGATCTTCTTTTATTGCAACAAAATCCCATCCATTCTCTATCGATTCTTCATCAGAATCATCAGTAACTCCTTCATCAACATAGTAACATGATTTGTCTCTATTCTTCTTAAATATGTATCTCTGATATTCAAGGTTAGGTTTATATGTCCTTTTAGCTTCTTCTCTCAATCTTGCATGTCTATCAAGACATCTAGATTCCATATGACCAACTTTATTGTAGTTAAAACATTTAAATGGTGCTTTGCCTTCATCCTTACTACCAATAGGACCTTTAGGCATTTTCCTTGCAAATAATGCTTCAAGTTCTTCTAGTTCTTCATTTTCCTTTCAGATATCTTCAAGTTCTCTTGCATAAAGTGCTTTTGAATCAGATTTGTCAGATGATGATGATGATGCTACAGATGACGATGCTTTGAAGGCTGAATTTGTTTTAATTATAGCAACATGACCAAATTCCTCAAGCTCAAATGTTGAAAGTTTTCCAACCAAGGTATCTCTAGATACTGATGTATTAGCCATTGTTCTCAACTCATTAATAGCAGTTACTTTCATTTTATATGCTGGGGGAAATGCTCTTAAAACTTTAGAAACAATTTCATCTTCACTCAAGTAACCTCCACAACATTGTATTCCCAAAACAATTTTGTTTACCCTTTCCATAAAAGCAAAAATTCTTTCATCTTCTTCCATTTTCAGATTTTCATACCTGACCAAGAAGCATTCTAGTTTTGTAATTTTGAGAGTAGTGTCACCTTCATTCAATGTCTCCAATTTATCCCAAATATCTTTAGTAGTAGATTGGTTTGATAATCCCATGATTTGTTGATCTGACAAGGAGCTTAAGAGTGCTTCCCTTGCTTTGCAATCATTCTCTTGATCCTTACCCAATGTTGGTGGATTAGGTTGATTTAGTGTAGGACTAACATAGCCATTCTTTGTAACATCCCATATGTCTCTTCGAATGCAATTCATATGTGGTTCCATTCTGATCTTCCATACACCATAGTTTGTTGCATCAAGTTTCAAACTATCCTTCCTGAAAAATTTTGTTGCCATAGAATCTCCTCAAGTTATTAAACTTCTCCAAAAAGAGGACTTAGCTCTAATACCAATTGTTAGGACCCAAAGGCAATTGAGAGGGGGGGTGAATCAATTGTCAATTATTTTCAACCCAAATATAAATTAATCAAACTTGATACTTAATATCGATAAACCAAACTTAATGTCAGTTGACAGATTAGCAGTTAATATTAATATTGGTAAAACTTAATGCATAAGACAAAAAGAGAAACAATATCCACAACACATAACACAGAGATTTGTATGTGTAAACCCTGTAAGGGGAAAAACCACGATGGGAAACCTTACCCACAATCAAATGATACTATTGTAGATAATATGTGTTTACAAATGGGGTCTGCACATGCAGAAAGGCCAACCGCCTAGAGCTCACTACTCAATCACAAAATAGGAGTCACACTAACTACAATTGGATGGTTAAATCCAATGATAATGTACTACTCAAAGTAGCATCTCCAATGCTGGATTGGGTACTGGTTAAGCTCAAAATAATCATCTTTAAACCTTCCTTGAACCTTCTCTATGGTCTGCTCATATGATCTTTAATATTCACACATACCATGTTACAAAACCTTATACCATATATCATTATCTTTCTTCTCCTTACTTACATCATCACACAAATGAGATCTTACATATATACCAAAGCCTAAGACCAAATGTGTAGGTTGGCTTACCAAGATTATTACATTTAAACCAATTAAAAATAAGTCAAGATGTGATGCATCATGTCGGCTCCATACTTATACAACAATGTCCAACTAATTAAATCATCTCCTTAATGTGTCATGCTGATCTGGAATAGATAATGCATGCCGGTCCATAACCTAGACTAATTTGCCGATAACAACAAATATGTCAACCCAATTAGACCAATAACCAAGTGTCCAAACCATGTCTTCAACATAACTAAGTGATCTCCAGATGATAACAAGTCATCTTTAGTGCTGGTGAACAATATAACTTGTCGGTGAGTGATATACTGGTGACTGTGCATAAGTCACTAAACTTGCCGGTGAACATAATGTGCCAGTTCAACATAACCATAGATCTCCAGAAGATAAGTCTTGACATCAATGACAAAACCAATGCAACACATCCATAATACCAACAATCTCCCCCTTTGGCATTGATGGCAACACAAGATGGAAAAACATCTAAGTGCCAAAACAGAATGACAAAAACCAAAAACCAAAAACCAACAATCTCCAAAATAGATCAATACCAGAAATCAAAATACAAATGCAAAGAGTATATATCTCTCCCCCAATGAATAATCTCTCTCTCCCCATAGGATAATATTTTTCCATAGATATCTCTCCCCCTTTGACATCAAATACCAAAGTAATACAAATACTAGAATATACAACCAATTACAATAACCAATTGTTTTAACCAACTACTCCCCCTTAGAAGTAGCTCTCCTCCATGAAGGCTGGAAAAAGGTTTCTCTTTTAATTATGTCAGTTTGATGCCAATCATCAATTGTCTAAGTCTCTACCGATAAGGGTATTACCCCAAGTTGCTCTCTAACATATTCAAAAGTTTGCTTAGGCAAAGGCTTAGTAAAGATATCTACAATCTGCTCTTTAGTATTGACATAAACCAATCTTACTTCTTTTTCTTCAACATTCTCTTTCAGAAAATTATATTTGATAGAAACATGTTTAGTCTTAGAGTGAAATACTAGATTCTTAGATATATCAATTGCTGTTGAATTATCACAACAAATGATTATAGGTTCTTTGCATTTTACCTTTATGTCCTTCAACATTTTCTTAATCCATAATACTTGAGTACAATTAGTTGTTGGTGAAACAAATTCTAATTCTGTTGTTGATAATGATGTACAACTCTATTTTTTGCTCAACCATAAAAGCAATCTTCTACCAAGAAAGAATGCCCCATTGGAGGCACTCTTTCTATCATCTACATCTCCTTCCCAATTTGCATTGGTGTATGCACATAAATCAAAATTTTCATCTTTAGGATACCATAAACCAAGATTTGTTGTGCCTTGTAGATACTGAAAAATCCTTTTCATTGCTGATTCTTGATTTTCTTTAGGATTACTCTGAAATATTGAAACAATACATACTGCATTCATTATATCAAGTCTTGTTTGTGTCAAATACAGTAAACCTTCAATCATAAATTTATATTTTGTTGGATTAACAGGAGTTGAATCATCCTTCAATGCCAATTTATTAGTTGTAGTCATAGGAGTACTTACCGGTTTGGAATTTTCCATACCAAATTTATTCAATAGTTATTTCAAGTACTTTGTTTGATATATTAATATACCTTTATCAGTGTGTGAAATCTGCAATCCCAAAAAGAATTTTATCTCCCCAATCATAGACATTTCAAATTCTTCCTGCATCTTATTAGCAAAGTCTTTACATAATCCATCTTCTCCTCCAAAAATGATATCATCACCAAAAACTTCAATAACCAGGATGTCATCATTAGTCACTTTGAAATATAAGTTGTTGTCAGCATTACCTTTAGTGTCACCAAGCTTCAAAAGATATTCGTCCAATCTAGCATACCAATCTCTAAGAGCTTGCTTCAATCCATACAAAGCTTTCCTTAATTTGCAAGCCACATATTTATCATTTGTCAATGAAAATCCATCAACCTGTTCAGTGTAAACTTCCTCTTCAAGATCGCCATTCAGAAATGCACATTTTACATCTATTTGATATACTTTATAGTTCTTGTGGGTTGAAAATGCAAGAAATAATCTGACTGCCTCAATTCTACCTATTGGTGTAAAGGGTTCATTGTAATCAATTTTCTCTTTCTGTTAATATCCTTTACACACTAATTTTTCTTTGTTCCTGATTACCTTACCATCTTCATTAAGTTTATTTATGAATACCCATTTAGTTCCAATTACATTTTTGTCTTTAGGCCGGGGAACTAATGTCCATGTATTGTTCTTTTCAATTTGTTCTAATTCATCTTCCATAGCTTTAATCCAATGTTTATCTTCACATGCCTCAATAACATATGCTGGTTCAATTTGAGAAATTAAACATACCTCTTCATTTTCTAGTCTTCCTCTTGTCATAACACCATCATATTTATTCCCAATTATCTGACTTTTAGAGTGATTCATTCTTACATACCTGGGTGTGTTCACTTGCTGTTGTTCTTCAGTCACTATGGAATTCTCTGATGATCCTGGTGTGACTGGATCCATATTCCATACCGGTGCACTCTGTATAGATTTATTTATGATCACCTAACTACCGGTTCAGAATCCATAGACCTTGAATTTCCTCTAAATTGTTCATCTATATTCATATTTGCACTCTCAATGATTTTCTACAATCTTTTATTAAAACATCTATATGCTTTGCTCTTAGATGAATAGCCAAGAAATATTCCTTCATTGCTTCTAGGATCAAATTTACCAATATACTCATCTCTCCTAATATAACATTTGCTTCCATATATTCTAAAATATTTAAGAGTAGGAGTATTACCAAACCATAGTTCATAAGGGGTCTTACCGGTTTCATCTTTGGTGTGAACACTGTTATAAGTGTAAACCGCTATATTCACTACTTCTCTCTAGTAGACATGAGGTAGATTTGATTATAATGTCATGCTTCTAGATGCATCGAGAATAGTTTTGTTCTTCCTTTTGACAACTCCATTTTGCTGAGGTGTCCAGGGTGCTGATAGTTGTCTTCTCTATCCATTCACTTCACAAAATGTATTAAACTCCTTAGATGTGAATTCACCTCCTTGATCTGATCTTAAACATTTGATTTTCTTACCAGTTTCATTCTCTACTATTGCCTTGAAAAGTTTGAATTTCACAAAAGCTTCTTATTTCTCCCTAAGAAAAGTAACCCAACACATTCTAGAATAATCATCAATGATTAGCATAAAGTATCTATCTCCCTGTAGACTTCTTGTTCTTGCTAGTCCACATAAGTCAGTAAGGATTAAATCAAGAATATTATTGGATTTCTCATAAATACTCTTAAAATTTGTTCTAACTTGCTTTCCCATTTGACATTCCTTACATACCAGATTATGAGGTTTTACAATCTTAGGTAAATCGCTTACTACCTTAGATGAAGTGATCTTTATTATGCAATCAAAATTCACATGGTAATTTCGTTTATGCCATAACCACTTTCATCAATATGCACAATCAAGCATGTCTTTTCATTATTATTCAAATGAAAGATATTACCTCTAGTCTGATTACCAGTTACAATCTACAAACTAGTTCTATTCATGATTTTGTATTTACCATTCTTGAACTGTAACTGAAATCCCTTTTCAATAAATTGACCAACACTCAAAATATTATGCTTCAAACCTTCAACATAATAAATGTTGTCAGTATTGTGCTTACCATCAAAAGCTATAGTGCCATTTCCTCTAATCAAACAATCTTTATCATCCCCAAATCTTACTAGACCTCCATTGTATTCCTGAAAAGAAGAATTTACTTTTATCACTAGTCATATGATGTGAACATTTTGAATCTATAATCCATTCATCCTTTTCTTCAATTTTAACTTTCAGGGCCTGCTCTACCGGTAGAATAGTAGGTGTCATTTGATCTTCTTTTATTGCAACAAAAGCCCATCCATTTTTTGTCGGTTCTTCATCAGAATCATCAGTAACTCCTTCATCAACATAGTAACATGATTTGTCTCTATTCTTCTTAAATCTGTATCTCTGATATTCAGGGTTAGGTTTATATTTTCTTTTAGCTTCTTCTCTCAATTTTGGATGTCTATTAAGACATCTAGGTGCCACATGACCAACTTTATTGTAGTTAAAACATTTAAATAGTGTTTTACCTTCATACTTACTACCAATAGGAGTTTTGGGTATTTTCATTGCAAATAGTGCTTCAAGTTCTTCCAGTTCTTCATTTTCTTTTCTGATATCTTCAAGTTCTCTTGAATAAAGTGCTTTCCAATCAGATTTGTCAGATGATGATGATGATGTTGCAGATGTTGATGCTTTGAAGGCTAAATCTATTTTAATTATAGCAACAGAACCAAATTCCTCAAGCCTAAATGTTGAAAGTTTTCCAACCAAGGTATCTCTAGGTACTGATGTATTAGGCATTGTTCACAACTCATTAATAGTAGTTAATTTCATTTTATATATCAGTGGCAATGCTCTTAAAACTTTAGAAACAATTTCATCTTCACTCAAGTAACCTCCACAACATTGTATTCCCAAAACAATTTCATTTGCCGTTTCCATAAAAGCAAAAACTCTTTCATCTTCTTCCATTTTCAGATTTTAATACCTGACTCGGAAGCATTCCAATTTTGCAATTTTGAGAGTAGTGTCACCTTCATTCAATGTCTCCAATTTATCCCAAATAGCTTTAGCAATAGATTGGTCTGATAATCCCATGATTTACTGATCTGACAAGGCACTTAAGAGTGCTTCCCTTGATTTGGAATCATTCTCTTGATCCTTACCCAATGTTGGTGGATTAGGTTGATTCGGTGTAGGACCAACATAGCCATTCTTTATAACATCCCATATATCTCTTCCAATGCAATTCAAATGTGTCTCCATTCTGATCTTCCATATACCATAGTTTGTTCCATCAAGTTTCAGACTATCCTTCCTAAAAAACTGTGTTGCCATAGAATCTCCTCAAGCTGTTAAACTTCTACAAAAAGAGGACTTATCTCTGATACCAATTGTTAGGACCCAAAGGCAAATGAGAGGGGGGGAGAGGGGGGTGAATCAGTTGTCAATTATTTTCAACCCAAATATAACTTAATCAAACTTGATACTTAATGCCAGTTGATAGATTAGCAGTTAATATTAATACCAGTGAAACTCAATGCATAAGACAGAAAGAGAAACAACATCCACAACACATAACATAGAGATTTTTATGTGGAAACCCTGTAAGGGGAAAACCATGGTGGAAAACCTTCCCACAATCAAATGATGCTAATGTAGATAGTATGTGTATACAAATGGGATTTGCACATGCAGAAAGGCCAACCGCCTAGAGCTCACTACTTAATCACAAAATAGGAGTCACACTGATTACAATTGGGTAGTTAAATCCAATGATATTGTACTACTCAAATTAGCATCTCCAATGTTGGATTCAGTACCGGTTAAGCTCTGATAATCACCTTCAGACCTTCCTTGAACCTTCTCTATGGTCTGCTCATATGATCTTCAATATTTGCACATACCATGTTACAAAACCTTATACCATATACCGTTATCTTTCTTCTCCTTACTTGCATCATCTCATAAATGAGATCTTACATATATGCCAAAGCCTAAGACCAAATGTGTAGGTCGGCTTACCAAGAATATTACAATTAAACCAATTAAAAATAATTCAAGATGCAATGCATCATGTCGGCTCAATACATTTACAACAGTTTCCAATTAATTAAATCATCTCCTTGATGTGTCGTGTTGATCTGGAATAGATAATGCATGCCGGTCCATAACCTAGACCAATTTTCTGATAACAACAAATACGTCAACCCGATTAGACCAATAACCAAAATATCAAAACCAAGTGTCCAAACCATGTCTTGGACATAGCGAAGTGATCTCCAGATGATAACAACTCATCTTTAGTGCCGGTGAACAATATAACATGCTGGTGAGTGATATACTGGTGACTGTGCATAAGTCACTGAACTTGCCGATGAACATAATGTGCCTGTTCAACATAACCAATGATCTACAGAAGATAAGTGTTGACATCAATGACAAAACCAATGCAACACATCCATAATACCAACAAATGTAATATCATTCAGGCAAAGGATTTGGTCAATCATTGGAGATCGAGTTGGGTTTATGTAATAGGATTTAGTCCTCTGGTATTGACCTTAACCAAAACTATACTCAGGCATAGGAGATGCTATCTTTTCACTTCATTCATTCTTCTAGATTGTAGTCTGGATTTCTATGTAGTCGGCAAGACTCCTTTTGTGATGAGAAGTGCGCTCTAGGATATTGGCCTTCCCACAAGTGAAGGCCCCTTTATTGTAATTGACATACTTATTGCAGAAGTATTATCTTACTCTGGGTAGGCTTCCCACCGTGGTTTTTCACTTTACTAGGTTTTTTCATGTATAAATCTTGGTATCATGTGGATGGTATTTATTCTCTGATTATTGTTTATTCTTAATTTGTTTATCTATTATTCCGGTATTTGGTTTAAGCATTTTGACATTAATGTTTTGGGTTTTGGTAGTAAAGCTTTAATTGCTTAATGTTCCAATAATCTGTGACAACTAATTCACTCCCCCCTCTCAGTTGTCTTCCGGTTATTTGAACTATCTAACAAATGGTATCAAAGCTCTGGTCCTCTCTGCAGAAAGATCAACTGCTTGACGAAGATCCTATGGTGACTAACAGCTCAAGTTCATCTAGAGCTATGTTTTGGAGAGAAATTCCTAGGTTTTATAGAACAAATTACACAGTATAGAAGATTCAGATGGAGACTCATCTGAGATGTCTTGGTAAGGAGATTTGGGAGATCACATAGAATGATGTTACACCTTATAATCTGACATTTGGAATCCCTCCTCCAACAAACTTGGATAAGGAGCTTGAGATTGATTGTAGAGAAAGAGAAGCCCTCTTGTGTGCACTTTCTGATCAACAAATAATGAGATTAACTGATAAATCATTTGCAAAGGTTATATGGGATAAGTTGGAGACTCTTAATGAAGGTGACCCTACTGTGAAGATTTCTAAACTTGATGGTTACCAGGTGAGATATGAAAACTTTAAGATAGAAGAAGATGAAAGGATTACTGCATTCATGGAAAGGGTAAATGAAATTATTATGGGAATTCAATGTTGTGGTGGAACTCTGAGTGAAGATGAAATAGTTTCTAAAGTTATGAGAGCCCTACCACTGGCTTACAAGATGAAGGCTACTGCAATTAATGAATTTAGAACAATGGATAATACTTATATCTGTTGGTATTTTGGTATGGTTTTTTCATTGATGTCAACAGTTACTAAACACTAGCACTTTGGAGATCTAGCAACATTCACCGGCAAGCAAGTAACTATTGCACAGTTACTGGTATATGGTTCACCGGCAGAATATAATGATCACCGGCACTTGAAATGATATGGAAGACAATTGGTAATATCGAAGACATCATGTGGACATCTTATCTAAATGAATTAATCATTGGTATATTCATATTTGCATATTTGCTTTTACCGGCAAATAGGTCCAAGGTTACCTAGGGTTACACTGGTAGGTTTATCTTTTCCAGATTAGCATGGCACGCTATGGAAATGATTAATTATTGTTGTAAATTCATTAAGCTGACATGTTGAATCGGTTATTACATCGAATATTATATTGTTTGTAAAATGTTTTTATTATAATATCTTGTAGAGCCAACCTACTAAAATTGGTCTTAGGTTGTGGTATAAAGGTAAGATCTTATTTGTAAGATCAAGTGTGGAATGCGGAAAAGAATTGTGTGAAGGTATATGCAAGATTAAGTAGTGCAATACATGTAGACATCATTTGAAGGTGAAGCTAGGTTTTTGTAAAAGCATATCAACAATACACCAGTACTGAATCTAGCATATGAAGATGCTATTTTGTGCAGTACATTCTTATTGGATTTAACCATCCAACTATAGTTAGTGTGACTCCCATTTTGTGATTGAGCAGTGAGCTCTAGGCTGTTAGTATCATCTCATTGTGGGTAAGGTTTCCCACCATGGTTTTTCCCCTTACAAGGTTTCCACATACAAATATTGGTGTCATGTGTTGTGGATGATTTTGTGTTTATGTTTCATGCATTAATATTTACCGGTATAGCAATTAACTATTAAAACTGTCTACCAACATACTTAACTGGTTTACCGGTATTAAGCATTAAGTTGGTTAAGTTGTTTTTGGTTTGAATTTATTTGACAATTGATTCACCCCCCCCTCATAGTTGTCTTCGGGACCTAACAATTGGTATCAGAGCTTAGTCCTCTTTTGCAGAAGTTTAACAGCTTGAGGAGATCCAATGTCTACTAATTATTTCAAGAAGGACAGTCCTAAACTTGATGGAACCAACTATGGTATATGGAAGATCATAATGGAGACACATCTAAATTGCATTGGTAAAGACGTCTGGGAAGTTACAAAGAAAGGTTACACTGCTGCAGTACCTGGTCAACCCAGTCCAACTACCTTGGCTAAAGATGAGGAAAATGATTGCAAAGCAAGAGAAGCACTTTTGAGCACATAATCAGATCAACAAATCATGGGATTATCAGATAGGTCTACTGCTAAAGCTATTTGGGATCATTTCAAAACACTGAATGAGGAGATTCCATAGTCAAAATTGCAAAACATGAAAGCTTCCGGGTCAGGTATGAACATCTAAAAATGGATGAAGATGAAAGGATTTCTGCTTTTATGGAAAGAGTAAATGAAATTGTTTTGGGTATTAAATGTTGTGGAGGAACCTTAAGTGAGGATGAAATTGTTTCAAAAATTTTAAGAGGATTGCCACCAGCATATAAAATGAAGGTTACTACTATAAATGAGTTAAGAACAATGCCTAATACATTAGTAACTAGGGATACATTGATTGGGAAACTTTTAGCTTTTGAAATTGAAGAATTTGGTCCTGTTGCTACTATTAAGATAGATTTAGCCTTTAAAGCATCAACATCATCTTCTCCATCATTTGAAAAATCAGATCGGAAAGCCTTTTATGCAAGAGAACTTGAAGAAAGTAGGAAGGAGAATGAAGAACTTGAAGAACTTGAAGCACTATTTGCAAGGAAAATGCCTAAAGGTCCAATTGGAAGTAAGTATGAAGGTAAAGAACCCTTTAAATGTTTTAACTACAATAAGATTGGTCATATGGCTTCGAGATGCTCTGATAGACATGCTAGACTAAGAGAAGAAGCTAGAAGAACATACAAGCCTAATCCTGAATATCAAAGATACAAATTTAAGAAGAACAAAGACAGATCTTGTTACATTGTTGATGAAGGTGTGACTGATGATTCTGATGAGGATCTAGCAAACAATGGATGGGTTTTTGTTGCTATAACAAAAGATCAACCGACACCTACTGTTCAACCAGTAGAACAAGCCCTACCAGCTAAAGTTGAAGTAAAGGATGAATGGATCATTGACTCAGGATGCTCACATCACATGACAGGAGACAAAGGTATGTTCTTGAACTTTCAAGAATACAATGGAGGTTTAGTAAGATTTGGAGATGACAAAGCCTGTTCAATCAAAGGTAAGGGTACAATATCTCTTGATGGTAAGCATAACACTGACAATGTTTACTATGTTGAAGGATTAAAGCATAATATTTTAAGTGTTGGTAAATTAGTTGAGAAAGGATTTCAATTACAATTTAAAAATTGAAAATGAAAAATCATGAATAGAACTGGTTTGGAAATTGCAACCGGTAATCAAACTACAGGTAATATCTTTCATTTGAATAACAGTGAAAAGACATGCTTGATTGCACATATAGATGAAAGTTGGTTATGGCATAAGAGACTCTATCATGTAAACTTTGATTGCATGGTAAAGATCAGTACTACTAAGGCAGTTAGAGATCTACCTAAAATTGTCAAACCTCAAAATACAATATGTAAGGAATGTCAATTTGGAAAACAAGTTAGAGATAGTTTCAAAAGTATTCTAGAAAAATCCAATAATGCTCTTGATTTGATTCACACTGATTTATGTGGTCCCACTAGAACTAAAAGCTTACAAGGTGATAAATATTTCATGCTAATCATTGATGACTATTCTAGAATGTGTTGGGTTACTTTTCACAGAGAAAAATCAGAAGCACTTGGAAAGTTCAAATTATTCAAAGCAATGGTTGAAAATGAAACTGGTAAGAAAATCAAATGCTTAAGATCAGATCAAGGAGGAGAATTCAAATCTAAGGACTTTAATACATTCTATGAAGTGAATGGAATCAAAAGACATCTATTAGCACCTCGGACACCACAACGGAATGGAGTTGTTGAAAGGAAAAATAGAACTATCTTGGATGCAGCAAGAAGTATGTTATCATAAGCAAATTTACCACATGTGTATTGGAGAGAAGTAGTCAGCACAACGGTCTATACATTAAACAAAGTTCACATCAAAGGTGAAACCGATAAGACCCCTCATTAACTATGGTTTGGTAATACTCCTACTCTTAAATATTTTAGAAGTAAATGTTATATTAGAAGAGATGAGTATATTGGTAAATTTGATCCTAGAAGTGATGAAGGAATATTTCTTGGTTATTCATCTAAGAGCAAGGCATATAGATGTTTTAACAAGAGATTGCAGAAAATTATTGAGAGTACAAATGTTAAAATTGATGAACAATTTAGAGGAACTTCAAGGTATATTGACTCTGAACCGGCAACAGAAATTGTGACAAATGAACCTACACTAAATCCACCAGTACAGAATGAAGATCCAGTTACCCCGGCACCATTTGAGGATTCCATAATAATTGAAGAACAACAACAAACAAAGACACCCCAGTATGTAAGATTGAATCATTTTGAAGATTAGATAATTGGAAATAAATTTAAAGGAGTTATGACAAGAGGAAGATTGGCAAATGAAGAGGTATGTCTTATTTCTCAAATTGAACCATCATTTGTTAATGAGGCATGTGAAGATAAATTTTGGATTAAAGCTATGGAAGAAGAATTAGAACAAATTGAGAAAAATAACACTTGGACATTAGTTCCCCGACCTAAAGATAAAAATATAATTTGAAGCAAATGGGTATTCAGAAACAAACTTAATGAAGATGGTAAGGTTGTTAGAAATAAAGCAAGACTGGTATGTAAGGGATATTCTTAGAAAGAAGGAGTTGATTACAATGAAACCTTTGCACTGGTAGCTAGAATTGAGGCAGTCAGATTATTCTTGGCTTTTGCAGCACACAAGAACTACAAAGTTTATCAAATGGATATTAAATGTGCATTTTTGAATGGAGATCTTGAAGAGGAAGTATACATTGAACAACCTAATGGATTTTCTTTGATAGATGACAATGATATGGTTTGCAAAATAAGGAAAGCTCTGTATGGATTAAAACAAGCTCCAAGAGCTTGGTATACAAGATTGGATAAGTATCTTTTAAAGATTGGTTTTACTAAAGGAAATACAGACAATAATTTATATTACAAAATAACTAATGATGACATTTTGATTATAGAAGTATTTGTTGATGATATAATCTTTGGAGGAGAAGATGGTTTATGTAAGGAATTTTCTACTAAAATGCAACAAGAATTTGAAATGTCTATGATTGGAGAAATAAAATTTGTTTTAGGATTGTAGATTTCACAGATTGATAAAGGTATATTCTTGAGTCAATCCAAATACTTGAAAGAGTTATTAAAGAAATTTGGGATGGAGAACTCTAAACCGGTAAGCGCACCTATGACTACAAATGACAAATTATCTCAAAGGGATGAATCTACACCTATTAATCCAACTAGATACAAATCTATGATAGCAGGTTTATTGTATTTAACACAAACCAGACCTAATATTATGAATGTAGTATGTATTGTTTCTAGATTTCAAAGTAATCATAGAGAAAATCATGAATCAACTGTAAAAAGGATTTTTCGGTACTTACAAGGCACTATAAATCTTGGATTATGGTATCCTAGAGATGACAACTTTGAATTATGTGCATACATAGATGCAAATTGGGTAGGAGATGTGGATGATAGAAAAAACACCACTGGCAGAGCATTCTTTCTTGGAAATAGACTAGTTTCTTGGTTGAGTAAGAAATAGAGTTGTACATCTTTATCAACAGCAGAATTAGAATATGTTGCAGCAACAACTAACTGTACACAGGTACTATGGCTTAAGCAAATGTTGAAAGACATAAAGGTAAAATGCAAGAAACCTATTACCATATATTGTGATAACACTGCAACAATTGGTATATCTAAGAATCCAGTACTACATTCTAAAACAAAACATGTTTCTATCAAACTAAATTTTCTAAGGGAAAAAGTTGAAGAAAAGGAGATAAAACTAGTTTATGTGAATACTAAAGAACAACTTGTAGATATTTTCACAAAACCTTTGCCTAAGGAGACTTTTGAATATCTTAAAGATTAGCTTGGAGTCATACGACCACCAGTAGAGACTTAGATAGTTGATGATTGTCATCAACCGACAGAATTAAAAGACAAATCTTTTACTTTGGTCTTTGATGAGGAAGCTACTTCTCAGGGGGAGTAGCTGGTATATTAAATTGATTGGTATTTTGTATATGAACTTGGTTTTATTATAACTTTGGCATTTGATGTCAAAGGGGGAGAGATATATATGGAAAAACACATTATCTTTTGGAGAGATCAGTATGGAAACTTTGGATAATACATGTTGCTCCCAGGGGGAGAGATTGTTATTTGGGAGAGACTATTACTCTCTGTATTCTGGTTATGATCTTTTTGGAGATTGTTGGTTTTTGGCATTTCTGTTTTGGCACTTTGATGGTTTTTCCATCTTGTGTTGCCATCAATGCCAAAGGGGGAGATTGTTGGTATTTTGGTATGGTTTTGTCATTGATGTCAACAGCTACTAAAACACTAGCACTTTGGAGATCCAACAACATTCATCGGCAAGCAAGTAACTATTGCACAGTTACTGGTATATGGTTCACCGGTATGATATAATGATCACTGGCACTTTAAATGATATGTAAGACACTTGGTAATATCGAAGACATCGTGTGGACATCTTATCTTAATGAATTAATCATTGGTATATTCATATTTGCATATTTGCTTTTATCAACAAATAGGTCCAGGGTTACCTAGGGTTACACCGGCAGGTTTATCTTTTCCAGATCAGCATGGCACGTTATGGAAATGATTAATTATTGTTGTAAATGCATTAAGACGACATGATGAATCAGTTATTGCATCAGATATTATATTGTTTGTAAAATGTTTTTATTGTAATATCTTGCAGATTCAACCTACTAAAATTGGTCTTAGGTTATGGTATAAAGGTAAGATCTTATTTGTAAGATCAAGTGTGGAATGCGTAAAAGAATTGTGTGAAGGTATATGTGAGATTAAGTAGCACAATACATGCAAACATCATTTGAAGGTGAAGCTAGGTTTTTGTAAAAGCATATCAGCATTACATCGGTACTAAATCCAGCATATGAAGATGCTATTTTGTGCAGTACATTCTTATTGGATTTAACCATCCAACTGTAGTCAGTGTGACTCCCATTTTGTGATTGAGCAGTGAGCGAGCTAGGCTATTGGCCTTTCTACATGTGCAGACCCCATTTATGTACACTTACTATCTGCAGTAGTATCATCTGATTGTGGGTAAGGTTTCCCACTGTGGTTTTTCCCCTTACAGGGTTTCCACATTCAAATATTGGTGTCATGTGTTGTGTATGACTTTGTGTTTATGTTTCATGCATTAATCTTTACCGGTATGTTTGAATTTATTTGACAACTGATTCACCCCCTCTCTCAGTTGTCTCCAGTACCTAACAATATCAACATAGATACCTTGGTTGGGAAATTATCTAATTTTGAGCTTGAAGAATTTGGAACTTTTGGAGCTATGAAGTATGAACTTGCTTTTCATGCATCTGCATCATCAACCTGTAAACAAGATTGGAAAGATTTATATGCAAAGGAATTGGATGATATAAAGAGAGAAGATGATAATTTTGAGAAATTTGAAGCACTATTTTCTAGAAGAGTACCTAAAGGACCGGTAGGAAGTAAGTATGAAGGAAAATCACCTTTTAAATGTTTTTCATGTAATAAGATTGGTCATTTTGCATCTAGATGTCCTAAAAGGAATTCAGGATTTGAAGAGAGAGCTAGAAGATCTTTTAAGCCTAACCTTGGATATCAGAACAAGTATAAGTATAGGAAAAAAAGAGATAAATCATGTTACATAGCGGATGAGGAAGGTGTGATTGACTCTGATGATGAACTGACAGAAGACTCTACTAGTGGTTTTGGCAATGGAAAGGAATGGGTGTTCTTGGCTATCAAGGAAGTTGTTCCGACACTGGAAGAGAATGTACCTGAAGAAAAGGCACTTGCTACTAAAATTGAAGACAATGATGAATGGGCAATTGATAGTGGATGTTCACATCATATCACTGGAGATAAAAGGAGGTTTCTACCTTTGCAATAATTTGATGGTGGTCTCGGTAGATTTGGAGATGACAAAGAATGTATGATCAAAGGAAAAGGAACTATATCATTGGATGGTAAGCATAATACTAATAATTTTTATTATGTTGAAGGTTTGAAGCATAATATTTTGAGTGTAGGACAATTGGTGGATAAGGGATTTCAGCTACAATTCAAGGATGGAAAATGCAAAATCATTAATAGATCTAGTTTGGAGATTGAAACCGGTACACAAAAAAAAGGTAATGTATTTCATTTAAATTTTGGTGAGAAGACATGTTTGATTGCACAAATTGATGAGAGTTGACAATGGCATACGAGGCTATGTCATGTGAATTTTGATTGTGTTGTAAAGATCAGTTCAACTAAGGCAGTTAGAGATATACCTAAGATTGTTAAGCCCTATAATCCAGTATGTAAAGAATGTCAAATGGGAAAACAGGTCAGAACCTCTTTTAAGAGTATACAAGATAAATCTAATGATGTTCTTGATCTTATTCATATTGATTTATGTGGCCCTGCTAGAGTTAAAAGTTTTCAAGGTGATAGATATTTTATGCTAATCATTAATGACTATTCTAGAATGATGTGGGTTACTTTTCTAAGGGAGAAATCTGAGGCTTTTGAAAAGTTTAAAATATTTAAGGCCAAAGTGGAAATTGAGACATGATTGAAGATTAAATGTTTGAGGTCAAATCATAGAGGATAATTCACATCCGGCGAGTTTAATAACTTTTGTGAGAAGCATGGTATAAGGAGACAATTTTTTTCTCCCTAGACACCTTAGCAGAATGGAGTTGTCAAAAGGAAGAACATAACTATCTTGGATGCTTCTAGAACAATGATTATGGAAGATATTCTACCTCATATCTACTGGAGAGAAGTAATGAGCATAATAGTCTATACATTCAACAAAGTACATATTGATGGTATGATGAAAGAATAAGTATCTAGTAGATTACTAAGAGGGGGGGGTGAATCAGTAATTAGAAAAACTAATACAAACTTCTCAAACTCAAACTCAAACATACAAAGTAAACTTATCAATTAAATACCACTGTCAAGATCAATACTCATAAGAATATTGGTTGACTGATACATCAACTTAACAGTAAACAACATTTAACTTGTAAATGTCCAAATGCTTTATCATATGCCAATGCTTCCAGTTATCATGCCTTATTAGAAATAGTTAATCAAATCAACAATAAGATCACAACCACAAAAAAATTCACCACATGACACAAGTATTTATACGTGGAAAATCGAAATAGGTAAAAACCACAGTGAGATGAGACTCATAAGATAATATTTGAACTCTTCTAAAGTTCGCCCTTTTAGAAGCCAAGCTTGTTAAAGCTTTTACAAAAGTCCTATTAGGAACTGATCTTGTTAGGAATCACCCGGTTAAGGGATTGACTACAAATGCCTTGTTAGAAGCAAATACCCTATAAGGAGTAACCTTAGTAGAGGATTTGAAAATCCAATCTAATGGACCACCTTGTAAGAAGATTTAATAAGTAACCAGGCTTGTTAGAGCTTACCAGGTTAGGGGATTTCAATTCTACTGTAATTGTTAGAAAACAATAGGAGTTTCTTGATTTGTCTGAATAGCGCTACATTTGCTTGATCAAGTGCATTTAAGCTTCTATCTACCTTTACTCAAACTGCAGATTCCTTCTCTGGTTTGACAACCACACACTCAACTGATTTCTGCCAACTCTTGCCAACACTCAACAAAACAACTTCATCGACCTTATATACAAATCAATTAGGTCACTAGCACAACACAAATCTAATCCTCTCATCGATATTACAAACAAGTTGGTATAAGCATGACTGTTGGATTTCATAGCAATATCTACACATCAATTAGGAAAACCTCAACCGCTTCTTGATTACCGCTTCATCAAGCTCAGTAACTCATCACGTGCTTTGCATTAGATGCAATGCACTTTTCTCATTCCCTAGACAAACAATTGTGCCAAAACATTTTGAACTTGTCTTCATACAATGACCTTATGTGTCACCATCATTACCGTTGAACATCAGATTATAAAACAACATAACCAATTCAACAACCTTAATCAGTTAGGGTTTAACAAAAAACAACTAGTGGGGTTTACCAATTACATAACATAGAAAGGGTTTAACCTTCTACTCTGATTACTGGTTCAACTCACAAACTTGCATACTAGTTTACAATAGCCCTCACAAAGCTCTTCCTACCAGTTGCAAGACAATATCAACAATAACAACAATATCAGCAATATCATTAACATCATTACTGATTCAATTGACATCAATGAAAACATAACATATCATTAATGCAATCTTCATGCAAATGCCAACACATATCAAAGGAAAAACCCATAAGACACCTTATGAATTATAGTTTGGTAATACACCTATAGTTAAATATTTCAAATCTTTGGTAGTAAATGTTATATCAGGAGAGATGATATCATTGGCTAATTTGATCGTAGATGTGATGAAGGCATATTTCTTGGTTATTCTAATGAAAGCAAAGCATATAGATGTTATAAAAAGAGATTGTAGAGAATTGTGGAGAGTGCTAATGTCAAGGTGGATGAGCTAAATAGAGGTCAAATCAAAGTTTATGAGAAAGAACCGACAGTGGAAATGATTTTATCTGAATCATAGTACCTTTACTGAAACAGAATGTTGAACCAGTTTCTTTAGTAATATTAGAAAATTCAATAGTAACTGAAGAACTGGGAAGAGGAACAAAGAGTCTAGAGACTCCTAGGTATATGAGATTGAATCATTCAGAAGATCGGGTCATTGGGAATAAGAACAATGGAGTGGTGACAAGAAGAAGACTGGCAACTAATGAGGTATGTTTAATTTCTCAAGTTGAACCGGTATCAGTAATTGAAGCATGTAAAGATCAATGTTGGTTGAAATATATGGAAGAAGAATTAGATCAGATTGAGAAGAATAACACATGGACTTTAGTTCCCCAGCCAAAAAATAAGAATATTATTGGAACTAAATGGGTATTTAAGAATATGGATTGAAACAGGCACCTAGAGCTTGGTATGCAAGGTTGGATAAATATCTTTTGAAGCTTGGTTTTACAAAGAGTAATGCTGATAGTAATTTATATTATAAGGTCATTGATGATGATATATTGAATATTGAAGTATTTGTTTTGTGACATCATTTTTGGGGGTGAAGATAAGTTGTGCATAGAATTTTCTAAGAATATGGAGAAAGAATCTGAAATGTCTATGATTGGGGAAATGAAATTTTTCATAGGTTTGCAGATTACTTAGACTAACAAAGGTATTTTCATCTATCAAAGTAAGTATGCTAGGGAATTCTTGAAGAAATTTGGTATGGGAGATTCTAAATTGGTAAGTACTCCTATGGTTACAAGTGAGAAATTGACAAGGAAAGATGTTTCTGCACTGGTAAATCCTACAAGATACAAATCTATGGTTGGAGGTCTTCTTTATTTGACTCAGATGAGGCCTGACATAATGAATGTTGTTTGTATTGCATCTAGATTTCAAAGTGATCCTAGAGAAAATCATGAGTGCAGTGAAAGGGATTTTTAGATACTTGCAAGGTACATCTGAATATGTGGTACCCTAAGGATGATGACTTTACTTTATGTGCATATAATAGTTCTGATACTTAATGTAAGTATAGATCCAATAGCTAACAAGATGTGAGGGAGGCGGGGTGAATCATACAAACTTAATCTTCCATAAAAACAATAGATTCAACCTCAATAACATATACTTTAGTAATATAACTAAAACTGCTAAACATGCAAACTCAAAAGCATATAAATATCATAACACTCATAACACCAGATTTAACATGGAAACCCAAATAGGGAAAAACCACTATGGGATTTTAGACCCACTAAGAAATATACTCTTCTAGAGTATGCTCGGTTAAAAGCAAATCATGTTAAAGATTACAAACACATTGCTAGATGTGACCCAGTTACGGGATTTCGCTCAGATCTGTTAGGATCTTCACCTTGTTAGAAGTGACCTTGTTAAAGGATTTCAAACACTCAATCAGAATGTCACCTTGCTAGAGGGTTTTACAAATAAGACTGTTAAGTCCACTTGGTTAAGATATTTTCTATCACTTTACAAAATAATAGTAATAAATTCTATCTGCAACTTCACATCTAAAATGCTAAAGCAGATTCTTATTTGCTCGATACAATAGGACTTATCTTGTCCATCTGTTGGGCTCTATACTCTATTATTTAAACAGGTCTTCAAGCTTTTGTGCTAAGTAATCACTATGTAGCATCCCCGTGCATACACTTTCCCGCATCCATTATTTATCAACAGTTCCTTATTTATAAACAATTTGCTAACCGCTTAATCTCCTTGATCACATTTCCCATGATCAATCATAGCCATCAGATCTTCAAACTTTGACCAGGTTCAATGTATCCTTCAATCTGAAAAATATTTTACCCTACCTTGGAACTTGCATACATTTCTTGGAACTTGTGCTAGGGTATTGCGGTTCAATCTGAGCTGTAGATCTTCTTGCCGATTTTCCTTTGCCATAGATTCTTTAACAAACTTCATGCACAACATACCAATCATTCAATCATAGCTAGCTCATAAGCTTCATTCATTAAATAATGTTTTTATTCATTCAATGCATTCTGTTACGACTCAGTTGCAACTCAGTAAATACTAAACTTCACTTATTAGACATTCTGCCTTCATTAACCGATAGCGATAACCTTAGTGTTTACTGTCTGGGTTCCTTAGGGTTTACCGACTAGGTTCTTTGCTCGGTAACATGGTATAGTATTAACCTTACAATCAATAACATATGTAGGATATCAAAACAATCTAAACATCATGATCTTATCATTGTCTAACTTGGTAATAGTTGCCCATTGAATAACTTATTTCTCCCCTTATTCATCACTTTCTTTCTGTTTCTTTTACCGACTTCTTTATACACATCAAATCATACTTTTTAAGATATGGCAACATCATACTAAATTAGAAAATCAATTTCTTGACATCAATGACAAAATAATAATATTAAGATAGTAAACATCCTTAATCAGTTATATCCATAATCATCAACAACCTTCTCAATATCCTTATTGAAATACCAACAATCTCTCCTTGTCTGTTCTAATGCCAACATCATATACAGATGATGATTGGCCTAGAGATGTTGATGACCAGAAAAGTACTTCTAGTGGAGCTTTCTTTCTTGCAAAGAAGTTGGTTTCATGGATCAACAAGAAACAATCATGTACTTCTTTATCTACTACTGAAGCTGAGTATGTTGTTGTTGCTACTAACTGTGCATAGGTTCTATGGATGAAGCAAATGTTGAAGGATATCAAAGTGCATTGCACTGGACTGATAGTTATTCATTGTGATAACTCTGCTGCTATTGACATATCAAAGAATTTGGTATTTCACTCTAAGACAAAGCACATATCTATCAAGTATAACTTTTTGAAGGAGAAGGTGGAAGAAAATGAAGTTAGACTAGTTTATTTGAACACTAAAGAGTAGATTGCAGATATTTTCACTAAACCTTTGCCTAAAGAATCATTTGAGTACCTGAGAGACAAGTTCGGGGTTTCTGCCCCTCCGATAGAGAACTGATTGATGCTTCTTGGCATCAATCTGGTATGTATTATCAGATATATTATTCATTCTAGAACTGATGTGGAGATGCTACTACTTAGGGGAAGTAGTTAGCCTTGTGTTTCATTGGCTTTTATTTTTTGCTTTGATATTTTTGTTAGATTTCTAGCATTGATGTCAAAGGGGGAGAGATATTGATGTGAAAAACTTAAGAGTTGTATACATTAGGGGGAGATATATATGTGAAAAATAGAGCTTTACAAAGATATCATGTTGGTATTATGGATGACTTTGTCATGTGTTGCATTGGTTTTGTCATTGATGTCAACACTTGTCTTCTTGGAGGTTTACATTATGGTTCATCGATATGGTTAGTGGCTTATGCACAGTCATCGGTATATGTTCACCAGTAGGTTATATTGTTCACCGACAGCGATGATAACTTGGAGATCATTTGGTTATGTCGAAGACATGGATTGGAAGTTTCGTTTTGGGATTTTTCTTATTGGTCTAATTGGGTTGACAGATTTGCCTTTACCTACAGATAACTCTAGGTTATGGACTAGTACATGTTATCTATTCTAGATCAGCACGACATGTTATGGAGATTGTTTTATTGATTGGTTATTATGGTAAATGTATTGAGCCGACATGTTGTATTGCATCAAGACTCATTTGTAATTGATTTAATTGTAATATCTTTAGTGAGCCGACCTATTCATTTGGTCTTAGGTTTTGTATATATGATTGTAAGATCTTATTGAAGATCATGGTAATCATGAGTGAGTGTGGATATTAAAGAGCAAAAATAAGCAGATCCTTGTGCGAATCACGTAGACATTATTTGAAGGTTGAAGGAAGGTTATGAAGGTGTTTTAACACTCATGTTCAAATCTTAATTGGTACTGAATCCAGCATTGGAGATGCTATTTTGAGTAGTACATTATCATTGGATTTAACCATCCAATTTTGTAGTCAGTGTGACTCCTAATTTGTGATTGAGTAGTGAGATCTACACAGTTGGCCTTTTTGCATGTGCAGACCCCATTTGTATACACATACTATCTGTAGTAGTATCATCTGATTGTGGGTAAGGTTTCCCATCATGGTTTTTCCCTTACTGGGTTTCAACATCAAAATTTTTGTGTTATTTGTTGTGAATGGTGTTTCTCTTTCTGTTTCATGCATTAAGTTAAACTTGTACTGTTATATCTGTTAATCTGTTTTACCAACACTTAAGTTTGGTTTACCGACATTAAGGTTAAATTGGAATAGCTTGCATTTGGATTACAATTTATTGACAATTGGTTCACAACTAATTCATCCCCCTGCCCTCTCAGTTGTCCTTCCCAGGACCTAATAATTGGTATCAGAGCTTAGTCCTCTTTTTGCAGAAGCCAAATAGCTTAAGGAGATCCTATGGTAACAAATATTTTTAGGAAGGGCAGTTCGAAGCTTGATGGAACTAACTATGGCATATGGAAGATCAGAATGGAAACACATTTGAACTACATTGGAAGAGATATATGAGATGTTACAAAGAATGGCTATGGTGCTCCTGTTCCGAATCAACCTCATCCACCAACATTGGCTAAGGACATGGATAATGATTGCAAAGCAAGAGAGGCACTTTTGAGCGCATTATCAAATCAGAAAATCATGGGATTATTAGACTGATCTACTACTAAAGCTATTTGGGATAAGTTGGAGACACTGAATGAGGGAGATACCACTATCAAAATTGCAAAACTAGAATGTTACCGAGTCAGGTATGAAAATTTGAAAATGGAAGAAGATGAAAGAATTTCTGCATTTATGGAAAGAGTTAATTAAATTGTTTTAGGAATACAATGTTGTGGAGGATCCTTAAGTGAAGATGAAATTGTATCTAAATTTTTAAGAGCATTGCCACCTGCTTACAAAATGAAAGTAACTGCTATTAATGAAATGAAAACAATGCCTAATACTTTAGTTTCTAGAGATACTTTGGTTGGAAAACTTTCAGCATTTGAACTTGAAGAGTTTGGTTCTATTGCTACTATCAAGACTGATTTAGATTTCAAGGCATCACCATCATCATCAACATCATCATCACCTGACAAAACTTATTAGAAAGCACTTTATAAAAAAGAACGTGAAGATATGAGGAGAGAAAATGAAGAACTTGAAGAACTTGAAGCACTATTTGCAAGGAAAAGGTCTAAAGGTCTAGCAGGAAGTAAGTATGAAGGTAAAGCACCTTTCAAATTTTTTAAGTGCAATAAAGTTGGTCATATGGCATCTAGATGTCCTTATAGACATGCAAGATTAAGGGAGGAAGCAAAAAGATCTTATAAACCTAACCCTGAATATCAGAGATATAGATTCAAGAAAAATAGAGATAAGTCAGGTTAGTATGCAGATGAAGGTGTTATAGATGACTCAGATGAAGATCCAGTAGATAACGGATGGGATTTTGTTGCAATAAAGGAAGATCAACCGACACCTATTATCAAACCAGTAGAGTAGGCACTAGCAGATAAAATTGAAGAAAAATATGAATGGATTATAGATTTCGGATGCTCTCATCATATGACTAGTGATAAAAGGAAATTCTTATCATTTCAAGAAATTCATGGACGTCTAGTAAGGTTTGGAGATGATAAAGCTTGTTTAATCAAAGGAAAAGGCACTATATCTTTGGATGGTAAGCACAATACTGACAATGTTTATTATGTAGAAGGTTTACAACATAATCTTTTGAGTTTTGGTCAGTTAGTGAAAAAAGGATTTCAGTTACAATTCAAGAATGGGAAATGCCAAATCATAAACAAAACTGGATTGGAGATTGCAACCAGTAATCAGACTAAAGGTAATATCTTTCACTTGAATACTAGTGATAAAACATGTTTGATTGCACACATTGATGAAAGTTGGTTATGGCATAAAAGACTTTGTGATGTGAATTTTGATTGCATTGTAAAGATCACTTCAACTAAGGTAGTAAGGGATTTACATAAGATTGTGAAACCTCATAATCCAGTATGTAAGGAATGTCAAATGGGAAAGAAAGTTAGAACAATATTTAAGAGAATTACTAAGAAATCAAATAATATTCTTGATTTAATTCATACTGATTTGTGTGGTCCTACAAGAACAAGAATTCTACAAGGAGATAGATACTTTATGCTAATAATTGATGATTATTATAGAATGTGTTGGGTTACTTTTCTCAAGGAGAAATCAAAAGCTTTTGGAATATTCAAGATATTCAAGGAAATGGTAGAGAATGAAATCGACAAGAAAATAAAATGTTTAAGATCAGATCAAGGAGGAGAATTTACATCAAGGAAATTTAATGCATTCTGTGAAGTGAATGGAATCAAAAGACAACTATCAGCGCCTTAGACACCCCAGCATAATGGTGTTGTAGAAAGGAAGAACAAAACTATTCTGGATGCAACAAGAACAATGTTAATGGAAGCAAATCTACCTCATGTGTACTAGAGAGAAGCAGTGAATACAACGGTTTATACTTTCAACATAGTTCACATCAAAAGTGAAACTGGTAAGACCCCTTATGACCTATGGTTTGGTCATATTCCTACTCTTAAATATTTCAGAATATTTGGAAGAAAATGTTATATCAGAAGAGATGAGTACATTGGCAAGTTTGATCCTATAAGTGATGAAGGAATATTTCTTGGTTATTCATCTAAAAGCAAGGCATATAGATGTTATAATTAAAGGTTACAGAAAATCATTGAGAGTACTAATGTGAAGATAGATGAACACTTTAGAGGAGATTCAAGATCTGTGGAACCGATAGTTGAAATGATTATAAATGAAATGACATAGACTCCACTGGTATAGAATGAAGATCCAGTCACACCGACATCATCAGAAAACTCAACAGTGACTGAAGAACAACAACATGTGAATGTTAATCAGAACAAACCTAGGTATGTAAGATTGAATCATTCAGAGAATCAGATAATTGGAAACAAGAATCAAGGTGTTGTGACTAGAGGGAGACTAGCAAATGAAGAGGTATGTTTAATTTCTCAAATTGAACCAGCACATGTTATTGGAGCATGTAAGGATGAACATTAGATAAAAGAAATGGAAGATGAATTAGAAAAAATTGAAAAGAATAATACTTGGACATTGGTTCCTCAGCCTAAAGACAAAAATGTAATTGGAACTAAATGGGTATTTAGGAATAAAATTAATGAAGATGGAGAATTAATCAAAAACAAAACAAGATTAGTTTGAAAAGGTTATTCACAGAAAGAAGGAATTGATTATAATGAAACCTTTGCATCGGTAGCCAAAATTGAGGCAGTTAGACTATTTCTTGCATTTGCAGCCCATAAGAACTATAAAGTTTATCAAATGAATGTAAAATGTGCATTTTTGAATGGAGATCTTGAGGAGGAAGTTTAAATTGAACAACCTGATGGATTTTATTTGACAAATAATAAGGATATGGTTTGCAGGTTAAGGAAAGATTTATATGGATTGAAGCAAGCTCCCAGAGCTTGGTATGCTAGATTGGATAAATATCTTTCGAAGCTTGGTTACACAAAAGGTAATGCTGACAACAATTTGTATTACAAGGTTACCAATGATGATATTTTGGTTATTGAAGTCTTTATAGATGATATCATTTTTGGAGGTGAAGATGGATTATGTAAGGACTTTGCTAATCAAATGCAAAAAGAATTTCAAATGTCAATGATTGGAGAGATAAAATTCTTTTTAGGTTTGCAGATTTCACAAACAGATAAAGGTATATTCATATTTCAAACAAAGTACTTGAAGGAACTTTTGAAGAAATTTGGTATGGAAAATTCCAAACCAGTAAGTACTCCTATGACTAGAACTGATAAATTGACATAGAAGGATGATTCAGCTCTTATTAATCCGACAAGGTACAAATCTATGATTGGAGGATTACTGTATTTGACACAAACAAGACCTGATATAATGAATGCAGTATGTATTGTTTCAAGATTTCAAAGCAATCCTAAGGAAAATCATGAATCAGTAGTTTAAAAAAAATTTCGGTACCTATAAGGCATAACAAATATTGGTTTATGGTATCCTAAAGATGAAAATTTTGATTTAAGTGCATACACCGATGCAAATTGGGTAGGTGGTGTAGATGACAAAAAGAGTGCCCCTGGCAGTGCAATTTTTCTTGGTAGCAGATTGATTTCATGGATAAGTAAGAAACAGACTTGTACACCATTATCAACAACAGAATCAGAATATGTTGCAGCAACAACTAATTGTACTCAGGTATTATGGACTAAGTAAATGTTGAAGGATATAAAGGTAAAATTCAAAGAACCAATAATCATTTATTATGATAATTTAACAACAATTGATATATCAAATAATCTGGTATTTCACTCTAAGACAAAGCATGTTTCTATTAAGTATAATTTTTTGAAAGAGAATGTTGAAGCAAATGAAGTGAAATTGGTTTATGTGAATACTAAAGAGAAAATTGTAGATATCTTTACAAAGCCTTTGCCTAAGGAAACATTTGAATATCTCAGAGAGCAGCTTGGGGTAATTTCCCCATCGACAGAGACTTAGATGTTGAAGATTGACATCAAACTGATAGGAACTCATAGAAAAAAATTATTTTTCTAGCTTTGATGGAGGAGAGCTACTTCTCAGGGGGAGTATTTGGGAGAATGTTAAGTTTTGAATTCTTAACTGCTTTGGCATTTGATGTCAAAGGGGGAGAGATATCTATGGAAAAAAAATATTCCTTGAAGGAGAGATTATTCATTTAAGGAGAGATATACTCTTTGGATATATGTATTTTGGTTTTGGTTTCTATTTCTTTTATAGAACTTTGTATTGATCTATCTTTGGGAGATTGATTGGTTTACTGGTTTTGGCATTCTATTTTTTTTGGTACTTAGATGTTTTTCCATCTAGTGTTGCCATCAATGCTAAAGGGGGAGATTGTTGGTATTATGGATGACTTTGTCATGTGTTGCATTGGTTTTGTCATTGATGTCAACACTTGTCTTCTTGGAGGTTTACATTATGGTTCACCAGTATGGTTAGTGGCTTATGCAGTCACCTGTATATGTTCACCAACAGGTTATATTGTTCACTGACAGTGATGATAACTTGGAGATCATTTGGTTATGTCAAAGACATGGATTGGAAGTTTGGGTTTGGTGTTTTTCTTATTGGTCTAATTGGGTTGATAGATTTGCCTTTACTAGCAAATAAGTCTAGGTTATGGACTAGTACATGTTATCTATTCCAGATCAGCATGACATGTTATGGAGATTATTTTATTGATTGGTTATTATGGTAAATGTATTGAGTCAACATGGTGTATCGCATCAAGACTCATTTGTAATTGATTTAATTGTAATATCTTTAGTGATCCGACCTATTCATTTGGTCTTAGGTTTTGTATATATGATTGTAAGATCCTATTGAAGATCATGGTAATCAATAGTGAGTGTGGATATTGAAGAGAGAAAATAAGCAGATCCTTGTGCGAATCATGCAGACATTATTTGAAGGTTGAAGGAAAGTTATGAAGGTGTTTTGACACTCATGTTAAGAGCTTAACCGGTACTGAATCTAGCATTAGAGATGCTTTTTTGAGCAGTACATTATCATTGGATTTAACCATCCAATTGTGTAGTCAATGTGACTCCTAATTTGTGATTGATAAGTGAGCTCTATGCAGTTGGCCTTTCTACATGTGCAGATCCCATTTGTATACACATACTATCTGCAATAGTATCATCTAATTGTGGGTAAGGTTTCACACTATGGTTTTTCCCTTACCGGTTTTCCACATCAAAATATATGTGTTATGTGTTGTGAATTTTGTTTCTTTTTCTGTTTCATGCATTAAGTTAAACCAGTACTGCTATATCTGTTAATCTATTTTACTGACATTAAAGTTAAATTGGAATAACTTGTATTTAGATTACAATTTATTGACATTTGGTTCACAACTGATTCACCCCCCCCCTCTCAGTTGTCATTCCTAGGACCTAACATATTATTCATAGGGGGACTTTGGTCTTTGTTTCAGAACTTCATTGTTATATCTTTGAGTGGGAGATTGTTGGTTGTCTTCCATTGAGGGAGACTTGTTTGGCATTTGGAGGAATTGATTATGTGTTTCATTGATGTTTTGTCATTGATGTCAACACTAGCTATTTTGGATGCTTTACCAACATTCTTCTGGTCCAGGTAGGTTGTGTGGTTTCTGGTTGGTTTGGATCTAGTATGATTCGGTATGCTCCAGTATGTTTGGGTTATGGAATTGGCTTACTCATGTTCATATTAAGTCAATTGGTTTTTGTTTCAATCATCGGATGCTATCCTATTTTCTTGGAAGCTTGGTTTGTGGTTCCAGCAAGGGTTTCATTGGCAGAGCTTTGATGATATGCATAAGTGGTGTTGGTGCGGCTTTTGGTGGAGATTCAGGATGCTGATGGTGATCATGTTCAAGAATTGGTGGATTGGGATTATTGCTTTGGCATGTACGGACCTATATTGGGTCCTGGTGTATCTAGGTTATGGACCGGCTGAATGTAATGTGTGGATTGGACTTCTCGATGTGTTTCCGGGATCTTATGGGTTGGATATTATTTGTTTGGTCTAATGCCAACATGTTTTGTAATTATGTAATTGGTTTATAGTTTGGTGGTCGACCTGATTGTTTATGGTCGAGGGTTTGTATATATATGATGTAAGATCTCATTGTAGATGATATCGTGATATAGGAAAGGCATATGGATATGTAATGTGCGAATAATGTAATATCATTCAGGTAGAGGATTTGGTCAATCATTGGAGATCAAGTTGGGTTTATGTAAGAGGATTTAGTCCTCCAATATTGAGCTTAACTAGAACTGTGCTAAGGGATAGGAGATGCTATCTTTGCAGTTCATTCATTCCTCTAGATTGTAGTCTAGATTTCTATGTAGTCAGTGAGACTCCTTTTGTGATGAGCAGTGCGCTCTAGGTTGTTGGCCTTCTTGCAAGTGCAGTCCCCTCAATTGTAATTCACATACTTACTGCAGAAGTATTATTTGACTATGGGTAGGCTTCCCACCATGGTTTTTCCCTTTACCAGGTTTTCCACATATAAATCTTGGTTTCATGTGGATGGTATTTATTCTCTTATTATTGTTTATGCTTAATTGGTTTATTTGTTATTCTGGTATTTGGTTTAAGCATTTTGGTATTAATGTTTTGGGTTCTGGTATTAAATTTTTAATTGTTTAATGTTCTGGTAATCTGTGACAACTGATTCAACCCCCCTCCCTCTCAGTTGTCTTCTGATTATTTGAATTGTCTAACAGAGAAGACTTATCATAAGGAATCATAATAGTAAATGCCAAAAATGTCTTGCAGCCAGTACATAAATCATTCATAAATAGTCATATAGATAGTCATATTGTTATTTAAAAATACTATCAAAGGAGGATATTATAAAGATAGAGACATAGAACTCAGTATACAGCCATGGATAACAGTGTAGGGTTAGGTATAGTCCTAGACCTTGTTTAAAGGGAAACATGTGATAGTACACGTGCCTAAGGAAAACTCTACAAAATAGTGAGCATCAAGACTATCAAGAACAATATTTCAGTCTTAGGCATACACAACTCAAGGAGATAATGATTAATAAAGAAAACACTTACAAAGATATATCTGTAGACATCTAAAAATGGTCAACGCTTGTGGAGTCATACTTTAATATTTGCGCTTTGCCTTATTTTAGGGTTCTTGCGTCGCATTAACATTTATTCTATGTTGTGCACTTGGTCTTTATCATTTGTGAGCATCGAGTCCTTCTGCATTCCTCATTTTTCTTGCTTTTGAATTAGGTCTTGTTGATAGCAATCTTCAGTCATGATTTTGGTCGATCTTATCCTATCGCATCATGGTGCATGCTCATTTATCATCATTTTGGATATTGTCAATCCTAATCGATGATAGAATTAGGGTTTTGTCCTCTTGTCAATCTTTCAATCATCTTTAGCTTGTTAGTAATCATTTGCGATTATCAACTTGTCAATCTCGTCATTTTGTGATCGATTTGTCATCAATCTTTGTCCTTGTCAATCTTGTCATTTTGCGATCGATTCGTCATCGATCCTTGTCCTTTTCAATCATGTCAATTTGGATCGATTAGTCATTGTTCCTCATCAATTGGTGCCTATCAATTTGATCTCCTTGTCAATCTTGGTCAATTTGTCATTGATTTTTGTCAACCAATCTCAATCATTTATCAACATTGGTCCTTTGTCAATCAGAATCATGATCGAACCTACATTAATTTCTTGTTGTCTTGACCTAATTCCTTGTCCTCTTATTTCTAGGGTTTTATGATTTGTTCATTTAATCCTTTTCTTCTTCTTTGTGGGTTAAATAAATCTATTTATTTAGTCCTAGGTCTCTTTCATGAATTAATTACTGGATGAAAACCTATTAATTAATTCACCTAATTTCTATTTCTCCTATTTTCTTTAATTTTTCTAATATTTCCTCTAATTTTATTCCCTCATTTTCTCCTATGTTTATGCTTCCATTTGTTGCAATCATGGAGGCTATTTTCTCTCTTCCCTTTTGTCATGGGAATGGCATTTCAATCTTATCATAATTTGTCATACACCTTGCATAGAAATTGTCATACATTTGTCATAATTTTGCCATTCTTGATTTGAATTTCTTTTCAAATCTCTTCATGCTAATCTTGTCCTCTCTCCAATTTGTCTATAAATTGGATGATTTTCTTCAATGAAAGGTGATAAATCACATTTTCAAGTAACCTTATACTGCAAATTTCATCTCTCAACAACTTGCTTTCCACTTGCATTTTGCACTTGTAGGTGAGATCCACATCAAATTTGAAGGTGAAAGAAGAACAATGGAACCACATGAGGGAGATATCTGCATCGGTTTGTTTTGATTTCATTTGATTTGAATATCTTGTCTTTATGTCTTCATTGATTGGATTGGGATTGCTTTCATAGCAGCTTTAGGTTTTGTGGTTGTCCTAATTGCTATTGTTTTGATGATTTTCAATTTCTTGATCTACACTTTTGGTGAACCCGATGTGAACTAACCCCTTAACCATGTTTTGAGTGCTTTTGAGCTATTTTCAGGTGAAAAACTCAAGAAACAAGGTGACTCGGAGCTTTTTGGACACTTTTGCGCCTGTGTTGACATTTTCTGCGCCTGTGTTTGAGTTTTTTGTGCCCGTGTTTGAGTTTTTTGCACCTGTGTTTGAGTTTTTTGCACCTGTGTTGAGGCATTCTGCGCCTATGCAAGGCCAAAAATAGAGGTGAAATCAGTTGTTTTTACTTGCAAATTTGTTTGTTTTCATTCTGTTTCTTGCATTCTGGTTTTTCTTTGGTACTAATTCTCTATGCAACATCTTGGCATTATGTGTGACGAAGACTAAAAATGCAACTACTAACGAATCTTATGTAGGATGTGGTCAAAGACTCTCATTAAAACATCTTGCTTGCAATTTTTAAAGTAGTTGTACATTTCATTTCTTAAAGGTTAATGAACACCATGCATGCTTTGTCTATTTTTAATTTGATTGCATGTTTTAACCCTTAGAACTAGGCCTGCCTCCCGATTTGCCTGGCACTTCGCATAGGCATTGGTGAGAGGAAACAACCCAAAGTGGTGATGGGCTAAAGCCAAGCTCTTCCGAACCACTCTAAATAACTGTGGATGCAACAAAAGTTGTAGACAACGAGTGCTGGAATGGTATTGCAATGATTTATTCGCTGGATCAATACCCACCTGAACAGATACCCTTACTAGAATCTCTTGTTTTTAGATGCCAAAATCCTTCTATCTGTTGGCTCAGGCATTGTGATATGCGCATGCCAAAGACACCTCTCATGTACTCCTCAGTTAGAGATAGCAAGTTCTTGGGAAGTGATGCCCCTTGAACTCGAAGCTTGGTATGCCCAAGAAGTGAGTGCACTGTAAGGGGGAGCCAGTGCTACCAAGCGTCTAGCTATCCAGCTGAGTGTTATATTTTATGGTTAGAGGATTCAATAGATATTGCCCTTGCCAGCCATAGGATTTGTTGTGAATGTGCTTGATTGTCTTGAGTCAAAGTCAAACAAACATTTTGTCAAAAGTTAAATTAAAAACAAACTTTCAAAAGTGCTCATAATCAACTTGGGTTTTCAAAATCAACAACCTTCAATTCAAAACAAAATCCAAACAAAAGTCCAAATTTGTCCAAGTGTTCATCCAACATTTGAACATGGCTTGACAAAACATTTAATGTCTTTGTTTCAAAATTCATGTCACTTTAGGCTAGGTTTTGCATAGTCCAACTTAGGTCCTAGGGCATATTGTCATCTCCCTTCATTTTAGTCCTTTTCATTGCAAGCATCCTCATTTTGCACTTAGGTTCAAAATCATTTCCCTAAGTTTGCATTTTATTGTCATATCCAAGATAGATTTCCATTTAGGTGACATTAGTGCATTATCCTTGTCATGCTAAAATTAGGTCTTGCCTAGGTTGCATTTTGCATATTCCAAGTCATTGGTTTTCGCATATCCTTATCATTGTATTGTCATCTTGTCTTGGCTTCATCTTCTCATATCATATCCTTAGATCATTTTCATGTCATATCCTAATTCATTGTCATAATCATTGCCTTCTTGCATTTAGTCTCAAAAATTTGGTTTGTCAAACTTGAAAAATCAAAACTTTGGATGATACCCTAAGTTGTCGTTAAGGAGTCTTGACCTTGTCTAAAATTTGTCCTTTCATTAATATCATTTTTGTCAAACCTAGCTTAGTATCCAAGCATATAGGTGAGAAATTTTCAATTTGTCCTATTGTCATTTGGTCCTTTGTCCTTTAAGGTTTTCGCTTCATTTCAACTTCCCAAGGTTGAGCCTTTAGGTTTGCATTCCAAAAAGTTTGTCAAAATATTGAAAAACAATAAAAACATAGGTTGCATTCTTGCCATAGATTGCATTTTCATCTATTTAAGTTGCATTTAGTTGCATATCATACATCATCCTTTTAAAATAAAAAAAATCCCAAAGATATTGCATTTGCATAGTGACATGCCTATTGAAACAAGGTCAAAATCTAAGAAGATGGGCGAACCAACATATCAACCCATTGACAACATATCAAAGTCATAGTTTCAACCTAGTCAAACATTACAAATTGAAGGTTCGTCAAACACATCATTACCACAATATGGAAGGGTTCAACTTGGACCACCTCCATTATATGAGCCAGTGTTTGTACCCATGAAACCGGGATATGGGAGTGTTCCACCAACGCCAAGTGAAAATGCACCTTTTGACTGGAATCAACTGAACCTGCAACATGAAATTCAAACTCAAACATTACATGAGGAACAAACTCTTTCACAACTATATCCAACCCAACAACAAGGCAATATTGGTCAAACTTTTTATGATGAAATAAGTCTCCAAATACAAAAACTAGAGGAGAAACTAGCTCGAGAAACAAAGATCATTGAACAAAAGGTGAAAAACAGTGAGAAGATTAGATCCCAAATGTCCAAAACATTTCAAAAATTTCAAGGTCCAAACCCAAACTTTGAGCCAATTGATGTAAGATCTCTTATTGAACAATCAAACATACCAGCTCTCCTCTCACAAATAGAGATGATGAAGCAATTTCAAGAAAAGAGAAAACAACATTATGTGCCTCCACAACAAGAACAAGAAGGTGTTTACTATTTATCACATTTTCAACCATCACAACCAATTGTTCAACGGTTCCAACATTTCCAACAAACACAACCAATGGTCCAACATATACAACCAACACAACCAATGGTCCAATTTCAACAATATGTCCAACCAACTGTTAATTATCGACAACAAACTTAGTATCAACAACTACAATCACAAATTCAAAAACAAAACTTGCAACATTCACCAAGCCAAATTTTAAACATGTCAAACCAATTTGATCAACATCTAGTTCAAAATCAAAACATGACATCAGACCAGAACCAACTCATTGCCAAACAAGTTCAAATTCCAGATACAACTATGTCAAAACCTCAAAAGAAAGGTGGACTTATTACAAGGATCTTAAGGAAATTACCAAGTGAGTTCTTTGAGGAAGATCAAGATAATACACTTATGTCTAGCAATGCCTCATCCCCCCACAAACAAATTGACTCTCCAATGGCATCTATCCCTACACCTTTAGAAGTTTCACAAGAACCTTCCATATTGTCCTCGTCAAACAATACACCCAAGGATGAAATTATCCAAGGGCTATCCATAATTTATTGCCAAGATAATCCAATTCATGATGCACATCCTTGTCATGTTTCAGAAATACAAGACCCAATGCCACCATGCATTTTATTGCCATTACCTGTTTTAGAGGACCCCATTCGAAGTCCCTCTGCCTCATGTTCAAGCATCGATTCCTTGCCAGAATCCATCACAAATGTTCAAAGTGCATTTCCTTCATGCCAAAACATTGATCCCTTGTCAGAATCCCCCATGCATATCCAAAGTCCAACCCCATGTCAAGAGGATAATTTAGAGCATGAAGAAACATGTCTTAAAAAAGATCAAGATCCCAAAACCTTATCATCCCATCCAATTTTTGACCAGGACCCCATGTTCCCAGAAACTCACGATGATTCCCCTATTCTTGTCCATCCTATCCAAAGTCCTATTGACACTCCATTCCCTGAGTAAGATCAAGATATCCTAGTCCATCCAATCCCAAATGATCCCCTTCCATTTCATGAAAAAAATGTCCTTCCAAATCCCATTGGCATTCCACTTCCTAAGAAAGATCAAGATATCCTTTCCATCCTTTATGATGATCCCATTAAAAGTCTAGAGCAAAGCAACTTTAAAGAGGATTCCAATGATCTTCCTCCTTGTAAAGATCAAATTATTCCTTTAAATCCTCCACAAGATCCTTTTGTTCCTCCACCTCCTTATCTTAATCCTCCATATACACTCCAAGATCTCATTTCTTTTAATGATCCCATTATTTATCCCATTCCATCTCTTGAATATCCTGTCATTGATCCATGTCCCCCTCACAATCCTAGTCCCCCTCATGATCCTAATCCCCCTCATGATTCTAACATGGTGCAAGATGTTCGTGAACCCCTGACATTAACAATGGGTTCTTCCTCTTTGGTCCAATCTAATCCACTTCATGATCTCATTATTTCTCTCATATCATATCCACCTAATAATGGACTTGCCTCTTCCTCTAAAAGAAAAGAGTATCCTACAAGTCAAGATATTCATAAAGGCCAAGGGGTAGACCTTCACAATAAAGAACTCCTCAATATGAAAGAAAATGTTAAGGGTCATGTCTACACAACTCACTCTCAAGACGTTGGTATCCCTCCATCAAAATCAAAACATACACCTTCCCCATCATACTTTCCATCCATCTTAGGTCCTTATATTCCTTTGTCCTCTATGCAAGGTCAGAAAAGGCACAAATCCTTGAGTAAATTTCATCCATCCAAAAGAACTCCATTTCATTCATAGCCATCCATGCATTCCTTTCCCCCTCCAAGCAATTTGGATGCCAAGTATAAAAGTCATAAGTCTAGAAATCCACATGTATTCAAGGATCAACATGTCCAATATAATCAACATGTCAAAACAAAGAAAAATTTGATCTATAAAGAAAAGGAAAAATCCAAAAGGTCACAAAGGCCCATTGCTCAAAAACAAAAGTTAAAATCTATATGGGTTCCTAAATCCCTTGTGTTGGCAATGCACTCCAAGGAACCACAAAAGCATGAAAAATCAAAAACCATGTGGATCCCTAAGCGGCTCCTTGAAGTACAAAAGCCTAAAGAAACATCTAACTTGGCATCCAAAATTTCTATTCCTCCATCCAACCCTCTCAAATTTGTTCCTCCATCACCTTCTTCATCCATTTTGGGCCCTTATGTCCCAAAATCCCAAGCTATTCCTCCATCCAAATCTCACAATCTGAGATCCATTTTTCCTCCATCAGTCCATCACCCCTCAAGGTGTGTGCCAATGTTTATCTTGCCTTCATTTCCATCAACTCAAGCCCAATTCTTCCAATACCCTATCCATTATCCAAAGCATATTTTCCATACTCTGCTTCTTGCTACTCCATGAAACAAGTCTTCCTCCCAGAAAGAATGCTCCACTAGTTGTGCTTTTCCTATCATCAACATTACCTACCCAGTCTACATCTATGTACATCTTCAATTCAAAGCTTCCTTCATATGGATACCATAATCCATAGTCAACAGTACCTTTCAAATATCTGAATATCCTCTTGGTTGCTATCAATTGTGTTTCCTTCAGATTCTTTTGAAATCTAGCAACTAGACCAACTGCATGAGCTATATCTGATATGCTATGAACAACATAGTGTAGTTTTCCAATCATTGACCTATACTCCTCACCAATAGATGTGGCCTCATCTTCCTTAGACAACTTACAACCTCTAACCATTGGTGTCCCAACTAGTTTACAGTCACTCATACCAAATATCTTTAATACCTCCTTTACATACTTAGACTGTGTAATGAAAATACCACTCATCATTTGTTGTATTTGCAAACCTATGAAATTTTTTATCTCTCCCACTAGAGACAATTCAAACTCACTTTTCATTTCATTTGCAAAGTCATTTCTCATGTCATCATTCCCTCCAAACATGATATCATCTACAAATACTTCACTAACCAGTATTTTATCTCCTTCAGATTTAAGATATATATTGTTATCTTCATTGGTTCTCTGAAAACCTATCTTCATCAGGTGTGAATGAAGCCTTTCATACCATACTCTTGATGCTTTCTTTAATCCATATAATTCTTTATGCAACTTACATACCATGTCTTTCTCATTAGTAAGAGCATAACCATCTAGCTACTCAATGTATACTTCTTCTTCCAGTATTCCATTCAAAAATATTGACTTTACATCCATCCGGTATACTTTGAATCCCTTGTGTGTTGCAAATGCAAGTAAAGTTCGGACACCTTCTAGTCTAGCCACTAGTGCAAAAGTCTCACCATAATCTTCTCCTTCTTCTTGTGCATAACCTTTACAAACCAATCTAGCTTTATTACAAACTACAACACCATCTTCATTCAGCTTGTTCCTGAAAACCCACTTAGTACCTATCACATTTTTATCTACTGGTAGGGGTACTAGGGTCCATGGGTTATTCTTCTGAATTTGTTCAAGCTCCTCCTCCATAGCTTTAAACCAATGATCATCTCCAAATTCTTCCTTAGCACTTCTAGGTTCAATAGTGGAGATCATGCAAGAATTCTCCCCGATTCCTCTTCTAGTTAATACTTTAGCATCCTTATCTCCAATAATCTGTTCAGGATTGTGATTGAGTCTCACATTGTAATGCCCCACCAAGAACCCCAAAGGAAAAACCCACAACAAGGGTGAAAGAATTTTTTTTTTTAAGTATAAACATATTAAGTGCATTAATAACAACGTTTTCACAATAATAACACAAGTGAGAGACTTACACCAAAATTTCTTAAAGGTTACCAACGAAGAAATAAACTAATAGTCTAAATTCCATAATTACGATAATCCAATCAACCATCATTTACTCAAAGAACATAATAAGCCATATGCAACAATAGTTACACCATTGAAAGATTGAAAGGATACAATATAATTTCTCTTCAATAAGCATTTACACCAATCATAAAGAAAGTTGATAACCAACATCCCAAACTAAGGATTACATTGATCCTCCAATACATGGCTCTCAATATACATATAAAGTTACAACTTAACCAAATCCAAGGTTACACAAGATCATAATATAATTGACCACATAGGTCTCCAAGAATAATAATCTCTAAACATGAGATAGAGCATGAGTCACGAACCACAGGAACATCTGTGAAGCCAATCCTCGCATGAAGGTACAAACAAGAACATCTGATGGGAAGTGGCACTATCACCCGACCATGTGATCCCAAACTGGAAATCACCCCACCATGCTAGGAGATAAAAGAGGACCCTCAAGCAAGAAAAAGCATGACATGGTCGACAGAACAATGTGAGAGTTGAGAAATACAACACCACAGGAGCCCAAAAGATCTATGCAAGCTGAAATAAACCCGTTACAAGGAGAAGCAAGGAAGCAACAACAGAAAAACAAATACACAGAAAATATGCTCAAAAAGATGAGAGCTCAATATTCACAAAATATGTAATGTGATAATGATACAAAGAAAAGAAAATTAACCTCTAATAGGTCAAGAAACCCTAAAAGGGAAAACCTAGGCTTGCACATAATAATTAATAAAACAATTAATTATTATGCACCTAATGTTAGCTTAAGTGTAAAAAGAGATAAAGGGAACTTAAATAATTAAACAAATGTTGTTTGATTAATCAAGTAAAGACTCGATTACTCTAACACTCCCCCTTAAGATAGACTTAGGGAGAAGCTAAAACCTAGAATAGCTATTAAAAGCAAGGAAGATGGGTCACAACAACAAGGCCTAATTAGGTACCCAAATACAACAAAATCTCTATGAAACAGAGAAAAAGGAGAAAGCCAGTGGGAAAAAACTCCTCTCCAAAAAGAGATAAAGAACATGCTGAAAGAAATAAGAAGGAAGGAAGGAAGGCCTCATTAAGACCCTCCAAGGACAACTTTCTTTTGTCATGCTCTATGAAGTGTACCTGTACCTGCAAACACAATGCACTCAATAAATCATTACAAGCATGGTTAGTAAATTGAAACAATGAAAGACAAAACCATAGCTAATCGACTTATTGCCTCCTAGTAAATGCGAGTATGAAAAATGCTCATAGATCTGATTATGCATATTCAAGTGACTTGACTAGACTTAGATGGAGGATTTGAATGGTTAAAATGCATGATCTAGCAAGAATAACATGATTAAGCTATATGAATCTAGAAAATGAGCTAGAATTAAGATGCAATTAAGCTAAAATTGAGCATGATAAAATTGCTAAAGATGATAAGCTATAAGTTAGATGCCTATAATAACAATGCAAATTTTTGAATCAAAATGATATGAATTGGGACCCATATTGCTCCAAAATGAGGTCTATTTATAGGATTTTCCAAGACTAAGGGTGATGTGGCAAGAATCAACGGTCAAGATTGATCTGAAGATATCAATGGTTAAATTGGAGGAGGATGGAAAAGGGGGTTGGATTAAAGGGAACATTTGTCATCTCTATGGTGACAAGTGTCAAGAGGCTTCTAGAAGGGGTTAGATGAAAGGGAACACTTAGTAACAAGTGTCACAAGGTTCTAGAAGATGTTGGATGAAAGGGGACATGGTGATAGGTAGAATGGGTTAGGTTTAGGAGTGGTAGAAGTTCAAAGAATTTGAATTTAAAAATTCAAAAAAGGATAATTAATCTCAACAACTCATGATTTTGATTTGTTTTAATTAATTAGGGGATCAAAAGAAATGATTTTGGATGAGGGAATTAATTAATTTGAATTAATTAATTAAAGGGGTGAAATGAACCTATTTAATAAATCCTTAGATTTATTAATAAGTAGATGAAAGGGGAAATTTAATCAAATTGCTTAGTGAATTCAATTAAATTAGGGAGGAGGATTAATTAAATAATTGCTTATTTAATTAATTATCTTCCGACCATTTTTAGGTCTATACATTTTGCCCCTGTTTGAAGCGAGGTGTGATGATGCGTTGATTCAAAGAATAATCTCATTTTGATGATGATATTGATCTGGTAGGATGCCCCAGCTCTTGATTGCTAAATTCTGGTATGATGATGCCCCCTCGAGAGATCAATTGAGATAATTGATCTTTGGAGTTTTGCGAGATTGATATCCTGATAGATTTGATTTGATTTCTGCAACCGTGGTTGATGAAAATATGAGTTCTTTGATTAGCTTGATTGCTTAGATTGAGAAGATTGAAAAATCTTGATTGATTAGTTTCAGTTTGGTTTTAGGAAGGATTCATCCTATATAAGACAACGATGATCAAAGCATTTGGTTTCAGGAAGGATTCATCCTGTATAAGACATGATCAGAACGTCTGGTTTTAGGAAGGATGCATCCTGTATAAGAAATGAATCAGAATCAGATCCTCTAGTTTCAGGAAGGATTCATCCTATATAAGACATGACAGAATTGATTAGGTTTGATTGATTGATTTGATTTGATAAGGTTGATAGATAAAGAACTAACAATTTGTTGATAGCAAGTTGCTGAAATATTTGGATATGCTGATTGTTGATTCTATTGAGAGATAGCATAAGAGTTGATAATATCATGAGAGAGATGAGTCATCATTCTGATTGTGTATACACTTGTGATGATACTTTGATGATTCCTACAATAGATTTAACCTTGGATAAAAGGAGCTTGTAGGATCCCATGTAAGAATGAAATGCAAGCTAGAATGCGATGAAATGCAATGGAATGACCGAACCAGTCACTAGATTATTTTGCATTTTTGTCATCATTTTGCTTTTGAAATGGGGGAAGTGAGTGCAAACATTGATGGTATAATTAAACCATGATGACCTGAGCATTACTTTCCTAGATATTGATATAGCAAGTTAACACAAGCTTCAAGGTATAATTGAACCGCGATGACCTGAGTGTTGTTTGCATAAAACAGACAGTATTAATCATTTCAATATGCAAATTGGAAATGTCTTCAATGATATTATAATGATCATGTCCCAAGACAAATTTGCACATATTAATGATTAATTTTTAGGCAGCAGACAAGAAAAATATCATGTTTCTTCCTTGTTCCTCTAGTCAATGACATCCTGGAGTCACTCAGAAATCATGATAGCGAAAAGCAATATAGAAAAGTTGAACAATCATGTTACAATCATTATCCAAAAAGATATTATCCACTGAAAAGTGTGTGATGTGCTTAGATTGATTTTGTGATAGCTTGAAAGTTGATAGTTTGATCTTGTGTTCAATGTTGGATGTGTCTCAGTTTTCACTTGATAAGAGTTGTCTAGCTATTTGCTCTACCTATTTGATTAAGCTTAGAATGATCCAGAGTTTTGCCCCTAGCTAGGTGTAGGATTTTGCCCCAAGCCTAGAAACAAAGTCATTATGATATATCCAATGATCTAAACCATGGAAAGAAGCCACCTAGGATGTCTGCATATGCCCAAAGGCTTATGATGGATAGCACTAATGGAAACATGAATGCAAGCGGAAAGAATGCATGAATTAATAGATGGAAGAGCTAGCTGACAGATAGCACTTGTTTGCCAGGTTTTCACCATCTGTTTTTATTGCACTTTTTCTGATATTTTTTTTTTTTGTTTATTTTTCTGCTTTTTCACTTTTTTTAGGATTTTTCTGATTTTTCACTTTTTTTCATTTTTTCTGATTTTTCACTGTTTTTTATTTTTTCTGATTTTTCATTGTTTTTGATTTTTTTGATTTTTCACTGTTTTTGATTTTTCTGATTTTTTAGACATAGAATTTCTTCAGGTGCATGCTATTGATAGGTTCTTCGAGCTAATCTCCATCCCGTGTTGATAGCTGATATGCTCCTAATCCAAATATTGTTGTGATCACAAATGGACCTCACCAGTTTGGTTCAAACTTTCCTTTCTTTTCTCGATCTGCCTGGTTACATGGATTTTCTTTTAGAACTAGTTCTCCAACTTGAAAGATTATTGGTTTGACCTTGTGATTATAGCTCCAACACATTCTTTGCTGATATACCTTTAGATGATCAAAGGCATTTTGTCTGCGTTCATGGATGAGCTCTAACTCTTGTAGTCTAGATACTCGTTCTTCATTTGGGATGAGACCTTTTAGTGATATACGTAGAGAGGGTATCTCTACTTCGATTGGCAATATGGCTTCTGATCCATATACAAGAGAGAAAGATGTGGCACCTATCGGTGTGTGGATACTGGTGTGGTAGGCCCATAGAGAAGGGTTTAGTTGAATATGCCAATCTTTTCCGGCATCGTTCATTGTGTTTTTAAGAATTTTCAGAATAGTTTTGTTAGATGCTTATGCCTGCCCATTTCCCTGTGGATGGTATGGTGTGGAGAATCTGTGCTGGATTTTGAACTTCTCACATAGCTCTTGTACATCTTGATTTTTGAATGGTCGCCCATTATTAGTGATAATGATCATTGGTATTCCATAGCGAGAGATGATATAGTTCAAGATAAATGCAGCAATTTGTTTTCTTGTGATGTTTATGAGAGGTACAACTTCAATCCATTTTGTAAAATATTCAGTAGCTACAAGAATGAATTTATGTCCATTAGATGAGGAAGGATTTATCTTTCCTACTAGATCAAGTCCCCATTGACAAAAAGGCCAAGATGTTGCTAAAGCATGTAGTTCTTGTGCTGGTGCATGGATCAAGTTTCCATGGATTTGACATTGTTTGCATGTTCTTGCTATTTTAAAAGAATCTCGTTCCATAGTCGGCCAATAATAGCCCAAGCGTATGATTTTTTTCGAAAGGGTAAGACCACTTGAATGAGAGCCACAAATGTCATTATGGACTTCATGTAAAGCCTTCTCAAATTCTTCTTGTTCAAGACATCGTAAGAGAGTACCATCTAGACCTCGTTTATACAGGGTATCCGTGACGAGAGTAAAATGAGATGATTGGTGAATAAAGTTTCTCTTTTGGTTCTTTGATAAATCTGGAGGTAGGATGTTACTTTCAAGTATGTGTAAGTTTGGCCATAGCGGGAGGAATCGTGTCCAATAAGTTGATAGATGGTTTGGGAATCAGGACAATTATAGGTGGGATGAAACAACTCTTCAACTAGGAATTCATAATGGTGTTGATTTTCCTATGTCTGCAATAGAGAAGCAAGTGTAGCCATGGCGCCTGCTGCTTTATTATCATTTCTTGGAATTTGTTCAAAAGTTATTTTTACAAAGTACTCCTTGAAATCATCCACCATCTTTTTGTAAGGCGTGAGTTTGTCATCTTTTGTTGGATAGTCATCATTGATTTGATTAATGACAAGCTAAGAGTCTCCAAAGACTTGTAGTTGTTTAATATTCCATTCTACAACCATTTTTATGAATAGAATGCTTGCTTCTAATTTATGTTGTGTTCCTTTAGTGATGCTTGCTCTTGATCTATGCTATGTTCCATTATTGATGTTTTCTCTTGATCCATGTTGTGTTCCATTATTGATACTTGCTCCTGGATTGATATTCGGGTGATGTATTGTAAGATATGGATCGAACCCTAGAACATCTGTATATGAACAGGTAAAATTGACTTGCCATCTTTTGAATGGTTTCAAGTATTTTTGTCTTGTTGGTTCTGATAAAGAGATTGTTCGATGTAGATCAGTTGTATCAATGATAGTTGTCTTTGCTGGTTCTATTAGGATAGATGACTTCTCTTGATAGTAAACAGGTAAGGTGTCAAATCTCCCATCTTCTGGCGCCTCAAGGAGGTTTTCACCGTTAGATTCATCCTTTATCTTTACTTTTTCCTGGTTTAATGTTGCCAATAAATGGTTTTCAACATTAGACCTGATATTATTTTCTTTATTTTCAATTTTGTGACTAGGAGATTTGACATCCATTTGACTCAAAGATAGGTTAGTAGAATCCCTGGTGAAAGTTGTTGTGGCTTTGATTTCATCAAGATATAAGGATATGGCATGGTCATTAGGTAAGGTATCAATGTCAGTATGTTCTTCATTTTCCCAGTCCATAGGTTCAAGATAGATTAAGGATAAAGGATCTTCAGGTTGAATAGTTTCAAAGATATTAGGGGTCATGATAGAGATGTCAGAGCTTTCAGTATGTATTTCGATGTCTAGAACGATACTCTCATCAGAATGACCTCGTATAAGAAAATCCTGATTGTCCTCGGTTAAGTCCATGTCATTCAAATGTGATTCTGATTCAAGTGGGCTAGTTCCTAATGTTTGTCCTACATACATGTGAACTACATCAACTCCTATATCTGCTTCTTCATCCCTTTCAATTTCAAGTTGCTCTTGTTTGTTTCTCCATGATATCAAATATTCTCTATTTCCTTGATCGTTCAACTACATTTGTTCTTCCATGTTTGACAAAATTGATGCAAATGATTATTCCTTGGATTGTCTGCTTGAATATGCTACCTTGTTATGTGAAACAATGGCCTCTTGAGCCGATTTCTGATTATTACAACACTGCACTGGATTTGAGACTATTGATATTGTGATTTCTTGTCCATTGTATGGAAATTTTAAACACTGATTACATGTTGATGGGATAGCCTGTATATCTTGAATCCATGGTCTCCCCAAGAGTATATTGTATGGTAGGTCCAGGTCTAGAACTTGGCATGCTATGTCCTTCTGCAAAGGTCCCACTGTGATGGGTAATATCACCATTCCTTTAGATGAATTCTCTTCTTCATTATGTACTTTGATTTTTATCCTTTTCTAGGGATCAACTGCATCTTCTGAATACCCTAGAGCATGGACAAGATTCAAAGAGAAAATGTTCAAGCTAGCTCCCCCATCTATTAGGACACGTTTAACAAGTGTTCTATGAATGAGGACTTCAATTTGCAAGGAAGCATTATGGGGATTTTGCAATGAATCAATGCTTGGATATGAAGGAGATGATATTTGAATAGGATCCTCTAAAATAGGCTTGATGGTCATTATGGATATCGCTTTCATCTTTGGATGTATTCTTTGGTGATGATGCTATGGAAGGTTCTTGCAAGCTTTCAAGAGGTGTAGGAATAGATGCCTTTGGAGCATCAATTTGCTTATGGATGGATGGATCATTGTTAGACATGGGTGAACGATTTTGATCTTCTTTAGCCAAATCCTTTAGGGATCTCTTTAAGAGGTGCATAAAAGAGCCACCTTTCTTTTGAGATGTATTTAAATCCTTGTGAGGTTTTAACATAGTTGGATTTTGATTTTGAACTTGTTTGATTGCTCTGATATGTTGGTTTGTTACTTGTATTTTGCTTTGGTATGTCATGTTGATATGATCTTCAACTATTTCAAATGTTCCTATTTCCATTTCAAGGGTTCGATTGTCTAAATGTTGTTTTGATAAGTGATCAATAGTCAATTTCAAGGCAATAGAGTGATATAACACTAAAATATGTTTCAAGTGTTTAAAGGTTTGCAAGTTTTTTGATCTTTGGTTTAGGAGTGTAATGATGGTGATTTGATAAGAACCAGGTCCAGTAGGAACGATATATCCTACGATGTGGGACAAGGTTATCCTGACCAAATGTTTCAGTTTCGTGATAAAGGATGATTGATCCTGATGAGAAACTATGTTTGAGTGATCAATTTATCGAGAGTGATAATGCACTTTGAGATGTTTAGATTTTGAACTTGTTGGGGGTAAGCACTTTGAAAATCTTGAGGTGTTTATCTTCTAGAGTCTGATTTTGATGGATGATAACTTGACCAAGTGAAACCAAGTAGACAATCTAAGCATGGATTGACAGATAACAAGTGTTTATGCTTACTGCAAATTGATTAGGTAGAAATGATAAATCTGAAACAAGCATGTAAGATATAGCTCTGGACTGACAGATGTAGTTTCGTATGACATAAGATATAGTTTAGGATGACACAAGATACAAAATAGAATGACAGACCTGTGACTTCATGTGTAAAGTAGTGTTTCATACGACATAGAACCTTGAATCGTACAACAAAAGATCAAGCAATATGACAAAGAATCCTAACTCGTACGATAGAGGATCAAGAAATATGACAGAGACTTATGACTCATACAATAGGTATTTGAACTATGATAAAAATTGTTTGCTTGTTTGACTTTTGATCACTGAATTTTGATGTTTTACTTTGGTTTTCCAGTTTTAAGTGTCTGATTTTTCAATTTAGGGATGAATACACAGCAAACACATGATGTGATAAATGACTCTCAATCAAGCTAAACCCTAAGGAAGTTGGCTGAGAATGAAAACCTTTGCTTGCTGACTTAGGTACACACCCAATAGCTAATCAGAATACAACCGCTGAGTCTCACACAATGGATTCTCAACATCGTATTATCCGACTTCAAATGCTAATGGGGGCATGATATGGCAAGTGTCTTGGGAGATTTACTATCTCTCTTGCACAAATATTATCACCCTTTTGGAGGTGAATCGGGTAGCTTCTATTTTAACTGGCACTAGTAAGGGATCCGTTTAGCGCGTCGGGGTATAAACTCAATTAAGAGGTCTCCCAGCCTTGAAAACCAAGGTTTGATATACCCGAAGGTAAGGAGGAGAGCTATTCCTGAGCACTGCCATTGCTTTGATTTTCATCAAAAACACATTTATTTTATAGTGTGTTGGATTACTTGGCATTAGTCATTCCCACTTAGGTCATTCCCCTCTCACCGGCCTTAAGGGCTAAGAGTTAATAACTCCTCAGGAGGGTAGGCCTGCTAAAGAGATGCACTAATGAAAGCAAAAGATGAGTCTAGCTTTCTGATCACCTAAGAAAGGTGAGAGAATACTCGCCTATCATCAAAGACACATAAGACATGATAGTTCATTTCTTTAAGCCCAAATTGAAGTGTGCCTAAAAATCTTAAAGAATACACAAATTTTTTGTTGAATCCTTAGGCAACCTGCAAAATAGATCCATTAATAGTCATGATTGTGTTTCGAATTTGTCTTTGACAAGCATATCTTTGACAAGTGTCCTGCAGAAAAGAGTTAGGTTGCAAACATCTCATAGACATAACAAGATTAGCATAAGTGATCCGAACTATGAAATTTTTAGAAAACACTATATGAAATTTTAGCCTAACTTCAAATAGGCATAACTTTCTGCTCAGGACTCAAAATTGCGAATTGTTTAACTCGTTGGAAAGGTCTCCAAGAGTTCTAGATGAGAATTTGAAAGAGCATGCCTCTACAAAGGTATTTAGGTTCAAAAATGCAAATTACCAACGTATAGACAATCTTGAAAATTTGAATTTGCAATTTATGGAAAAACATAGATGTAGAAACTCGTATGACACTATTTTTTAGTTAGCACGATAGAACTTTAGATTTCGCACAGGAATAAAAGTAGACTTGTACAACATAAGATTTTGAAGCCAAAAATTCATATGAAACAAAATTAGCTTAGTACGATAGTGAAAATCAACTCGTACAACATAGGAATGAGCTAGAACGAATAAAGAATTTTCAATGTAAAAGCTCATACGAGTCAAAATTATACCTAGTACGAGTCAGGATGAAGTGTCATCTGAAGCTAAAAGGAAGTTCATACAAGTTGGAAAATAAACTCGTACAACATTTTAATTCTGATCCGGCAGAGATGAAGTTTGCTAAAGCTTGAGAGGCCGAAAATGATGATTTCTGCCCCACGGTGGGTGCCAAAATGTCATGCTTTGTGAAGTGTACCTTTACCTACAAACACAATGCACTCAATAAATCATTACAAGCATGGTTAGTAAATTGAAACAATGAAAGACAAAACCATATCTAATCGACTTATTGCCTCCTAGTAAATGCGAGTATGAAAAATGCTCTCAGATCTGATTATGCATATTCCAGTGACTTGACTACACTTAGATGAAGGATTTGAGCAGTGAAAATGCATGATTAAGCTATATAAATCTAGAAAATGAGTTAGAATTAAGATGCATTTAAGCTAAAATTGAGCATGATAAAATTGCTAAAGATGATAAGCTATAAGCTAGATGCCTATAATAACAATGCAAATGATGAATCAAAATGATATGAATTGGGACCCATATTGCTCCAAAATGAGGTCTATTTATAGGATTTTCCAAGGCTAAGGGTGATGTGGGAAGAATCAATGGTCAAGATTGATCTGAAGATATCAATGGTTAAATTGGAGGAGGATGGAAAAGGGGGTTGGATTAAAGGGAACATTTGTCATCTCTATGGTGACAAGTGTCAAGAGGCTTCTAGAAGGGGTTAGATGAAAGGGAACACTTAGTGACAAGTGTCACAAGGTTCTAGAAGATTTTGGATGAAAGGGGACATGGTGGTAGGTAGAATGGGTTAGGTTTGGGAATGATTAGGTTTAGAAGTGGTAGAAGTTCAGAGAATTTGAATATAAAAATTAAAAAAGGGGTAATTAATCTCAACAACTCATGATTTTGATTTTATTTTAATTAATTAGGGGATCAGAAGAAATGATTTTGGATGAGGGAATTAATTAATTTGAATTAATTAATTAAAGGGGTGAAATGAACCTATTTAATAAATCCTTAGATTTATTATTAAGTAGATGAAAGGGGAAATTTAATCAAATTGCTTAGTGAATTCAATTAAATTGGGGAGGAGGATTAATTAAATAATTAGTTATTAATTTAATTATATTCAGACCATTTTTAGGTGTATACACCTTCACGCCAAGAATAGAGCGCAACTGAAGATAGCATGGCGATGCAAAATGTTTCGTGAAGATGTCTACATCCTGCTCGGTAGTGGGAATGTACTCCAGAATGAGAGAACCATCCTGAATCAACTAGCGGATGAAATGCATGTGAAGCTCAATGTACTTCATCCACTAATGCTTTACTGGGTTGTGAGAAATATGAATAACACTTTGATTGTGACACCAAAGAATAGTGGGACTATCAGAAGGAAAACCAAACTCAGTCATCAACTGTCGAAGCCATAAGATCTCTTGACTGGGGAGCACAACAGCTCGGTACTCAGCCTCTGTAGATGATAATGCGTGAGCAGTCTACTTCTTGCAAGACAATTTGATAGGACCAGAGCCAAGATAGAACACAAAGCTAGAAGTAGACTTCTGATCAGTGACATCACCAACCCAATCTGAGTCAGTGTAACCAACAATTTGAGGTTCCCCTAATGTGTAGTGAATGCCATGAGAAATAGAGCCCTGAATTTACCACAAAATATGTTTGGCAGCTTTCCAATGACTCTCATGGGAGAATTGAGAGACAAGGCCAACCGCAAAGGAAAGATCAGGATGAGTGTGTGTCAGGTACAATAAACTGCCAACCAACTGCCTGTAAAGTGTAGAATCTACTGAAGGAGAGGGGCAAGTAGTAATCAAAACAACCCCTAACTAAAAAGGAGTGGGAGTAGGCCTGCAATCAAGCATTCCAAAGCACCAAAGCATGTAAAGAGCATACTTTTGCTGGTAAATGTAGATTCCAGGGTGAACTCACAATAATGGTTCCCACTTTTTTGCCACTTTTGACACTGAGATGTACATTTTTAAAATAATCTTCAACTTCCGAGAACTATAACTTTCAAACTATTAAAAATTTGGAGATGATGTAAATTAGTGATTTCTAGTATTTTGTTTGTAGATTCTATATACATTTTTTTCAAATTTTTTTGAAGGATTTTTAAAAAATATTTCCATCTCCCTCGAAAAGTAGTTTTTTACAACAAACTACATTTTTTAAGAGTGATGTGCCTCCCGAAATGCATAAATTTTTTTCTATAAATGATAAAAACTCAATTATTTCAAATTTTGGTTTGTAACATCAGTATCTAGGGCTTGCAATTGGTTTTGTAGTGATATTTTCAATATTTTGCATTTTAGAAAGTTTTGAAGTCCGACTAGTCATAATTCAGACATAGGTTTACATTTGAACACATAACTTGTTCTATATAAATCAAAATTCAATTTTATTTTTTTTCTTAGAAAGAAGACATCAATACCAGGGGTATAGATATTTTTCAAATTTTTTTTGAATTAGTTTCTTATTTTTTCCAATGCGTTGAACAGAGAAGTTCATGTTCGGTGAAAAACCAATTTTCCATAAAATTAAAAAAACAAGAACATAATAAATTCAAAATATAACAAAATTATACTCATTGGAAAGCTTGCTCCGAGTACTACCATCTAATATTTTTGGGTTATCAAGATTATTTCATTTGTGCTTTGAACCAGAGCTCCGAAGTCATTAATTCTTCAGAACTTTGAAAATTTTTGGGAGAAACCTCTAATTGGAGGGTTCGAATGAACAGTACTTTGAGCGAATTGGGTTCGCTCAAACCATAAGGGGTTCGAGCGAACCCCCATTTGCTTGAACCAATGGGCTTGACTTTGGCCTGTACTTTTTTGTAACGATCATGTTTGAACGAACCCGACCATTTTTAACTGTCGGGTTTTGTTCGAACTCTGGCCAACGCATTTTTCATTTTTTTTTTCATTTGTGGAGTCGTATAAATGTCCATAATTTTTTTCATTTTTTATCACACAAATGATTAAAATAATTCGCATTTTTGGATGAGAGAAGACATTTGAAAATTATTTTGACGGCAATAATTTGAAGGTTTTTTTTAAAAGCATGGGGAACAAGAAGAGAAGGCAAAATAAGACTTCAAGGAATTATTCTCTTGAAACAGAAGAAAGATATCGAGAATAAAGAAGACAAAGATATCATGATGCAAGTATGTATTTTTAATTTTATTTCGATTTAATTTAATATGAATTACGTAACAATTAATTAGTTCAATATTTTTATCTAATATTTTTAATGAAATTTAATTTTAAAAATCTTAATTAAGTTAATTGGAAATAATAGGATTAAAAATAATCTTGTTTTAATTGGAAAGCATAATTAATTTGAGATAATACATGTGTATTTGCAAATTTCAAATTCCATCAACTTGCTTGTTGTGTAATTTCATTTTTCTCCTATATAATTAAGTCCATTTATAATAGATAAGACCTATTAAGTCATAAAATTAGTAAGACCTATTATGTCATAATTTCTAGGTTCTAAATTATATATATTGAATATTTAATCTACATGTACAAGTAATTTCATGTGATAGGTCCTTTAATATCACATAATATATCTGTCTTAAGGGAAGTTAAGTATATTAATTGTGAAATGTTTTTTCATACGTGGTCATATTGATTTTAATAATAAGGCCTATTAGGACTATTACATTGATTATAGGTCTTAAATGTGACATAAATTTATAAGGTCTATTAAACATGTTGAATAATTTAGGTGAACTATTTATATGACTTCATGTACATGCAAAAGCATTTCAGATTAGGAGGTCTATTATGCAATAATAGGTATTAAATATACACAAATGTGACAAATTATAGTCCACCTACATTATGGTCCATAACAAATTAATATGAGGTCACCTTTATCGTATGCATGCATCAAAATATTTGTACTTTTAATTTTCAAAATTGGAATTTCTAATTTATCATAATTTTATTTTATGTGTTAAATTAGTGCACAAAATTAGAGATTGAACTTTAATCCTAACCTGGGAACAAATTGAACTTTAAACCTAAAGGTAATTTAATTAGAGTTATAACAATAAGGTCTTGAAAGTAATTAAATTTAATAAACCAAATTGAACGAGCTAATTTTAGCATATAAAGCTTTAAGCCAAATTCACCCCTATTCTTAAACCTAATTGAATAATCTCTGATTAATTCAAGAACCTTACACAAACTCTTAAATTATGTGCAGAACGGGGGCTCGAGAAGAAGGGAGTTCTAAAGCGAGAGTCGAGGCAAAAAAACCTATTGAAGAACACAATATAGTTGATGAACATAGGGAGGAGACTATCCAAGTTGAACCAATGGAGACTTTTGAAGGAGAGGGGTCAGGCTCCTTACCTCCTACCACTGATATGGATGAGCATATTGTAGATCTAGCTAAACAGGTGAAGAGAAATATTTCTTATAAAAATTTAGATCATTTACTTGAAATGGATGTGGATGAGTTGAAACGTCTTAGTGAAGAACCTAGACATACTAAAAGGAGGTCAATGATTAAAAGTGGAAAAGAAATAATGTCTCATTTCAACAATCTTGATACTACACTAGAAAAAGCTCAATTGTTATCAATTGCACTTACTCATGAATACTTAATAGATCCAATGAAATTGTTGGGTATAGATACAACAAGTCAAAAGAGGAAAACCTCTCAGCTACAAAAATCTATTGTTGATAATGTTAAGAAAGGTTTGGTGAACATTGGTAAAAAATCTCAAAAATTAGATAAGACCATTTCAAGAAGAGTGATGTTGACATCTTTAGTAAATGAAAGATTGCCTCAAAAAAGAAAAATCTCTTCACTGTCATTTGAGTTTGGTTTTAGTAGAAGGACAATATCTAAATATGTTAAAAGTAGAAAGATTTTGGATGATACTACCTTAGAAGGGAATTGGGCAATTATGTGTAGAGCTCCTCATTCTGATAGAATTGAAGATGTTGTTAGGAACTTTGTGAAAAGTTTTTGGAATGATAATACTTGTCCTTCATCAAATAGTAGAGATGTTATCAAGCAAAGGATTGGTCTTGATCATTATGATCTCCATGTAAAACATTGGATAGACACAACAAAACATGAATTGTATGTATTGTTTACTAAAACAAACCCTCATATAAAGATTGGACAAACCATGTTTGAACAGTTAAGGCCATATTATGTGAAGTTAAATAAAGTTTTCAAAACTTGTTGTTGTCGTTATCACATCAAATTTGACTTGTACTATCAGGTGTTTCGAAAGATTAGAGAAGATAGTGATGATTTTGAAAATGTTCCTCCTAAACGAACAAGTCAATTCATAGCATCCATCTTATGTGATAAATCAGATGATAATGCAACTAGTCAAATAAATTGCATAAGAGGAATTTGCCATACATGCAGGGACTTGGCTAAATTGCCTTTGAGAGATGAAGATACTAATAGGAGGAAGATGGAACATTGCAAGAGTTACAAGTACAAAACATTTGAAACAAAATTTGGAAAGGAATCTACAAGGCTAGATTATGTAGAAGAGGAAATACCTATTCGAACATTTATGGAAAATTTTCATAAGTTGATAAAACCATACATATGCCATGGTTTTTTTGCCAAGTGGCAAGCAGAACAATTTAAAAGATTAAGAGACACTTTCCCACTTGGAACTATTCTATCTATAGTTGACTTCACAGAGAATTACTCTTTTGCACATCGAAAAGAGATTCAATCAGAGTATTACTTTTCAAAACAAATCACTATTTTGGTGCATGTGTGTTATCGACATGCACAGATGAATTTGGATGGTGTTGATAGTATATTTGAAAATCGTGTCATTAAGAAAGAGTACCACTTCTATATTAGTGATGATAAGGAGCATGACACACTTTTTGTACAACATTGCTTTAAGAAGTTTTTTGAATATTTGAAAGATAGAGGCATAACAATAGTTAAACATTTTGTTTGGTCTGATGGATGTGCAACACAATTCAAATCTTCGAGGCCATTTTATGCACTATGTAGATATCATTGAAATGACAAAATACCACATGTTTGGAGTTTTTTTGAGAGTGGTCATGGAAAGGGTGAACATGATGGTGCAGGAGATTGTATCAAACGTGCTCTAAGAAAGAATCAAATAAAGTACATAGGAGAACGTATAGAAGATGCACATGATGTTGTTGAATGGTGTAAGAAACACTTTGAGCAACCTAATTATCTTGGGGAATCATCATCGAGAACATACAGACCCATTCCATATAGAGTATTTTGGGAGATAACCGGCACGTGTTCTCTTTTAGTATTTTATTTAATTTTAAAAAAAATGTTCCTAGTTCAAATGTTTCAATTTAACAACTTGATCTACATGTACATTCTTGTACACATGTACATTTTGCAGATGTGGATAGAAAATCAATGCATGGATGCAAGAGTGTGGAGAGGACAAGATCTTTGCATTGTGTCATGAGTACAGATAATCGCCCATGGACATTATACACTAGGGATTATTCATGTTTTTGTTCTGAATGCATTTTCAAAAACTATGTTGATTGCAAGAACCAAGAGCTTGGATATGTTAGTGAATGGAAAATGGTACCACCAGATGTTTCTGACAATAAGAGGATTCAAATGAGGATGAAAACTTTGAAGACATTCCTTTGATTTCTGATGATTACAATCATATTTTAGGATTGATTAAAAAAGGTACATACATGACGTACACATGTAAATATTTCCTAAAAAATGACATATAACTTAGAATTTATTTAACTTGTGTCAAATTGCAGGAGATATTTTTGCAGTCATAACAGAAGATGGAAATATAGAAGGTGTTAGTTATTATTTATTGTGTTGCACAAAAGAGAGAAAGAAGTTATCAAAATCTGAGATGAGTGATGGAATGTCATTTCCCATAGGTTTGAATTTTGATTTGAATATGTACATGTACAAATTGCTTACGTCAAAATTTTTAATTTCTCACGTTTCTTATATACATGTACATGCAGGATCAGTTGTAGTGCAAGGGACATATTTCAAACAGGTTAAAATTGTTCAACATGGGATTCATTTCACTGAATACCAAATTGACAACAAGGTATATCAGTATAGTCACTTGGTCATTGTCGTTGGCCTAATTCTTCAAACAGTTCCATGTCAAGGGCGGTCTCAAAAGTGGAGACTAGATAGTGAAGATCATGACAAAATATTAATTGTTATTGAAGAACGTTTTGAACCACTTGATGTGGTATGAACTATATATATATATTTAGTAATCCAAAGTACACATGTGGTTCAGCCCACATGAATTGAATTAATACTCAAGATAAATTCTAGATCTCTTAACTTGTTTTGAAACTAAAGGATAAATATTTTTTAAGTTTAAATACATTATATCAAATCAGGATGTATTCAAAGTTAATTCAAGTACATGTACATGTTTAAATGCATGTTTAATTTGTACGTATAAGGTACTGTATCTAATTCTAAATGCATCTAATTTGTAAGGACTACTAGTTAAAATAATTTAATTAAAAAATGCATATTTAAATTAGAATGTAATATGTACATTTGTAAAATTGATATAATATGGAATTAGGACAAATTTGTAATTAGGACATGTACATGTTGTCAACTATTTAACTACAGTATACATACCTAGAAGCTCACATACCATGTGAACTATTCAATACATGACCTATTAAGTTTAGTTTGTTCATTGCATACATACTCTTTTGTTTGAACATGTTCTTTTAAATTTTAATGCATGTCTACTTGTATTTCTAACATATGCACGTGATATATATATAATCCAGTCCATTCAATCAAACATAAAGTACATATATAATCTAATATGTATGTACATGTGCACATGGAATATATAATCTAACACATGTACATGTACATGAAATATATATAATCTCTAGTCTAAACTTCATATCACATGATGCAGTGGAAATATATATAATCCGATCAAACACAACGAAGATATAAAGTATAATCTAGTCTAAACTTCATTGTACATGCATGTGAAATATACAATCTAATCAAACATGTATTTAAATCTAATCTAATCAAACATGTATAAATCTAATATAATCAAACATGTATAAAGCTAATCTAATCAAACATGTATAAATCTAATATGATCAAACATGTATAATCTGATCAAACACAATCTAGGTATAAAGTATAATCTAATCAAACATGTATAATCTGATAAAACACAAACTAGGTGATGCAGAGCATCATGATGAACCAACCAAGAACCTCAAATCATTTGTGAATTTCAATCATCAACACAAATCTTCCAACATGTTAGAGGCATTGTCATATATTTCCCAACAAAATCATCAAACAAATAACCATTATCAATTCTTCTCCATAGATACAAATCCATCATTGTTGTAGATCCATATATTATACATTAAATATGAATAATTTAAATCCTTCATCTATTCATTTCTTGCAAATGAAAATCAAGAATTTTCCCAAACTATGAAATTTACTCTATTCTGGTCATGAAATTACAGTCATGACCATTCATTAATAACTCTTAAAATATTAATCAACTAGACAATCTCTCTAGTCAGATTTTATAAATGCTAGTTATAAAACATTTCTCCAAATTATAGAAAGATCTAATGATTAAATCCAAAGTTATGATGGTTTTTCCAAAACTGGTCGCAGTGAATCAGGGTTTTGGGTAGTTCCAAATGGTTTTCACCAAAACTCTCATAACTTTCTCAAAAATGCATGAAATCAACTAAAACCAAAAGAAAGGGAAATATTATTCATTATAATACACTATCATGATATAAATACACTTGTTTCCAGGCTGTACATGGCTGCACAAGGCCCGGAAACAAGAGGAAAAACTTTCAAGACCACAAAACAAGAGATTGAAACAATGAAAGTATGATACCAAAATGTTTCCAATGCTTTCCAATTCCTTCTCCAAGTTTTACCTACCCTTATGAATGACCATTACATAGGTTTTATAGCCTTTTCATCTTCACATGGAAGTTACAACTACCCAACTTCCTCTTATAACCATACAACTTCCCATTTTGGTCTTTTTACAACTTTTAAAAAGTTGCATTTTACAACTTTTACAACTTTTGACTCAAATGACTTTAAACCTTTAAAATAACCTTCAAAACATATTAGGATGGAATAATAATGTATTTTTGTCACCATTTTACCCCTCCAAGGTTATTTTATACAAATATTACTAAATGACTAATTCAAGACCTTATTGGGACAATTTGGACAACTCATTACAATGGGCTCTTTTAGCCTTACATATTGATTCATATTGACTCAAAATGACATTACAAATGAAAATGTGATTGAATATAATTATGAATTGATTTTCATCCTCTTATAGACTCATTTTATGCCTTTGTGTTAGGTGCTTCTGCACCACCAAGTATAAAGTATAATCTAGTCTAAACTCCATGTACCTGCATGAATATATATAATATGAAAGTCTATAAAAAGATAAATGTAAATGAGCTATAAAGTCTAGAGCAAATCAATAGGGATCATGTCGACTATGAACTAAGCGACCATCTGAGGGGGAGTCTTGCAAAAGTAGAATTTATTTAAATATTAAATATAATATATCTATCTCTCTAGACGTGCATGTACATCAAATCCAAGTAGAGTTAAATAAAAATTTAAATATGAATTGTTACGTGCATGTATACATACATGTACATATATGTACCAAAAACCATAACTAACCTGTACACTAACAACATCTAAAGAATCTCTCCTACACACACACTTAGAGCTCAAGGAAGGAGTGACATGAGCTAACTGTCAATTTAAGGATTAGTCCATGATCAATTTAAATGATCTACAAATTAAAACTTAGAACTCTAGATTATTTATTAAACATGATCTATATATATATATTTATCCTACAAATTTGCAACATGTATACATATCTTCTAAAAATTTAAATGCACATGTACAAGTACATACCTATGTATCACCTAGAGTAGGCTATATAGTCTGATCCTGTCCTGTGATCATATCAACAACATCACTCATACCTGCATATCTCTCTCTAGCTGTACGTATCACTGAGGAGTGCAAGGGGCTAACTAGATGAGTGGGCATTGTGGTTGAAGTGTCTAACTATAGTAGCATGTCCATAAATCCAATATGGCTCAAATCTCTCAGCTAATCCTCAAATGAGTCCAAACACTCATCTGTGATATGGACCTGATTAGCTCGTATCTCCTCCTCAAATGAATCCAAGTGGCCCTCATTTATGATATGGACCTGATTAGCTCGTATCTCCTCCTCAAATGAATCCAAGTGGCCCTCATCTGTGATATGGACCTGATCAGCTCGTAACTCCTCCTCTGTAGCAACAGAGTGATCTGTAGGTGGGTCAGTGCCTGGAGCATGCGTAGAGTGATGAGAATGCTCTGACTCCTTAGGGTATACGTCGATGTCATTGTAGCCTGACCATCTATGAGAATCTCCTCTCCAACATCAGCCAATGATATCCCAAGTCCAGATGAAATAAAACTATAAGCATGTAGTAGGTCCTCGACTAAATACTGTGACATCTGTACATGTCTACTACCTTCGACTATAGCTACTACCTCATCTGGGGAGGGGATGCTAGTAGAAATATACCGATCATCTAAATCTGAAGCCCCCCCATGACTAGAAGATGCATGATCTTTGGATGATCGCGAACATGGTTGACTCATCATATATCTACCCACCCTGTCAGAAGATATGGTGGCTGCTGCTGATGCAATCTGTCCAATCCTATCAATTGCTTCTCTCCGAGAAGCAATCACAACATGATCCACTATGGGTGCCATGGCTAGGACTACTGCAGGAAATCTCTGGATAACAAGGTCCCTATGTCTAGGCTGAGCTCTATCATGCCTATGATATGCATCTCTGTCAGCTATCCTGCCCCTCCCCTATCCATAATATCTTGGAATATCAAGGTAGTTTGGTTTCATCTGACAATGAACCTTAACATATACCTACTGTGCAAAGTATAATGGTATTTGGTCATTATTAGGATAACGACCATGGGTAGCTAAGAAGCGTGGGTAAATCAGTGATGCAACCTATGGTTGGATACATCTAGTAACCTGATATCCCCTCACCTTACTCTTCTCCTGATATTGTGGAAAGCATCTCTCCTTGATGGTCTCCTTTGAGACCACCCCCACCACATCAGCAAAAGAATGAGGACCCCTCACCTCACTCCTCAACTGTCTATATATATCCTCTATAACCTCAGGTGAGAATGAGGTATGAGAAACTAAGTGGTCCCTCAATGTCTGCAAACTATCAAAAATAGATGTGCATGTACTCTTGTACACGCCATCAGTACGAGGGTCATCTAATATGGCCCTCAACCTATGCAACTCCCAATCACTATACTGAAAAATAGTAGCAATGTTGGGCAAGGGGGGATCCTGCTATGGAGGATCAACATCATCAATGTGTGGCTCTTGATGTGGAGCCTGCGCAGGTGGATCCTGATCAGGAGCCTGCGAAGGTATATCCTGGGATGCCATCTATCTAGGTACATGTCATAAAGTTAAAATAAATATGTAAGTAGAGAGATAGAGAGATCATTTTCATGAGAGAGAGAGAGAGATTATACATATAAATCTTCATGAGAGAGAGAGAGAGAGATCATTTTCATTTTCAAAAAATACATGTAAAAATTTCAAATATTTCAGTGAGAGAGAGAGATAACATATATTTCAGATCTAGAGATAACATATATTTCAGAGAGATAGAGAGATCTAACATGTGTATATTTAAATCTTTGACATACATAAAAAATTCAAGAACATGATATATAACATTTGGGCCTAGATATGATTATATTTGGGCCCATATGATTATAAAAGTATTAAATCTGCAATATGTGATCTTAATGGGAATGTCATACGACCCCTTAAGACACTATGTGATGGACTAAGGGGTATGTCATTCACACTAGGATTTTATAAGGGGTCATATGCAGTTCTAATGGGTCAGGACCACATATGACCCGTTAGGACACTATATGATCCCTCAAGACCACATATGACCCATATGACCCCTCAAGACCACATATGACCCCTTAGGACACATAGGAAATGTCATATGTATAGTAGGATGTTAGAAGGGGTCATATGTGACCTACTAAGGAGTCATGCATGTGTCAATGCATGCGTGACCCCTTAGGACCACATACGACCCCTTAAGACACTATGTGATGAACTAAGGGGTATGTCGTTCACACTAGGATTTTATAAGGGGTCATATGCAATTCTAATGGGTCAGGACCACATATGATGCCTTAGGACACTATATGATCCTAAGGGGAATGTCATATGTATAGTAGGATGTTATAAGGGGTCATATGTGACCTACTAAGGGGTCACACATGTTATAACACATGTGTGACCCCTCAAGACCACATATGACCCCTTAGGACACATAGGAAATGTCATATGTATAGTAGGATGTTATAAGGGGTCATATGTGACCTACTAAGGGGTAATGCATGTGTCAATGCATGTGTGACCCCTTAGGACCACATACGACCCCTTAAGACACTATGTGATGAACTAAGGGGTATGTCGTTCACACTAGGATTTTATAAGGGGTCATATGCGGTTCTAATGGGTCAGGACCACATATGAACCCTTAGGACACTATATGATCCTAAGGGGAATGTCATATGTATAGTAGGCTATTATAAGGGGTCATATGTGACCTACTAAGGGGTCATGTATGTGTTATAACACATGCGTGACCCCTCAAGACCACATATGACCCCTTAGGACACATACAAAATATCATATGTACAGTAGGAATGTCATATGTGATCCTAAGGGGAATGTCATATATACAATAGGATGTTATAAGGGGTCCTATGTGACCTACTAAGGGGTCATGCATGTGTTAATGCATGTGTGACCCCTTAAGACACTATGTGATGGACTAAGGGGCATGTCGTTCACACTAGGATTTTATAAAGGGTCATATGCAGTTCTAATGGGTCATGCACGTGTTAAGACACTATTTGATGGACTAAGGGGTATGTCATTCACACTACAATTTTATAAGGGGTCATATGCGGTTCTAAGGGGTCACGCATGTGTTATAACACATGTGTGACCCCTTAGGACCACGTATGACCCCTTAGGACACTATGTGATCCTAAAGGGAATGTCATATGTACACTAGTATGTTATATGTGATCCTCTATGACCTCCTAAGGGAACGCATAGTGTCATCAGAGCATATGTGGTCTTAAGGGGTCATGTTGTGCATGTAATAGGATGTGAAAATGGGTCACATTGTAGAGGATTTATTTTGTCTAATTTGTTTAAATTTGTTATCTAAATTTTCTAATGTTTATTTAAATTAAAATTTATTAATTTTTCTAACGTTTAATTTATTATATTTACGTTTGCAACATTTTTCTAATTTTCTTTTTTTGCTAATGTTTTTCTAAGTTTTGATTTACTACCTTAGTTTTCTATGTTTTTCATAACAATTTTTTAAAAAGTTGAAAAAAATATACATATATACAATTATGTAATTTTAAAAACAAATTGACACATTTTAGTCAAAACATTAAATTATCAAACATTTTTCTAAAATAATGAAAAACAATAAATTATCAAACATTTTTCTAAAATGTTGAAAAACAATAACTATATACAATTATCTAATTAAAAAAATAAATTAATAAACAAATTATTGATTAATTTAATTAAAAAAGACATTATTAAACCAAACAAAGGGTTATTTTGTGCACCTGATATAATAAAGGTCGAAAACTAAAATATGAAAGACCCTAGCTACTGCAAACAAAGCTTGGTAATGTGATGCTGATGACTGGTTCGATCCAACCCCCACCAGATAGAAAAAGACAACTTTGATAATGACCCTTTAACTGTCAATTTCGCTATTTATAAAGGTTTTAAAAAAGCCTAACTGAAAAAGGGTTTGAGCGAAGGGGGGGTTCTCTCGAACCCAAAAGTCACCCATGGTACGAGCGAACCCAGGTCCGCAACGCTATTCACTCGAACTCCTAGGGGTAGTTCGAGCGAAGACCCCTATTTCGCTTGAACACCTAGAAAATCGAACTTCCCACTTTCGCCAAATTCCTTCATTGGCAAAAGTGGGAACTAGCTTTGTGAATTCACCCCCCATCAGAAGATTGAATCACCTAAAGACCAAGAAAATAGTGCAGAAGACCGAGATTTGTCATCTCAAACTGGTCCATCAAAGCTCACTGAATATGCTGAATCATAGAGGATGAGCTACTTGTGATGAGGAGATCATCAACATATAGCACAAGAATCGGGATCTCACCCACAAGAAGCTGAATGTACACTGTGTGATCTAAATGACTGTGGGTGAAACTAGTGGAGAGCAAGAAAGAGTCCATCTTCTCATACCAAGCCCAAGGGGCCTGTTTGAGACCATACAATGAACGCTGAAGCTTGCAAACCAAAGAACTATCCTGCACAAATCCCTGAGGCTGCTCCATATAGATTTCCTCCTATAGGTCCCCATGCAAGAAAACACTCTTCACGTCCATCTGAAAAATGGGCCATCCCCTAGAAGTGGCAAGAGATAGTACAAAGTGAATAGAGTTCATCTTGGCGACATGGGCAAAAGTCTCAGAGTAATCAATACCCTCAACCTGCGAGAAACCCTTCGCAACAAGACATGCTTTGTACTTATCAATCGAACCATCAACAACATACTTAGTGCGATACAACCAACGACACCTAACCATCTTTCTGCCCTTAGGAAGAGGACAGAGATCCCAAGTATTATTCCTCTTCAAAGAAGAATACTCCTCCTCCATAACACAATCCCACTCAAGGTGTCTTGTAGCCTCTGAGTGGGGCTCAAAATGACCAGAAGGCCTTCAAAAATGCAAATTACCAACGTATAGACAATCTTGAAAATTCTAATTTGCAGTTTATGGAAAAACACAGATGCAGAAACTTGTACAACACTATTTTCCAGTTAGCATGATAGAACTTTAGATTTCAAATAGGAATAAAAGCAGACTCGTACGACATAAGATTTTGAAGCCAAAAATTCGTACAAAACAAAATTAGCTTTAGTATGACAGTGAAAATCAACTCGTATGTCATGCCCAAACTTTTGGGCACAAACGGAATTAATTTTTTTTTAAAATACTTAATCCTAGTACAACTAACTTATTAAAATAATGCAAAACTAGTTTAGTCATAACTATGTTTGAGTGAATCTAACAACTAAATCAATTAGGCGAAAAATAATCTACGTTAAAAGTGAGACAATAATTCTCCCAAAAGAATTATTAATATTCCCCAATTAATAAATAATTAAACTCACTTAACAAAAATCTCTAATTAATTGATAAGAGATAATATAAATCTCAAATAGTCCTTTAATTGCCTAGGGTCTAAATTAATTAGCCCTAGCGTATTTTAACAATATTTATAATTTATTTAAAACTTAACTAGAGGGTCAATTAAACCCATAATTACATTTGTGCTATAAGATTATATTACTGAAGGCCAAATAATTTAACTTCTAAGGCTACCTATTGCAAAGGTATTTATTAATATTCTCCCATAAACTCAACTCAAAAGGATTCTAAATCTAGCTCTTGAATAAAACTTTTAAAAAAAAGACTCTACTCAATAACAAATGAAATTTCACTATTGAAAGTTTAAACCAATTAAAATCTCAATTTTATAAATCTAATATATATATGTAGCTAATACACCATATATATATATATATATATATATATATATATATATATATATAAGTATGTTAAAAAAATAATATATAACCTTCTTTGCAAGGTCTTATGGCGATGCCCTATTTAAAATTCAAATAGGGTTTCCCCCCCTTTTTTTTAATTACCCCAATACTCCTTTTCTTTAAAATAATATATGGATCCCTAACTTCCTTTTTTTTTTATACAACCTCACACACATTTTTTTGTTTTATAAATTTTATATGTGTTTTGCCCTAACCCAAAAATTGGGTTAGGGCTTTGTGTATGTGTGTGTTTTCATTCTTTTTTTTTTTTTGTGTGTGTGCAGGTGTGAGGGTCGATGGCCATGGGGAAGGCGTCGGGTTTCATCACAGGGCGGGGTCGAGTTTCCACGCAGGGCGGAGGCCGAGCGGGCGGTGGTCTCAAAGAGGAGAGGGGAGCAGGAACGAAGGTGGTGGCTACCTGTGAGGGCTCCCTGCAAGGACGGCCACAGCCGTGCCTACGGGTTGCGGCCCACAGAGGCGGCCAAGGCCGCCGCTGCGGTACGCGGCCCATAGACCAGCTGCGCTGCCGCTGCGGGGTAACGCCCATAGGGGGAGCCGAAGCTTCCTCGTCTATGGGTTGCGGCCCACAGAGGCAGCTGCGCCGCCACTGGGGGTTGCCGCGCACAACACAAGTGGCGCTTTCCCTGCCCTCGCCTGCGTGCAATCCATGCATTTATACATTTGTAATCTGTCTTTTCTCATGCAGGTTTCTAGGCTGAAATATGTTATGGATTATATATATATATATATATATCTGGGTGTTTATTTTTACATTAACACACTTTAAGCAAATTTATTTTCTCTTTTTTTTTTTATTTAAATCTTTTATGCATACAGAAAATTAATAATATCATTTACAACATGATAATGGTGAAATATTCATTTCTAATAGGCTGAAAAATATGTGTTTTATATTCTGCTCTCTTTTTTTATGTTATAAGCATTTTGTAACTAATGTTTAAAATGCACACAAACAACAAGCTTTACTTCCTAAATATTTTTCTTTTGCAAGACTAAGTTGCTAATTTTAGAAATGTATAACTAATTAGTTTCATTTTTGTGCAATTTATTTAAATGACAGAAAGTAATAAATTATAACTGCAACTATTTTAGTCTAGGAAACATTTAAAAGAACAACTTAAAGTAAAATATATTAAAAACTATTCCACTAAATTTATAGTTGTGTTAAGCATCAAGGCCTATGTGCATGCTATTCTTTTTTCTTTTTTTTTCATAAGTTACTTACATAAGGAAATAAATGAACTCTACACTAAAAACAACATGAGTGCAAACAAATTTATCTTTTCTTTTTGTAAATGAAGGTCTTAATACAAGCTCATATATTTCATCTTTTTTTTTTTTGCAAAAATAACCAAATAGAAAAAAAACATTTCTTTAAGCATATTAAAATACAATGTAAATATCATTACAAATGGGTTTGAAAACCCTACTAGAATTCTCCTTTCCATTGAATGAGAACTATGAATAAAAATACAACATTTCTTTACTTTTGGAAAAATAAATACATCATTGGCTTTTTCTTTACAAAGCTACAATAATAAATACAACTTTTTTTTTGAATCTTTTCTGCAACATAAAAATAGCAACTAATTTCTTCTTCTTTTCCTTCCCTTCCCAAGCAGCCTACAAATAGAATAAAAACTTGACCATGGAGTGCTCACCTCCCAGCCTACGCTTACTAGAAGCCACCCTTGAGCTTGGAGAACCAAGCACTAGATGGGTCACAAACAAACATCCACAACAAACAAGGGGGAAAACACTCAGAATACATTTTCCCAACCCAAGCTACACTTTCACCACAACTTGTGATGATTTTTTCACGGGTGGAAGTGGACCAAATACCATTGGGGAGACTGCAAGCATGGAACAACTCAATCCACCTCATGGCAATCAAAATACAACAAAATACATCTCCACACCCTTATGCCCCCCAAAAGGCATATAAGCCATATCTTCTCCCCTTATGACCCCCAAATACATACACAAGGCTATGCAGAAAGGGTCACAAAGAACACCCTTGAGATCACTCTCCATAAGGAGAGCCTCTCATCCAAGGTTGTCATACTTCTTCCACCCCAAGACCATCCTACTCTCCCAAGAGTAGAAGGCCTTGGACACTCCCAATACAAGAAAACATAAAAAGAAACAAGGAAGGAAAATTACATCTTTCTTCTATAAAGCAAAATACATATACACATCTTTTTCACACAAGCATTTTCCCAAACAACACATACAACATAACTAAAAAGAAGTAAGAACCAACCTTAATCTGCCAAAAGGTATGATAGACTTAGTTGGGGATGAGCAGCCCAAATCCACACAAACTCTTCACCAACACTTCACCAAAAATTCTATCCTACAACTATTCTTTCAAAAAATGCATAATCTCCAATAATGGAGAGTGGGTGATTACTCACTAAGTCCCTAATCCTTGCCTAAGAAGGCCTCTCTCACTCTTCCCAACCCCTTACATGTTGCTAAAACTGGAAAGAGAAAAGGTAAGAGAGGATGGGGAAGAGAGTCTGACACCAAAAAGGAAGGTTGTCTATCCTAGGAGGAACCTTCTAAGTTGAATTTTAGTTCACCTTGGGAAAACCACTTTTTGAGGTGACTAAACATTCACATGTTTAAAAATACCCCTAACCCATAGGTATACCCTTTGGACCTTTGGAAAAGACCTAAAACTGACCCTAGGAGTCCATTTGACCCCTTAGAAACCCAACTGAAGTTAACCTACGGGTCAAACCTGAGTCGAACACTCCCAAGACTCCCTACCCAAGGCAAATTTGGGACCACACTCATATGTTTGAATGGCTTTGGTAGAAACAAAACTCCCTCCAAGAGACAAGTCAAAATCAATGACACTAATCAGCACGTGTCAAGTGACACAATAAAATACAATATAAAAATCACACATGGAATTTGTCTCTTGTAGGATTACACAAATTAATAAAATCAATTTAACACACATGCATCATTTACTTTCACAAATAAAATACAGTACAAACGGGGTGTTGTATCTCCAAATAGACAACCCCTGACATTACAAATGTACATAGGTCTAGGTTTGGTTCTCCATATTATTTCCATGGTCACATGGATGATTTTCCTATGCATCTCAATTAACACATTAGTAATTCCAAATAATCACAAATATATTATTAAACACATAAATTCCATTACACATCAAACACTCATACAATTGACAATAATAAATCAATATCTCATATATTCCAATTTGATTCCACATAAGCAATTATCATAATCCTCAAAATTGATCCATTCATATTATAAGCATCCTATTTCTATCATCAAAATGAAGTCCTGCAAATCCAATAATGGCATACATCATTTCAAAGTAATTCTATTCTAGCAACATATAAAGTTTCATAATCATCAGCATAAAATGAAGCATCAATATATGTCAGTGTGATCCAAATAATGGAATCATATAAGTTCTAAATCCATAATGCATAAAATAAAGCATCCATAATAGTCTCAATATGAAAATAACAGAAATGTCAGAATGAGTCAGGGTAGGGCCTCACATCGTAAAAGCTCGTACGAGTCAGAATTACACCTAGTACAAGTCAGGATGAAGTGTCGTCCAAACCTGAAAGGAAGTTTGTATGAGTTGGAAAATCAACTCGTACGACATTCTGATTCTGATCCGGTAGAGATGAAGTTTGCTAAAGCTTGAGAGGCCAAAAATGATGATTTCTACCCCATGGTGGGCGCCAAAATGTCACACTCTATGAAGTGTACCTGTACCTACAAACACAATGCACTCAATAAATCATTACAAGCATGGTTAGTAAATTGAAACAATGAAAGATAAAACCATAGCTAATCGACTTATTGCCTCCTAGTAAATGCGAGTATGAAAAATGCTCTCAGATCTGATTATGCATATTCCAGTGACTTGACTACACTTAGATGGAGGATTTGAGTGGTGAAAATGCATAATCTAGCAAGAATAGCATGATTAAGCTATATGAATCTAGAAAATGAGCTAGAATTAAGATGCAATTAAGCTAAAATTGAGCATGATAACATTGCTAAAGATGATAAGCTATAAGCTAGATGCCTATAATAACAATGCAAATGATGAATCAAAATGATATGAATTGGGACCCATATTGCTTCAAAATGAGGTCTATTTATAGGATTTTCCAAGGCTAAGGGTTATGTGGCAAGAATCAATGATCAAGATTGATCTGAAGATATCAATGGTTAAATTGGAGGAGGATGGCAAAGGGGGTTGGATTAAAGGGAACATTTGTCATCTCTATGGTGACAAGTGTCAAGAGGCTTCTAGAAGGGGTTAGATGAAAGGGAACACTTAGTGACAAGTGTCACAAGGTTCTAGAAGATTTTGGATGAAAGGGGACATGGTGGTAGGTAGAATGGGATAGGTTTAGGAATGGTTAGGTTTAGGAGTGGTAGAAGTCCGGAGAATTTGAATTTAAAAATTCAAAAAGGGATAATTAATCTCAACAACTCAAGATTTTGATTTGTTTTAATTAATAAGGGGATTAGAAGAAATAATTTTGGATGAGGGAATTAATTAATTAAAGGGGTGAAATGAACCTATTTAATAAATCCTTAGATTTATTAATAAGTAGATGAAAGGGGAAATTTAATCAAATTGCTTACTGAATTCAATTAAATTGGGGAGGAGGATTAATTAAATAATTGTTTATTTAATTAAGTATCTTCCAACCATTTTTAGGTGTATACACCTTCACCCCAAGCATAGAGCATAACTGAAGATAGCGCGGTGATGTAAAATGTTTCGTGAAGATGTCTACAACCTGCTCGGTAGTGGGAATGTACTCCAGAATGAGAGAACCATCCTGAATCAACTGGTGAATGAAATGCATGTGAAGCTCAATGTGCTTTGTCCATTAATGCTCTACCAGGTTGTGAGAAATATGAATAACACTCTGATTGTGCCACCAAAGAATAGTTGGACTATCAGAAGGAAAACTAGACTAAGTCATCAACTATCAAAGCCATAAGATCTCCTGACTGGCAAGCATAGCAGCTCGGTACTCAGCCTCTATAGATGATAATGCATGAGCAGTTTGCTTCTTGCAAGACCATGTGATAGGACCAGAGCCAAGATAGAAAACAAAGCCAGAAGTAGACTTCTAATTAGTGACATCACCAACCCAATCTGAGTCAGTGTAACCAACAATTTGAGGTTCCTCTGATGTGTAGTGAATTTCATGAGAAATAGAGCCCTACATGTACCACAAAATATGTTTGGCAACTTGCTAATGACTCTCATGAGGATCATGGGAGAATCGAGAGACAAGGCCAACCACAAAGGAAAGATCAGGATGAGTGTGTGTAAGGTACAATAAATTGCCAACCAACTGCCTGTAAAGTGTAGAACCTACTGAAGGAGAGGGGCAAATAGTAATCAAAAAAACCCTTGATTGAAAAGGAGTGGGAGTAGGCCCGCAATCAAGCATGCCAAATCGTCGAAGCATGTAAAGAGCATACTTTTGCCGATAAATGTAGATCACATCAAAAGAATGAATCACCTGAAGACCAAGAAAATAGTATAGAAGACCGAGATCTATCATCTCAAACTAGTACATCAAAGCTCACTAAATATGCTGAATCATAGAGGATAGCTACCTGTGATGAGGAGATCATCAACATATAGCACAAGAATCAGGATCTCACCCACAAGAAGCTGAATATACATTGTGTGATCGGAATGACTGTGGGTGAAACCAATGGAGAGCAAGAAATAATCCATCTTCTCATACCAAGCCTGAAGGGCCTATTTGAGACCATACAATGAACGCTAAAGTCTGCAAACCAAAGAACTATCCTGAACAAATCCCTGAGGCTACTCCATATAGATTTCCTCCTATAGGTCCCCATGCAAGAACACACTCTTCACATCCATCTGAAAAATGGGGCATCCCCTAGAAGTGGCAAGAGATAGTACAGAGTGAATAGAGTTCATCTTGGCGACAAGGGCAAATGTGTTAGAGTAATCAATACCCTCAACCTACGAGAAACCCTTCGCAACAAGACATGCATTGTACTTATCAATCAAACCATCAGCAACATACTTAGTGCAATACAACCAGCGACACCTAACCATCTTTTTGCCCTTAGGAAGAAGATAGAGATCCCAAGTATTATTCCTCTTCGAAGAAGAATACTCCTCCTACATAACACAATCCCACTCAGGGTCTCCTGTAGCCTCTGAGTGGGGCTCAAAAGGACCATAAGGCCTTCAAAAATGCAAATTACCAATGTATAGACAATCTTGAAAATTCTAATTTGTAGTTTATGGAAAAACACAGAAGCAGAAACTCGTACGACACTATTTTCCAATCACCATGACAGAACTTTAGATTTCGCACAGGAATAAAAGCAGACTCGTACGACATAAGATTTTTAAGTCAAAAATTCATACGAAATAAAATTAGCTCTAGTACGACAGTGAAAATCAACTCGTATGACATAGGAATGAGCTAGAATGAATAAAGAATTTTCAATGTAAAAGCTTGTACGAGTCAAAATTATACATAGTATGAGTTAGGATGAACTATCATCCGAAGCTAAAAGGAAGTTCGTATGAGTTGGAAAATCAATGCGTACGACATTGTGATTCTGATGCAGTAGAGATGAAGTTTGATGAAGCTTGAGAGGCCGAAAATGATGATTTTTGCCCCATGGTGGGTGCCAAAATGTAATGCTCTGTGAAGTGTACCTATACCTGCAAACACAATGCACTCAATAAATCATTACATGCATGGTTAGTAAATTGAAACAATGAAAGATAAAACCATAGCTAATCGACTTATTGCATCCTAGTAAATGCGAGTATGAAAAATGCTCTCAGATCTGATTATGCATATTCTAGTGACTTGACTACACTTAGATGGAGGATTTGAATGGTGAAAATGCATGATCTAGCAAAAATAGCATGATTAATCTATATGAATCTACAAAATGAGCTAGAATTAAGATGCAATCAAGCTAAAATTGAGCACGAAAACATTGCTAAAGATGATAAGCTATAAGCTAGATGCCTATAATAAGAATGCAAATGATGAATCAAAATGATATGAATTGGGACCCATATTGCTCCAAAATGAGGTCTATTTATAGGATTTTCCAAGGCTAAGGGTGATGTGGCAAGAATCAACGATCAAGATTGATTTGAAGATATCAATGGTTAAATTGGAGGAGGATGGCAAAGGGGGTTGGATTAAATGGAACATTTGTCATCTCTATGGTGACAAGTGTCAAGAGGCTTCTAGAAGGGGTTAGATGAAAGGGAACACTTAGTAACAAGTGTCACAAGGTTCTAGAAGTTGTTGGATGAAAGGGGACATGCTGGTAGGTACAATGGGTTAGGTTTAGGAGTGGTAGAAGTTAGGAGAATTTGAATTTAAAAATTCAAAAAAGGATAATTAATCTCAGCAACTCATGATTTTAATTTTTTTTAATTAATTAGGGGATCAGAAGAAATGATTTTAGATGAGGGAATTAATTAATTAAAGGGGTGAAATGAACCTATTTAATAAATCCTTAGATTTATTAACAAGTAGATGAAAGGGGAAATTTAATCAAATTGCTTAGTGAATTCAATTAAATTGGGGAGGAGGATTAATTAAATAATTGCTTATTTAATTAATTATCTTCAGACCATTTTTAGGTGTATACACCTTCACCCCAAGCATAGAGCTCAACTATAGATAGGGCGGTGATGCAAAAGGTTTCATGAAGATGTCTACAAGCTTCTCAACAGTGGGAATGTACTCTAGAATGAGAGAACCATCCTGAATTAACTGGCGGATGAAATGCATCTGAAGCTCAATGTGCTTTGTCCACTAATGCTCTATCGGGTTGTGAGAAATATGAATAACACTTTGATTGTCACACCAAAGAATAGTGAGACTATTAGAAGGAAAAGAAAACTCAGTCATCAACTGCCGAAGCCATAAGATCTCCTGACTGGCGAGCACAATAGCTCGATACTTAGCCTCTGTAGATGATAATGCATGAGCAGTCTGCTTCTTGCAAGACCATGTGATAGGACCATATCCAAGATAGAAAACAAAGCCAGAAGTAGACTTCTGATCAGTGACATCACCATCCCAATCTGAGTCATTGTTACCAACAATTTGAGGTTCCCTTGATGTGTAGTGAATGTCATGAGAAATAGAGCCCTGAATGTACCGCAAAATACGTTTGGCAGCTTTCTAATGACTCTCATGAGGATCATGGGAGAATCAAGAGACAAGGCCAACCACAAAGGAAAGATCAGGATGAGTGTTTGTAGAATCTACTAAAGGAGAGGGGCAAGTAGTAATCAAAATAACCCCTTATTGAAAAGGAGTGGGAGCAGGCCTACAATCAAGAATTCCAAAGCACCAAAGCATGTAAAGAGCATACTTTTGTTGGTAAATGTAGATCCCATAAGAAGACTAAATCACCTAAAGACCAAGAAAATAGTGCAGAAGACCGAGATCTATCATGTCAAACTAGTCCATCAAATCTCATTGAATATGTTGAATCATAGAGGATGAGCTACCTGTGATGAGGAGATCATCAACATATAGCACAAGAATCAGGATCTCACTTACAAGAAGCTAAATGTACACTGTGTGATCTGAATGACTGTGGGTGAAACTAGTGGAAGGAAAGAAAGAGTCTATCTTCTCATACCAAGCTTGAGGGGCCTATTTGAGACCATACAATGAACGTTGAAGCCTGAAAACCAAAGAACTATCCTGCACAAATCCCTGAGGCTACTCCATATAGATTTCCTCCTATAGGTCCCGATGCAAGAAAGAACTCTTCACATCCATCTGAAAAAAGGGCCATCCCATAGAAGTGGCAAGAGATAGTACAAAGTGAATAGAGTTCATCTTGGCGATAGGGGCAAATGTCTCAGAGTAATCAATACCCTCAACTTGTGAGATACCCTTCGCAACAAGACGTGCTTTGTACTTATCAATCAAACCATCAACAACATACTTAGTGCGATACAACCAACGACACCTAACCATCTTTTTTCCCTTAGGAAGAGGATAGAGATCCAAAGTATTATTCCTCTTCAAAGAAGAATACTCCTCCTCGATAACACAATCCCACTCAAGGTGTCCTTTAGCCTCTGAGTGGGGATCAAAATGACCAGAAGGCCTTCAAAAATGTAAATTACCAACGTATAGACAATCTTGAAAAATCTAATTTGCAGTTTATGGAAAAACATAGATGCAGAAACTCGTACGACACTATTTTCTAGTTAGCTCGACAGATCTTTAGATTTCGCATAGGAATAAAAGAAAACTCATATGACATAAGATTTTGAAGCCAAAAATTCATACGAATCAAAATTAGCTCTAGTAAGATAGTGAAAATGAACTCGTATGACATAGGAATGAGCTACAATGAATAAAGAATGTTCAATGTAAAAGCTCGTACAAGTCAGAATTATACCTAGAACGAGTCAGGATGAAGTGTTATCTGAAGCTAAAAGGAAGTTCGTACAAGTTGGAAAATCAACTTGTATGACATTCTGATTCTGATCCGGCAAAGATGAAGTTTGCTGAAGCCTGAGTGTCTGAAAATGATGATTTCTGCCCCATGGTGGGTGCCAAAGTGTCATGCTCTATGAAGTGTACCTATACCTACAAACACAATGCACTCAATAAATCATTACAAGCATGGTTAGTAAATTAAAACAATGAATGACAACCCATAGCTTATCGACTTATTGCCTCCTAGTAAATGCGAGTATAAAAAATGCTCTCAGATCTGATTAAACATATTCCAGTGACTTGACTACACTTAGATGGAGGATTTGAGTGGTGAAAATGCATGATCTAGCAAGAATAGCATGATTAAGCTATATGAATCTAGAAAATGAGCTAGAATTAAGATGCAATTAAGCTAAAATTGAGCATGATAACATTGCTAAAATTGATAAGCTATAAGCTAGATGGCTATAATAACAATGCAAATGATGAATCAAAATGATATGAATTGGGACCCATATTGCTCCAAAATGAGGTCTATTTATAGGATTTTCCAAGGCTAAGGATGATGTGGCAAGAATCAACGATCAAGATTGATCTAAATATATCAATGGTTAAATTGGAGGAGGATGGTAAAGGGGGTTGGATTAAAGGGAACATTTGTCATCTCTATGGTGACATGTGTCAAGAGGCTTCTAGAAGGGGTTAGATGAAAGGGAACACTTAGTGACAAGTGTCACAAGGTTCTAGAAGATTTTGGATGAAAGGGGACATGCTGGTAGGTAAAATGGGTTAGGTTTAGCAATGGTTAGGTTTAGGAGTGGTAGAAGTTCAAAGAATTTGAATTTAAAAATTCAAAAAGGGATAATTAATCTCAACAACTCATGATTTTGATTTGTTTAAATTAATTAGGGGATCAAAAGAAATGATTTTGGATGAGGGAATTAATTAATTAAAGGGGTGAAATGAACCTATTTAATAAATCCTTAGATTTATTAATAAGTAGATGAAAGGGGAAATTTAATCAAATTGTTTAATGAATTCAATTAAATTGGGGAGGAGGATTAATTATTTAATTAATTATCTTCAGACCAATTTTAGGTGTATACACCTTCACTCGAAGCATAGAGTGCAACTGAAGATACCACGACGATGCAAAAGGTTTCGTGAAGATGTCTACAACCTACTCGACAGTGGGAATGTACTCCAGAATGAGAGAGCCATCGTGAATCAACTGGTGGATGAAATGCATGTGAAGCTCAATGTGCTTCATCCACTAATGCTCTACCGGGTTGTGAGAAATATGAATAACACTCTGATTGTCAAACCAAAGAATAGTGGGACTATCAGCAGAAAAACCAAACTCAGTCATCAACTGTCGAAGCGATAAGATCTCCTGACTGGCGAGCAGAGCAACTTGGTACTATTAGGGGTCCCACAGATACTAAGAGGGGGGGGGTGAATTAGTATCTAACCGGTAATAAGAATTTCTTAAGTTAAAACATGCAGAACATAATATAACAGTGTACCGGTATGCAAGAAATAATGCAATAAACAGAATCAAGAATATCCACATGAAAAGTACACCATAACACAAGATGTTTAACGAGGAAACTCAGTGTGGGAAAAACCTCAGTGGGATTTCTGACCCACAATATTCACTCACTGGCCAATAAGAGAATATTACTTACAATAGGGGCCTGCACATGTAGGAAGGCCAACTGCCTCAAGCTCACTGCTCAATGGGAAGTCACACTGACTTACAATAAGGATTATACTAATCCAATGAATTCTACTGCTTTACAATAGCATCTCCAATGCTAGATTCAGTACCGGTTCCTGCTCTGTTCTTTACATATACCCTTGACCTATAATTCGTACATTAGGTCTGCCTAATAATTTTCTTTTTGCTCCTTACATCACTTTTTTAAATGTCTACAATGATCTCCTTTATATACAAGAGTCATTTTACAATTTTCCAAGTCGTCTTACAATAATAAACAAAATATTACATAACAAAAATCATGTCGGCCTTTGTGCTGGTATACATCTTTTCTTCTGTGCCAGTGTCGGTGTCCTTGTTGATGCCGGTGCACTATCTTGCCTATGTAATACTTGCCTGTATGATGTCTTGCCGGTGCCATAGGATTGCAAGGTTGCCATCAATGACAAAACCTTCAATCACATACAATGTCTCATTGGAGTGTCAATATGCCAACAATCTCCCCCTTTGGCATTGATGGCAATACTCATGAGAAATTTCAAAAAAATATCCAAAAATGTGTAGTCCAAAAATGTTTACCAAAAATGTGAGAGCTCCCCTTGAGCATATGATTCTTGTGTTTTGAACTGTCTCATCCCACTACTCCCCCTTTGGCATCAATAACAAAGGTTGTCAAGATGTTAGTAGAGTTTGTAGGTTCATCTATCCATATCCTCAACCTTGTAGTTGGGTAGTTATTAAAGAAAAAGATCTCCCAAAATTAAGTTTATACTATCCATAAACTTTTTACTATCTTTTATTGTTGTTTCAGTCCTTTTTATTGTACCGATGAGATGCTGCAAATGCTCTGCTGGTGTTTTGCTTCCCTGTATTAGTGCCTCTGAAATTTCCTTCAGCAAAGATGCTAAATAGTCCAATCTTGGACTTAGTTTAGACCTTAGATGTTTTGCCTTGTTTATTATTCTTTCTTTTTCTCTTTCTAGTTTGAGCAATTATTCCTCAAAATTTGCTATCTTCTCTTCAAAAACTGATAATGAATCCGGTGAGTTGACAAAATTGTCTGCAAGCTTATTTATCTCATCCTGTGTCTTGCTTATTTTCTTGTCAATATCTATAGTCAAAATTTTTGTTTTACATGTATCTTTATATAGATTTTTGTATTCTTTCAACAAACTACATAGTTCCAATAGAAGTGTGTCAAAATTTCTATTACACTTCTTTATTTCCTCATCAAAGAATTTCTGTTTCTCTTTTTCTACCTTGTCCTTTACTGATTCTTCCTTTATTTTCTCAATGTTTTTAGAAATATATTTACACAATGTGTCCAATTTTCCTAAAGAATCTTTATTATCTATGTTACATTTTAGAGCTATTGCCTTTAAAATTGGTATAGAATCATCAATTGCCTCGAGAGAGTTTACTGGATATACAACACGTAGTTTCTCTATTTTTATTTTCTTATCTAATTCAATCACTACTTGCCTTCTAGCTTCTAACCTTTTGAACAAATCATTAGGAATTTCATTTGCTACTTCCATAAAAAATTTCTTATACATGTCCATATGTGGTATAACACTGTTCTCAACTTGTTCTCTCTTATCAGCAGATAGAGTGTCATAAATTTTCTCTATGTTTTTCAGTTTTCCTTCCTCTATGATTTCATTTAACAGTATATCAAGAGGGGCCAAGTCACTGTTTGTCCTTTTCTTTTCCTTTGGTGTTAGCTTCTTCTTGGGTGAGGCCTTTCTAACTAGAGATCTTACTGCTTGTTGCTTCTGCCTTGTCCTTCTAGGTGAAGGAGTAGTTGCCGGTGAGGGATCTCTTTTCCTAACAACTCTTTTAAAAATTGTTGGCATGTCACCTTCTGAAGAAGTACCTATTGGTGATAAATGAGTTTCAGGTTGTGGAGCTGCCAACTCATCTTCTATTATGCCAGTTTTCTTTAGTACATCTTCCTTAATGGCCTTTGCTTGCCTGGATCCTTTCCTCACAAATGCCTCAACCTTCTTTACTCTTTTCTTTGATTGTATTTGGCTTTCTATAGTCTCAACACTACCAAATACTTCTTCCTTGGGTTCATTCGGGGCTTCCAGAAGTGCTTTAGCATAAGTTTCAACTATGTGATCATCTATCTCATAGCTCATCTCGGTTACCCAAATTGTCCTTGGGATGACCGCTTCCATCCATATTTCATTTTCTTAATAACAAAGCATATATCATCTTTTTATTTGTCTACTATTTTCTGAGATAACCTTATTCTTTGCTTCATTTTGGTCTTAAATGCTTGGAAAAAGTCATGAATATTGTTCTCCTTGTTCTCACCCATGGTATTGAACAATTCAGTTAATTGTTTTCCTACCGGTATGTCATATCCAAGTTCTTTATAACCTATACCGGGAACCTGTTTTGTCATGTGTAGCATTAGACATACTAACAGATTTCCAAATCTGAAAGTTCCTTTCTTGTCCTTCTTTATCTTTCCAAGGTTGTCTATTAATTCATCCTTTAACCATTCACAGATGTCAATTTTTGCATTGTCTATTACCATATCATAAGCACTCTTAATGCATAAACTTGAAACTGAGTTAAGTTTGTTGGCATGAGTGGCTTTGTAACCTAATATCATACTTATGAATCTCACATTGATATCTTTTACATCATTAACACTTAGAGATCTCTTATCAAGTGTTGCACCAGTTAGTTTTGTAACTAGGTCATTTGGAACCTTCTTGGTTTTATCTGGTCTCTTACCGGTGGTCGGTAACCCTGTGACAGCTTTCACAGCTTCCTTGGTGATCTTATGGATTGCATCTAGCCAGAAAAATTCTCCATGAACTCTTCTTAACACTATCCTAATCACATCCTTAGGGAATTCAGGAATGCTAAGGATTTCTGTGAATCCTAGGGTTTCAATAACCTTGTGTTCATCTTTAACATTGCCGGTATCATCACCTATTACGGTTTTATACATGGTTTTGATTTCCTCATCTCCTAACTCTTCAATATTGTAGTGGATGTACATTCTAGGGTTTTCAGCATATACAACTCCTTTAGGGATTTGAGAAAATGCACCTAAGGTATCATCCTTCTTTGCTATCTCGGGGACTAATTGAAATATGGGCCTGGGTCTTTTGATTACTTCAACAAGAGTAGGGTTTGCTATGTATTCAATTGTAAAGGTGGATGCCATGATTAAATACCTTTTACTGCCTTGGATGGATGATTGCTTGGAGTGTGCTTGCTTCTTGCTCGAAATGCCTTAGCTCGCAATCTTCGCGCTCTCTGAAAATTTGAAATCACGGTGAAATGAAATGGAGCCAAAACCTTATTTTTATAATGTCTTTTCGCCATCTACCACATTAATTGCATGCTGATTAAGTATTCACTTAACATTGTCTGCCAATAATAAGTAATTTTCAACTTCTTATCTCTAACCGAGGGAATAATTAGCATATGTGTCATTTGATTGCCAAACCCTCAAGGAAATTTTCTTCAATTAGATGAAGAAATTCCTGCCGGTGGAGTACTGCTCTGTACTGCCGGTGAAGCATCACTTTGTCCTACTGGTGGAGCATTGATTGGTTCTACCAGTGGAGAAGTATTCCCAATATTTAGATCAGATTTTCTAATCCATTGCTTTGAGAATTCTTGCTTAACCTCTTCAACTTTTTCTTTACCTTTCAAACTAGCACTTTTGTTGTCTACCGGTGTTCCTTTACTTCTACAAAATTTAGCAATATGCCCAATCTTGTTACATGCATAACAAGTTACATTATTCTTCTGAATAGCTTTCCCATAGCTTATGTCGGTTTGTGTTTTGCATTGATTTGATAAATGTCCAAATCTTCCACAAACATAACATCTCACATTCATTCTACAGTTTTCGGGGTTATGACCAACTTTGTTGCATTTTGAACATTGATCGGTGGGTGTATTGATATTCTCATAATTCCTAGATCTACATTCATTTTCTCTATGACCATACTTATTATAGTTAAAGCATTTTCCATTGAATTTATAAGGATTAGGTTGTCTTACCGGTTTGTTGTGATCCTGAGTATTTGCAGTACCGGAGCTTTCACCAACTTCAAAGCCAATTCTAGAAGTGTCACCTTTAGGTTTTTTATTCTTTAGCAAGGTACCAAGTTCCTCTGAGCTTTTCTTGAATTTTTCTTTGTGTTGATTTGCAGTTTCTAGTTCCTTTTCCAAGATTTCTTTTTGTCTCATTAGTTCATTTGAGTCATTTTGAGTATGCATCAGATCTGTCTTCAACATGTCATTTTCATAGCTAAGTCTTGTGTTCTCATTTGCTACATCACTTAGTCTTCTGGTCAATTCTTCTTCATTCTTCTTCCTGTCCTCAATCTCTTTGCAAAATCTCATAGTCATATCCTACATTTCATTTTTTGTTGTCATGATCTCTTGTTTCAACTTGCTTATCATGTCATTGAGTGATTCCTTTACATCATTCTCATTTTGCAATTTTTCACAAAGTTCTCTTCTCTTATTTCTTGCAACAGTAAAATTTTCTTGAAGTGCCTGAATGATACCCTGAGCAGCTCTCAAATCATCTTCTAATTTGATATTTTTCAATTTCTCTACATCATAGTCTGTAAGAGCTCCTTCAAGTTGCTTCATCAGATTTTGCATCTTTACCGGTGTCAAGATCTTCCTCAAGCTGTTAGACTTTTGAAAGTAGAGGACCAAGCTCTAATACCAATTGTTAGGGGTCCCACAGATATTGAGAGGGGGGGTGAATCAGTATCTAACCGGTAATAAGAATTTCTTAAGTTAAAACATGCAGAACATAATATAATAGTGTACCAGTATGCAAGAAATAATGCAATAAATAGAATCAAGAATATCCACATGAAAAGTGCACCATAATACAAGATGTTTAACAAGGAAACCCAGTGTGGGAAAAACCTCAGTGGGATTTGTGACCCACAATATTCACTCACTGGCCAATAAGAGAATATTACTTACAATAGGGGCCTGAACATGCAGAAAAGCCAACTGCCTAGAGCTCACTGCTCAATGGGAAGTCACAGTAACTTACAATAAGGATTATACTAGTCCAATGACTTGTACTACTTTACAATAACATCTCCAATGCCAGATTCAGTACCGGTTCCTACTATGTTCTTTACATATACCCTTGACCTATAATTCGCACATTAGGTCTGTCTAATAGTTTTCTTTTTTCTCCTTACATCACTTTTTTAAATGTCTACAATGACCTCCTTTATATACAAGAGTCATTTTACAATTTGCCAAGTCGGCTTACAATAATAAACAAAATATTACATAACAAAAATCCTATCGGCCTCTGTGCCAGTATACATCTTTTCTTCTGTGTCAGTGTCGGTGTCCTTGTTGATGTCGGTGCACTATCTTGCTCGTGTAATACTTGCTAGTATGATGTCTTGCCGGTGCCATAGGATTGCAAGGTTGCCATCAATGACAAAACCTTCAATTACATACAATGTCTCATTGGAGTGTCCATATGCCAATAGGTACTCAGCCTCTGTAGATGATAATGCATGAGCAGTATGCTTCTTGCAAGACCATGTGATAGCACTAGAGCCAAGATAGAAAACAAAGCCAGAAGTAGACTTCTGATTAGTGACATCACCAACCCAATCTGAGTCAGTGTAATGAACAATTTGAGGTTCCCCTGATGTGTAGTGAATGTCATGAGAAATAGAGCCCTGAATGTACTACAAAATATGTTTGGTAGCTTGACAAGGACTCTCATTAGGATCATGGGAGAATCGAGAGACAAGGCCAACTGTAAAAGAAAGATCAGGATGAGTGTGTGTCAGGTACAATAAGCTACCAACCAACTACCTGTAAAGTGTAGAATCTATTGAAGGATTGGGGCAAGTAGTAATCAAAACAACCCCTGACTAAAAAGGAGTGGGAGCAGGCCTACAATCAAGCATGCCAAAGCATCGAAGCATGTAAAGAGCATACATTTGCTAGTAAATGTAGATCCCATAAGAAGATTGAATCACCTAAAGACCAAGAAAATAGTGTAGAAGACCAAAATCTGTCATCTCAAACTGGTCCATCAAAGATCATTGAATATGATGAATCATAGAGGATGAGCTACCTGTGATGAGGAGAACATCAACATATAGCAAAAGAATCGGGGTCTCACTCACAAGAAGCTGAATGTACACTGTGTGATCAGAATGACTATGGGTGAAACTGTGGAGAGCAAGAAAGAGTCCATCTTCTCATACCAAGCCCGAGGGGCCTATTTGAGACCATACAATGAACGCTGAAGTCTGCAAACCAAAGAACTATCCTGCACAAATCCCTAAGGCTACTCCATGTAGATTTCCTCCTATAGGTCCCCATGCAAGAAAGCACTCTTCACATCCATTTGAAAAATGGGCCATCTTCTAGAATCGGCAAGAGATAGTACAAAGTGAATAGAGTTCATCTTAGCGACAGGGGAAAATGTCTCGGAGTAATCAATACCCTCAACTTGCGAGAAACCCTTCGACACAAGATGTGCTTTGTACTTATCAATCGAACAATCAACAACATACTTAGTGTGATACAACCAGGGGCACCTAACCATCTTTTTGCCCTTAGGAAGAGGATAGAGATCCCAAGTATTATTCCTCTTAGAAGAAGAATACTCCTACTCCATAACAGAATCCCACTCAAGGTGTCCTGTAGCCTCTGAGTGGGGCTCAAAAGGACTAAAAGGCCTTCAAAAATGCAAATTACCAACGTATAAACAATCTTGAAAATTCTAATTTGTAGTTTATGGAAAAAAATAGATGCAGAAACTCATACGACACTATTTTCTAGTTAGCATGACAGAACTTTAGATTTCGCACAGAAACAAAAAAAGACTCGTACGACATAAGATTTTGAAGCCAGAAATTCATACAAAACAAACTTAGCTCTAGTACGACAGTGAAAATCAACTCATACGACATAGGAATGAGCTAGAATGAATAAAGAATTTTCAATGTAAAAGCTCGTACAAGTCAAACTTATACCTAGTACGAGTCAGGATGAAGTGTCATCTAAAGCTAAAAGGAAGTTCGTATGAGTTGGAAAATCAACTCGTACGACATTTTGATTTTGATCCAGCAGAGATGAAGTTTGTTGAAGCTTGAGAGGCTGAAATGATGATTTCTACCCAACGGTGGGCACCAAAATGTCATGCTCTATGAAGTGTACCTGTACCTGCAAACACAATGCACTCAATAAATCATTACAAGCATGGTTAGTAAATTGAAACAATGAAAGACAAAACCATAGCTAATCGACTAATTGCCTCCTAGTAAATGCGAGTATGAAAAATGCTCTCAGATCTGATTATGCATATTCTAATGACTTGACTACACTTAGATGGAGGATTTGAATGGTGAAAATGCATGATCTAGCAAGAAAAGCATGATTAAGCTATATGAATCTAGAAAATGAGATAGAATTAAGATGCAATCAAGTTAAATTTGAGCATGATAACATTGCTAAAGATGGTAAGCTATAAGCTAGATGCCTATAATAACAATGCAAATGATGAATCAAAATGATATGAATTGGGACCCATATTGCTCCAAAATGAGGTCTATTTATTGGATTTTCCAAGGCTAAGGGTGATGAGGCAAGAATCAATGGTCAAGATTGATCTGAAGATTTCAATGCTTAAATTGGAGGAGGATGGCAAAGGGGGTTGGATTAAAGGGAACATTTGTCATCTCTATGGTGACAAGTGTCAAGAGGCTTCTAGAAGGGATTAGATGAAAAGGAACACTTAGTGACAAGTGTCACAAGGTTCTAGAAGTTTTTGGATGAAAGGGGACATGGTGGTAGGTAAAATGGGTTAGGCTTAGGAATGGTTAGGTTTAGGAGTGGTAGAAGTTAGGAGAACTTGAATTTAAAAATTCAAAAAAGGATAATTAATTTCAACAACTCACGATTTTGATTTGTTTTAATTAATTAGGGAATCAAAAGAAATGATTTTGGATGAGGGAATTAATTAATTTCAATTAATTAATTAAAGGGGTGAAATGAACCTATTTAATAAATCCTTAGATTTATTAATAAGTAGATGAAAGGGGAAATTTAATCAAATTGCTTAGTGAATTCAATTAAATAGGGGAGGAGGATTAATTAAATAATTACTTATTTAATTAATTATCTTCAGACCATTTTTAGGTGTATACACCTTCACCCCAAGCATAGAGCGCAACTGAAGATAGCGCGGCAATGCAAAAGGTTTCGTGAAGATGTCTACAACCTTCTCGGTAGTGGCAATGTACTCCAAAATGAGAGAACCATCTTGAATCAACTGGTGAATGAAATGCATGTGAAGCTTAATGTGCTTCATCCACTAATGCTCTAAAGGGTTGTAAAAAATATGAATAGCACTCTGATTGTCACACCAAAGAAAAGTGGGACTATCAGAAGGAAAACCAAACTCAGTTGTCAACTATCAAAGCCATAAGATCTCCTAACTGGTAAGCAGAGTAGCTCGATACTCAGCCTCTGTAGATCATAATGCATGAGCAGTCTGCTTCTTGCAAGACCATGTGATAGGATGAGAGCCAAGATAGAAAACAAAGCCAAAAGTAGACTTCTGATCAGTGACATCACCAACCCAATCTGAGTCACTATAACCAACAATAAGAGGTTCCCCTAATGTGTAGTGAATGTCATGAGAAATACAGCCCTGAATATACTGCAAAATATGTTTTGAAGATTTCCAATGGCTGTCATGAGTATCATGGGATAATCGAGAGACAAGGCCAACCACAAAGGAAAGATTAGGATGAGTGTGTGTAAGGTAAAATAAACTACCAACCAACTGCTTGTAAAGTGTAGAATCTACTGAAGGAGAGGGGTAAATAGTAATCAAAACAACCCCTAACTGAAAAGGAGTGGGAGCAGGCTTGCAATCAAGCATGTCAAAGTGCTGAAGCATATAAAGAGCATACTTTTGCTGGTAAATGTAAATCCCATTAGAAGACTAAATCACCTGAAGACCAAGAAAATAGTGCAGAAGACCGAGATTTGTCATCTCAAACTGGTCCATCAAAGCTCACTGAATATGCTGAATCATAGAGGATGAGCTACCCGTGATGAGGAGATCATCAAAATATAGCACAAGAATCGGGATCTCACCAACAAGAAGCTGAATGTACACTGTGTGATCGGAATGACTATGGGTGAAACCAGTGGAGAGCAAGAAAGAGTCCATCTTCTCATACCAAGCTCGAGGGGCCTATTTGAGACCATACAATGAACTTTGAAGTCTGCAAACCAAAGAACTATCCTGCACAAATCCTTGAGGCTACTCTTTATAGATTTCCTCCTATAGGTCCCCATGCAAGAAAGCACTCTTCACATCCATCTGAAAAATGGGCCATCCCCTAGAAGCAGCAAGAGATAGTACAAAGTGAATAGAGTTCATCTTGGTGACAAGGGAAAATGTCTCAGAGTAATCAATACCCTCAACCTCCGAGAAACCCTTCGCAACAAGGCGTGCTTTGTAATTATCAATCGAACCATCAACAACATACTTAGTGTGATACAAGTAGGGGCACCTAACCATCTTTCTTCCTTTAGGAAGAGGATAGCGATCCCAAGTATTATTCCTCTTTGAAGAAGAATAGTCCTCCTCCATAACACAATCCCACTCAGGGTGTCCTGTAGCCTCTGAGTGGGGCTCAAAATGACCAGAAGGCCTTCAAAAATGCAAATTACCAACGTACGACACTATTTTCCAGTTAGCACAATAGAATTTTAGATTTTGCATAGGAATAAAAGCAGGCTCGTATGACATAAGGCTTTGAAGCCATAAATTCGTATGAAACCAAATTAGATTTAGTACAACAATGAAAATCAACTTGTACGACACATGAATGAGCTAGAATGAATAAAGAATTTTCAATGTAAAAGCTAGTACGAGTAGTACAAGTCAGGATGAAGTGTCATCCAAAGCTAAAAGGAAGTTCGTACCAGTTGAAAAATCAACTCATACGACATTCTGATTCTGATATAGCAGAGATGAAGTTTGCTAAAGCTCTAGAGGCCGAAAATGATGATTTCTGCGCCATAGTGAGCACCAAATTGTCATGCTCTATGAAGTGTACCTATACCTGCAAACACAATGCACTCAATAAATCATTACAAGCATGGTTAGTAAATTGAAACAATGAAAGACAAAACCATAGCTAATCTACTTATTGCCTCCTAGTAAATCCGAGTATGAAAAATGCTCTCAGATCTAATTATGCATATACCATTGACTTGACTACACTTAGATGGAGGATTTGAATGGTGAAAATGCATGATCTAGCAAGAATAGCATGATTAAGCTATATGAATCTAGAAAATGAGATAGAATTAAGATGCAATCAAGCTAAAATTGAGCATGATAACATTGCTAAAGATGATAAACTATAAGCTAGATGCCTATAATAACAATGCAAATGATGAATCAAAATGATATGAATTGGGATCCATATTGCTCCAAAATGAGGTCTATTTATAGGATTTTCCAAGGCTAAGGGTGATGTGGCAAGAATCAATGGTAAAGATTAATCTGAAGATATCAATGGTTAAATTGGAGGAGGATGGCAAAGGGGGTTGGATTAAAGGGAACGTTTGTCATCTCTATGGTGACAAGTGTCAAGAGGCTTCTAGAAGGGGTTAGATGAAAGGGAACACTTAGTGACAAGTGTCACAATTTTCAAGAAGATGTTGGATGAAAGGGGACATGGTGGTAGGTAGAATGGGTTAGGTTTAGGAATGGTTAGGTTTAGGAGTGGTAGAAGTTAGGAGAATTTGAATTAAAAATTCAAAAAAGGATAATTAATCTCAACAACTCATGATTTTGATTTGTTTTAATTAATTAGGGGATCAGAAGAAATGATTTTGGATGAAGGAATTAATTAATTAAAGGGGTGAAATGAACCTATTTAATAAATCCTTAGATTTATTAATAAGTAGATGAAAGGGGAAATTTAATCAAATTGCTTACTGAATTCAATTAAATTGGGGAGGAGGATTAATTAAATAATTTCTTATTTAATTAATTATCTTCAGACCATTTTTAGGTGTATACACCTTGACCCCAAGCATAGAGTGCAACTGAAGATAGTGTGGCGATACAAAAGGTTTCGTGAAGATGTCTACAACTTGTTCGGTAGTGGTAATGTACTCCAGAATGAGAGAACCATCCTTAATGAACTAGTGGATGAAATGCATGTGAAGCTCAATATGCTTCATCCACTAATGCTCTACCGGGTTGTGAGAAATATGAATAGCACTCTGATTGTCACACCAAAGAATAGTGGGACTATCAGAAGGAAAACCAAACTCAGTCATCAATCGTCAAAGCCATAAGATCTCCTCAGTGGCAAGCACAACAGCTTGATACTCAGCCTTTGTAGATGATAATACATGAGCAGTCTACTTCTTGTAAGACCATGTGATAGGACTAGAGCCAAGATAGAAAACAAATCTAAAAGCAGACTTCTGATTAGTGACATCACCAACCGAATCTGAGTTAGTGTAACCAACAATTTGAGGTTCCCCTGATGTGTAGTGAATGTCATGAGAAATAGTGCCCTGAATGTATCATAAAATACATTTGGAAGCTTGCTAATGACTCTCATGAGGATCATGGGAGAATCAAGAGACAAGGCCAACCGCAAAGGAAAGATCAGGATGAGTGTGTGTTAGGTACAATAAACTGCCAACCAACTACCTGTAAAGTGTAGAATCTACTGAAGGAGAGGGGCAAGTAGTAATCAAAACAACCCCTAACTGAAAAGGAGTGGGAGCAAGCTTGTAATCAAGCATGCCAAAGTGCCAAAGCATGTAAAGAGCATACTTTTTCTGGTAAATGTGGATCCCATCAGAAGACTGAATCACCTGAAGACCAATAAAATAGTGCAGAAGACCGAGATCTGTCATCTCAAACTAGTCCATCAAAGCTCACTAAATACGTTGAATCATAGAGGATGAGGTACCTGTGATGAGGAGATCATCAACATATAGCACACGAATCAGGATCTCACCCGCAAGAAGCTGAATGTACACTGTGTGATCTAAATGACTACAGGTGAAACCAGTAGAGAGAAAGAAAGAGTCCATCTTCTCATACAAAGCCCGAGGGGCTTGTTTGAGACCATACAATGAATGCTGAAGTCTAAAAACCAAAGAACTATCCTGCACAAATCCCTAAGGCTACTCCATATAGATTTCCACCTATAGGTCCCCATGCAAGAAAGCACTCTTCACATCCATCTGAAAAATGTACCATCACCTAGAAGTGGCAAGAGATAGTACAAAGTGAATAGAGTTCATCTTTGCGATAGGGGCAAATGTCTCAAAGTAATCAATACCCTCAACCTATGAGAAACCCTTCGCAACAAGACGTTCTTTGTATTTATCAATTGAACCATCAGTAACATACTTAGTGTGATACAACCAGTGGCACCTAACCATATTTATGCCCTTAGGAAGAGGACAAAGATCCCAAGTATTATTCCTCTTCAAAGAAGAATACTCCTCCTCCATAACACAGTCCCACTCAGGGTGTCCTATAGCCTCTGGAAACTTCTAAGGATCATTTGAAATGGCATGAATCAAAAGACTAGAACCCACAATATGAGAATGGGTGCGATGAGTATCTGATGGATCACTGGCCATAGATCTTTCCGCCTCAATAGTAAAGTGAGCCCACTTGGGTATCTGAGGTGGAGCAGGTGGAGGTGGGAAGGAAGGATCATCAACAACATCATCAAAATAATCTTGAAGAGATGGAGTGGGAGGAGTAGGCATAGTAGACACTGGAGATAGGGTATCCACTATGGGAAGGCATTCATCAAACTGAACATCCCGTTAAAATAGGACTGCTCTGGAATCAGGATCAAACAACCTGTATGCCTTAACATCCTCATAGTAGCCAAAAAAATGAGGGGTCAGATATTCCTCTCCATTTATTTCCTCTGAGCATCATGAATAAATGCCCATGCCTCACTGCCAAATACTCAGAAAAAAAAAACATCAGGCTTGTCATGAGACCAAGCCTCCTCAGGAGTCATATGTTGAATTGCCTTGTGAGGCATCTGATCTTGAATGTAGTTGGCACAATTGACTGCCTTAGCCCAAAAAGACAAATCCATGGACCTAGACTAAATCGTACAATTTTCCCTCTCCCGTATAGTTATGTTCTTGTGCTCAGTCACACCATTTTGCTAAGGGGTGTAGGTAACAATAAATTGATGTTGCAAACCATGCACAATGAAAAATCTCTGAAAGTCTGATTCACATACTCCCCCCCATTATCTATACGTATCTGTCGAATAGAATAACAAGACTACTTCTCTACAAATATCTTGAAGATTCAAAATGAATCAAAGACATCAGACTTGTACTGAAGAAAGTACACCCATGTGCGTCTGGAGAAGTCATCAATAAAAGTGACTACATACTTGGCCCTAGAAAAAGGAGTAGGGAATGACATGAGATCACTGTGAATCAACTCCAAGGGTGCCAAAGAACGAGGGGCTCTTCCCTTCAGAAAAGGATCCCTATGATGCTTGCCAAGCACACAACCATGACAAACACCATTAGTGTAGGAAATCTGCGGGAGCCCAGGAACAAGTGCCTGTGTATTCATCTGTTGAAGATATTTGTAATTGACATGGCCCAAGCATTCATGCCAAAGCTTACTCACTAAATTTGCATGTTCTATAAGAGATGAACCTGCACTCGTAGAGGGCCCAAATCCATAAAATCTATAAAGATGAGATGGAGTATCAACACTCCTAGTAGCCACAACCAAATCAGAGCCATGGAGGTCCCGAATAACCACATCATGTGGTGAGAACTCAACTATCTTACCAGAGACAGAATGGAAAATCTGATAAATGGATAGGAGGTTCGTCAAGATGTCAGGGACAACCAGAACATCCTACAGAGTACCCCCATCCAAAGAGACATAACTTGAACCCAAGACTGAAACCTGTACTAAGTCACCCACTGCAATCTGTGAAGTACCACAAAAGGCAAGAGAAGTAACCAATTGTTGAGTGTGAGTCATATGGTGAGAAGCACAAGAATCTAATATCCAAGTGGACCCATAGGTCGAAGCTCAAGCAGTGAGAGCATGACCTTTCCCCATGGAAGGAGAAGACGCCTAAGGTGAGGAGATGTGATGCTACTGCATGGCTTCCTCTAAGTGTTTCCAACACTTGGAAACTGATGTCCTTCCTTGCCATAAAAACTGCAAGTGTCTCCTAATTTCTTCTTAGTCTTGGAGGAAGACTCACCAGACTATGAAGATTGCCCATGTTTTAGAGGAAATGGTGGTTTAGAATCAGACTTAGGAGGTGGCTTGGAGGAATGCTCACTGCTTGCAGGATTCTTCTTTGGCTTTGGTTTCTACTTTTGTTTCTCCTTAGAGGATTGAGCAACCAATGCTTTGTTCTTGGACCCTAAGAGCATGTCTAGCTGAGAAAGGTGAGACTGCTCATGAGACAAACACTCACAAAACACATCAAGGGTAGGCATGGTGAAATGAGCACCCAAGCCATCCATTGTGGAGTAGAAAGCAGAGGCAAAAAACTGAAAATGACCCTGAAGCTTCGAAAGAATCAAGTGAGTGCACTCCGTGTCTATCTTGATCTTGCCACACCCCTGGAGAATAGATCTGGTAGTCTTGATTTTGTTAAAAAAATTTCAATGCTGGGAAAGGAATCAGGTGATAAGGAAACCAACTCTGTCTCAATCTATAATGCCTAAATCTCATTAACCCTCCCGAAGAGAGACTCAAACTTCAACCACATAGTGTGAGGAGTGAGCAACTCATCAAGGTGAAACAGAAGACTGTTGGAGACATGCAAAGAGAGAAAACCCATGGCCTCATCCATCTTATTCTTGTGCTGAAGAAGCTCATAAGGATGCTGCAATAGAGGTTGAACCTCATCCAAACAAGACCACAACCCTCATGCCCAGAGAAGCCACATGATGCAAGGCTTCCAGGTGTGATAGTTGTGTGATGTCAACAACTCAACTAAAGGATCTGCCATGAAACTCTGCACCTACACCTACTTGTGGTTTTTTTTATTATGTGATCTTTTAGAATAGACAGAAGATGCAGAAGGGTTTGTTTGTTTTGAGAGTTTTGGTGTTCTAGATTTTTGATATAAATGACAAAAAGCGAGAAAAAAACACCTCCCCACAATATATAAACCCAAACCCTAGTACATGCTGATGAGAAGGAAGTAGTGCATAAGCAAAAAAAACTTCAAACTGAAATCTCATGTACCTGATGAAAAATTTGAGAAACAAGATCACATATCTAAATAGAGCATGTTGAGAGCTTTCCAATGCCTATTCAGTTTTGAAAAATAGAGTTTGTTTGCCCATTCTACGACCCCGGAAGTGCAAAAAAGAGACCCCACTTTGACTGGAAAAAAGTATAGTCAAACAACAAATTTGGAAAAACAATACAACACCATGAGGTCCAGCTCAGAACCAGATTTTCGATGTCTATTGGTTTTCAAAAAAGTGACTCTGTATGCTCAAGTTATGAAGAAAAAACCAACCCCCCCTTCAAAGGAAAGAGAGAGGGGCAACAGGGGCTCACTGGTGGCTGGGCCGAGTGGAGGTGGTGCTCTGATAGTTCTTTGATGGTACTCTAAGGTGGAGCGGTGGAGTGGCAAAGGCACAACAGCAGGGAGGCAGCGGTGGCAGGTGGGCGGCACGGCGGGGGTAGGCGGGGTCGGGGCTAGTGGGCGGGGAGACTACTAGCGTGGGTCGGGGGCTGGCTGGGAGACTATCGGTGGTAGGAGCTTGCACTGACAGGGCTAGTAGCCGGACTGATAGCCGGCGATCGGACTGTCAGGGGTACGGGGACCCTGTGAAACCCCTAAAACAAACCTTTTTTTTTTATCTAAAAAAAAAACTTTGCCTTTTGAATGCTTTTTTTTTTTTTTTTGGCAAAAAATCAATTTTTGGCTTGCATGCCGTAAAAAGGCAAAAACAAATAATTTTTTTGAATTTTTTTCTTGAACTGCATGTCAGGGCCATACAGCCTGGTACTGAAGAAAAAATACCCTCAGAGGCTCAAGAGTAAAAAATGGTCAATTTTTATATGACCATAAGGGTTTTTGGGCCTTCTGAGTATGATGGTGAGGTCCATTTAGGCCCAAAGTGCTCAGAAAAAAGGCCTATCCCTAGGTGCATAAATTTTTTTTGAAAAACCCTAGATCTACTTCCAATGCAAAAAAAATCAAAACAAGAACAAATAGCTGCAGATCTGAAGCTCTGATACCATGTGAGAGTTGAGAAATACAACACCATAGGAGCCCAAAAGATCTCTGCAAGCTGAAATAAACTTGTTACAAGGAGAAGAAAGGAAGCAACGATAGAAAAACAAATACACAAAAAATATGCTAAAAAAGATAAGAGCTCAATATTCACAAAATGTGTAATGTGATAATGATACAAAGATAAGAAAATTAACCTCTAATAGGTCAAGAAACCCTAAAAGGGAAAACCTAGGCTTTCACATAATAATTAATAAAAGAATTGATTATTATGCACCTAATGTTAGCTTAAGTGTAAAAAGAGATAAAGGGAACTCAAATAATTAAACAAATGTTGTTTAATTAATCAAGTAAAGACCTGATTACTCTAACAAACAATACGACACCATGATAGCACAATACGACTCCATAATATTCCAAGTGACTCAACATCATAATACTCAAGTGAATCGACATCACAAAATACAAGTGAACCTAAAGAGAGAGTGTCATCACATAGCTTATGATGGTTACCATGGTCGGCCTCCATAGGTCCCAACCCCCATCCTTGGTTATCCTCGTAACCTTTCCCAAACCTCTAGCTCAAAACTAAGTCTCATGCAGACCCTACCAACCTTTCATGAAGACAAGGTGGTTGGTTTGTCATTCCAGGCCTTCCCACTACATCATGAGCCCTTTACAAGCACTCACCCATGCGTGAGGTATAATATCTTATATAATGTTATAAACTACCCTCCTAATCAAATAATTAGATTATCACTTATTATTTGACTTTCGATCGGTTATCCTGCAATCCACTTTGGGCATGGCCCCCACTCAAAATCCAATCTCTCAAAGGACACTTAAATAAACATGGTCACTCCATGAGGACCCTATGGCAAGGAAGACAACCTTAACACCAATATCCAAATACAAGTGGTCAAAACAAAGACATACTGACTCTTGGTTAACCATAAGACAAAGACACTACATGGTTAAGACAATGAGGTCATCATATATCACTTGGTCAAAGGTACCAAATATGCCACAATAGGATGACTGAACCAAACACGAGAAATAACACAAATATAACTCTTTGCAAGGAAAGCTAGTTTCACTAAGTCTGCACTCAGACAATCTTTGAGAAAATTAGCATCATAAGCACTTGCAACTTCATTGATTGAAAATTAAATAAAATACCCTTTAATTAATGCATCATTCAGATATGACATTCACATTTATTTAATTTCCAAATTCAATACTACAACAAGAATAAAATCCACATAAATATTCAACCAAATAAAATTACAATTAATAATATACATTTAATCCATTTCTAGAATACATCCAAATTTACCAATTTGAATTAATAATTCATGCCTTGATTTCAATAAATAAATTTACTAAATCAAGATAAAATCACTTTATAAATTACTATTTAAAACTTAACTTTAAAACCAACTTAAAAATTCATTGCCTTTATAAAATTAAATAAATTCACGACATATTATAAGTTGTACCATGAAGGGTACAAGGCATGCGAGGCCCAAGCCAACCTGCGGTAGTGCTATTGTCAGAGCAACAAGCACTAGCTGTCGGTAGTACTTCTACCATTGGTAGCAGGCCTACCAATCAGCAGTGCTGCTACCACTGGTAGTAGCCACTACCGACTGGTAGTACTACTACCAACCGATAGCAGTCCTACCGACCGGTAGTGCTACTATCGCGTAGTAGCCCTACCGACTGGTAGTGCTACTACGTAGTAGTAGTACTATCAACCGGTAGTACTACCATCTCGCATGGTGGGGCTAGCCCACCACGGGGTAAGGTTAGATTTAATTTTATAAAATTTCTACTTCATAAAACTTCTAAAACAATATGATATAAAATCAATTCATCCCATGTTCATTTCATGGGAGTGCATACATAGTGCCAAACTCCAGAATACAAAGGGATATTTACCAATAAGGTAAATGGTGAATTAAAATCACACAAGAACCCAATTAATAAAGATTTAGGCAACGCTAGAAGAATTTAACAGATAGGAGAAGGATTAAGATCAATTTCCTCACTTCCATTACACGAGAATAATTCCTTACATCTATTAAGAGGTAAACAACCAATTTTTACCAAATAAACCCCAAATCTTGGGCAATTAGATACTAGAAAGCACACAGCAAGCTAAATCTAATTCTTTATATTCCAAATAGAAGAGGTAATTCAAGAATTTGATTTTCAAGAACAAATAACAAACAACAAATAGAGAAATGAACCATTTCTTTCCTATATGCAAACATTTGATATGAGTTCCACAAAATCAATAATAACAGGCACTCTTTCTTTCATTCCAACCATTCGACAAGGATTTACAAGAGATTTGCATTTTTCCAACACACAGGAAGCAACTAAAATATTAAAAATTAAATTTCAAAGAAGAAGAGATCATCCAACCTTCAAGCAAACTAGCAAGCAAAATGATGGAAGAATCCTAGTCCTTGCAAACCAAATCCAATTCCAGCTCCTCTTTCAGAATGGTTTTCCAAAATTCTTCTTCAAAATTCTACCTCCTCATTCCCGTGAACTCCCAAGAATATATGGGAAAAATAATTTCAACCTAAACTTTCTAGGTTAAAATTTTTCCAACCAATCAGATTAAAATATTTAAAAAGTAAAAGCAATCAGATTTACCCTTTTCCCAAAAATAATTCTTTTCCAACAAATAAAATACAAAAGTCAAATGGAAAGGTAAAAAGAAAAGATTTTATTAATTTTCTATTTCCATTTTCACAACACTTCCTTTCAACATAAGCATTTAAAATTTAAATGGCTATGAAATTATTTATTTCCTTCCACAAAATATTAATACAACTTTACACAATAAAATAAGCCATTTAACCATTTAATTCTAGCAATTCATTTATTTAAATTAAATGAATGATCTCAAGAGCATAATAATTAACTAATTACGCCAACATAAAAATAGCATCATTCACTCAATTAAATAACCATTCAAATAAATGAAAGCACACAAAACGAAGAATGATCAAATGATGACTCACAAATGACCAAACCAAAGCACTATGACTCGCATACCAGCCAGACATGAAAGACAACCGATTGACAACACTCACATGAGTGTAACTATAGGTCAAGTTAGGGTCCAACAACTATTTCCTCCATTCCCATTGGACAAATAAGGCATGCTTAGACCTGTGAAACCAAGTGGAGTCGATACCCCATACCTACCTAGTACTAGTACCTACAATGTCCTGCACCAAAGAACCACACATGCATATAAACAAATATATTAGCAAACACAACATGCACATTGATGAAGGAGAATCATGATGTTCCCTGTCTCATCGGAGTGAGTGAAGGAAAATCATCCCCTCGCATCCCATACACATGCAGACATGCAACAAATAAATAATGCATCGTACATATAAGGTAAAAGTGTCAGTCCATGATAATGATTCATAAAAATAACATTAATTATAAGCACTGAGATATTGCATGAAATCATACACCACAATTCTAGATAAAGCATGAAATAACATCACATAAAGTCTAAATTAATATACAATAATGTTCCATTGAACAGTCAACTGAAGTCAAATATAAATACAAAAAGAATCTGATCGAGGAGGGGTACTACACACATACCTTGAAATAACATGATCATTATCTTCAATTTCTTCTTCATTATTAACATCATCTTCTTCTGAATCTACATGTTCCAATTGAACTAGTACAACAACATTTGCTTTACCGGTTTTAGGTTTCATAGGTTCTGGTTCTAAAAACAAAATGCAAGGATATTCATCCTTTTTCTCCACATTGGTTTCCCCTGAGACTTTAGGATACTCATCCACTCAAATATCAACACTCTCAATGATTCTCTATGTCTAGTTGTTATAACATTTGTAGGCCTTACTCTTGGTGGAATAACCAAGAAATATACCTTCATCACTTTTAGCCTCAAACTTGTTGGTATTTGGGTATGGTTTTGTCATTGATGTCAACACCTACTAAATACACCTACTTTGGAGATCCAACAACATTCACTAGCAAATAGTAAACTGTGTAATTGCTACCAGTATATGGTTAACCGGCAGGATATAATGTTCACTGGTACATGCAATGACATGGAAGACACTTGGTAATGTCGAAGACATCATGTGGACACTTTATTTTGAAGTAATAATCATTGGTATATTCTTATTTGCATATTTGTTTTTACCGGCAAATAGGTCCAGGTTATCTAGGGTTACACCGGCAGGCTTATCTTTTCCAAATCAGCATGGCACGCTATGGAGATGATTTATTATTGTTGTAAATGCATCAAGCCGACATGTTCAATTGGTTATTGCATCGGATATTGTATTATTTGTAAAATGTTTTATTGTAATATCTTGTAGAGCCAACCTACTAAAATTGGTCTTAGGGTATGGTATAAATGTAAGATCTTATTTGAAAGATCAAGTGCGGAATGCAAAAAAGATTTAAGGAAGGGTATATGTGAGATCAAGCAGGGATATACACGAAGACATCATTTGAAGGTGAATTTAGGTTTTTGTAGAAGCATATCAGCATTACACCGGTACTGAATCTAGCATATGAAGATGCTATTTTGTGTAGTACATTCTTATTGGATTTAACCATCCAACTATAGTTAGTGTGACTCCCATTTGTGATTGAGCAGTGAGCTCTAGGTTGTTGGCCTTTCTGCATGTGCAGACCCCTCTTTGTACACTTACTATCTACAGTAGTATCATCTGATTGTGGGTAAGGTTTCCCACCATGCTTATTGGTGTCATGTGTTGTGGATAACTTTGTGCTTATGTTTCATGCATTAATTCTTACTGGTATGACAATTTTCTATTAACATTATCTATCGACATACTTAACTGACTTATCAATATTAAGCATTAAGTTGGTTAATAAGTTTTTGGTTTGAATTTATTTGACAACTGATTCACCCCCCCCTCTCAGTTGTCTTCGAGACCTACAATTGGTATCAGAGCCTAGTCCTCTTTTTGTAGAAGTTTAACAACTTGAGGAGATCCAATGTCTACTAATTATTTCAGAAAGGATAGTCCTAAACTTGATGGAACCAACTATGGGATATGGAAAATAAGAATGGAGACACATCTAAATTGCATTGGTAAAGACATCTGGGAAGTTACTAAGAATGGTTATACTGCTGATGTAGCTGGTCAGAGTGCTCCCATTACTTTAGCTAAAGATGAAGAAAATGATTGCAAAGCAAGAGAAGCACTTTTGAGCACATTATCAGATCAACAAATCATGGGATTATCAGATAGGTCCACTGCAAAAGCTATCTAGGATCATTTGGAAACACTGAATGAAGGGGATTCCACAGTCAAAATTGCAAAACTTGAAAGCTTCCGAGTCAAGTATGAACATCTAAAAATGGAAGAAGATGAAAGGATTTCTGCTTTTATGGAAAGAGTAAATGAAATTGTTTTGGGTATCAAATGTTGTGGAGGAACCTTGAGTGAAGATGAGATTGTTTCAAAAATCTTAAGAGGTTTGCCACCAGCATATAAATGAAGGTTACTACTATAAATGAGTTGAGAACAATGCCTAATACATCAGTAACTAGGGATACATTGATTGGAAAATTTTCAGCTTTTGAAATTGAGGAATTTGGTCTTGTTACTACTATAAAAACTGATTTGGCCTTCAAAGCATCAACATCATCTGCTCCATCTTTTGACAAATCAGACTAGAGAGCCTTTTATGCAAGAGAACTTGAAGAAACCAGGAAGGAGAATGAAGAGCTTGAAGAACTTGAAGCACTATTTGCAAGAAAAATGTCAAAAGGTCCAATTGGAAGTAAGTATGAAGGTAAAGCACCCTTTAAATGTTTCAACTACAATAAGATTAGTCATATGGCTTCAAGATGCCCTAATAGACATGCTAGACTAAGAGAAGAAGCTAGAAGGACATACAAACCTAATCCTGAATATCAAAGATATAGATTTAAGAAAAACAAAGATAAATCTTGTTACATTGCTGATGAAGGTGTGACTAATGATTCTGATGAGGATCTAGTAGACAATGGATGGGTCTTTGTTGCTATAATAGAAGATCAACCGATACCTACTGCTCAACTGGTAGAACAAGCCCTAGCAGCTAAAGTTGAATCAAAGGATGAATGGATTATTGACTCTGGATGCTCACATCACATGATTGGAGACAAAGGTAAATTCTTGAACTTTCAAGAATACAATGGAGGTTTAGTAAGATTCGAAGATGACAAAGCCTGTTCAATCAAAGGTAAGGGTTCAATATCTCTTGATGGTAAACATAACACTGACAATGTCTACTATGTTGAAGGATTATAACATAACCTCTTAAGTGTTGGTCAATTAGTTGAGAAAGGTTTTCAGTTACAATTTAAAAATGGAAAATGCAAAATCATGAATAGAACCGGTTTGGAAATTGCAACCGGTAATCAGACTAGAGGTAATATCTTTCATTTAAATAACAGTGAAAAGGTATACTTAATTGCACGTATAGATGAAAGTTGGCTATGGCATAAAAGACTATGTCATGTAAATTTTGATTACATGGTAAAAATCAGTACTTCTAAGGCAGTTAGAGATCTACCTGAAATTGTGAAACCTCAGAATACAATTTGCAAGGAATGTCAATTTGGAAAACAAGTTAGAGCTAGTTTCAAAAGTATTCTAGAAAAATCCAATAATGCTCTTGATTTAATTCACACTGATTTATGTGGTCCAGCTAGAACTAAAATTTTACAAGGTGATAGATATTTCATGCTAATTATTGATGATTATTCTAGAATGTGTTGGGTTACTTTTCTCACAGAAAAATCAGGAGCACTTGGGAAGTTCAAACTATTCAAAGCAATGGTTGAAAATGAAACCGGTAAGAAAATTAAATGTTTAAGATCAGATTAAGGAGGAGAATTCACATCTAGAGATTTTAATACATTCTATGAAGTAAATGGAATCAAAAGACAATTATTAGCACCTCGGACACCACAACAGAATGGAGTTGTTGAAAGAAAAAATAGAACTATTTTGGATGCAGCAAGAAGTATGTTATCAGAAGCAAATCTACCACATGTGTACTGGAGAGAGGCAGTAAGCACTGCTATCTATACATTCAACAAAGTTCACATCAAAGGTGAAATTGGTAAGACCCCTCATGAACTATGGCTTGGTAATACTCCTACTCTTAAGTATTTCATAATTTTTGGAAGTAAATGTTATATTAGAAGAGATGAGTATATTGGCAAGTTTGATCCTAGAAGTGATGAAGGAATATTTCTTGGTTATTCATCTAAGAGTAAAGCTTATAGATGTTTTAATAAAAGATTACAGAAAATTGTTGAGAGTACAAATGTAAAGATTGATGAACAATTCAGATGAACTTCATGGTATATAGACTCTGAACCGGTAACAGAAATTATAACAAATGAACCTACAACAAATCCACCAGTACAGAATGATGATCTAGTTACTCCGGTATCATCAAAGGTTTCCACAATAATTGAAGAACAACAATAGACTAAGACACCCCGGTATGTAAGACTGAATCATTCTGAAGATCAGATAATTGGAAGCAAATTTAAAGGAGTCATGACAAGAGGAAGATTGACAAATGAAGAGGTATGTCTTATTTCTCAAATTGAACCATTATCTATCAATGAGGCATGTGAAGATAAATTTTGGATTAAAGCTATGGAAGAAGAATTAGGACAAATTGAGAAAAATAATACTTGGACATTAGTTCCCCAGCCTAAATATAAAAATGTAATTGGAACCAAATGGGTATTTAGAAACAAACTCAATGAAGATGGTAACGTTGTCAGAAATAAAGCAAGACTAGTGTGTAAGGGATATTCTTAGAAAGAAGGAGTTGATTACAATGAAACCTTTGCAACGGTAGCTAGAATTGAGGCAATTAGATTATTCTTGGCCTTTGCAGCTCACAGGGATTACAAAGTTTATCAAATGGATATTAAATGTGCATTTTTGAATGGAGATCTTGAAGACGAAGTCTATATTGAACAAACTGATGGATTTTCCTTCACAGATGTGTTAGTGAACAGATTTGCTCTTTGTTTTTAAATGATTAATCTTAAACTCTGTTACCTTATTCTAAGAACAAATGATTCACTGAACAGTTGGGTAACTGTTGTTCAAATCACTTCCCTCTGAATTTTTGCATAGGTACAATTCCCTATCTTGGTTTTACATGAAATATGTTTTATTTTTATTTATATCTAAAAGAAAGCTTTTAACCAGAAAGCGTATAAGGCTGCCTATTTCATTCTTGTATGAAAGGCTACAACTTTTCTCATGTCTCATAAACAATGAAATCTATTTCCTTAATTTTCAAAGCATGTAACTACAACAACTGAAACAAACTTCAATATACTTCTTCCACCTAAACTAATTAAAGACGAACAGATTCAAGGAAAATACATCCGCCCTCAATCATGAATCTTTTCTAGAGTAAACAACACATTCAAAGGAAAGAACATCAGAGGAATAATGAAATACTGCAATGAAATGATCAATTACTGTTACTTGACCAGATGAACATATGCAAAGACATGTTATCTATTCGGATTCAAAATACACAAATCTTTCTTCTCCCCAAAAACAATATGATCAGATTTCATATATATATCCTTATGCAACAAAGGCACAAAAATACATTTGCCAATATTTTTCTAAACCAGATCCCAATCATCTGATTCTTCCTTTGATTAAGAACAAAGAACACCCAAAACAAAAACTTCAGTCGAAGTTCACAAAATTAGTTACTAAAATCTAACCCTTCTACCATCTGTTTTACTTAATTTATAGTCTAAACGGGGGCGGTCTCCCTGAAAACTTGATTGCTCGCTGATAAAACAGTTATGAAACCAACGAAAAGTATTTTGGGATAGATGTCCTGAAGTTTTTGCATAACTATGAAAAATGTTTTGAAAATAAAGGAAACTAGTCCTAAATTGATGCATTATGTCATATTCCATCATTGTCATCTTCTCCATCTTCGCGGGCATCATGAGTAGTTGTGACTTCTTGAACCATGGATTGGCTCGAGACTTTCATTGCATTGAGTTTTGCCTTTGCCACCTCTTTATTCCACTTATGTTGCATCATCTTCTCTGAGTGTTTCGGCAGCTGATCATTCCCAATGAAAACCATAGATTCGATCCTAGCCAACTTGGTTATATCCTCTGGCATGAAGCTACTCTTGACTTTAATCTTCTCCATGTTCAACCAGAAAGATTTGATTTCTTTCTATGTGCTTGACCCACAGATTCGTAACTCCCAGTCATGATCAGGATTAACCACTTTATTATCCTTGACTATACTACTTTGAAAATCTTGGAGTTCATAGATATAGGTTCTTACATCCGTGATCACCAACTGAAAGGTAAGCACTCACCACATGATAGTTTTCTTCAGCAAGAAATGTTGGCATTCATCAGCCACCAACTTAATTGAATGTTCTATCAGAAACCTGGTAGTCCCATATTCTTCGATTTTGGCAAACAGAGGCAGGACATTTTGCCATTTGTGCTCTTCTTTCTCCCACGGTACAAGCTAGTTTTGGATTTTAGAAATCAGGCTCTATACTTCATCACACAATTTCTGGGAGTCGGTAATGTACTTTTCACCATCTTTGATTATTTGTTCAATCCACTTCTCAACTGCTTCAATGATGCTCTTAGCCTGTTGAACTTGGTTCATCAACTTCTTGTTTTCTGGAGAAGTTGGGTCAAAATTCTCAGTGGCATGGGATATTGGAATTGCTCCAAGGGAACCGATACTATCAATCAACTAAGCCAAAACACTTATGTATATTTTAAGTTCTCTTTTCTCCCGTCCATCCTTCTTTGAGCGGGTAAGCATTTTCTTTGCTGACACTTGGAAAAAAATGGTTATCTATATCTCTGCTCATCTTTCCCAACTCTACTTTTGTGATTTCAAAATCATCAGGACCAGCCTCTTTGTTTTCTTCTTTCAGCTTGTATGAGGCAATTTCGGCCATTCATTATCCAGTTTCTTCATCATTTTTTAGGTGAGCAGTGGTCTTGAACCTCTTCGGCTTTGGATTCTTCTCGGAGTACTTAGCAACCATCTCCTGAATTGGAATGGTCACAGGAAGAAAACTCCTTTTCTTGTTCACTAAGGTTGTTAACCATTTAGGGGTCACAACAGAATAAGAAGTTCCTTCAATCATTTTTGGTGGTGGCATCATTGCCACAGTCACTGTTTGGGAGTCTAGAGAAAAAGCAACTTCACCATCCAAATCTTCAATTTCAAAAATCTAAGCCTCAAGCACGACATCTCTTACTCCCATATCCTTGACCTGGTCCATCTTCTTCTAGGCGACACTACGTGATCGAGTATGCCAAGGGGTACTGAAATCCAGAGTTGGGCTAGACCTGTGTCTAGGCTGAGATGACTTGGTATCCCTACCTGCACGAATAGGAGCACTGTTAGAAGGATGTTTTGGTGAAGATAGAGGATCCTTATTATTTCTTGCAGAAAGGGACTTGGCACCTAACTTTATTGCTTTCTTTTTAGCCACCCATGCCATGGTTCTTTCTAGAACTTGTTCGGTTCTCAATTGTATGTTATCATTTTCCTCCTCATCCCAATTAATTGTGAGCATTTCAGTCTCTACATGGGCTAAATATCCTGATTCAAACAATTCAAGATAATCCTCTTCAAGCCCTTTAATGTCTAACTTTATTTGCAAAGAGACAACCTGTTCTAGCACCAATCTCATGCTTTCCCTTTTAAAAAGTTAAAGTTCATCTATACAATCTTCCCAGAAATCTTCTAACTGTGGCATGGGAAGATAAGGCATTAAGCCAAGGCTCCAAGAAAATCCCTTATTGTCAAACCCCTTCCTTTCAGAATACAGAGAGAAATTAAAATTCCTAAGGTCTGCTCCTATACTTAGTGCATCAGACATTGAATTACAAGACAACACTCCCAATTGTATTGGAAAGTGACCTTCCCACTTGTCCTTAGGCTGTACCTTCTTGATCACAGAGGTCAATTGCTTGCATACTTCTGCTAGAACAAAACAATCAGAACAGAAGTGGGGGAGCTTGAAGGGTTCCTCTTCAAAGCCTCATACCCATATATAGCAAAAGCATGGGAACTGGATGTAAAAACTGCCGAACTTCTTAATCAAGGTCTGTGCATCATCTGAAATCTATTTAGCCTTTGTACCCTTCAATTCATGACACATATCACCTAGGAATGCATTTTGTATCCTTCTGAAATCTTGTATGGCATTGTCTTTTTGCAGCATAGGATAGAACTCATACACTGGAACATCTTCCTCAGTGGGCTACTTTGGTATACTTGTTAACTCTTTAACACAAGCTAGACAATACAAGAGATATGAGGACATGAAGAAGTTTTGTTGAAACTGCTTGGCTACACTCAATTGCTCTCTCATGGAATCAGCAATTAACTCTACCCAATCCAAATATTGTTTTCCTTCCAGAACTAATTGCACATAGCAGTAAATCCAATCATCAAATCTATAAGCTTTGGCTGAACCTCTGGCTCGATGCAATAGAAGAATCACATCGTGGATATGTGGGAACATGTGGTTCTTGTTAGGATTTTTAAGTAACCTAGAACCACCTCTTTGTGGGACCTTCAACTAGAATTTCGCCACATTATTTTGGTATCCTACTCTATCTGCATTGAACTCACTGATTGACTAGGCAGGAGAGAAATTAGAAAATTGATAATCCGGTATCTTGAAAACTGAAGCAATCACCTCACGGTTAATGGCAAGAAGGGTTTCGCCATTATCTCTCTTAATAGTTTCAGATACTGGGTCATATCTAGCAATACACTCCCAAACCAACTCTGGACAAGGAATTCCTGGAGGAAAGGCTACGGCTTCTAAAAGTCCACTACTCAAAATCTCTATACAAAAAGACTTATCAATACCGTTGAACACCCTTTCTTTTAAATCTTCAAGGTTCTCTCCTTTCAGGTTAGTATCACTAACTATGGCTTTTGTGTATGCCAAGCTTAAAACATTTCCAAACAAATGCAGAGTGGACTTCATAACTTCAAAACAAGAAACCTAAATTTGATTGCAGTGAAACCTTCTGTATGAGAGAAAATGCAAGGGAAAACATTGGAGAAAATAAGGAAAAACTCACCTTCACAGTTGTCTAATCAGACAACGGCTAGTAGCAAGAAAGACTCCTATCCAGGGATAACATAAACAAAATTCCAGCAACAAGTAACAAATGCAGAACGCAAATGATTTTCATACCTTATTGAGGAAGGTAATGATACAAAGACATTAAATGCAATGATTTCACAATTTCGTTCTAGACGCGGCTAGTTGATAGATTAGACCTTCGCACGCATGCATTGAATGCATGGTGGCATGCTTTAAGAAACTACTAGTTCCCAAAACATTCACTTACTTCAAAAAAGCCAAAGAATGACATCACTTTAAGATATGGTTCTGCCTCTTCGTATTTAGCAATGAATGCACTTCCCAAAACATTAGAAACCATGGGACCCACCAATATTGAACCCAGATGAACATCTTGAACCTACTTCTTGAGTGTTCAAGTAGTTCAAGATGTACGCCATGTCAAACTATTGACCACTTGCTGTGTTGAACACGTTGAACATATTTGAACCCTTTGAACTTAGTTCAATAAGTTCAACATAGATGTTATATCACCGAATAGGAAAAACTTTTTGGAAGAGCTGCTGCAAAACACTTAGAGAAAATGTTAGTACAAAAAACTTTTTCTAAACACCTTGAAACCTATTGAACCTAAATGAACCTATTGGACCTAGTTCAAAATGGTTCAACGTGTTCAAGGAGTTCAATCAATTGTCTAAACTTGACTTAAATGACTAGAAAAGGGATTTGTGGATGCATTAAAGACTTGAACCAAGGTAATATGGCATGAACTAGGACTTCAACATAAAAAGAAAAGATGACCCACTCTTGCGATGAGGAATAAATGATGCGGTAACATTGGCTCTGACTGGGGATTGTATTTTTCGAAGGAAAATGCAAAGAACTCATAGATTTTGGTTTTGCAGAACATCAACAAAGGGGAAAGGATTAGGGGCACAACCAAAAACACCTAGACTACTATGTACAAGCGACTCAAAAATAGGATTTACAATTTATAGAGCTTGAGATCTTACCCATTGTAAGTAAAGGCATGATCGTTCTGTCAGCATAGCTGAGTCTGAATGCATTTTGTCCTACTACTTCGCAAATTCTAAAAGGGCCTTTCCACAATGAATCAAACTTGCCATGAGAACCTTTGGACTCTCTCCTTTTGTCCCATAGCAGCACCTCATCTCCTACTAGGAAACCTCTTGGTTGAGCTTGCATATCAAAAATCCTCTTTACTTGGCTCTGATGTTCTGAAATCCTATCCACTAGCAATTCTCTCTCCTCTTCTAACTTTGTTAGATACATGATTCTTTTCTCCAAAGCATTTTGAAAGAAGGAATCTTCCACTACTATTTGCAGCTTGGTTGCTGATAACTCCAGTGACAAAGAAAGTTTTGCTCCTATGCCATACACAAGTTCAAAAGGTGCCATTCCAATGGCCCTCTTGGGTGTGATTCTATCCGCCCACAAAGCCTCATATATCTTCTTATGCCAATTCTGAGCACTCTCGTCAACTAACTTTTTCATGATGGCTATCAAATTCTTATTGCTAGATTCAGCCAAACCATTGCCCTGTGGGAAATAATCAAAAGAATGTGAGAGGGAAATCTGATGATCATAGAAAAATAGAGTCAACTCTTTAGAGGAGAAATATGATGCATTATCTATCACAATTTTCTAGGGTACCCCAAAATGAATTAGGATGTAATCCTTGAGAAAACTACACACAATCTCTGAATTCACCTTTTTGGTGGGAATGGCTTCTACCCACTTAGTAAAGTAGTCAGTTGCTGTCAAAATATACATGTGACCCGCACTAGAATGAGGGTTTATTGGGCCTATGAAATCGATGCCCCACTATTTGAAAGGTTCATCCATTACTACAGGCCTTAGAGGCAGAGCTACCAAATTTTGCTTTCCAAAAAACAATTGACATTTTTCACATTCTTTCACATGAATATAGGCATCCCGAAACATGCTGGGCCAATAAAAACAATTCCTCAAAATTTTGAAAGCAGTAACAGATGATGAGAAGTGTCCCCCACAAACCTCTCCATGATAGGTTTCCAGGAGCTTTTGCTATTGAGGTTTATCTACACACCTTAGATATGTTCCATCTAAACCCTTTTTGTATAAAACATCCTGCCAAATTACATACTTTGCAGCTTCTAATTTTAAATTCCTTTGTTCTTTAGCCGATAGATGATTTGAGCAACTACCATAAGTTAAATAGTAGGCCACATTAGAGAACCAAGTATCCTGCAATCCAACAAAAAGAGTTAATGGTAACTCCACTTCAGTTTCCACCTTGTTTTCCACTATCAACCTGCATAGGCCCTGTCCTTTAATTGTCTTCATAGGGAAAATGTCTAAGTCATACTCCTGGATTTTCATCACCCAAGTTGCTCTCTTATTCAGCCCAACCTCCTGCTGAGTCAAAATGCTTTTTACGGCTGAATCTGGGACAAAAACTATAGAGTGATAATATAGGATATAGTATCGAAACTATTTCACAACTTTTACAACAGCATATGCATGCTTCTCCATAGGTGAATACTTAAGCTCATGCTTCTTGAGCAGAGTACTCATGAACGCTATGGGCAATTTAGCTCCATTTTCATTCAACTGTAATAGAATCCCAGACATAGTATGGTCTGGCGCATAGCAATACAAAATGAAGTCCTTTGTAAAATCTGGATTAACAAGAGTGGGCACATTTGCAACTGATCCCTTAATTCTTTCAAAAGCATTTCTGGCCTCTTCGGTCCACTTGAAAGGATGTTGCTCACTTAACAAGCCGACAATGTGTTTGGTGGTCTCAGCAAATTTTGGAATAAATCTTCTTATGAAATTCACTTGACCAAAGAACGATCTTACTCCAGTCCGGCTTGAGGTTAAACTGAGACGTTGAATTGCATTAACTCTGTCGAGATCAATCTTGACTCCCTTTTTTAAGACAATGTGTCCTAACAATTTGCCCTCTGTGACACAAAAAACTGATTTCTTAGGATTCAAAGAAATCCCGTGCTCACGACAACGCTGCAATACTACACTCAAATCCCGAAAATGATCTGTCCTTTTTTTTGAAAACACCATGAGATCATCCAAACAAACTACAATCATTTTGTCTCGAAAATCCTTGAAAAAGGAATCCATATCCCTTTGAAAAGTGGCTCCAGCATTTATTAAACCAAAAGGCATGCGGTTGTATGTGAATGTTCCCCATGGAGTGATGAACGCTATCTTGTGCTGCTCATGCTCTACTATAGTAATTTGGTTGTAACCAGAAAAACCATCCAACATTGACATCATCTCTGACCCGGACACTGTTTGCAAAGTGTGATCCATATTTGGTAAAGCATAGTTGTCCTTTAGGCTCGCTTGATTCAAATTTTGAAAATCAACACAGATATGAATTTCCCCATTTTTCTTTCTTACGAGCACAATATTAGCTACTTAGGTGGAATGGTGGATTGGATATATGATTCGGGCTTTAAGCATTTTTTCAACTTCCTTAGAAATTGCATCCACCATAATGGGGTTAAAATTCCTCAATTTTTGCCTAAAAGGAGAGGCGTCTGGTTTTAGCAGAATCTGATGTTGAAAATGTCCATTTCTAAACTCCTTCAGGTTGTCATAAGACCAAGCAAAAACATCAATGTATTCCTTAAGCAGTGTGCCAAGTGCTCTCTTTTCCTCCACAGAACAACACCTACCGATTGTCACTTCTTTTGGATTAGCTTCATCTCCCAGATTTATTTTCTCACAATTTCCTTTCTGGTCATCCTTGGGAACTTTGTTACCTATGAATGCATCATCTCTGGTAAAAAATCTCTCCAGTGTCACTAACCCCTTCAGAATTTTGTTACCTTTGAGTTGAATAAAGCTATTGGTAGGATCTACCTATGGGTCTGGACTGAACTCTTTGCAAACATTCTCAGAGCCTTCAAAATATGACTGAGAAAATGATTGAGCACATTCTAGGAAATCTTTGATTTGTGCATCCGCATCAAAAATCTACCAATGATCTACATTATTGAGAACACTGGGCCTATAGATCATTTCAATCCTATATGAGTTATCTTTAAAATCTGGATGTGGTAATAAAAGTGAGGCTAACATGACCAATGAATCTGCTCTACTATTTTGCTCCCTCAGAATCATTTCAATCGAGAAGGCATCAAAGAATTCTAACTCATCCCAAACTCTATTCCTGTAATGCTTCAACCTATCATTCTTAACTGTATAGAGATTCCTCACCTGCCCAACAATTAACTCTGCATCGCCTTTGACTTTAAGCAACTTAATTCCTTTACATTTAGCCTCACTTAATCCCAATAATAGTGCCTCATATTCAGTAGTATTATTAGTGTTCTTAAAATCCAACTTGAAAGAAAAGGGAAAAATATTACCAGTTGGTGATGACAAAACCACTCCTACCCTTGAACCGGAGTTAGTGCAGCTTCCATCAAATTCCATCTGCCATAGCCCGTCAAGTTCATCAACTGTCTCATCCATTTTCTTTTCACCAGGGGCAAGAACAAGATAGTTTCCAAACTCACATTCTTGAAATAGAATTTAGGTTTTGGGATTATCTGAGGGAAATACAGTATACTTATTCTTGGGCTCAGGTTCAAGCTTAATTTTCTAATTTCCAAGGGGAATGATGGCTTCAGACCAGTCCATTTTGATTTCATCTCTGAGATCTTTGTAAAATGTCCTACTTAGAAGCATTCCATAACTCGCCGGAATATCAGCAACCAGTATAGTTAATCTTACTCTTTTGTTTGGGCACGCTACCAGCACTGCTTGGACGTCCTTTACCTGACCAATAAGAGGAACCTATTTTCCATCCATTGAAAAAAATCTCCCAAATGTTTTAGTGAGGGTCAAACCTAGAGATTTAGCCATAGGAGAAGGCATTATATTGTCTGAAGCCCCTCAATCAATTATGCAATTACTTAACTTCTGGCCATTCAAGAGAAGGGAAATATAGAAAGGTTCAGGTTTCAGAATCTCAATGTCATGCCTAGACTTTGTATCATGAAAAGCACAGGGACCTGCCAGATTAGCTAATGAGCAAGGGATAGATGAAGACCCTTCTGCAGCAGCTAAATCACTATTTTCCATACATCCATGTACTTGGGACTCCGAAAAGGAATCTCCTTTAACATATTTGACTAGTTTATCTAACTCTTTTGGGTTAAGCTTTAAATACTCAGTAGTAGGAAGTTGAATGGTAGAGGCCTTACAAAATTCGATGATATCAAAGGAGGAAGAAGAGGAAGAGCTCTTATGATCTTCATGGTTCCTTTACAAAATCTTGACCTCAGGAATCTTTGAAAAACTATTACCTAGGAGATCTTTGCCTTTGAAATTGCTTCCAGAAGGATTCACAGAGGAAGAAGGCTAGGAGGTTCGTTTATTCCTTGTTAGAATCGCACATGAAGAACCTTCAAGAGTCACCAAAATGTTACTACCCTTTTCTGAGTCTGACTCATATTCAAGGTAGAATGTTCCAGAGTCGCCAGGTACCTCTTGAATTCTTTCTGCTTCGGTGAACTCTCCTAATTCATCCTTTGTGTTTTGCATCTGAACGTGTCTTATCATATCAGGACATGAAACCCCATCATGATCAGTGGTAAGATGAAATGAACACGACACCTTTGTCAGGAGATGCCTCTATCTGTAATCTTTGTGGAACTGCAGGAAGTTGCAACGGTTGTCCATAGTTATATTGATTTGAAGTTCTCCTGCTTATATCTTGATAAGGTTGTGGATAAGAGTTTCCAGGCTTAGGTATCTGCCTCTTTAAAGAAATCATATCATTGACAAGCCACTGAACAACTATAATGGTAGATGACGTAGAAGCCTGAGATTGTCCCTAAGAAGTTTGTACATCTTTCCTCCATTTCCCAGCTGTTATCAAATCATCTTCAAGTTGTATAGCCTCATTTTGTGTAGTGTCTAGGTCCGCCGGCCTACTTTTTCTAAGGTGAAATCCTACATCAGGTGGCATGGAATTTATGAAGAAACATTGCTGATTATTTGCAGTTGGTCTCTTGGCTTGAGAAATTTTGTGAATAATCTTATTATATCTTGCTACATAATCCCTCATTAGCTCATGAATTTCCTTCTTCATCTATGTGAGTTGAGCCAGTAACATGTGTTCATCATTAGTGCTTTGGAATCTTTTTTCAAAAGCAGTTTTCATCATTTGCCAGTCAGTTATGATTCCTGCTTGCAGCTAGCTAAACCATTCTGCTGCCCCTTCGGTGAGAGTTTGGACAAAAAGCCTAACAACCACGTCCTCATATTGGACTGATAAGATTCTAGTTGCTACATTAAAAGAATTCAAATGCTCTTCAACTGAAACTTTCCTATCACCTTTATAATTGGGTAAAACATCCTTTGCTCCTTTTGGTAGTGGATTATGGGCTGCGAGAGCAAGAGGTCAAACAGCTGCACCCTAGGGTTGAGCCATAATGAACACTTGATGAATGGTGACAAGTGGAGGGGCTTGAATTCCAGTAAGTGTTAGTGCTTGCCAAGGGGAAGAAGAAGATATAGGGGTAACTCTAACAAGAGATGAAGGTTTTCTTTTGGCCTTCCTTCTAGGAGTAAAACTTGGGGTAAATGACAGATTTTGCAATTCTTCAAAGAAGCTATCAACCAGTCCTTCTCTTCTTTGTGCTCTAGTATATGGATGAGAATCCAGGGTGATTACTCATAGGAAAACTAAACTACTTCAAACAGGACTCAATCTCAACAGTCTTCCTGAACTCAGAGCAATTTTGCCAATTTGAGTTCACTTTTATTACGTCCACGACATACCGATGTACTGAAAAATTGGTTTTCTCTTTGTTTCGCTCCCCAGCAGAGTCACCAAAAATTTGTTAGTGAATAGATTTGCTCTTTTTTTTTAAATGATTAATCTTAAACTCTATTACCTTATTCTAAGAACAAATGATTCACTAAATAGTTGGGGAAGTGTTGTTCAAATCACTTCCCTCTGAATTTTTGCATAGGTACAGCTCCCTATCTTGGTTTTTCATGAAATATGTTTTATTTTTATTTATATCTGAAAGAAAGCTTTTAACCAGAAAGTGTATAAGGCCGCCTATTTCATTCTTGGATGAAAGGCTGCAACTTTTCTCATGTCTCATAAACAATGAAAGCTATTTCTTTAATTTTCAAAGCATGTAACCACAGCAACTGAAACAAAGTTCAATATACTTCTTTCACCTAAACAAATTAAAGATGAACAAATTCAAGGAAAATACATCCGCCCTCAATCATGAATCTTTTCAAGAGTAAACAACACATTCAAAGGAAAGAACATTAGAGGAATAATGAAATACTGCAATGAAATGATCAATTACTGTTACTTGATTAGATGAACATATGCAAAGACATGTATCTATTCAGATTCAAAATACACAGATCTTTCTTCTCCCCAAAAACAATAATGTCATATTTCATATATATATCCTTATGCAACAAAAGCACAAAAATACATCTACCAATCTTTTTCCAAACTAGATCCCAATCATCTGATTCTTGCTTTGATTAAGAACATAAAATACCCAAAACAAAAACCTCAGTCGAAGTTCACAAAATTAGTTACTAAAATCTAACCCTTCTACCATCTGTTTTACTTAATTTATAGTCTAAACAGAGGCCGTCTCCCTGAAAACTCGACCACTCCCCGATAAAACAGTTATGAAACCAATGAAAATTATTTTAGGATAGATGTCCCAAAGTTTTTGAATAACTATGAAAAATGTTTTAAAAATAAAGGAAACTAGTCCTAAATTGATGCATTATGTCATATTCCATCAATGTCATCTTCTCCATCTTCATGGGCATCATAAGCAGTTGTGATTTCTTGAACCATGGATTGGCTCGGGACTTTCATTTCATTGAGTTTCACCTTTGCCACCTCTTTATTCCACTTATGTTGCACCATCTTCTCTGAGTGTTTCAGTAGCTGATCATTCCCAATGAAAACCATAGATTCGATCCTAGCCACCTTGGTTATATCCTCCAGCGTGAAGCTACTCTTGACTTTGATCTTCTCCATGCTCAACTGGAAAGAGTTGATTGCTTCCTATGTGCTTGACCCATAGATTCCTAACTCCTAGCCATGATCGGAATTAACCACTTTATTATCCTTGACTATACTACTTTGCAAATCTTGGAGTTCATAGACAGAGGTTCTTGCATCCGTGATCATCGACTGAAAGGTAAGCACTCCCCACATGATAGTTTTCTTCAGCATGAAAAGTTTGCATTCATCGGCCACCAGCTTAATTGAATGTTCTATCAAAAACCTGGTAGTCCCATATTCTTTGATTTTGGCAAATAGAGGCAGGACATTTTTCCATTTGTGCTCTTTTTTCTCCCACGGTACAAGCTAGTTTTGGATTTTAGAAATTAGGCTCTGTACTTCATCACACAATTTCTGGGAGTCGATAATGTACTTTTCACCATCTTTGATTATTTGTTCAATCCAATTCTCAACCGCTTCAGCGATGCTCTTAGCCAGTTGAACTTGGTTCATCAACTTCTTTTTTTCTAGAGAAGTTGGGTCGAAATTCTCAGTGGCATGGGATATTGGAATTGCTCCAAGGCAACCGATACTATCAATCAACTAAGCCAAAACACTTATGTATATTTTAAGTTCTCTTTTCTCCCATCCATCCTTCTTTGAGCGGGTAAGCATTTTCTTTGCTAACACTTGGAAAAAAATGGTTATCTGTATCTCTGCTCATCTTTCCCAACTCTACTTTTGTGATTTCAAAATCATCAGGACTAGCCTCTTTGTTTTCTTCTTTCGGCTTGTATGAGGCAATTTCGACCATGCATTTTCCAGTTTCTTCATCATTGTTTAGGTGAGCAGTGGTCTTGAACCTCTTCGGCTTTGGATTCTTCTCAGAGTACTTAGCAACCATCTCCAGAATTGGAATGGTCAAAGGAAGAAAACTCCTTTTCTTGTTCACTGAGGTTGTTAACCATTTAGGGGTCATAGTGGAATAAGAAGTTCCTTCAATCATTTTTGGTGGTGGCATCATTGCCATAGTCACTATTTGGGAGTCTAGAGTAGAAGCAACTTCACCATCCAAATCTTCAATTTCAAAAATATGAGCCTCAAGAATGACATCTTTTACTCCCATATCCTTGACCTGGTCCATTTTCCTCTAGGTGACACTATGTGATCGAGTATGCCAAGGGGTACTGATATCTAAAGTTGGGCTAGACCTGCGTCTAGGCTGAGATGACTTGGTATCCCTACCTGCACGAACAAGAGGACTGTTAGAAGGATGTTTTGGTGAAGATAGAGGATCCTTATTATTTCTTGTAAAAAGGGACTTGGTGCCTGACTTTATTGCTTTCTTTTTAGCCACCCATGCCACGGTTCTTTCTAGAACTCGTTCAGTTCTCAATTGTATGTCATCATTTTCCTCCTCATCCCAATTAATTGGGAGCATTTCAGTCTCTACATGGGCTAAATATCCTGATTCAAACAATTCAAGATAATCCTCTTCAAGCCCTTTAATGTCTAACTTTATTTACAAAGAGACAACCTATTCTAGCACCAATCTCATGCTTTCCCTTTTGAAAACTTCAAGTTCATCTGTACAATCTTCCCAGAAATCTTCTAACTGTGGCATGGGAAGATAAGGCATTAAGCCAAGGCTCCAAGAAAATCCCTTATTGTCAAACCCCTTCCTTTCAGAATACAGAGAGAAATTCAAATTCCTAAGGTCTACTCCTATACTTAGTGCATCAAACATTGAATTACAAGACAACACTCCCAATTGTATTGGAAAGTGACCTTCCCACTTGTCCTTAGGCTGTGCCTTCTTGATCATAGAGGTCAGTTGCCTGCATACTTCTACTAGAACAAAATAATCAGAATAGAAGTGGGGGAGCTTGAAGGGTTCCTCTTCAAAGCCTCCTACCCGTATATAGCAAAAGCATGGGAATTGGATGTAAAAACTGCTAAACTTCTTAATCAAGGTCTGTGCATAATCTAAAATCCATTTAGCCTTTGTACCCTTCAGTTCATGACACATATCACGCAAGAATGCATTGTGTATCCTTCTAAAATCTTGTAAGGAATTGTCTTTTTGCAGCATAGGATAGAACTCATACACCAGAACATCTTCCTCAGTGGGCTGCTTTGGTATACCCGTTAACTCTTTAACACAAGCTAGACAATACAAGATATATGAGGACATGAAGAAGTTTTGTTGAAACTGCTTGGCTAGACTCAACTGCTCTCTCATGGAATCAACAATTAACTCTGCCCAATCCAAATATTGTTTTCCTTCCAGAACTAATTGCACATAGCAATAAATCCAATCATCAAAGCTATAAGCTTCTGCGGAACCTCTGGCTCAATGCAATAGAAGCATCACATCGTGGATATGTGGCAACATGTGGTTCTTGTTAGGATTTTTAGGTAACCTAGAACTGCCTCTTTGTGGGACCTTCAACTAGAATTTTGCCACATTATTTTGGTGTCTGGCTCTATCTGCATTAAACTCACTGATTGACTGGGCAGAAGAGAAATTAGAAAATTGATAATCCGGTATCTTGAAAACTGAAGCAATCACCTCACGGTTAATGGCAAGAAGGGTTTTGCCATTATCTCTCTTAATAGTTTCAGATACTGGGTCATATCTAGCAATACACTCCCAAACCAACTCTGGACAAGGAATTCCTGGAGGAAAGGCTACGGCTTCTAAAAGTCCACTACTCAAAATCTCTATACAAAAAGACTTATCAACACCATTGAACACCCTTTCTTTTAAATCTTCAAGGTTCTCTCCTTTCAGGTTAGTATCACTAACTATGGCTTTTGTGTATGCCAAGCTTAAAACATTTCCAAACAAATGCAGAGTGGACTTCATAACTTCAAAACAAGAAACCTAAATTTGATTGCAGTGAAACCTTCTGTATGAGAAAAAATGCAAGGGAAAACATTGGAGAAAATAAGGAAAAACTCACCTTCATAGTTGTCTAATCGGACGACGGCTAGTAGCAAGAAAGACTCCTATCTAGGGATAACATAAACAAAAGTCCAGCAACAAGTAACAAATGCAGAACGCAAATGATTTTCATACCTTATTGAGGAAGGTAATGATACAAAGACATTAAATGCAATGATTTCACAATTTCGTTCTAGACGCGGCTAGTTGATAGATTAGACCTTCGCACGCATGCATTGAATGCATGGTGGTATGCTTTAAGAAACTACCAGTTCCCAAAACATTCACTTACTTCAAAAAAGCCAAAGAATGACATCACTTTAAGATATGGTTCTGCCTCTTCGTATTTAGCAATGAATGCACTTCCCAAAACATTGTGAAACCATGGGACCCACCAATATTGAACCCAGATGAACATCTTGAACCTACTTCTTGAGTGTTCAAGTAGTTCAAGATGTACGCCATGTCAAACTATTGACCACTTGCTGTGTTGAACACGTTGAACATATTTGAACCCTTTGAACTTAGTTCAATAAGTTCAACACAGATGTTATATCACCGAATAGGAAATTTTTTTTGGAAGAGCCGCTACAAAACACTTAGAGAAAATGTTAGTACAAAAAACTTTTTCTGAACACCTTGGAACCTATTGAACCTAAATGAACCTGTTGAACCTAGTTCAGAGTGGTTCGACGTGTTCAAGGAGTTCAATCAATTGTCTAAACCTGACTTAAATGACTAGAAAAAGGATTTGTGGATGCATTAAAGACTTGAACCAAGGTAATATGGGATGAACTAGGACTTCAACATAAAAAGAAAAGATGACCCACTCTTGTCATAAGTGTCTTTTAAAGATTGGTTTTACTAAAGGAAATACAGATAGCAATTTATACTACAAAGTAACTAATGATGACATCTTAATTATGGAAGTATTTGTTGATGATATAATCTTTGAAGGAGAAGATGGATTATGCAAAGAATTTTCTCTTGAAATGCAACATGAATTTGAAATGTGTATGATTGGAGAAATAAAATTCTTTTTAGGATTGCAGATTTTACAGACTGATAAAGGCATATTTTTGAGTCAATCTAAGTACTTGAAAGATCTACTTAAGAAATTTGGGATGGAGAACTCTAAACCGGTAAGCACACCTATGACTACAAATAAAAAATTATCTCAAAGGGATGAATCTACATCTGTCAGTCCAACTAGATACAAATCTATGATAGGAGGTTTACTGTATTTGACACAAACCAGACCTGATATTATGAATGCAGTATGTATAGTTTCTAGATTTCAAAGTAATCCTAGGGAAAATCATGAATCAGCAGTAAAAAGGAGTTTTTGGTACTTACAAGGCACAACAAATCTTGGATTATGGTATCCTAAAGATGAAAATTTTGATCTATATGCATACACAGATGCAAATTGGGCAGGAGATGTGGATGATAGAAAAAGCACCACTAGAGGAGCATTCTTTCTTGGAAAGAGATTAGTTTCTTGGTTAAGTAAGAAACAAAGTTGTACATCTTTATCAACAATAGAATCAGAATATGTTGCAGCAACAACAAACTGTACACAGGTACTTTGGCTTAAGCAAATGTTGAAAGACCTAAAGGTAAAATGCAAGGAACCTATTACTATATATTGTGATAACACTGCAGCAATTGATATATCTAAGAATCTAGTATTACATTCTAAAACAAAACATGTTTCTATCAAACTAAATTTTCTAAGGGAAAAAGTTGAAGAAAAGGAGATAAAACTGGTTTATGTGAATAATAAAGAACAACTTGCAGATATTTTCACAAAACCTTTGCCTAAGGAAACTTTTGAGTATCTCAGAGATCAGCTCGGAGTCTTACCTCCACTGGTAGAGACTTAGACAGTTGATGATTGTCATCAACTAGTAGAATTAAATGGACAAATCTTTTATTCTAGTATTTGATGAGGAAGCTACCTCCCAGGGGGAGTAGTTGGTATATTGAATTGGTTGGTATTTTGTATGAACTTGACTTCTTGTGACTTTGGCATTTGATGTCAAAGGGGGAGAGATATATGGAAAAACATTGGGGAGAGATGTATGAAAAATGCATTATCTTTTTGAGGAGAGATTGGTATTGAAAATAAATCTTTGAATAAACACATGTTACTCCCAGGGGGAGAGATGGAGATTGTTGGTTTTTGTACTTGGCATTTCTATTTTGGCACTTTGATGGTTTTTCCATCTTGTGTTGCCATCAATCCCAAAGGGGGAGATTGTTGGTATTTTGGTATGGTTTTGTCATTGATGTCAACACCTACTAAATACACCTACTTTGGAGATCCAACAACATTCACCGGCAAACAGTAAACTGTGCAACAACTACCCGTATATGGTTAGCCGGTAGGATATAATGTTCACTGGTACTTGCAATGACATGGAAGACACTTGGTAATGTCGAAGACATCATGTGGACACTTTATTTTGAAGTAATAATCATTGGTATATTCTTATTTGCATATTTGCTTTTATTGGCAAATAGGTCCAGGTTATCTAGGGTTACATCAGTATGCTTATCTTTTCCAAATCAGCATGGCACGCTATGGAGATGATTTATTATTGTTGTAAATGCATCAAGCTGACATGTTCAATCAGTTATTACATCGGATATTGTATTATTTGTAAAATGTTTTATTGTAATATCTTGTAGATCCGACCTACTAAAATTGGTCTTAGGGTATGGTATAAATGTAAGATCTTATTTGAAAGATCAAGTGTGGAATGCGAAAAAGATTTAAGGAAGGTTATATGTGAGATCAAGCAAGGATATACATGAAGACATCATTTGAAGGTGAAGTTAGGTTTTTGTAGAAGCATATCAGCATTACATTAGTACTGAATCCAGCATATGAAGATGCTATTTTGTGCAGTACATTCTTATTGGATTTAACCATCCAACTGTAGTCAGTGTGACTCCCATTTTTTTAATGAGTAGTGAGCTCTAGGCTGTTGGCCTTTCTGCATGTGCAGACCCCTCTTTGTACACTTACTGTCTGCAGTAGTATCATCTGATTGTGGGTAAGGTTTCCCACCGTGGTTTTTCCCCTTATAGGGTTTCCACGTACAAATATTGGTGTCATGTGTTGTGGATACTTTGTGCTTATGTTTCATGCATTAATTCTTACCGATACAACAATTTTCTATTAACATTGTCTACCAGCATACTTAACTGACTTACGGGTATTAAGCATTAAGTTGGTTAATAAGTTTTTGGTTTGAATTTATTTGACAACTGATTCATGCCCCCTCTCAGTTGTCTTCGAGACCTACAAAACTTGCTAACATAGTCACCTCTCTTAATAAAATATTTGCTACTAAATATCTTGAAATAAATTGTTAGGGTTTCAAGCAGATCTGAAGTAAATATGAACTAACAATTATATGCAGATTTAAATACAAAAGATAAAGAAATAAAATAGGACATAGATAGCACAGAGATTTAACGTGGTTCACCCAGAATGGGTTATGTCCACCATACACAGCCATCCAATCTTTCTTATTATCCAGCAAAAACAGTACATCAACCTTACAATGCCTTAATCATCTCAGCTGCTTATAACATGCATTTTTAGGGCAAAAACAAAGTCATCCTTTTTAGGGTTTTATTACAATGTCAATTTTCATAAAAAAAAAATACCCCAAATTTTTTTTTCTCAGGGGCTCCCACCCCCGAACCCCCACTTTTCTCAAGGGCTACCACCCCCGGACCCTTGCCCAGGGCCCGACCCGGCCCCGGACCCCGATGAGGATATGTACTGAGTGTACATTACTTTGCTGATCAGTCACCACATTTCAACATAAATAACATTAGGTGATCTACCATACCAGTATTCATAAGGATTCTTGTCCTTACATCTTTTTACCAAAATCCTATTCATAGTGTAGACAGTTGTGTTGACAAGTTCTCTCTAGAAATTTTTTGCTACACCTCCTTGTATCAACATTGTCCTAGCAACTTCAACAACTGATCAGTTGTTTCTCTCTACAATACCATTCTATTGTGGTGTCCTCGGTGTAGAAAGTTGTCATTTGATACCATTCTCTTCACAATATTTAGCAAATTCCTCAGAAGTGAATTCTCTTCCTTGATCAGTCCCCATCTTCTACTTCTTTCAACACTCGTCCCCCTCATAAGGAAATCTTGGTGATGAACAAATATCTTTATGAATCTCCTCAAGAGATTTATAATCCCCCTTATGAGACTTTATCTTCTACTCATTTTAAAATCCCTTCTTCTAGGAATAAGGCTCTAATGAATTACACTTATCCCTCTCCTAAGATTTCTTGTGTGCAAGAAAAGTATGACTTAGTGGCTTATTCTACTCCTATAAATTTCTCTCTTTCTAAAGAATTTTTAACATTCATCATCTTATACATGTTTTTAATCTCACTTATAGTAGATCATTTAACATTTCATATTCAAATACCTTATTCAATCTATGATGTCTTTAAATAACATCAATGGCTATTATGTTGCTTATCATTATGTGAAATTGGTAGCTCACTTACTAGGGGCTCATTGTCATTCATGATGGTACAATTTCACTTGTAATCATACTTTTTTGAAGCAACATAATATCCTATTTCTATCTCATCTCTTATCCCTATATATATGGGGGCAAGAGTGATGTCAAACATCTCTCCTTCTTAAGATTAAAATTTCCCGTTGTGAAGTAGTGTCTTCTATAAGGATTTCTTATTGATTGTAGAGGTGTATTCATATTTGAAACACTTCTCTCATATTGGAACAAAAATCCCTAATGGGGATCTTATGTACATATCCTTAATTGAGACCTCCTCCTTGGTGTTGGAAGTCTTTGATCACTCATCAATTTATTTTCTTCATTGAGAAGTATCTTTTATAATAAACTCTTCTATTTTGTGCACGTACATATCTGTGATGAGGATCTCTTGCCTTCTTTTAGAAGAGTGTTTCTATAAATAATCTCTCTTTGATGTAATTTCAATCCTCCATTCTTTTCCAATTTCCTTTATGGAGTTGCATTTTTGGATTATATCTCTTCTCATTTTTTTCCATTTAAATCTTTCATCTTGTGTTAGAGAGCTCTCAAATCCTCACACTCTTTGTTGTGTTGGAATTGAGGTTTAGTTCTCTTTGTTACCAAATGATTCTCCATTTGTTTTTTATCTTGTATCAGATCTTCTTGTGAGTGTTTGTCATCAATCTTCTTTCACAATTCAATGTGGTAAACATGGTGTTAGGCCCAATATGGAAAGCTAATGTACTGAGAGGGGAGGGGTGAATCAGTACTTCAAATCTTTTCTTCAACAATAACTTTACTGTTAAGCATAAACCAAAAACTGTTTTAACATAATATAATGTTAAAACAAATAAATAACAATCATACATGATTCACTCCATAACACATATATTTTGGCTACGCAGAAACTCTTGGTTAGAGAGAAAAACTATGGTGGGGATGGCACCCACAACTTCACTACTGGAATTAAAGGTTGCTCGGTTAGAGCTACATGTTTAGCTATTTCTGATAGCTTACCCTATTAGGAGTATCAAGATCTTTAGATATACCTTGCTAAAGGATTTTACAACACTTATTCTAAATGTCGCACCTGGTTAAAGGCTTTACAATTTATAGACTTTGTTAGAGTCTTTTACCCTGTTAAAGGTTTCTCTTATAACTCAAAATATTACAATCAAAATCTTATAAAATATCTGCAACTTCACATCTGAAATGTTATAGCAGATTCTATGTGCTTAAAATGAAATTACCTTGCTTATAGCATACCTCGGTAAACCATAAATTAACTTGGTAAACCTTTCTGTTTACTCTGTTCCTTGACTGTTCTCTGAAATCCTTCTTGGTGACCTCTGTGTATCTCTTTCAATCGTAACAGTCATAACACTCAGTTCTTTCCCATGATTTTGATTTTTACATATGTCTTGCTTCACACACATATATTTGATCCTCAATTCATGCTGTATAAATAGATCTCTTGTAATGGTGATCTTGTTCATGCTTTGATCTTACAAACATGATTCATTAAATGAATAACCATACAAAATTATTTCATTGGATAGATGTCCTCAAAATCATATAAAATCTATAAGTGCAATTTCCAATGTGTTAACGGTTTCTTGTTCCTCGATCTTTGTAACACGTTTCCCATATGTGTCTAGGTTCAATGAATCTGGTAACACATTTCACGCGGTGTGTATTAACTCGGTATACCATCTTTGCTGCTCGGTAGCCATAGAATGTTACTCGGTAGACAGCTCGATGTATACTAAACTTTGTGACTTGTAACTTCTGTAACTGACTGCTCTGTGCTTACAAATTGAATATTTCGGTAGTAATAACCGACTAGAGTATATAGAATGAATTTGGACATAAAACTAATGACAAATTAGTAAATAGTAACAATCTCCCCTTTTGACATTAGTTTTGAAATGTTTGACATAACTTCTTTCAAAGTCATAACTCAAAAAATCTATATACTTACAAAATTTGACTAAACTGACAGTATATACAATTGTCAATAAAATAGTATACTCAGATATACTCCCCTTATCAATATACTATACATAACTCTGATTATGCATGCGCTGTGATCAATATTTTGTATTCATTGCTCGGTTCACTGCTCGGTGATCCCTGCTCCCCTTGTCAAAATTATCTGTATACTCGAATATGTTGATCTACTCGGTATACTCCTCTTGTATACACTATACTCCCCCTTTTTGACAAACATCAAAACTAGTTACCATTCGATGGAGGCAACTGGTCAAAAATGGATTTATACTTTGTTCTTGCATTGGTGAGAGCAGTAGAGTGAATCCTTGACACTATCCATGAGTGAATTCTGAGCTGTAATATCAGCTAACAGTGAAATCAGACCATCTAAAGTACTTCCCTCTGGCTGAGTGGATAAGGAGGTAGCCTTGTTGATCTGTTCTTGGATGGAGGACAAGTGTGGAATGAATAAGGTTTGAAGAGTCATAATGTCCATCCTTATTTTGTGCTCTTCATTCCTAAGTTCCAATTGTTGAATCATGAGTGTTTGTAACTTGGTATAGAAATTCTAAATAGAATTTGGCTCAGTGGTCAATTTATTGGAGAGATCAGTGATCTCTTTCTCAATCACTTTTGTTTTATTCTTGATATCTTTAATGAATAAAGAAAATGTACAGAGTTTCTGAAATAAATAAAGAATGTGCTTGAGTTGAGGGGACAACTTAGCAATAAAATTGACAAGTTTTACTTTACCGATAGCAATGGCTTTCTATACCTCTTCAATCATTTTTGCAGTGAGCTCTTTGTCCTTCAATTTGTTCAGGTATTTAGATGCATCTACTCTAGATGTCTCAATCTTATTGAGGAGTTCATCTAGTTGAATATGGATGGCTGCATCTTTTGTCACTGTAGCTTCAGGTAGCATTTCAGTTAATAGTGCTTTGACCTTCTGAAGTACTCTATTTTTCTTTTGTAGAGCCATTAGTTTCTCTTGTTTGGCTTTGGCTTTGCATAGTTCACCAAATTCAATAAGTGCTTGCCCTTTTAATCTGGATATGTCTACATTTGGTAACACAATTGGTTTTGACAAATTTAACTTGAAACTATGCTTTTTCATTTTCTTTTCTTTAGAGGAGGAGGCTTTCATCGGTTGAACTAATACAATGGCTTGGGAGGCTTGTTCACCCTCAGTAGGTTGCTCAATAGAGGCAACACTTTTGTCAATTTCTTTAGCCTCAGATGTAGCCTTCGGTGAATCCTTGCTTGGGGTCTTAGTTGTAACATTGTCAGTACTTGAAGGGGCTTGAGAAGTTTGTTCCCCGGTGGCCTGAGAAGTAGCTTCTCCTTCTGTAGATTGGTTACCCTCTTTTCCTTGTTCAGTATCCTAAGGTGTCTCAGTTGAAACATGTTAACTTACCAGAGGATAGGACTTGACTTGTTCCAAAACTGACTCACTTGATGCCAGTTTGGCATAAGTATTCCCTTCTATCATTTCCTGTTCCTATACCTTGGTATCCATGACATCCTCATCAGGTTGTATAGTTTCAATGGGATCTTTCTCAGTGATATCAACTATTTCAACTTCACTTTGCTCATCAGCACTCTTGATTCAAAAAATTTCTTGCCATTTTTCTTTTGTCTCTTTCTCTACTTCAAGATAAAGGCCATTCATCAGTTTCAAGGCTCTTTGCTTGAAAAGGAAGTTTTTCTAGTCGTTTTTCAGATGTTCACTTATCTCATCTACCAACATGTCTGGAAAGAGATGTACCAGACTTCTTTCTCTCATCTTCTTTCCCGAGTCCATAGCATATTTCCACCTGTTATCAATGTGTAAGTACAATGCTTTTGGAAGAGAATTAGTTACTTCCAATGAGACTAATCAAAATTTAAGAAGTGTACATGCAATTGACTCTTCTATTTGCCTCTTTTCTTCTTTTGTGCGAGAGTCATATTTGACATACCTAAATAACCCAAATCCACCATATTGTTTCAAATTGGCACAAAATTATCAACACTATGTACATCTTCCTTTTTGCTTTTGACAATCTGAAATTTATTTTTGTCTTTAGATTCGGTGTCACTTGACTCTTTATTTAAAATGAGTCTATGAGTAGACTTCTTATATATTTTTGTTACCTTAGGCATTGCAACATTTTTCTGCTTCTTACTTGGTGATACTGCAGATGATCTAATATTGGGGCGCTTCACTGGAGGAGGAGGTGATACCTGTCATGTATCTTGTTTCTTCCTTTTCAAAATTTTGCCTTTTGGCAACTTGGTGCTCAATATAATTGCTGCTTCTTGGGCTTCAAATTCCTCCTCAGTGATGATTTGATTTCTCTTGACAAGAGTGGAGGAAGAACCTTCTCCAAATTTCTCTGTTAATACTTTGATCATTTTGGTTGCTTTCCTTGTAGCCTTTGGTACGACAATGCTCATTTTGACTTTTTGTTTAACTTCTTCATATGTACCATATCTGATCTCGGTAGCATGCCTTGGCAGTGCAAGAAAGGCATCTATTTGCTGCTGTGTAATGTTAAAATCAATCTCATAACCCATAGGCTGCAAAGATTGAGTTCTCGGTTCTACCAAATTGACATAGTAGTAGTCAGTGTCCACTTCAAAACATATATTGTTCTTATATTTTTCCACTAACTGGGGTGGCATCCTGTGCCTGTTATGCATCTTTTCCTGAAACTTTCTAAAATAATCATCCATAATCTCATTGAAGTTATCACCTAGTTGTTTGATGAAGTCATTGATTTGATGGGTGATTGGTCGGTGTAGCTCCCAAACTACATTATCGACTAATGGAAAGAATTTATCAAAATAGAAAAACATGCATACCAAAAGTGATCCAAACTTCAGTGTGTTTGCTGAGTTGTTCTTCTTTGGCTTCCTTATGGTGTTGAGATTTTCAAATAGATTTTTCAACAACACTTCGCATAGATCAATCTTCATACCTTTCTTCACAATTTTATAGGCTAAATCAACAGTAGCATAGGGTACACTGTTTTCCCTTTCCGATTGAAAGAAACAATAACCTATGACTCTAATTGCAAACTTCAACTCTGCATCTATGACATTGTTCAGTTTCAAACCTCTACAATCATATTCAACTTCGGTTAAAGTGATCAATTCCTTCTGTGAAATCATTTTTTGAGCTTAGGCATGGTCAAAAATAGGGTAACTGGTGATCAAGTGGATGATTTCCTTGGTGATCTTGAATGGTTGTTCCTCTAGCCACATAAAGTCATCATGAACTCTACTCAAAATAAATTTAACCCATTGGGGTTTGAAGACTCGTAGGTAGGTTAGGGCTTTGGTCAATCCCTTGAATTTAATATGTTCAAACTTGCTATCCTATTTTCCATCGGTACACAATTCATCATACGTGTCCTTTATCTTTGTGTGACCTAGTTCCTCAACACGACACTTAGTGAAGAATCTGACATCCTCAACTAATAAAACCCTATCCAGAATGAGTGAAAATGCAGTTTTATCATTTGGTTCAGATGCTACTTTGGGAGGTAGTGAGTATTTCAGTGAGGGCTTCTCAATGTTCTCAACAACAACAACGGGTTTCTGAATCTTAGGAGACATTTCAAACTTTGGATAATCACTAACGAAAGAGCCTTAGGGTTTGAAAACTTTTAACCAACATACGCTTTCCACTTAGTAAATATAAAACAAATATTCACAACTAATATGATCAGTTAACTTGCTTGACAATGCATTGTGATTGATATAAATAACTTGAATTTCACTTCGGAAGAGATTTGATCACCTTTGAATCACTTCGCTATGCTTTCTAAAAAATTGGTAAGTGTAAAGTGACCGCACAAAAGCTTTAAGTACACATTTTACCTTATCGGTCTCTGTGCAACTAGGTCAGAAAACATTAAATGTACTCGGTTCCCCTAACCCAATTTACATTCCTTTTTATGCTTTTACCGAGTAGCCAGACTTCCTGCATTTCAAGACTTGATAGGCTTTCTGCATTTACCGACTTGACTAGTGCTCCAAAAGACTTCATAAAATTTCAAACTTGCTAATGCATCTTAGCTATGCAGATTTTGAATTAAGTACATGATAAAATAGGAACTGTTAAGATTTAACCTTGAGAGAATGTAGTCCCTTCATACCTTTACCAATTAATTTGGAATAGATGCACCTAACTCAGTAGATAAGGTGCTTTCTTCATTTGACTCAATTTCCTTCTTTTTCCAAATCATCTAGAATTTGCTTTTTATTTCTTTAATATCTTCTCTAGGTTGATCTCTGCAATCTCTAGCCAGGTGTCCAGCTTTGTGACAATGAAAACATGCCATACTAGGATTTCTCCATGATCTTCGGTTGTTCACTCCAAACCTTATAAAGTATTTGGCACTTATATGTCCATATCTTCCACAACATTCACACCATATCCTTGTATTATAATCTCATGGTATTGCAGTATACTATTAGTTAAGATCTGTGTGAGTTCGGTAGCCTCTAGTATTTGCTCGGTGTGCAGACCACATATAGTTCTTCTCCTTAAACCAACACTTCTCAGTATTGTGTCCATATCTATTGTAGTTTTTACAAAACCCTTTGAATTTTGCCTTTTGATAATTGCTAGCAGACTTTGTCCTACATTGGTTAGATGTGTGACCATATTTATTGCAATTATAACAATAACCATTGGACCTAATGACATTCGGTTGCTTACCTTTTCTAATTTGGCACATGTTGGCAGTATGTCCTTGTTTTCCATAGTAGTTAGGCTTCTTTCCTTTGATGTTCTTCTTGTTTACGGCTTTTTTTGATGATTCTCCTCTCTCGGTGGTGTTCATCCCTTTCTTGGTGGAGTTCTTTCCTTTGTAACTGAGTCCTGCATCTTTGTTGGGTCTTCTTGTAGTTAGTTGCTCATCCAACATCCTTGATACTTCATAAATTTTCTTCAATGTTTCTTTGGATTTCTTCTCTATTTCAAGTTCATTGGTTAATCTTGATATTTCAAGTTTCAATACTTGATTCTCATTTTCTTTTAGATTTGCTTCATGATGTGCATAACCCAATTGATCAGATAGATTTTGTAGAATTCCAGTCATCCTTGTGATTTCATCATTCTTTTCACACACTAATGCTTCAAGCTGTTGTTTTTCTCTTTCTGTGTCTCTTATATTATCCTCGGTTGTCCTCAATGCATCAAGATTTTCAGTCATCTATGTGCTGAAATGTTCATGTTCTCTTTTCATTGTTTTTAGCTGATCAGTTAGTGCTTTGTTTTTTTCTTTCAATGCTCCAATCATTTCTTCAGTTTCTTCAGATATACTGTTCTCAGATGATGTCTCAATTTGTTCCACCAGCTCTTGAGAGTCCTGCAAATCATCAGACAATCTTCTTCTAACTTTCAGTGATCTTTGCATTTGTTTCTGCATGTCTGCAATCACTTGATTAGCACGATCCAATTCATTTTGAAGATTCACAATTCTCTGAGATTGTTTGTAGCCTTCCATTGATAAGATCTTTCTCTTTAGGTAGTTAAACCCTTTTCCAAGATTAAAGCTCTAATACCAATTGTTAGGCCCAATATGGAAAGCTAATGTACTGAGAGGGGAGGGGTGAATTAGTACTTCAAATCTTTTCTTCAATAATAACTTTATTGTTAAGCATAAACCGAAAACTACTGTAACATAATATAATGCTAAAACAAATAAATAACAATCATACATGATTCACTCCATAACACATATATTTTGGTTATGCAGAAACTCTTGGTTAGAGAGAAAAAATGTGGTGGGGATGGTACCCATAACTTCACTACTACAATAATAAAGGTTTCTCAATTAGAGCTACATGTTTAGCTATTTCTGATAGCTTACCCTGTTAGGAGTATCAAGATCTTTAGATCTACCTTGCTAAAGGATTTTACAACACTTATTCTAAATGCTGCACCTGGTTAAAGGCTTTACAATTTATAGACTTTGTTAGAGTCTTTTACCTTGTTAAAGGTTTCTCTTACAAATCAATATATTACAATCAAAATCTTACAAAATATCTGCAACTTCACATCTGAAATGTTATAGTAGATTCTATGTGCTCAAAATGAAATTACCTTGCTTATAGCATACCTCGGTAAACCATAAATTTACTCAGTAAACCTTTCTGTTTACTCTGTTCCTTGAATGTTCTCTAAAATCCTTCTTGGTGACCTCTGTGTATCTCTGTCAATCATCATAATACTCAGTGCTTTCCCATGATTTTGCTTTTTACATATGTCTTGCTTCACACACATATATTTGATCCTCAATTCATGCTATATAAATAGATCTCTTGTAACGGTGATCTTGTTCATGCTTCGATCTTACAAACATGATTCATTAAATGAATAACCATACAAAATTATTTCATTGGATATATGTCCTCAAAATCATATAAAATCTATAAGTGAAATTTCCAATGTGTTAACTATTTCTTGTTCCTCGATCTTTATAACATGTTTCCCATATGTGTCTAGGTTCAATGAATCTGGTAACACATTTCACTCGGTGTGTATTAACTCGGTATACCATCTTTGCTGCTCGGTAGTCATAGAACATTATTCAGTAGATAGCTCGGTGTATACTAAACTTTGTGACTTGTAACTTTTGTAATCGACTGCCCTGTGCTTACCGACTAAATATTTCAGTAGTAATAACCGACTAGAGTATATAGAATGACTTTGGACATAAAACTAATGACAACTTAGTAAATAGTAACACATGGTACCCTATTTCAACTCACTAAAATTAGCAAGCCGAAATAGGGGGGGCATATAACTACCCTCAAATTTTCATCACCTTCTTTAGTAAGCATTTAGGTGATTTTCTAATTTTATCTAACATGTGGTTCCTAACTATGTACTATAGATGCCGCTGTGGGATTCATCCAACAACTTGTGGATATATCCTTTTTCATAAATGTTTATTTTTCTTTACTTTATCTTTCATATGCACATAGTGTCATATGACTGCTAAAGTGGGGGATAAATGTAGTGTCATAAATTATACACCCTTGCTAGGGTAGTACAATTTCACACTTAGTTTAGCACCCGCCTTAGTCTGTTTGCATCTTGCATTGTAATTTCCCTTTAAGCATTTAATTAATTAATTTAATTAAATCTAAAGTCATATTTCATCACTCCCCACATCATAAAATTGGGCCCTTTACCCTAAGTGTGCCCCTTTTTATTTTATTCCTCCAATAAATCATTAAATCATAAACCCTAATTATGTCTTATTTCGACCTTTGAGGCCCAATCTCATGTATCAAAACATCTCAAAATCAGTTGTAACTTTGGGATTCACTCTAATATCATCATATCTAATGACCCTAAATATTTGGTGAAAAGCTGGTCGGACCATGTTGAAAGTGCACATGGTCCTCAACTTTTTTCTTGAAATTTTGGGAGCATAATTCTATGATATTATAATGCTTAACCCCAAAATATTGGAAATAAATTAAATTCCTAGGTCTTCCTAAAGATGAAATTAAGTCAAAATTAAGATCTAGGGTTTCATACAGAAGAGCTCTCTTTCTTCATTTGAAGGGGACTAAGATCTATCTATCTAAGAATCTAAGAGCAGATTTTTGGAGCACAAGGAGCCTTCTATGTAGTGAAAGCGAAGCTTATGTGGAGTCTTCAACAACATTCATCAAGAAATCATCAAGTATTCATAAAGCATTTGTCATCAATTAGGAGCCTTGAAGACATTAAAGAATAATAGGAGATCATTGACTGACGATTGGCTTGTACCCCTCCCTTTAGGGTTGGGTATGATTTCATGTTGTTTTCATGTCTTTGTATGAGCTTCTTTACACTCATTTTTACATTTACGTTTATTCTTAAGATCACTTAGTATCATTTATTTAGAGCATTTACTTTGTCAATTACAAGCATTTAGGGTTTACTCTTTAGGGTTGCTCTAGATTGTTTGTGTTTATCATTTTAGGGTCTTGCACACACACAAGATTCTTGTACACACTATTTTACTATACAAATTGGTTATTTGTTGAGGTGGAAATCACTAAAATAGGGGTTTGACTAAGGAAAAACCCTATATAGCCATCCAAAACCCTATTTTCAGTTGTAGGTGTAGGTACGAGATCTAATCGTCATTGCAATTTTTAGGTCCGGTAGAGCACACAGAGATAGTTTTGAAGATTAAATTTGAGCAGAAATCATTGGGATAGGGGTGTGGTGCACTGGTCTTGTGACTTGGTCCTCCTTGACCATCCTATTCCTCTCTAGGCACCCTGGTCCTCCCTAAGTGCCCTGATCCTCTCTAGGCACCCTAGTCCTGCATCCTGGTCCCCCCAATTTCAGGAGAAATTTGGTAGGGTGGAAGCTCGGAACATCAGATTTGTAGGTCTTTGGTTGCAGCTTTCTTTGACTCATTTTTCAACACCAAGTACATATTCAAATTCTTTCCCCTTCTCTGCTTTCAAATATCTCAGTTCTAGTTCTACAAGTTTTCACAATTTCAGTTTATGTACCCTTAATTGTTCATCTCCTAGTCTAGTTGATCAATCTTTTATATCTTACCTTCATTTACAACAAGAGGAATAGAAACCCTAAGAGATAATCCTTGGATCTCTCTTTCTCACAAGAAGTAGCCAAATTGACTTATCCCCCTAGGCTCTTTCATATTCCCATTGTGTTGGCAAAAGTGGGATTAGGTCCTAGTCATCTTGTCTCAGTTTTCTGCCTCCATAATTGCATTTTGTAACCCTAGTGTCAATTGGTAATCTTCAAAACTTTGGCCTACATTCATCTATAGTTTATTTTAACAGAACAAGTATGATTTAAGTTATTGATTTGAATGTTATATTTTTTATATTCTTATAGTTTGGGATTGGAAAAGGTTGTTGGAATCAAGGAACACTTAGAGGGGGGTGAATCAGTGTTCTGTGATCTTTAACATACTTAATCTGAATCTTTAACCACTTAGCATGACTGAATTAAAGTAAAGTGCAAAAACACAAAATAAATAACAACAACACTCTAACACCAAGATTTTTACGTGGAAACCCGGTTAAGGGTATACCTTGTTACAAGTATAATAATATTACATGAGATGAATGCACATGCATTCGGGCATACTGCCTAGAGCTCACTACTCAAATAACAAAAAGAGCTACAACCTAGGAAGGCTCATTTCCTTACAAAATGATTAAAAATATTACAAGAGAGTTTGAACTATTCAATAACATCAACACATGCCTTGGTATATTTCTAGTTAAGCACAAAATCCATTATCTTATCCTGCTCTGCTCTACTACTCTATCCTGATATTGTGATAAATTCCAGAGCACAAATACTTCAGTATCACACATGAAACTATGCACAATCACTCATATTCACTTTCTATTAGGAATCCCACAAATACTGAGAGAGGGGGGTGAATTAGTATCTAACCGGTAACAAGTATTTCTTAACTTAAAACATGCATAACATATTATAATAGTGTACCGGTATGCAAGAAATAATGTAATAAACAAAATTAAGAACATCCACATGAAAAGCACACCATAACACAAGGATTTAACGAGGAAACCCGGTGTGGGAAAAACCTCGTGGGATTTGTGACCCAAAATATTCACTTACTAGCCAATAAGAGAATATTACTTACAATAGGGGCCTGCACATGCAGGAAGGCCAACTGCCTAGAGCTCATTGCTCAATGGGAAGTCTCACTAACTTACAATGTGGATTATACAAATCCAATATCTTGTACTGCTTTACAATAGCATCTATAATGCCTGATCTAGTACCAGCTGCTGCTCTGCTTCTTACATAAACCCTTCAACCTATATTTCGCATAATAGGTCTGCCTTAATATTTCGCATACATCACTTTCTTCACTTACTTCCTTACTTATAAAATTTCTACAATGATCTCTTTTATATAAAAGAGTCATTTTACAACATGCCAAGTCAGCTTACAAAGTTTTTACAATAATAAACAAAATATAATATAACAAAATCCTGTCAGCCTCTGTGTCGGTATACTTCCTTTCTTTGTGTCGGTGCCGGTGTCCTGAGTGCCGGTGTAGAGTGTGATCTGTTGACGCCGGTGCACTAACTGGTCAGTGTAATGCCTTGCCGGTGCCATAGGATTGCAAGGTTGCCATCAATGACAAAACCTTCAATCACCTACAATGTCTCATTGGAGTGTGCATATGCCAACAATCTCCTCTTTTGGCATTGATGGCAACACTCATGAGAAATTTCAAACATGTGTCCAAAAATTATCCAAAAATGTGAAGTCAAAAATGTTACCAAAAATGTGTGTGCTCCCCCTGAGCATATGATTCTGTGATGTTGAATTTTCTCATCCCACTACTCCCCCTTTGGGTTGTCAAGATGTCAGTAGAGTTTGTAGTTTCAACCTTGTAACTGGGTAGTTACAATTTGAAATAGATCCGCCAAAATCAAGTTTATACTCTCCATAAACTTTTTACTATCTCTTATTGTTGTCTCTATTCTCTTAACTGTATCGGTGAGATGCTGCAAATGCTCTACCGATGTTTTCTGTCCCTCTATTAGTGCCTCAGATACTTCCTTCTGCAGTGATGCTAGATGGTCCAATCTTGGACTTAGTTTTAATCTCAGATGCTTTGCCTTATTCACTATTCTCTCTTTTTCTCTTTCCAATTTAAGTAAATCTTCCTCAAAATTTGTTATCTTCTGTTCAAAAACTGATAGTGTATTAGGTGAGTTGACAAAATTATCTGCAAGTTTATTGATTTCATCCTGTACCTTGCTCATCTTCTTGTCTATATCTACAATCAAAAAGTTTGTCTTACAGGTGTCTTTGTACAGAGTCTTGTACTCTTTTAATAAATTACACAATTCTGGTAGAAGTGTGTCAAAATCTCTGTTACACTTCTTTATTTGCTCATCAAAGAATTTCTGCTTTTCAATTTCTACTTTATCCTTCAATGTCTCTTCCTTTATTTTATCAATGTTTTCTGTGATATATTTACACAAGGTATCAAGTTGTCCTAAAGAATCTTTATTGTCTATATTACAATTAGGAGCAATTACCTTCAAAATTGGTATGGTATCGTCTATTGCCTTATAGGCTTGTGAGCTGCAGTCTGTTATCTTTTTAATTGAATCTAATAGTACCTTAGTCACATTAGTTGTTTTGTAGCCTGATGATGAACCTATATTCTGAGTACCACAAGTGGAAGTAACCAAGCTTGTATTGACCTCTGGTAGGTCGTTTTGTGTCTACATTTCCTTAAGCAATGGTTTTTCTACTTCTCCAGTTGTCGGTGGCACTGTTTCCGTATGAACCTATTCTTGTTTTTGCTGTTGTTCCTGTTCAAGAGCCTTTTTTTCTATTTGTTTCTCTATTTGTTGCATTGTCTCAGTCTGAGTCTGAGTCTCTACCTTTTGTTCTTTGTCATCTGTCGGTTTCTCCTGTGTGTTATCAGTTTGCTTAGCTACCGGAGGCTCAGTAGCCATGTCAGTCTTATCAGCTGTATCTTTGTCTACCACAATACTGATCTTTTGAGTATCAACATCCATAGTATATAAGACTTCAGGATTAGGATTACCATCTTCTACATCCATACTTTCAGCTGCCGGTTGATCTTTTGTAGTTGTTGTTTTTGCTGGTGGAGTAATCAAAGGAGGTGGGGGTAAGTTCTCTTTAACGTTGATACTAGGTGGTCCACCAACTTTACCTTTACCCTTGTCTCTTTCTTTCTAATATACCTTTATAGGTTTGTGACTCATGTATTTTTCTTGTTTTTCTTTTTCAACTAGGAAAATGTCCCATGCATTTTTTGTCTCCTCAGTCACCTCATTAACTCTTCCAACCATTCAAGCAATGTGCAGGTGTGCAGTAGAAAATACTGACCGGTTGGCTTGAGTAATTAAGTCATCAATTTCTTTGGATGAATTCACTGGATATACAACAAGTAGCTTTTCAATCTTTATTTTCTTGTCCAGTTCTATTACTGCTTGTCTCCTTGCTTCCAGTCTCTTAAATGGTTCATCTAGAACTTCATTTACTACTTCCATAAAAAATTTCTTATACATATCCATATGCAATATAACACTGTTTTCTACTTGTTCTTTTTCATCAACAGTTAGAGTGTCATATAGTTTCTCTATATTCTTCAATTTGCCTTCCTCTGTAATTTCATTTAATAGTATGTCAAAAGGGGCCTAGTCTTGGTTTGTCCTCTTCTTCTTTTTGGGTGTCAGTTTCTTCTTCTTTGGTGTAGCCTTTCTTACTGGAGATCTCACTTCTTGTTGTTTTTGTCTTGTCCTCCTAGGTGAGGGTGTGGTTGCCTGTGAGGGATCTCTTTTCCTTACAACTCTTTTGAAAGTTTCAGGCATGTCACTATCCGAAGAAGTACCTACTAGTGATAGGTGAGTTTCAGGTTGTGGAGCTGCTAACTCATCCTCTGTTATATCGGTTTGCTTTAACACATTTTATTTAATATCCTTTTCCTATTTGGAACCTTTTCTTATAACTGCCTCAACCTTTTTCACTCTTTTCTTAGATTTTTATTTGGCTTTCAATAGTTTCTTTACTATCAAATACTTCTTCCTTAGGTTCTTTGGGGGCTTCCAGAAGTGCTAGCATATGTTTCAATTATATGATCATCTGTTTCATAGCCCATCTCTGTTACCCAAACTATCCTAGGGATGACTGCTTCCATCCAGATCTCATCCTTCTTGATTACAAAGCATATTTCATCCTTATATTTGTCAACAATCTTTTGTGATAGTCAGATTCTTTTCTTCATTTTGACCTTTAGTGCTTGAAAGAAATCATGGATATTGTTTTCCTTATCTTCTCCCATATTATTGAATAGTTCTATTAATTGTTTGCCTACTAGTATATCATATCCAAGTTCTTTGTAGCCTATACCAGGAATCTATTTGGTTATATGTAGCATCAAAAATACTAGCAGATTTCCATATTCAATTGCAGAGGTGGATGCCATGATAAAATACCTTTAACTGCCTTTAGGATGGATGATTTCTTGAGGTGTTCTTGCCTCTTGCTCAAAATGCCTTAGCTCAGAATCTTCGCGCTCTTCATATGTTTGAAATCTGAGTGAAATGAAATTGAGCGAAAACCTCAAATTTATTGTGTCTTTTTGCCATCTACCACATTAAATGCATGCCAGTTAAGTATTCACTTAACATTGTCTGCCAGTAACAAGTAATTTCCAACTTCTTATCTCTAACCGAGGGAATAATAGCACATGTGTCAATAGATTGCCAAATCCTCAAGGAAACTTTCTTCAATTAGATGAAGAAATTCCTGCCAGTGGAGTACTGCTCTGTCCTGCCGGTGGAGCATCACATTGTCCTACTAGTGAAGCATTGACTAGTTCTACCGGTGGAGGAGTATTCCCAATATTTAGATCAGCTATTCTAATCCATAGTTTTGAGAATTCTTTCTTAACCTCTTCAACTTTTTCTTTACCTTTCAAGCTAGAGCTTTTGTTCTCTACCAGTGATCCTTTACTTCTATAGAATTTTGCAATATGCCCAATCTTTTTACATGCATAAAAAGTTACATTATTCTTCTTAATAGCTTTCCCATAACCTATGCTGGTTTGTGTTCTGCATTGATTAGATAAATGTCCAAATCTTACACAAACATAGCATCTCACATTCATTCTGCAATTTTCAAAGTTGTCACCAACTTTGTTGCATTTTGAACATTGACCAGTGGGTGTGTTGATATTCTAATAATTTCTAGATCTACATTCATTTTCTCTATGACCATACTTATTACAGTTAAAGAATTTTCCATTGAATTTATAAGCATTGGGTTGTCTTACCGGTTTGCTGTGATCCTGAGTATTTGCAGTACCAAATCTTTCACCAACTTCAAAGCCAATTCCAGAAGTGTCACCTTTAGGTTTTTTATTCTTCAGCAAGGTGCCAAGTTCCTCTGAGCTTTTCTTGAATTTTTCTTTATGTTGATTTGCAGTTTCTAGTTCTCTTTCTAAGACCTCTTTTTGTCTCATTAGTTCATTTGAGTCATTCTAAGTGTGCATCAGATATGTCTTCAACATGTCATTTTCATAGCTAAGTCTTGTGTTTTCATTTGCTACATCACTTAGTCTTCTGGTCAATTCTTCTTCATTCTTCTTCCTATCCTCAATTTCTTTACAAAATCTCATAGTTATATCCTCCATCTCATTCTTTGTTGTCATGTTCTCTTGTTTCAGCTTGCTTATCATATCATTAAGTGATTCCTTTTTATCATTCTCATTTTGCAATTTTTCACAAAGTTCTCTTCTCTTATTTCTTGCAATAGTAAGATTTTCTTGAAGTGCCTGAATGATATCATGAGCTGCCCTTAAATCATCTTCTAGTTTGATATTTTTCAATTTCTCTGCATCATAGTCTGAAAGAGCTCCTTCAAGTTGCTTCATCAGATTTTCCATCTTTACCAGTGTCAAGGTCTTCCTCAAGCTGTTAGTTTTTTGAAAATAGAGGACCAAGCTTTGATACCTATTGTTAGGAATCCTACAGATACTGAGAGAGGGGGGTGAATCAGTATCTAACCGGTAACAAGTATTTTTTAACTTAAAACATGCAGAACATATTATAACAGTGTACCGATATGCAAGAAATAATGTAATAAATAGAATTAAGAACATCCACATGAAAAGCACACCATAACACAAGGATTTAATGAGGAAACCTTGGTGGGATTTGTGACCCACAATATTCACTTACTGGACAATAAGAGAATATTACTTACAATAGGGGCCTGCACATGCAGGAAGGCCAACTGCCTAGAGCTCATTGCTCAATGGGAAGTCTCACTGACTTACAATGTGGATTATACAAATCCAATATCTTGTATTGCTTTACAATAGCATCTATAATGCCTGATCTAGTATCGGTTGCTGCTCTACTTCTTACATAAACCCTTCAACCTATATTTCACATAATAGGTCTATCTTAATATTTCACATACATCACTTTCTTCACTTACTTCCTTACTTAAAAAATGTCTACAATGATCTCTTTTATATATAAGATTCATTTTACAACATGCCAAGTCAACTTACAAAGTTTTTGCAATAATAAACAAAATATAATATAACAAAATCTTGTCAGCCTCTGTGTCGGTATACTTCCTTTCTTTATGTCGGTGCCAGTGTAGAGTGTGATCTGCTAATGCCGATGCACTAACTTTTCAATGTAATGCCTTGCCGGTGCCATAGGATTGCAAGGTTGCTATTAATGACAAAACCTTCAATCACCTACAATGTCTCATTGGAGTGTGCATATGCCAACACTTTCCACACCACCATAGATACCAAAAATGATCATATCAACCGATCTTTTTTGTCCATAATATTACATTATATCTATTTCATGTCAGCCCAAAAAACCATAACACACAAATGAAATGTGCTACCCAAGTCAGCTCAATCCGATCTAAAACAATCATGCAGACCAAAAAAAATCATCCACATGCTTCCCACATGTCAGATTAATATCTTTGAACACACAAATAATCACCAAAATCTATTTGTAAGATCCACACAATGAATCTTCACATGTTACTATTGATGAACACTGTTCTACTAAAAAACCTATCTACCAGATCTTCCAATTCACTCAATACTCAACACCGAAGGCCATAAACCTGGAATAAGACATATTATCCATCCATAATGCTTCTTTGAGATCCACATCACCGAATACTCAACACAAAAGATCCACCAACCATAACATTGTACACTTTATCAGATGTCCTATTCTTCTCATCAGACCTCACTGTACATCAATCAATCCTCCGGTGTGAATGAATTAGGAATTGTGGATGGCATATCTGACATTAGTTGCCATCAATGATAGCATCTGAACAATAATGTAGTGTCTCTTGCCAAAAATCTCCCCCTTTGGCATTGATGGCAACACTCATCAAAAAATGACTGTGTCGGACCAAAACCAAAATATATACACTGCAACCAAAAATATCACTGTCGGACTCCAAAAATCAAGGACCCCTGAGATCAACATTTTTCACTTCCCAATACTCCCCCTTTGACATTAATGGCAAATGTAGGTATCCACATACCAAAAATTTACCCAAACTCTATATACAAGGGTATATGCTACAAAATTACACAAATTTGAAGATATCTGCAAAAACAGTCTTCAATGATGCCAAATGGGCATCCCAACCCATCTTGAGATTCTCTAAAATGGATGTGCGTGCTAAAAAAATAGGCTTGCATCTCTGCTACCCTAAGATCTGTAGGTGCACTTTTATTCAATGCATTCTAAGCATCCTACAACCTACTTAGCAAGGTATCCAACCGAGGAGTGAAAAGATTTCTTAGCTCTCCAACTCTCCAAACAATTTTCTCCTTCTCTTGATTCAGGCTTTTGATCTTATCAAGTAAGGATATTACTTGATCTTCCTTACTTCTTGCAAAATCTGACTGAGGATCAAATGATTGGGATAGGTTGGCCAACTGCCCTTCATGCTCTTTTATCTTCTTCTCAATCTCGATGGTGAACTTGGCCAATAAGAGACGTGATTTATAGATTTTTCCACCTTTGCCCAATGCATCTTGAATTATTTTAACACAAGCAACCAAACTAGTTCTGTCACCATTAAGTATCCTTAGCACTATCCTCATCCTTTTTGCTGGCAAGAGACACTATTCTAGTGAAGATCGGTGTCTTATAGATGTTTAGTGGTTGTCATTGATGGAAAATTAGTTTGCAAATCACATTCGGTATACATAGAATTGGTTTATCGGAAGTCATATTCTTCATAAGGCATAAGTCTAGAATGTGGAACACAGTTACCAGTAGAGCATGAGATCATGGTGCACATCTTGATTTCGGCAATGTATTTTTGGTTATAGTGATCAAGGAGGTTGGTTCTAAGTTTGAGATATATTACTTCATAGTCCTGATATCCAGTGTCAAATTGTGTGCAAGTTTAGAGCTCCGATATCTAGTAATTTAGTTAGGGCAGAGCTATTTTGCAGTAACATGTGTTGCGGATTTGTTAGGATGATTTCAATGATTAGGTTCATGTTTGGCATGATTGGGATGACTTATGGGAAGTATTTTATCATCTTGTTTTGGTTTGCATTTGGATTTGTGATCAGATTGAGCCGACTTGGTGAAACACGTTTCATGTTGCATGTTATGCGGTTTTTGGAAGTTGACTTAGTAAATGATTCTTTTTGTTGATGCAGATATATAAGATTGACTTGGTTAATCATTTTAAAAGTGTGTGATGAGTGAAGAAAGTTTGTGTGAGTAAATTTGTAAGTTTGGTGAATATTTTGGTGCTTCGATGAGTGACAGATCAGTTGCAAGAGTCAATCAACCAAAACTATATTTTAGCATAGTCAGATGTTATACTTAAGTTCTTTTATCATTGTAATCATTTTGTAATATCCTATAAGGCAGTGATCCTTCCTCCAGGTTGTAGCCCTTTTGTAATTGAGTAGTGAGATCTAGGTAGTGTTCTTGAATGCAAGTGCATTCCCCTTTTGTAATATTGTTCTACTATTGGCCATAGTATAATAATATTGTGGGTACTCAATCCCACTATGGTTTTTCCCTTTCTGGGTTTCTATGTTAAAGTCTTGGTGTTATGGTTGTGTGGTTGTTTACTTTATGTTTCTGCACTTTGATTTCTTTCTCATTCATTTGGTGGTTTAAGAATCAACTTGATAAGTTTGCATATTATAAAACATTGGTTCACCCCTCCCCTCTTAGTTTTCATTGATTCCAACAATTGGTATCAGAGCTTTGTGCCTTAGAAGAAGCCTAATATCTTGGAAAAGATCCAGAAGATTGAATCAATGGAATCTGATTTGCAGAGATAGCTTAGTGTGACACTTAAAGATCTTGATGCAGCTAGAAATGAAATGAGTTCCCTAAAAAGAAACCTGAATGCAACTAAAGATTTCATTGAGACATTGAAAGATCAAGTGAGCACATCACGAGAGAAGAGAAAGGAATTGATGGATAAGAAGAAGGAGAAAGAAGAACAAAGCATTGATAATCAAGCCCTACAAGATAAAACAGATGAAATTGAGAAGTTGGCTAGGGAAAATGCAGTTCTGAAAAATGAAATGGAAACTATTGTCATGAAGCTGAAAAAGGAGATTGAAAACCAGAAGAAGAATGAAGAAACCCTGACTCAGTCATTGAAGGATAGATCTGATGAGTGTTGCAAACTAACATATGAGAATGACTAGTTGATTCTTGAGTTGGTGCAAACAAAGAGTGATGGATATGAACTTGAAAGGAAGATCATAATTTTGAGAGATGAGCTGACTACTGCTAATGAGTACAAAGAAAAATTCAAAGCTATTTCAACCTGATTGGATGAGATGCTTGAGAGTTAGAGACATGGGAAAGATATGCAAGGACTTGGATTTGAGAAAGGAGAATTCTCCAGTTCTAGTTAGAGAAATCATCAACAAAAGAACAAGAAATCTCCAGTAAGATAGCCTACTACCTATAAATTCAATGGAAAATGTTTTGTTTGTGGTAAATTTGGTCATATGGAAAGTCAATGCAAAAGTAGGATGAATAATGGGATGATAAATAAAGTGATGAATAATGGTCCTACCTTTACCAGTCAATGTTTCATATGCAACAATTTTGGTCACAAGTCAAACATGTGCAGAACAATGATAAACAACTTTCAGAATATGAGATGCTATGCTTGTGGAATGTTTGGGCACATTTCTAATGAATGCAAGATGAGACCAAATCAAATAAACTTTAGGCCTATGTAGAGAAATATTGTTTGTCATGCATGCAACAAGCCTGGTCATATTGCAAGATATTGCAAAAGTAGGAATGCTCCAATAGACTAGAATAAATCAGATGTAAAGGGAAAAGCTAAAGTGGAAGAGATCAAAGATCAACATAAGAAGATGTGGGTAAAGAAAGAAGATTATACTATTCAAAATGGCTCCACACCTAATTGTAGTGTACGAACCTCGTCCATTAACTAAGGTATTTTGTCCTTAGGGGGAGATTATCATGAAGATATTTAAAACCCCCTTTTAGAAGATCTATAATTGGTCAAGAATGGTTGCAGATGATGGAGATTAGATGTCCAGATGTTATCCAGAAGATTTCATGGTGATTTGTTAATTTGGTGGATGAATTCATGAAAAACAAAGTATCCAAAAGTCATTAGGGTTGTGCATTTATTACAACTTAAAATTAGGTTTTTGGTAGATAAAAAGGCATTTCAATAGCTCATTCTTCACAATGTGAATGAGAGAGAAGAGCAGAGAAGCAGAGTGAAAGAGTTTTAGCAACTATATCCGAGCCTGTAGTGATCAATCAACGATCCCTTGCACCCATTTCAAAATTGCAGCATCGTAAAATTGCGACACTTGCAATTTTGACTGCATTTGGGTCTTCACGATGGTGGCACAATGTTGAACCTAAATGGAGACCCCGAAACCTATTTACGACATCAAAAACTGCATCTTTCTGCACCTTGGCCTGATCCTCCTTGCACCCTGCTATCTTGGGAGGTGGGACCATGGTGCCCAATGCCCTGGTCCTTCAAGAACATGGTGCCTAACACCTTGGTCCCTTAGGACCATAGCGCCTAGCGCCCTGGTCCCTCAGGACCATGGTGCCCAGCGCCCTAGTCCCTGGGCCTATTTTGGGCCCGGTATCTTGTTGGGCATCGGGTCTTCAAGTTTGCAATTTGGAAAATAATGCTCCTAGGTCGACCTAAGGTTGGAAAAATTAGTATCCTAACCCTAATTGATAGGTATATAAACTACATTTCCCCTCCCATTTGAGGAGGCAAAAAGAAAAAAGAGGAAAAGGAAGAAAAACATATGTATGCAAGAGGCAGAAGCGATATTCAAATATTCAAACATTCAAGCATTCAAACATTCCTTCAAGCAATTGAGCATTCTAAGTCTCCATTCAAGGCTAGGTGTTACATTCAAGACAAGGATTCAACCATTGAAGAGGAGATCACCTACAACATACAACATACAACATCATTACACCTTCGCATGTAAGAATACAAACATTCTTACAACAAGGTATCAATACTTGATTACATTACAAACATTTACATTTACAACATTCTCATTTCTTGGTTAATTCCAAAACTGGGGTTTGACCTGAAGGCAAACCCCTAATCCCTAATCACCCAATCATCCTCTCTTTTCTGTGTGTAGGTTGCAGGTATGCGGCTATAATTGAAGATTTGGAATCCTTGTGCAGAGACGAACAGATCCCCCTTCGTTTCACGGATTTTTTGGAGGACCGTGTGCACTCCGAGTGCCATTGTCCTGTCAACTTTTGCTCAAACTTGCAGGACAACATCGTCTCAACATTTTACTACTAATTTCAGGTCTGTAGCTTCGTCCCGTGTCCCTATCTCCATCTACAAGTGAATCTTTCTTACTTTTACATACACTCCTAGTTCAATCCTTCTATCTACATTCTTTACAAAAGAGGGTATCCTTGCTATCTCAACCCTTGAAACTCATTTAGAATTCAATCTTGCATTGTGTGGGATTGGATCTTGTGAGTTTCAACCCCTCTTTTGAATGTAAAATCTCTCCTAAGTGAAAACCGTCAATCCTAGTGACCTCTTTTCTCTCTCTTTGGAGTGGGGGGAACACCTAGGGTTCGATTTTCCGCTTTACATTTTGGTGAACCTGATGTGAACATCCTAATTCTGATTATTCATGGTTAGATCTGAAAAATTTTGCTTCCTTAATAACATTTCCATGTTTGATCTTTTGCAAATTTTAGAGGTTAACTGCATAAAAACCCTAAAATTTCTTTTTAGTAATTGAGCTTGTGAAATGTTTAATTGTTAATGCTTGTTTCAGATCTACCCTTCTATTGCAAATTTTCAATTCATATTTGTGCTTTAATTCTGAAAATTAAGTGGTTAAGTGTCAAAACCCTAATTTTTAAAACCCTCTTGATTCAACCTTTGACCGATGATTTCACTGACCAAAACACCTCCAAATCGGCTGTAACTTTGGATTCCGCAACAAAATCACAATATCTCTCATCCCTGAAAATTTTGAAAAAAGTTGCGAGGACCATGTGCACCCCGAGTGCCATCGTCCCCGACATTTTTTCTGAAATTTCGGGAGCTAGATCTTACTGTATTTTTCTGCTAGAATCCAAAATCTTGGCTGATTTCATCAATTCTAACACTTTCAAAATTAAAGTCAAAGTTGGTCTAGTGATTGCTTAGATTAAGGCTTATAATCATTCAAAAATTGTTGAAGTTGAAATTTTGTGTTAAAATTGTATTTCTTACTGTCCTAAATCTAAAAATTGTGTTGGCATTCATTCGAAGTTTTAGTGCTTTATTCAAATTTTTTGCAATTTGTGACTTTTGAAATTAAGTGTTTAATTGTAGCAACCTTGATTTCCACTTTCAAATTTGAATTTTGCATGAAATTGAGTCAACTTTTAAATTTCAAAGCTTGCATTACTTTTAGTATTCCCTCTAAAATCATAAAATTCAAGATTTCAGTTTCCCTCTCTTTTTCAAGATTCAAATTTTGCATTTTTCAACAATCTTGGTAGGGTTCAATTTTGAGATTGCAACTTTAATTTGGCCTATCTACAGATCATAAAATCACTCAATTTTTTCATATTAGCTTTAAAATCATCATAACTTTCATCCCTGAAAATTTCAAAAAAAGTTGCGAGGACCGTGTGCACTCCGTTCGCCACAGTCCTCGACATTTTTTTTGAAACTTCGGGAGATTGTCATGATTGCATTTAACAGCTTAAATCTAGGAGATTGGCTGATTTTATTGAAATTTGCTACCTCTAAATTCGAAAATAAATTCAAAATTCAAGATTTCAATTTTCAAGATAACAATTAAAATTAAGTGCTACCCCCTTGGCCCTAATTTTCAAATTGTGCCTACCTTTCTTGGAAGTTGTGTTTCCCTCTTCTTTCACAAAATTCAAATTGGATAATCATTATCTCATTGTTCAAATTCGCCAACTTTATTCTCAAAATTCAAAATCTTCTCTCTCTCTCTCTAGTGCATGAGTTCTACAACAATAAGCCCTACTTACACTATTCCCGTTAGATGAAGCCTTAGAATTAAGTCTTTCCAAGGTTTAATTACCAAGGAGATGGAACCTAATTTGAATGGCCTTTTTAACGAGGACATGGGTAATTCCTCTAATCCTCTTAATGATGAAGAAGCTCTCCATGAGGTTTCTGTAGAACAACTTTTGAAATTGGATAACCAATTTGATGATTTTCAGCAATGGATGTCTCAAGAATACCCCGATAGTCAAGCTCTTTCATTAATTGAGGGTCTAAAATGTATGGTTCAAAGTGATAAGAATGGAATTGATATTTTGCATAGTATTGCACACATTGTGGATTCGAATGTGATGCCTATGAAGAGTTGTGCCAAAACTTTAGGTTATACACAACCTCCTACTCAAGTCAATCATTCTACCCCTTTGACAACTTCTATTGCTAGTATACCTACTTTTACATCAAACATAATGACTACTTCAATACAAAACATTGCACCTATGATCACCAGTCATGGGGGCAATCCTTCTTCTTCAATCAACCCTCTTCCTTCATTCAATCCAACTTCTTAATTCATTCCTTCAATGAGTGTCCCTATTACATCTCCACAAATGAACATGACGCAAGGGGCAATTCATTTAATCATTCCATTCCTCCTTGTAGTGTTCCTTCTTTCCAATCATCTCCTATGACTAACTATCATAGTGTCCCGCCACCTTACTCTCAATCAATACCTTCTTTCAATAACATAATACCTCCATCACAATCTAACATGTCTAATATGAACTCTTCGACTGAAGCGACCATTAACAATCTTGCACAAATTGTCTCCTCTTTACAACAACAAATTGCCTCTATGAATCAATCTAAGTCTAGTGTGCCCACATTTGATGTTGCCAGCCCACTTTCTCTTGACATTGTTTGAGCTATCCCCCCTAAGCATGTTGAAATCCCACAATTGGAGCTTTATAATGGTAAAGGTGATCCTCTAACACATGTTAAGACCTTTCAAACAATATGTACCAATTTTGCTCATGACCAAAGGTTGCTTGCAAAACTATTTACTAGAACATTAAGAGATAAGGCTCTACAATGGTATTGCTCATTGCCTTCCTATTCTATTACTTCTTTCCAACAACTTGCAAATGCTTTTATTCAACAATTTCAAAACAATATAAGTCCTAAAGTTACTTTGATTGATTTAATGCATTGTAAACAAGGTGTTAAAGAAAAAGTGACTAATTTCATTGGTAGATATAAGCATTTGTGTGCTCAAATTTCTTTTCCAGTACCTGACAATGATATTCAAAGAATTTTTATTTCTAATTTACAAAAAGATATTAGAGAAAAACTTCTATTTTCTGAGTTTACTTCTTTCCAATAGTTGTGTGCAACTCTTCACAATTATCAACTGACTGTGAGTCAAATGGAACAAGCAAATCCTATGGCTCCAAGTGATAAGGGTGATAGTAGTCAAAAACCATTTGGGAAGTTTAAACCAAACAGAGAGTTCATTAAGTTCAATGAAAACACCACCAACAACAATGTGAATGCAACATCAGGTGTGCCTCCTATTTCTAAGTTTTTCAAGAAAGAAAGAAAGTTTTCTCCTTTGAATGAATCATTGCATAGTATTATGAATAAGTTATTGGAACAAAATGTTCTTATTCTCCCTCCTAGAAAGCAAATAGATCCTGCAAAGATTAATTCACCCTATTTTGATAACAAATCTTTTTTGTCAATTTCATCGTCAACCTGGGCAAGATACTGAAAAATGTTTTGCTTTAAAGGGTAAAATTCAAGATTTGATTGATAATAATACTATCTTTGTTTCAGGTGTGAATGAGAAAGGCAACACATCTGTAGCTCCTCCTAACCAAAATCTTAAGATTTTTACTGATCCATTACCTTCTCATACCTCTAATGTGATTGAGACTAATGATTCCTCTTTCTCACCTGATGGTCTTGTGTCTATGACTCCGAATGTGATTAACTTTGTGGAGCAGCAGAAAATCCCTAAAGAACCTTCCATCACATTTGATTCCAGTGAAACTATCAGGGCACCTGATGGTCCTTTATATATAGTTGCAAAAGTCAAGAATACACCTTGTCGTGGAGTGCTTATTGATCCTTCTTGTATGGTTAATGTCATTACTGAAGAATTTATTTTTACTTTGCAATTGAATCAAGTGATCTATGACAAAACAAATGTGGTTGTGAAATTATTTGATGCATTTTCTTCTCCTGCAATTGGTTCTATTACATTACCTATTGAGGTCCATAACAAATCCCTTGATGTGAGGTTTGCTATTATTCCATCATCCGAACAATTTCGTGTGAAGCTAGGCTATCCTTGGCTATCTTCCATGAAAGCTATTGCTTCTCCTATTCACAAGTGTTTGAAATTTCCCCATAATGGTGAAGTTGTTACTGTCAATCATAGTCTCTTTAAACCAGCTGAAAGAACTTCTAGCGTTCCCATGGATTATTTTTGGCCTAAACAATTTCAATCTCTTCCACCACGAAGTGATCATCTTTTCAAATCTTATCAAAAGTGGAAAAAAGATATGATCCTATCTCTAAGTGAACCTAGAACACCCAAACTTGATATTCCTATCGTTCTTGAGAAGGAAGTTCTTCCTCTGAAAGAGAAAACTAATGTCTTTCCTCAAGAAGATTCCCAACCCATCCCTATGGATGTGACTATGCCTATGTCTAATAAACTTTCTAAAGGTAGACCTATACCTCCTCGTCATGATGGACTTGGTCTCCTTCCTAAACCAGATATTCCTCCTTTATATGGAGCAGTTCCTCCTTCTTCCTCTTATAGAGAGAAGAGACCTTCCTCTTCTCCTATTGTCCAACCTAAGAGACCACAACCTAAACACCCAAGTGATAAGGATGAGAACATTCCTCCTCCTCAATCTTCTCAACTTCCTACTAAGACTAGACAAAATCATTCTGCACGTGAACACCGATGAAAGCATCATCTTAGAGCTCGTGCAGTTGTTTCCCAAACTTTGCAATCCCCAAAAACACCTTCAACTAGTATTATTCCATTTTCTCCTTAGCTGAAAATTGAGCCAAAATCTCCTAAACATAAGATGCATGATGGTTTTGATCCTGTGCGAGTTAAAGATCCTATTTTTATAAATCTTGATGATGATATAGATGAAAATGTTATTCATGATGAAAATGTTACTCCTCTTTCTTCTAATAGTGAATATGAATATGTTGATATTGATAACCATTTATCTAATGAATTTTCTAAAGCACTTATCCTAGCTCCTAGACAAGAACAATGTGGCTTGGAACATGAACATAGCCCTTGTTTGGATCTTGTGATAGCTCCATCTATTGTGTTGGATGTTCCTCCTCTAGCGTGTTTCCTGCCTTCCCGAAATATTGATCAACAAGATTGGGGGGTGGATGACGTGCTAGACTAGTTCATTAGCATAGCAGACTCTCTCCTCCTCTCTTGATCTCTTTTGTTACTTCTTCTATGTGTTATTCTCATTCTTCTATTTGTTGTCCTTAGTGTTGTCTACTCGAGGATGATGCAAAACATTGAGATCTCTTTTGATCTCTCTCATGTTGACTCAAAAGACACATGTGTTCCCTTCTTCTAGCTGACCTTCCTTGATTGGGGAATGAAGAACAATTATGCATACATACATATGATATACATGAATTATCATACAGCATACTGACCCCAAGGAAAGCGAAGTCACCTCATGCTTTGTGTTTTGTGTCTATTATCCTTGGGTTTATCTCACACTTGGGGGCTAAATTTTTGTGATAACGTGCTTCTTTCCCTTTCTCATTTCTTATGTGTATCACTACCTTAAAGCAATCACCCCTGATGAGGCATGTGTGATCACTTTAACGTAGGGGCATACACTCCATTCATATCTCTTCAAGATACTTGAAAATTTCTTGGCGAACTTAGCTTTTCCTTGAAAAGTTTTGGTATTTTTCTTGCATGACTCATAGTGAGGGAACCTTACTACTGACAGTCATGGTTCTCCCTTGTGATCTTCCCTTTTACTTTGTCAATCGAAGTCTTAAGATCCTTAGTCCACTGGGGGCTTGGTGTATCTTGCCTCCTTGATGTGGTGAATGTCTTTCAATGTTGTTTCCTTGTGCTTTACCGAAAGTATGGGTGTACACTTATACTCCTGCTAAAGTGGGGGCTAAATGTAGCATCGTAAAATTGTGACACTTGCAATTTTGACTACATTTGGGTCTTCACGATGGCGGTGCAATGTTGAACCTGAATGGAGACCCCGAAACCTATTTACGACATCAAAAACTGCATCTTTCTGCACCTTGGCCTGATCCTCCTTGCACCCTGCTATCCCGGGAGGTGGGACCATGGTGCCCAGCACCCTGGTCCTTCAAGACCATGGTGCCTAGTGCCTTGGTCCCTCAAGACCATAGCACTTATCACCCTGGTCCCTCAGGACCATGGCGCCCAGTGCCTTGGTCCCTGGCCCTATTTTCGGCCCGGTCTCTTGTTGGGCATCGGGTCTTCAAGTTTGCAATTTGGAAAATAATTCTCCTAGGTCAGCCTAAGGTCAAAAAAATCAGTCTCCTAACCCTAATTGACAAGTATATAAACTACATTTCCCCTCCCATTTGAGGAGGCAAAAAGAAAAAAGAGGAAAAGGAAGAAAAACATATGTATGCAAGAGGCGGAAGCGATATTCAAATATTCAAACATTCAAGCATTCAAGCATTCCTTCAAGCAATTGAGCATTCTAAGTCTCCATTCAAGGCTAGGTGTTGCATTCAAGACAAGGATTCAACTATTGAAGAGGAGATCACCTACAACATACAACATACAACATCATTACACCTTCGCATGTAAGAATACAAACATTCTTACAACAAGGTATCAATACTTGATTACATTACAAACATTTACATTTACAACATTCTCATTTCTTGGTTAATTCTAAAACCAGGGTTTGACCTGAAGGAAAACCCCTAATCCCTAACCCCCCAATCATCCTCTCTTTTCTATGTGTAGGTTGCAGGTACGCAGCTATAATTGAATATTTGGAATCCTTGTGCAGAGACGAACAGATCCCCCTTCATTTTGCGGATTTTTCGAAGGACCGTGTGCACTCCGGGTGCCATCGTCCTGTCAACTTTCACTCAAACTTGTAGGAAAACATCGTCTCAACATTTTACTGCTAATTTTAGGTCCGTAGCTTCATCCTGTGTCCCTATCTCCGTCTACAAGCGAATCTTTCTTACTTTTACATACACTCCTAGTTCAATCCTTCTATCTACATTCTTTACAAAAGTGGGTATCCTTGCTATCTCAACCCTTGAAACTCATTTAGAATTCAATCTTGCATTGTGTGGGATTGGGTCTTGTGAGCTTCAACCCCTCTTTTGAATGTAAAGTCTCTCCTAAGTGAAAACCGTCAATCCTAGTGACCTCCTTTCTCTCTCTTTGGAGTGGGGGGAACACCTAGGGTTCGATTTTCTGCTTTATAAAAATCAAAAGGTATTTTTCATCTGCAAGCTATCTTTTCATATCTATATTTTGAAATGGCATCTGCATCTACATCTGGTGTTGTCGCTCCATTGGTGGTCAAAATTACTAAGAGGGAAAGGCTCATGTTAAAGAAGCACCCATTCAAATCCACTAAAGATGATCCAGAATGTGCATTTTCTTCTGTCCCATATGCTGTACTTCACAATGAAGATATTAGGGTATACATCCATTGCAACATTCAAGTCACTTCACAATGAATGTGCATGGATAGTCTCATAAATTTGAATCCAAAATTCAAGTCACTGCACGACAAGGGTTTCATCCAATTTATTCATTTCCTGGTATTCAACGACCCCGAATGGGTCTGATACATTCTGAGCCAAATTCATGATGAATTCATGTGGCTAGAATGACATCATTGTTAGGAATCCCACAGATACAGAGAGGGGGGGGTGAATCAATATCTAACTGGTAACAAGTATTTCTTAACTTAAAACATGCAGAACATATTATAACAGTGTATCGGTATGCAAGAAATAATGTAATAAATGGAATTAAGAACATCCACATGAAAAGAACACCATAACACAAGGATTTAATGAGGAAACCCAGTGAGGGAAAAACCTCGGTGGGATTTGTGACCCACAATATTCACTTACTAGCCAATAAGAGAATATTACTTACAATAGGGGCCTACATATGTAGGAAAGCCAACTGCCTAGAGCTCACTGCTCAATGGGAAGTCTCACTGACTTACAATGTGGATTATACAAATCCAATCTCTTGTACTACTTTACAATAGCATCTATAATGCCTGATCTAGTACCGGTTGCTAATCTGGTTCTTACATAAACCCTTCAACCTATATTTCGCATAATAGGTCTGCCTTAATATTTTGCATACATCACTTACTTTTCTTACTTCCTTACTTCATCACAAAATGTCTACAATGATCTCTTATATATATAAGAGTCATTTTACAATATGCCAAGTCGGCTTACAAAGTTTTTACAATAATAAACAAAATATAA